>NC_087543.1:245674-898613 GCF_963921805.1 Phalacrocorax carbo | reverse complement strand
CCCCTGCCCCAAGGCCACCTCGGCCGCCGTTGCCGCAGCCGCACGGAGCTGGTGGTGGCTGGGATAGTGCTCATTTTCTCCACAGTAGCTAGGAAGGGATACGTTTTGGATTTATGCTCAAAACCCCGTTAATAATGTAGAGATGTTTTGGTTCTTGCTGAGCACTGCTTCCACAGTCAGGGCCTCTTCTGGTTCTCTCAGTGCCCCACCAGCAAGTAGGCTGGGACAGCTGGGAAAGCTTTCCCAGCTAACTGACCAAAGGGATATTCCATACCATTTGACATCATGCTCAGCACACGCAGCTGGGGGAAGAAGGGGGAGTCCTTGGGGGGGGGGGGGGGGGGGCGGGCTACGGCATTTCTCTCCCTAAGTAACCATGACACATGACAGAGCCCTGCTTTCCCAGAGGTGGCTCAACACCTGCCCGCCGAAAAGGAGGAGTGAATTAATTCCTTGCTTTGCTTCCACGCACAGCTTTTGCTTTACCTATTAAACAGTCTTGATCTCAGCCCATGATTTTTCTCACTTTTACCCTTCCAGCTCTCTCCCCCAGCCCACTGAGGGTGGAGCGAGCAAGCAGCTCCCTGGTGCAGAGTTGCCAGCTGGGGCTAAACCACGGCACGCGCTTGTCCGCGTTTGGCAGGGAAGGGACCGTCCGTCGCCTGGCTCCTGGAGCGACAGGCTGCTGGGCAGAGGGGGAGGCCACCAAAGGTGAGGAGCAGGGCACAGGACAGTAGGAAGAGAGAAGAGAAGAGCGGCAGCCGGCTGGACGGGGGCGGGGGGGCGTGTGTGCGTGTAGTGAGAAGGCACGAGGCAGGGAACAGGACGGCCAGAGAAGGACAGGGAGCCTGACGGAGGTGGAGATACAAGCAGCAGAGAGAGGGGAAGAGAGGCAGCAGAAAGAGGGGGGAAGAGCAGGACACAGACCAACAAAGAAGGAAGAGGAGCAGGCTGGAGACGCACAAAGAACCTGGGGCAGGCAGCACGACAGCGAGGGAGGAAAGAAGAATAGGGGCAGGAAGCTGGACCGAGCGCGATGGAGACAGACAAGACAAGCGACAAGAACAGGGCAGAAAGGGAAGAATGAAGCCACGGGGACAGGGAGCCGAGACAGCCAACAACGGAGGGAAGGGGCCGGGGAGGGAACACCACAAAACAAACCATGGGGCTACGTGGTACAGAGCACGAGAAGGCAGAGAATTAAGAATTAGGGACAGGGAGCCAGAGAAACAACAACAAAAAAAAACACCCAAAACAAAGGGAGATGGGGAGCAAAAGGAATCGCAATGCGTACAGAAAGGAGAGAGAAACAATTCTAAAACAGGGTCACGGGGAAGCCAGAGACAGCAAGATGGAGAAAGGACAAAAGCTACAGGCTACAGGGCAGAGAGGGAAGAATTAATGAATAGACACAGAGAGCTGGGCAGAAAGAGATGGAGAAAGGCTGAAGATCACACGGCCAACAGGGAAGAGAGAAGAGAGGGAGGAATTTTCAAAACAGGGGCAAGAAGCCAGAGAGAGGGAGAGAGGCGCAACAATAAAATGGGGACAAGCCACAGGGCGGCGAGGAGGGAATCGATGAATAAGAACAGGAGACCAAAGAGAACACAATGTAGAATGGAAAAAAGGAACAGCGGCCTACAGGGAAGGAGGAATTAAAGATCAGGCACTGGGAGGCAGACAGAGACACATGAAGAAACAAGTAGGAAAAAAAAAAAAAAACCACACAACGGCAATGGGCTACAAAGACAGACAGAGAGGGAAGAAATAAAACATAGCAGCAAGGAGCTGGACAGAGAGAGATGAGGACAAACAAATAGCACGGGTCTACGTGACAGAGAACGTGGAATTAGAACACAGAGAGGGGGAGCTGGACAGAGAGAGAGGCCGAGAGAAAAATCTAGACGGGCTACGGCGGGCAGAGGCAGGAATTAAAACCTAGGGACAGGGAGCTGGACAGAGGGAGACGGAGATCACAGGGAACAGCGGCGGGTGCAGGAAGAACAGGAATTCAAGAATAGGGAAAGGGAGCTGGACAGAGAAGAACTCAGGCAGGCAAGTAACAGTAGCAGGGTACAGAGCAGAGCAGACGAACTAAAAAGCGCGGCGGGAGCGTTGAGGCAGACAGAGAGAGATTAAGAAAAAAGTCACGGGCTACGTGGCAAAGCAGGAGGAACTCAGAAACGGGGATGGCAACCAAGGGAGAGTGAGCTGGTGAAGGATAACGGGTATTCAAAGTGAGGGACGGGGAGCTGGGAAAAGCGAGGCAGAGAAAAACAGAATCACAGAGAGAATCACACAAAGCCAAAAAAGAAGAAACTGAACAACAGGAACAGGTGTAACCAAAGCGATGAAATCAACCAACCAGAGACGGTGTTCCATTACGGGAACACGGAGCGTACGAATCAGCGCATCTGTCGATCTGCATTTTAGTCCCTAGGCGATCGTTAATGTCAGCAGAACAACAGACAACGTGCTTCTGTCAGAAAAGGATGACAAAACGCGGTTTCGTGTAGCGGACTGAGAAAACTAGCCAAGACTGCCAAGATTAAGAGCCAAGAAGGTAAAAGGCAATTCTGGCAGGGGGAGATCGCGACCACCGACTCACGGACCACCACCGAGCCTGCGCAGTGATTTACATACGGAACGAGCCAGTTTGTACCGATCAGTAGACAGGACGATAATGAATATGTATGAATACGTAAAATTTTGATCTACAAATTCTACGGGAAAGGTGTGTGAGGTACGCACGCCAGGAGAAGCGATCCCCCGTGCATCTGGCGCCGTGAATAAAGAACGCCTGCTCTTTAATACTAAATCGGCGTTGAGGAGTTGTTTCCGATTTTACCGCGTTTTTCGGTAACACACGGAGTCAGACCAAGAGGGCCAGAGAAAGACAAAATACCGACAGGCTACAGAACAGAGCAGGAGGAATAAAAAAATAAAAACGGAGCCAGAGCCAGGCAGAGAGAGGCGGAGAAAGAAAAAGTAGCCACAGGCTACAGGACAGAGAGAGGGAGGCCTGAAAAGACGGGGAGGCAGGGAGCCACTCAGAGCGAGATGGAGAAAGAAGGGGCGGGGGGGCGCCAAAAAAAAAAAAAAAAAAAAATTTTGCAGCAGGTAAGGAAAGAGAGGGGGCCAGGGGGGAGAGACAGGGAGGGCCCAGGACGCACAAGAGAGGCAACGGGGCCCCAGTGGCCCAGGACTCACCGCGACTCTCGCTCTCA
The DNA here is from genome assembly GCF_963921805.1 of Phalacrocorax carbo. NCBI lineage: Eukaryota > Metazoa > Chordata > Aves > Suliformes > Phalacrocoracidae > Phalacrocorax > Phalacrocorax carbo. The sequence continues at coordinate 895,386 of NC_087543.1, read as the reverse complement.
GCGCCGCTGGCACAATTTAGCCGTTCAGATGCTTCTTTCCCCTCCTCTCCGCCCTGCCTCTTCTGCAGCTCCAGACTCTAGGCCGTCCTCCACCTAAAGAGGATACACGGGTGTCTTACCGCTCTTACGAGATGAGGCTTCCTAGGCACGTAGCCTAGCTCGCTCGTGCACTACACGCCCGTACCCAACTCCCGGTTACGCGTACAGACCCTGCGGTGCACGTTGGTGGCCTGGCCCGCTGCGGGCTACGAAGGGGGATCCTCCCTCCCTCACCTGCAGGGACAGGCTCTCTCTTGCCTGCGGCAGGAAGGCAGCTGGCAGCCAGAGCGCCTTCAGTTTCTTCTGCTTTACCTTTCGTTGGCGTCTCCAGCTTCAGCCGAGGCAGCTCCTGTCCACAGCCGGGAAGGGCTCTGTGTGTCCCTTTTCGCCCCCGCGCTGCGAGGATGGCAACGCCGGGCAGAGAGAAGCCACGCAAGCCTGAGACGGCTGCAGTCAACGGCATCCCCGGGGGAAGGACAGACAACCACGTCCTCAGCACGGTCTCTGGGAGAGGGAAAGAAGAAACAGCGACCGTCATTACCGTCGATCGACCCTGGCCAAAGCCCCTCCTTGCGCAGGGGCTTCTGGACACACCGCCCCTTCCCCGCGCTACTGCTAAGGGCCCCTGCGCCGAGGGGGAATCCAGTGCGCTCGAGGGCCGGCTCGCTGCCTTCACGACAGGGCCTGGGGGCGGCCAAGGGCTACGCAGCACGCTTCAGGGGAGGTGCCGGGGCTGGGGGCAGGCGCACGGGGCAAGGGGGGGGCCAGGGGAGGCTGAGCGGGAGCTCCGGTGAGCCGGGGAGGCGGCGGCCATCATCTGCGCCCTGGGCAGGGGGAAAAGGTCCTCCTCCTTTCCCTCTTCCCTTCTGTCAGCTCCCGGGGAACTCACCGCTTCTCGGGGAGCGGCCGCACCTGGAAGCCCCCAGAAATCAACACGAATCCAACCCCAAAAATACACCGCGCCTACCGTACGCGGCACGGCCGCCCGGCACCCGAGCGCCGGAACACCGCGCCTCCCGCCGCGCCCCGGCGAGCCACGTGACAGGGCCGGCAGCCACTGCGCCAGGACTACAGCTCCCGGCACGCTCTGCGCCACAACACGGCCGCCCGGCAGCCGCGCGCCGCAAGGACTACAGCTCCCGGCATGCTCTGCGCCACAACATGGCCGCCCGGCAGCCCCCCGCCACAAGGACTACAGCTCCCGGCACGCTCTGCGCCACAACATGGCCGCCCGCCCAGCCGCCACACGCACCACCACAGCTCCCGCCACGCCGCGAGCCCGCCCTCCCCGCTCTCTCACCCTGCGGGGCACCGTCCCTCCCGCCGATGCACCCGGAAGCCCCACCGAGCCCTCAGCACAGCCTCGCTCTCCCCACCGCCCGCTCCGACCCGCCGCTGCCCCGCCGCAGCCCTCCTCGGGGCTTGACCCGGCACGCAGCGGCCCCCCACCCAGCCCCCGCTCACCTCCTCCCTCGCTACACTCGCAGCCCGCTGACGCTCGGCCACAGCTCCGCTCCGCTCCGCCCTCGGCTCACACTGGCCCCCCGGAGCAGGGCACCACCCCTTTTCCAGGGAGGAGCCGGCACCGCCAGCCCCACTGCCCGCACCTGGGGCTCCTCCAGCCAGACCCCGCCCACAGCTGAGGCGCAGCAGCAACGGGGGGCCCCCTCCCCTCACCCCCACAGTGCACCACCTCCTCCCCCGGGCTCCATCACAGACCCTTGCCCCACGCCAAGGGAGCGCAAACGCAGCCCTCAGGCCAAAGGAGAGGGCAGCTGTTTGTGCAGGCGCGCACGTAACAAGTCCCAGGAGCGATTCGTGGCTCAGGGTCCCCAACGCTCCCCCTGCCCCAAGGCCACCTCGGCCGCCGTTGCCGCAGCCGCACGGAGCTGGTGGTGGCTGGGATAGTGCTCATTTTCTCCACAGTAGCTAGGAAGGGATACGTTTTGGATTTATGCTCAAAACCCCGTTAATAATGTAGAGATGTTTTGGTTCTTGCTGAGCACTGCTTCCACAGTCAGGGCCTCTTCTGGTTCTCTCAGTGCCCCACCAGCAAGTAGGCTGGGACAGCTGGGAAAGCTTTCCCAGCTAACTGACCAAAGGGATATTCCATACCATTTGACATCATGCTCAGCACACGCAGCTGGGGGAAGAAGGGGGAGTCCTTGGGGGGGGGGGGGCTACGGCATTTCTCTCCCTAAGTAACCATGACACATGACAGAGCCCTGCTTTCCCAGAGGTGGCTCAACACCTGCCCGCCGAAAAGGAGGAGTGAATTAATTCCTTGCTTTGCTTCCACGCACAGCTTTTGCTTTACCTATTAAACAGTCTTGATCTCAGCCCATGATTTTTCTCACTTTTACCCTTCCAGCTCTCTCCCCCAGCCCACTGAGGGTGGAGCGAGCAAGCAGCTCCCTGGTGCAGAGTTGCCAGCTGGGGCTAAACCACGGCACGCGCTTGTCCGCGTTTGGCAGGGAAGGGACCGTCCGTCGCCTGGCTCCTGGAGCGACAGGCTGCTGGGCAGAGGGGGAGGCCACCAAAGGTGAGGAGCAGGGCACAGGACAGTAGGAAGAGAGAAGAGAAGAGCGGCAGCCGGCTGGACGGGGGCGGGGGGGCGTGTGTGCGTGTAGTGAGAAGGCACGAGGCAGGGAACAGGACGGCCAGAGAAGGACAGGGAGCCTGACGGAGGTGGAGATACAAGCAGCAGAGAGAGGGGAAGAGAGGCAGCAGAAAGAGGGGGGAAGAGCAGGACACAGACCAACAAAGAAGGAAGAGGAGCAGGCTGGAGACGCACAAAGAACCTGGGGCAGGCAGCACGACAGCGAGGGAGGAAAGAAGAATAGGGGCAGGAAGCTGGACCGAGCGCGATGGAGACAGACAAGACAAGCGACAAGAACAGGGCAGAAAGGGAAGAATGAAGCCACGGGGACAGGGAGCCGAGACAGCCAACAACGGAGGGAAGGGGCCGGGGAGGGAACACCACAAAACAAACCATGGGGCTACGTGGTACAGAGCACGAGAAGGCAGAGAATTAAGAATTAGGGACAGGGAGCCAGAGAAACAACAACAAAAAAAAACACCCAAAACAAAGGGAGATGGGGAGCAAAAGGAATCGCAATGCGTACAGAAAGGAGAGAGAAACAATTCTAAAACAGGGTCACGGGGAAGCCAGAGACAGCAAGATGGAGAAAGGACAAAAGCTACAGGCTACAGGGCAGAGAGGGAAGAATTAATGAATAGACACAGAGAGCTGGGCAGAAAGAGATGGAGAAAGGCTGAAGATCACACGGCCAACAGGGAAGAGAGAAGAGAGGGAGGAATTTTCAAAACAGGGGCAAGAAGCCAGAGAGAGGGAGAGAGGCGCAACAATAAAATGGGGACAAGCCACAGGGCGGCGAGGAGGGAATCGATGAATAAGAACAGGAGACCAAAGAGAACACAATGTAGAATGGAAAAAAGGAACAGCGGCCTACAGGGAAGGAGGAATTAAAGATCAGGCACTGGGAGGCAGACAGAGACACATGAAGAAACAAGTAGGAAAAAAAAAAAAAAAAAAACACACAACGGCAATGGGCTACAAAGACAGACAGAGAGGGAAGAAATAAAACATAGCAGCAAGGAGCTGGACAGAGAGAGATGAGGACAAACAAATAGCACGGGTCTACGTGACAGAGAACGTGGAATTAGAACACAGAGAGGGGGAGCTGGACAGAGAGAGAGGCCGAGAGAAAAATCTAGACGGGCTACGGCGGGCAGAGGCAGGAATTAAAACCTAGGGACAGGGAGCTGGACAGAGAGAGACGGAGATCACAGGGAACAGCGGCGGGTGCAGGAAGAACAGGAATTCAAGAATAGGGAAAGGGAGCTGGACAGAGAAGAACTCAGGCAGGCAAGTAACAGTAGCAGGGTACAGAGCAGAGCAGACGAACTAAAAAGCGCGGCGGGAGCGTTGAGGCAGACAGAGAGAGATTAAGAAAAAAGTCACGGGCTACGTGGCAAAGCAGGAGGAACTCAGAAACGGGGATGGCAACCAAGGGAGAGTGAGCTGGTGAAGGATAACGGGTATTCAAAGTGAGGGACGGGGAGCTGGGAAAAGCGAGGCAGAGAAAAACAGAATCACAGAGAGAATCACACAAAGCCAAAAAAGAAGAAACTGAACAACAGGAACAGGTGTAACCAAAGCGATGAAATCAACCAACCAGAGACGGTGTTCCATTACGGGAACACGGAGCGTACGAATCAGCGCATCTGTCGATCTGCATTTTAGTCCCTAGGCGATCGTTAATGTCAGCAGAACAACAGACAACGTGCTTCTGTCAGAAAAGGATGACAAAACGCGGTTTCGTGTAGCGGACTGAGAAAACTAGCCAAGACTGCCAAGATTAAGAGCCAAGAAGGTAAAAGGCAATTCTGGCAGGGGGAGATCGCGACCACCGACTCACGGACCACCACCGAGCCTGCGCAGTGATTTACATACGGAACGAGCAAGTTTGTACCGATCAGTAGACAGGACGATAATGAATATGTATGAATACGTAAAATTTTGATCTACAAATTCTACGGGAAAGGTGTGTGAGGTACGCACGCCAGGAGAAGCGATCCCCCGTGCATCTGGCGCCGTGAATAAAGAACGCCTGCTCTTTAATACTAAATCGGCGTTGAGGAGTTGTTTCCGATTTTACCGCGTTTTTCGGTAACACACGGAGTCAGACCAAGAGGGCCAGAGAAAGACAAAATACCGACAGGCTACAGAACAGAGCAGGAGGAATAAAAAAATAAAAACGGAGCCAGAGCCAGGCAGAGAGAGGCGGAGAAAGAACAAGTAGCCACAGGCTACAGGACAGAGAGAGGGAGGCCTGAAAAGACGGGGAGGCAGGGAGCCACTCAGAGCGAGATGGAGAAAGAAGGGGCGGGGGGGCGCCAAAAAAAAAAAAAAAAAAAATTTTGCAGCAGGTAAGGAAAGAGAGGGGGCCAGGGGGGAGAGACAGGGAGGGCCCAGGACGCACAAGAGAGGCAACGGGGCCCCAGTGGCCCAGGACTCACCGCGACTCTCGCTCTCAGCGCTGCTGGCACAATTTAGCCGTTCAGATGCTTCTTTCCCCTCCTCTCCGCCCTGCCTCTTCTGCAGCTCCAGACTCTAGGCCGTCCTCCACCTAAAGAGGATACATGGGTGTCTTACCGCTCTTACGAGATGAGGCTTCCTAGGCACGTAGCCTAGCTCGCTCGTGCACTACACGCCCGTACCCAACTCCCGGTTACGCGTACAGACCCTGCGGTGCACGTTGGTGGCCTGGCCCGCTGCGGGCTACGAAGGGGGATCCTCCCTCCCTCACCTGCAGGGACAGGCTCTCTCTTGCCTGCGGCAGGAAGGCAGCTGGCAGCCAGAGCGCTTTCAGTTTCTTCTGCTTTACCTTTCGTTGGCGTCTCCAGCTTCAGCCGAGGCAGCTCCTGTCCACAGCCGGGAAGGGCTCTGTGTGTCCCTTTTCGCCCCCGCGCTGCGAGGATGGCAACACCGGGCAGAGAGAAGCCACGCAAGCCTGAGACGGCTGCAGTCAACGGCATCCCCGGGGGAAGGACAGACAACCACGTCCTCAGCACGGTCTCTGGGAGAGGGAAAGAAGAAACAGCGACCGTCATTACCGTCGATCGACCCTGGCCAAAGCCCCTCCTTGCGCAGGGGCTTCTGGACACACCGCCCCTTCCCCGCGCTACTGCTAAGGGCCCCTGCGCCGAGGGGGAATCCAGTGCGCTCGAGGGCCGGCTCGCTGCCTTCACGACAGGGCCTGGGGGCGGCCAAGGGCTACGCAGCACGCTTCAGGGGAGGTGCCGGGGCTGGGGGCAGGCGCACGGGGCAAGGGGGGGGCCAGGGGAGGCTGAGCGGGAGCTCCGGTGAGCCGGGGAGGCGGCGGCCATCATCTGCGCCCTGGGCAGGGGGAAAAGGTCCTCCTCCTTTCCCTCTTCCCTTCTGTCAGCTCCCGGGGAACTCACCGCTTCTCGGGGAGCGGCCGCACCTGGAAGCCCCCAGAAATCAACACGAATCCAACCCCAAAAATACACCGCGCCTACCGTACGCGGCACGGCCGCCCGGCACCCGAGCGCCGGAACACCGCGCCTCCCGCCGCGCCCCGGCGAGCCACGTGACAGGGCCGGCAGCCACTGCGCCAGGACTACAGCTCCCGGCACGCTCTGCGCCACAACACGGCCGCCCGGCAGCCGCGCGCCGCAAGGACTACAGCTCCCGGCATGCTCTGCGCCACAACATGGCCGCCCGGCAGCCGCGCGCCACAAGGACTACAGCTCCCGCCATGCTCTGCGCCACAACATGGCCGCCCGGCAGCCCCCCGCCGCAAGGACTACAGCTCCCGGCATGCTCTGCGCCACAACACGGCCGCCCGGCAGCCGCGCGCCGCAAGGACTACAGCTCCCGGCATGCTCTGCGCCACAACATGGCCGCCCGGCAGCCGCGCGCCACAAGGACTACAGCTCCCGCCATGCTCTGCGCCACAACATGGCCGCCCGGCAGCCCCCCGCCACAAGGACTACAGCTCCCGCCATGCTCTGCGCCACAACACGGCCGCCCGCCCAGCCGCCACACGCACCACCACAGCTCCCGCCACGCCGCGAGCCCGCCCTCCCCGCTCTCTCACCCTGCGGGGCACCGTCCCTCCCGCCGATGCACCCGGAAGCCCCACCGAGCCCTCAGCACAGCCTCGCTCTCCCCACCGCCCGCTCCGACCCGCCGCTGCCCCGCCGCAGCCCTCCTCGGGGCTTGACCCGGCACGCAGCGGCCCCCCACCCAGCCCCCGCTCACCTCCTCCCTCGCTACACTCGCAGCCCGCTGACGCTCGGCCACAGCTCCGCTCCGCTCCGCCCTCGGCTCACACTGGCCCCCCGGAGCAGGGCACCACCCCTTTTCCAGGGAGGAGCCGGCACCGGCAGCCCCACTGCCCGCACCTGGGGCTCCTCCAGCCAGACCCCGCCCACAGCTGAGGCGCAGCAGCAACGGGGGGCCCCCTCCCCTCACCCCCACAGTGCACCACCTCCTCCCCCGGGCTCCATCACAGACCCTTGCCCCACGCCAAGGGAGCGCAAACGCAGCCCTCAGGCCAAAGGAGAGGGCAGCTGTTTGTGCAGGCGCGCACGTAACAAGTCCCAGGAGCGATTCGTGGCTCAGGGTCCCCAACGCTCCCCCTGCCCCGAGGCCACCTCGGCCGCCGTTGCCGCAGCCGCACGGAGCTGGTGGTGGCTGGGATAGTGCTCATTTTCTCCACAGTAGCTAGGAAGGGATACGTTTTGGATTTATGCTCAAAACACCGTTAATAATGTAGAGATGTTTTGGTTCTTGCTGAGCACTGCTTCCACAGTCAGGGCCTCTTCTGGTTCTCTCAGTGCCCCACCAGCAAGTAGGCTGGGACAGCTGGGAAAGCTTTCCCAGCTAACTGACCAAAGGGATATTCCATACACGCAGCTGGGGGAAGAAGGGGGAGTCCTTGGGGGGGGGGGGCTACGGCATTTCTCTCCCTAAGTAACCATGACACATGACAGAGCCCTGCTTTCCCAGAGGTGGCTCAACACCTGCCCGCCGAAAAGGAGGAGTGAATTAATTCCTTGCTTTGCTTCCACGCACAGCTTTTGCTTTACCTATTAAACAGTCTTGATCTCAGCCCATGATTTTTCTCACTTTTACCCTTCCAGCTCTCTCCCCCAGCCCACTGAGGGTGGAGCGAGCAAGCAGCTCCCTGGTGCAGAGTTGCCAGCTGGGGCTAAACCACGGCACGCGCTTGTCCGCGTTTGGCAGGAAAGGGACCGTCCGTCGCCTGGCTCCTGGAGCGACAGGCTGCTGGGCAGAGGGGGAGGCCACCAAAGGTGAGGAGCAGGGCACAGGACAGTAGGAAGAGAGAAGAGCGGCAGCCAGCTGGACGGGGGCGGGGGGGCGTGTGTGCGTGTAGTGAGAAGGCACGAGGCAGGGAACAGGACGGCCAGAGAAGGACAGGGAGCCTGACGGAGGTGGAGATACAAGCAGCAGAGAGAGGGGAAGAGAGGCAGCAGAAAGAGGGGGGAAGAGCAGGACACAGACCAACAAAGAAGGAAGAGGAGCAGGCTGGAGACGCACAAAGAACCTGGGGCAGGCAGCACGACAGCGAGGGAGGAAAGCAGAATAGGGGCAGGAAGCTGGACCGAGCGCGATGGAGACAGACAAGACAAGCGACAAGAACAGGGCAGAAAGGGAAGAATGAAGCCACGGGGACAGGGAGCCGAGACAGCCAACAACGGAGGGAAGGGGCCGGGGAGGGAACACCACAAAACAAACCATGGGGCTACGTGGTACAGAGCACGAGAAGGCAGAGAATTAAGAATTAGGGACAGGGAGCCAGAGAAACAACAACAAAAAAAACCACCCAAAACAAAGGGAGATGGGGAGCAAAAGGAATCGCAATGCGTACAGAAAGGAGAGAGAAACAATTCTAAAACAGGGTCACGGGGAAGCCAGAGACAGCAAGATGGAGAAAGGACAAAAGCTACAGGCTACAGGGCAGAGAGGGAAGAATTAATGAATAGACACAGAGAGCTGGGCAGAAAGAGATGGAGAAAGGCTGAAGATCACACGGCCAACAGGGAAGAGAGAAGAGAGGGAGGAATTTTCAAAACAGGGGCAAGAAGCCAGAGAGAGGGAGAGAGGCGCAACAATAAAATGGGGACAGGCCACAGGGCGGCGAGGAGGGAATCGATGAATAAGAACAGGAGACCAAAGAGAACACAATGTAGAATGGAAAAAAGGAACAGCGGCCTACAGGGAAGGAGGAATTAAAGATCAGGCACTGGGAGGCAGACAGAGACACATGAAGAAACAAGTAGGAAAAAAAAAAAACAAAAACCACACAACGGCAATGGGCTACAAAGACAGACAGAGAGGGAAGAAATAAAACATAGCAGCAAGGAGCTGGACAGAGAGAGATGAGGACAAACAAATAGCACGGGTCTACGTGACAGAGAACGTGGAATTAGAACACAGAGAGGGGGAGCTGGACAGAGAGAGAGGCCGAGAGAAAAATCTAGACGGGCTACGGCGGGCAGAGGCAGGAATTAAAACCTAGGGACAGGGAGCTGGACAGAGGGAGACGGAGATCACAGGGAACAGCGGCGGGTGCAGGAAGAACAGGAATTCAAGAATAGGGAAAGGGAGCTGGACAGAGAAGAACTCAGGCAGGCAAGTAACAGTAGCAGGGTACAGAGCAGAGCAGACGAACTAAAAAGCGCGGCGGGAGCGTTGAGGCAGACAGAGAGAGATTAAGAAAAAAGTCACGGGCTACGTGGCAAAGCAGGAGGAACTCAGAAACGGGGATGGCAACCAAGGGAGAGTGAGCTGGTGAAGGATAACGGGTATTCAAAGTGAGGGACGGGGAGCTGGGAAAAGCGAGGCAGAGAAAAACAGAATCACAGAGAGAATCACACAAAGCCAAAAAAGAAGAAACTGAACAACAGGAACAGGTGTAACCAAAGCGATGAAATCAACCAACCAGAGACGGTGTTCCATTACGGGAACACGGAGCGTACGAATCAGCGCATCTGTCGATCTGCATTTTAGTCCCTAGGCGATCGTTAATGTCAGCAGAACAACAGACAACGTGCTTCTGTCAGAAAAGGATGACAAAACGCGGTTTCGTGTAGCGCACTGAGAAAACTAGCCAAGACTGCCAAGATTAAGAGCCAAGAAGGTAAAAGGCAATTCTGGCAGGGGGAGATCGCGACCACCGACTCACGGACCACCACCGAGCCTGCGCAGTGATTTACATACGGAACGAGCCAGTTTGTACCGATCAGTAGACAGGACGATAATGAATATGTATGAATACGTAAAATTTTGATCTACAAATTCTACGGGAAAGGTGTGTGAGGTACGCACGCCAGGAGAAGCGATCCCCCGTGCATCTGGCGCCGTGAATAAAGAACGCCTGCTCTTTAATACTAAATCGGCGTTGAGGAGTTGTTTCCGATTTTACCGCGTTTTTCGGTAACACACGGAGTCAGACCAAGAGGGCCAGAGAAAGACAAAATACCGACAGGCTACAGAACAGAGCAGGAGGAATAAAAAAATAAAAACGGAGCCAGAGCCAGGCAGAGAGAGGCGGAGAAAGAACAAGTAGCCACAGGCTACAGGACAGAGAGAGGGAGGCCTGAAAAGACGGGGAGGCAGGGAGCCACTCAGAGCGAGATGGAGAAAGAAGGGGCGGGGGGGCGCCAAAAAAAAAAAAAAAAAAAATTTTGCAGCAGGTAAGGAAAGAGAGGGGGCCAGGGGGGAGAGACAGGGAGGGCCCAGGACGCACAAGAGAGGCAACGGGGCCCCAGTGGCCCAGGACTCACCGCGACTCTCGCTCTCAGCGCTGCTGGCACAATTTAGCCGTTCAGATGCTTCTTTCCCCTCCTCTCCGCCCTGCCTCTTCTGCAGCTCCAGACTCTAGGCCGTCCTCCACCTAAAGAGGATACATGGGTGTCTTACCGCTCTTACGAGATGAGGCTTCCTAGGCACGTAGCCTAGCTCGCTCGTGCACTACACGCCCGTACCCAACTCCCGGTTACGCGTACAGACCCTGCGGTGCACGTTGGTGGCCTGGCCCGCTGCGGGCTACGAAGGGGGATCCTCCCTCCCTCACCTGCAGGGACAGGCTCTCTCTTGCCTGCGGCAGGAAGGCAGCTGGCAGCCAGAGCGCCTTCAGTTTCTTCTGCTTTACCTTTCGTTGGCGTCTCCAGCTTCAGCCGAGGCAGCTCCTGTCCACAGCCGGGAAGGGCTCTGTGTGTCCCTTTTCGCCCCCGCGCTGCGAGGATGGCAACACCGGGCAGAGAGAAGCCACGCAAGCCTGAGACGGCTGCAGTCAACGGCATCCCCGGGGGAAGGACAGACAACCACGTCCTCAGCACGGTCTCTGGGAGAGGGAAAGAAGAAACAGCGACCGTCATTACCGTCGATCGACCCTGGCCAAAGCCCCTCCTTGCGCAGGGGCTTCTGGACACACCGCCCCTTCCCCGCGCTACTGCTAAGGGCCCCTGCGCCGAGGGGGAATCCAGTGCGCTCGAGGGCCGGCTCGCTGCCTTCACGACAGGGCCTGGGGGCGGCCAAGGGCTACGCAGCACGCTTCAGGGGAGGTGCCGGGGCTGGGGGCAGGCGCACGGGGCAAGGGGGGGGCCAGGGGAGGCTGAGCGGGAGCTCCGGTGAGCCGGGGAGGCGGCGGCCATCATCTGCGCCCTGGGCAGGGGGAAAAGGTCCTCCTCCTTTCCCTCTTCCCTTCTGTCAGCTCCCGGGGAACTCACCGCTTCTCGGGGAGCGGCCGCACCTGGAAGCCCCCAGAAATCAACACGAATCCAACCCCAAAAATACACCGCGCCTACCGTACGCGGCACGGCCGCCCGGCACCCGAGCGCCGGAACACCGCGCCTCCCGCCGCGCCCCGGCGAGCCACGTGACAGGGCCGGCAGCCACTGCGCCAGGACTACAGCTCCCGGCACGCTCTGCGCCACAACACGGCCGCCCGGCAGCCGCGCGCCGCAAGGACTACAGCTCCCGGCATGCTCTGCGCCACAACACGGCCGCCCGGCAGCCCCCCGCCACAAGGACTACAGCTCCCGCCATGCTCTGCGCCACAACACGGCCGCCCGGCAGCCCCCCGCCACAAGGACTACAGCTCCCGCCATGCTCTGCGCCACAACACGGCCGCCCGGCAGCCCCCCGCCACAAGGACTACAGCTCCCGCCATGCTCTGCGCCACAACACGGCCGCCCGGCAGCCCGCCGCCACAAGGACTACAGCTCCCGCCATGCTCTGCGCCACAACACGGCCGCCCGGCAGCCCCCCGCCGCAAGGACTACAGCTCCCGCCATGCTCTGCGCCACAACATGGCCGCCCGGCAGCCCCCCGCCGCAAGGACTACAGCTCCCGCCATGCTCTGCGCCACAACACGGCCGCCCGCCCAGCCGCCACACGCACCACCACAGCTCCCGCCACGCCGCGAGCCCGCCCTCCCCGCTCTCTCACCCTGCGGGGCACCGTCCCTCCCGCCGATGCACCCGGAAGCCCCACCGAGCCCTCAGCACAGCCTCGCTCTCCCCACCGCCCGCTCCGACCCGCCGCTGCCCCGCCGCAGCCCTCCTCGGGGCTTGACCCGGCACGCAGCGGCCCCCCACCCAGCCCCCGCTCACCTCCTCCCTCGCTACACTCGCAGCCCGCTGACGCTCGGCCACAGCTCCGCTCCGCTCCGCCCTCGGCTCACACTGGCCCCCCGGAGCAGGGCACCACCCCTTTTCCAGGGAGGAGCCGGCACCGGCAGCCCCACTGCCCGCACCTGGGGCTCCTCCAGCCAGACCCCGCCCACAGCTGAGGCGCAGCAGCAACGGGGGGCCCCCTCCCCTCACCCCCACAGTGCACCACCTCCTCCCCCGGGCTCCATCACAGACCCTTGCCCCACGCCAAGGGAGCGCAAACGCAGCCCTCAGGCCAAAGGAGAGGGCAGCTGTTTGTGCAGGCGCGCACGTAACAAGTCCCAGGAGCGATTCGTGGCTCAGGGTCCCCAACGCTCCCCCTGCCCCAAGGCCACCTCGGCCGCCGTTGCCGCAGCCGCACGGAGCTGGTGGTGGCTGGGATAGTGCTCATTTTCTCCACAGTAGCTAGGAAGGGATACGTTTTGGATTTATGCTCAAAACACCGTTAATAATGTAGAGATGTTTTGGTTCTTGCTGAGCACTGCTTCCACAGTCAGGGCCTCTTCTGGTTCTCTCAGTGCCCCACCAGCAAGTAGGCTGGGACAGCTGGGAAAGCTTTCCCAGCTAACTGACCAAAGGGATATTCCATACACGCAGCTGGGGGAAGAAGGGGGAGTCCTTGGGGGGGGGGGGGGGGGGGGGGCTACGGCATTTCTCTCCCTAAGTAACCATGACACATGACAGAGCCCTGCTTTCCCAGAGGTGGCTCAACACCTGCCCGCCGAAAAGGAGGAGTGAATTAATTCCTTGCTTTGCTTCCACGCACAGCTTTTGCTTTACCTATTAAACAGTCTTGATCTCAGCCCATGATTTTTCTCACTTTTACCCTTCCAGCTCTCTCCCCCAGCCCACTGAGGGTGGAGCGAGCAAGCAGCTCCCTGGTGCAGAGTTGCCAGCTGGGGCTAAACCACGGCACGCGCTTGTCCGCGTTTGGCAGGAAAGGGACCGTCCGTCGCCTGGCTCCTGGAGCGACGGGCTGCTGGGCAGAGGGGGAGGCCACCAAAGGTGAGGAGCAGGGCACAGGACAGTAGGAAGAGAGAAGAGAAGAGAAGAGAAGAGCGGCAGCCAGCTGGACGGGGGCGGGGGGGCGTGTGTGCGTGTAGTGAGAAGGCACGAGGCAGGGAACAGGACGGCCAGAGAAGGACAGGGAGCCTGACGGAGGTGGAGATACAAGCAGCAGAGAGAGGGGAAGAGAGGCAGCAGAAAGAGGGGGGAAGAGCAGGACACAGACCAACAAAGAAGGAAGAGGAGCAGGCTGGAGACGCACAAAGAACCTGGGGCAGGCAGCACGACAGCGAGGGAGGAAAGAAGAATAGGGGCAGGAAGCTGGACCGAGCGCGATGGAGACAGACAAGACAAGCGACAAGAACAGGGCAGAAAGGGAAGAATGAAGCCACGGGGACAGGGAGCCGAGACAGCCAACAACGGAGGGAAGGGGCCGGGGAGGGAACACCACAAAACAAACCATGGGGCTACGTGGTACAGAGCACGAGAAGGCAGAGAATTAAGAATTAGGGACAGGGAGCCAGAGAAACAACAACAAAAAAAAACACCCAAAACAAAGGGAGATGGGGAGCAAAAGGAATCGCAATGCGTACAGAAAGGAGAGAGAAACAATTCTAAAACAGGGTCACGGGGAAGCCAGAGACAGCAAGATGGAGAAAGGACAAAAGCTACAGGCTACAGGGCAGAGAGGGAAGAATTAATGAATAGACACAGAGAGCTGGGCAGAAAGAGATGGAGAAAGGCTGAAGATCACACGGCCAACAGGGAAGAGAGAAGAGAGGGAGGAATTTTCAAAACAGGGGCAAGAAGCCAGAGAGAGGGAGAGAGGCGCAACAATAAAATGGGGACAAGCCACAGGGCGGCGAGGAGGGAATCGATGAATAAGAACAGGAGACCAAAGAGAACACAATGTAGAATGGAAAAAAGGAACAGCGGCCTACAGGGAAGGAGGAATTAAAGATCAGGCACTGGGAGGCAGACAGAGACACATGAAGAAACAAGTAGGAAAAAAAAAAAAAAAAAAAACACACAACGGCAATGGGCTACAAAGACAGACAGAGAGGGAAGAAATAAAACATAGCAGCAAGGAGCTGGACAGAGAGAGATGAGGACAAACAAATAGCACGGGTCTACGTGACAGAGAACGTGGAATTAGAACACAGAGAGGGGGAGCTGGACAGAGAGAGAGGCCGAGAGAAAAATCTAGACGGGCTACGGCGGGCAGAGGCAGGAATTAAAACCTAGGGACAGGGAGCTGGACAGAGAGAGACGGAGATCACAGGGAACAGCGGCGGGTGCAGGAAGAACAGGAATTCAAGAATAGGGAAAGGGAGCTGGACAGAGAAGAACTCAGGCAGGCAAGTAACAGTAGCAGGGTACAGAGCAGAGCAGACGAACTAAAAAGCGCGGCGGGAGCGTTGAGGCAGACAGAGAGAGATTAAGAAAAAAGTCACGGGCTACGTGGCAAAGCAGGAGGAACTCAGAAACGGGGATGGCAACCAAGGGAGAGTGAGCTGGTGAAGGATAACGGGTATTCAAAGTGAGGGACGGGGAGCTGGGAAAAGCGAGGCAGAGAAAAACAGAATCACAGAGAGAATCACACAAAGCCAAAAAAGAAGAAACTGAACAACAGGAACAGGTGTAACCAAAGCGATGAAATCAACCAACCAGAGACGGTGTTCCATTACGGGAACACGGAGCGTACGAATCAGCGCATCTGTCGATCTGCATTTTAGTCCCTAGGCGATCGTTAATGTCAGCAGAACAACAGACAACGTGCTTCTGTCAGAAAAGGATGACAAAACGCGGTTTCGTGTAGCGGACTGAGAAAACTAGCCAAGACTGCCAAGATTAAGAGCCAAGAAGGTAAAAGGCAATTCTGGCAGGGGGAGATCGCGACCACCGACTCACGGACCACCACCGAGCCTGCGCAGTGATTTACATACGGAACGAGCAAGTTTGTACCGATCAGTAGACAGGACGATAATGAATATGTATGAATACGTAAAATTTTGATCTACAAATTCTACGGGAAAGGTGTGTGAGGTACGCACGCCAGGAGAAGCGATCCCCCGTGCATCTGGCGCCGTGAATAAAGAACGCCTGCTCTTTAATACTAAATCGGCGTTGAGGAGTTGTTTCCGATTTTACCGCGTTTTTCGGTAACACACGGAGTCAGACCAAGAGGGCCAGAGAAAGACAAAATACCGACAGGCTACAGAACAGAGCAGGAGGAATAAAAAAATAAAAACGGAGCCAGAGCCAGGCAGAGAGAGGCGGAGAAAGAACAAGTAGCCACAGGCTACAGGACAGAGAGAGGGAGGCCTGAAAAGACGGGGAGGCAGGGAGCCACTCAGAGCGAGATGGAGAAAGAAGGGGCGGGGGGGCGCCAAAAAAAAAAAAAAAAAAAATTTTGCAGCAGGTAAGGAAAGAGAGGGGGCCAGGGGGGAGAGACAGGGAGGGCCCAGGACGCACAAGAGAGGCAACGGGGCCCCAGTGGCCCAGGACTCACCGCGACTCTCGCTCTCAGCGCTGCTGGCACAATTTAGCCGTTCAGATGCTTCTTTCCCCTCCTCTCCGCCCTGCCTCTTCTGCAGCTCCAGACTCTAGGCCGTCCTCCACCTAAAGAGGATACATGGGTGTCTTACCGCTCTTACGAGATGAGGCTTCCTAGGCACGTAGCCTAGCTCGCTCGTGCACTACACGCCCGTACCCAACTCCCGGTTACGCGTACAGACCCTGCGGTGCACGTTGGTGGCCTGGCCCGCTGCGGGCTACGAAGGGGGATCCTCCCTCCCTCACCTGCAGGGACAGGCTCTCTCTTGCCTGCGGCAGGAAGGCAGCTGGCAGCCAGAGCGCCTTCAGTTTCTTCTGCTTTACCTTTCGTTGGCGTCTCCAGCTTCAGCCGAGGCAGCTCCTGTCCACAGCCGGGAAGGGCTCTGTGTGTCCCTTTTCGCCCCCGCGCTGCGAGGATGGCAACACCGGGCAGAGAGAAGCCACGCAAGCCTGAGACGGCTGCAGTCAACGGCATCCCCGGGGGAAGGACAGACAACCACGTCCTCAGCACGGTCTCTGGGAGAGGGAAAGAAGAAACAGCGACCGTCATTACCGTCGATCGACCCTGGCCAAAGCCCCTCCTTGCGCAGGGGCTTCTGGACACACCGCCCCTTCCCCGCGCTACTGCTAAGGGCCCCTGCGCCGAGGGGGAATCCAGTGCGCTCGAGGGCCGGCTCGCTGCCTTCACGACAGGGCCTGGGGGCGGCCAAGGGCTACGCAGCACGCTTCAGGGGAGGTGCCGGGGCTGGGGGCAGGCGCACGGGGCAAGGGGGGGGCCAGGGGAGGCTGAGCGGGAGCTCCGGTGAGCCGGGGAGGCGGCGGCCATCATCTGCGCCCTGGGCAGGGGGAAAAGGTCCTCCTCCTTTCCCTCTTCCCTTCTGTCAGCTCCCGGGGAACTCACCGCTTCTCGGGGAGCGGCCGCACCTGGAAGCCCCCAGAAATCAACACGAATCCAACCCCAAAAATACACCGCGCCTACCGTACGCGGCACGGCCGCCCGGCACCCGAGCGCCGGAACACCGCGCCTCCCGCCGCGCCCCGGCGAGCCACGTGACAGGGCCGGCAGCCACTGCGCCAGGACTACAGCTCCCGGCACGCTCTGCGCCACAACACGGCCGCCCGGCAGCCCCCCGCCGCAAGGACTACAGCTCCCGGCATGCTCTGCGCCACAACACGGCCGCCCGGCAGCCGCGCGCCACAAGGACTACAGCTCCCGGCATGCTCTGCGCCACAACGCGGCCGCCCGGCAGCCCCCCGCCACAAGGACTACAGCTCCCGGCATGCTCTGCGCCACAACATGGCCGCCCGGCAGCCCCCCGCCGCAAGGACTACAGCTCCCGCCATGCTCTGCGCCACAACACGGCCGCCCGCTCCGACCCGCCACACGCACCACCACAGCTCCCGCCACGCCGCGAGCCCGCCCTCCCCGCTCTCTCACCCTGCGGGGCACCGTCCCTCCCGCCGATGCACCCGGAAGCCCCACCGAGCCCTCAGCACAGCCTCGCTCTCCCCACCGCCCGCTCCGACCCGCCGCTGCCCCGCCGCAGCCCTCCTCGGGGCTTGACCCGGCACGCAGCGGCCCACCACCCAGCCCCCGCTCACCTCCTCCCTCGCTACACTCGCAGCCCGCTGACGCTCGGCCACAGCTCCGCTCCGCTCCGCCCTCGGCTCACACTGGCCCCCCGGAGCAGGGCACCACCCCTTTTCCAGGGAGGAGCCGGCACCGCCAGCCCCACTGCCCGCACCTGGGGCTCCTCCAGCCAGACCCCGCCCACAGCTGAGGCGCAGCAGCAACGGGGGGCCCCCTCCCCTCACCCCCACAGTGCACCACCTCCTCCCCCGGGCTCCATCACAGCCCCTTGCCCCACGCCAAGGGAGCGCAAACGCAGCCCTCAGGCCAAAGGAGAGGGCAGCTGTTGGTGCAGGCGCGCACGTAACAAGTCCCAGGAGCGATTCGTGGCTCAGGGTCCCCAACGCTCCCCCTGCCCCAAGGCCACCTCGGCCGCCGTTGCCGCAGCCGCACGGAGCTGGTGGTGGCTGGGATAGTGCTCATTTTCTCCACAGTAGCTAGGAAGGGATACGTTTTGGATTTATGCTCAAAACACCGTTAATAATGTAGAGATGTTTTGGTTCTTGCTGAGCACTGCTTCCACAGTCAGGGCCTCTTCTGGTTCTCTCAGTGCCCCACCAGCAAGTAGGCTGGGACAGCTGGGAAAGCTTTCCCAGCTAACTGACCAAAGGGATATTCCATACCATTTGACATCATGCTCAGCACACGCAGCTGGGGGAAGAAGGGGGAGTCCTTGGGGGGGGGGGGGCTACGGCATTTCTCTCCCTAAGTAACCATGACACATGACAGAGCCCTGCTTTCCCAGAGGTGGCTCAACACCTGCCCGCCGAAAAGGAGGAGTGAATTAATTCCTTGCTTTGCTTCCACGCACAGCTTTTGCTTTACCTATTAAACAGTCTTGATCTCAGCCCATGATTTTTCTCACTTTTACCCTTCCAGCTCTCTCCCCCAGCCCACTGAGGGTGGAGCGAGCAAGCAGCTCCCTGGTGCAGAGTTGCCAGCTGGGGCTAAACCACGGCACGCGCTTGTCCGCGTTTGGCAGGAAAGGGACCGTCCGTCGCCTGGCTCCTGGAGCGACAGGCTGCTGGGCAGAGGGGGAGGCCACCAAAGGTGAGGAGCAGGGCACAGGACAGTAGGAAGAGAGAAGAGAAGAGCGGCAGCCGGCTGGACGGGGGCGGGGGGGCGTGTGTGCGTGTAGTGAGAAGGCACGAGGCAGGGAACAGGACGGCCAGAGAAGGACAGGGAGCCTGACGGAGGTGGAGATACAAGCAGCAGAGAGAGGGGAAGAGAGGCAGCAGAAAGAGGGGGGAAGAGCAGGACACAGACCAACAAAGAAGGAAGAGGAGCAGGCTGGAGACGCACAAAGAACCTGGGGCAGGCAGCACGACAGCGAGGGAGGAAAGAAGAATAGGGGCAGGAAGCTGGACCGAGCGCGATGGAGACAGACAAGACAAGCGACAAGAACAGGGCAGAAAGGGAAGAATGAAGCCACGGGGACAGGGAGCCGAGACAGCCAACAACGGAGGGAAGGGGCCGGGGAGGGAACACCACAAAACAAACCATGGGGCTACGTGGTACAGAGCACGAGAAGGCAGAGAATTAAGAATTAGGGACAGGGAGCCAGAGAAACAACAACAAAAAAAACCACCCAAAACAAAGGGAGATGGGGAGCAAAAGGAATCGCAATGCGTACAGAAAGGAGAGAGAAACAATTCTAAAACAGGGTCACGGGGAAGCCAGAGACAGCAAGATGGAGAAAGGACAAAAGCTACAGGCTACAGGGCAGAGAGGGAAGAATTAATGAATAGACACAGAGAGCTGGGCAGAAAGAGATGGAGAAAGGCTGAAGATCACACGGCCAACAGGGAAGAGAGAAGAGAGGGAGGAATTTTCAAAACAGGGGCAAGAAGCCAGAGAGAGGGAGAGAGGCGCAACAATAAAATGGGGACAGGCCACAGGGCGGCGAGGAGGGAATCGATGAATAAGAACAGGAGACCAAAGAGAACACAATGTAGAATGGAAAAAAGGAACAGCGGCCTACAGGGAAGGAGGAATTAAAGATCAGGCACTGGGAGGCAGACAGAGACACATGAAGAAACAAGTAGGAAAAAAAAAAAAAAAAAACACACAACGGCAATGGGCTACAAAGACAGACAGAGAGGGAAGAAATAAAACATAGCAGCAAGGAGCTGGACAGAGAGAGATGAGGACAAACAAATAGCACGGGTCTACGTGACAGAGAACGTGGAATTAGAACACAGAGAGGGGGAGCCGGACAGAGAGAGAGGCCGAGAGAAAAATCTAGACGGGCTACGGCGGGCAGAGGCAGGAATTAAAACCTAGGGACAGGGAGCTGGACAGAGGGGACGGAGATCACAGGGAACAGCGGCGGGTGCAGGAAGAACAGGAATTCAAGAATAGGGAAAGGGAGCTGGACAGAGAAGAACTCAGGCAGGCAAGTAACAGTAGCAGGGTACAGAGCAGAGCAGACGAACTAAAAAGCGCGGCGGGAGCGTTGAGGCAGACAGAGAGAGATTAAGAAAAAAGTCACGGGCTACGTGGCAAAGCAGGAGGAACTCAGAAACGGGGATGGCAACCAAGGGAGAGTGAGCTGGTGAAGGATAACGGGTATTCAAAGTGAGGGACGGGGAGCTGGGAAAAGCGAGGCAGAGAAAAACAGAATCACAGAGAGAATCACACAAAGCCAAAAAAGAAGAAACTGAACAACAGGAACAGGTGTAACCAAAGCGATGAAATCAACCAACCAGAGACGGTGTTCCATTACGGGAACACGGAGCGTACGAATCAGCGCATCTGTCGATCTGCATTTTAGTCCCTAGGCGATCGTTAATGTCAGCAGAACAACAGACAACGTGCTTCTGTCAGAAAAGGATGACAAAACGCGGTTTCGTGTAGCGCACTGAGAAAACTAGCCAAGACTGCCAAGATTAAGAGCCAAGAAGGTAAAAGGCAATTCTGGCAGGGGGAGATCGCGACCACCGACTCACGGACCACCACCGAGCCTGCGCAGTGATTTACATACGGAACGAGCCAGTTTGTACCGATCAGTAGACAGGACGATAATGAATATGTATGAATACGTAAAATTTTGATCTACAAATTCTACGGGAAAGGTGTGTGAGGTACGCACGCCAGGAGAAGCGATCCCCCGTGCATCTGGCGCCGTGAATAAAGAACGCCTGCTCTTTAATACTAAATCGGCGTTGAGGAGTTGTTTCCGATTTTACCGCGTTTTTCGGTAACACACGGAGTCAGACCAAGAGGGCCAGAGAAAGACAAAATACCGACAGGCTACAGAACAGAGCAGGAGGAATAAAAAAATAAAAACGGAGCCAGAGCCAGGCAGAGAGAGGCGGAGAAAGAACAAGTAGCCACAGGCTACAGGACAGAGAGAGGGAGGCCTGAAAAGACGGGGAGGCAGGGAGCCACTCAGAGCGAGATGGAGAAAGAAGGGGCGGGGGGGCGCCAAAAAAAAAAAAAAAAAAAATTTTGCAGCAGGTAAGGAAAGAGAGGGGGCCAGGGGGGAGAGACAGGGAGGGCCCAGGACGCACAAGAGAGGCAACGGGGCCCCAGTGGCCCAGGACTCACCGCGACTCTCGCTCTCAGCGCTGCTGGCACAATTTAGCCGTTCAGATGCTTCTTTCCCCTCCTCTCCGCCCTGCCTCTTCTGCAGCTCCAGACTCTAGGCCGTCCTCCACCTAAAGAGGATACATGGGTGTCTTACCGCTCTTACGAGATGAGGCTTCCTAGGCACGTAGCCTAGCTCGCTCGTGCACTACACGCCCGTACCCAACTCCCGGTTACGCGTACAGACCCTGCGGTGCACGTTGGTGGCCTGGCCCGCTGCGGGCTACGAAGGGGGATCCTCCCTCCCTCACCTGCAGGGACAGGCTCTCTCTTGCCTGCGGCAGGAAGGCAGCTGGCAGCCAGAGCGCCTTCAGTTTCTTCTGCTTTACCTTTCGTTGGCGTCTCCAGCTTCAGCCGAGGCAGCTCCTGTCCACAGCCGGGAAGGGCTCTGTGTGTCCCTTTTCGCCCCCGCGCTGCGAGGATGGCAACGCCGGGCAGAGAGAAGCCACGCAAGCCTGAGACGGCTGCAGTCAACGGCATCCCCGGGGGAAGGACAGACAACCACGTCCTCAGCACGGTCTCTGGGAGAGGGAAAGAAGAAACAGCGACCGTCATTACCGTCGATCGACCCTGGCCAAAGCCCCTCCTTGCGCAGGGGCTTCTGGACACACCGCCCCTTCCCCGCGCTACTGCTAAGGGCCCCTGCGCCGAGGGGGAATCCAGTGCGCTCGAGGGCCGGCTCGCTGCCTTCACGACAGGGCCTGGGGGCGGCCAAGGGCTACGCAGCACGCTTCAGGGGAGGTGCCGGGGCTGGGGGCAGGCGCACGGGGCAAGGGGGGGGCCAGGGGAGGCTGAGCGGGAGCTCCGGTGAGCCGGGGAGGCGGCGGCCATCATCTGCGCCCTGGGCAGGGGGAAAAGGTCCTCCTCCTTTCCCTCTTCCCTTCTGTCAGCTCCCGGGGAACTCACCGCTTCTCGGGGAGCGGCCGCACCTGGAAGCCCCCAGAAATCAACACGAATCCAACCCCAAAAATACACCGCGCCTACCGTACGCGGCACGGCCGCCCGGCACCCGAGCGCCGGAACACCGCGCCTGCCGCCACGCCCCGGCGAGCCACGTGACAGGGCCGGCAGCCACTGCGCCAGGACTACAGCTCCCGGCATGCTCTGCGTCACAACACGGCCGCCCGGCAGCCGCGCGCCGCAAGGACTACAGCTCCCGGCATGCTCTGCGCCACAACACGGCCGCCCGGCAGCCCCCCGCCACAAGGACTACAGCTCCCGCCATGCTCTGCGCCACAACACGGCCGCCCGGCAGCCCCCCGCCGCAAGGACTACAGCTCCCGCCATGCTCTGCGCCACAACATGGCCGCCCGCCCAGCCGGCAGACGCACCACCACAGCTCCCGCCACGCCGCGAGCCCGCCCTCCCCGCTCTCTCACCCTGCGGGGCACCGCCCCTCCCGCCGATGCACCCGGAAGCCCCACCGAGCCCTCAGCACAGCCTCGCTCTCCCCACCGCCCGCTCCGACCCGCCGCTGCCCCGCCGCAGCCCTCCTCGGGGCTTGACCCGGCACGCAGCGGCCCCCCACCCAGCCCCCGCTCACCTCCTCCCTCGCTACACTCGCAGCCCGCTGACGCTCGGCCACAGCTCCGCTCCGCCCCGCCCTCGGCTCACACTGGCCCCCCGGAGCAGGGCACCACCCCTTTTCCAGGGAGGAGCCGGCACCGCCAGCCCCACTGCCCGCACCTGGGGCTCCTCCAGCCAGACCCCGCCCACAGCTGAGGCGCAGCAGCAACGGGGGGCCCCCTCCCCTCACCCCCACAGTGCACCACCTCCTCCCCCGGGCTCCATCACAGCCCCTTGCCCCACGCCAAGGGAGCGCAAACGCAGCCCTCAGGCCAAAGGAGAGGGCAGCTGTTTGTGCAGGCGCGCACGTAACAAGTCCCAGGAGCGATTCGTGGCTCAGGGTCCCCAACGCTCCCCCTGCCCCAAGGCCACCTCGGCCGCCGTTGCCGCAGCCGCACGGAGCTGGTGGTGGCTGGGATAGTGCTCATTTTCTCCACAGTAGCTAGGAAGGGATACGTTTTGGATTTATGTTCAAAACACCGTTAATAATGTAGAGATGTTTTGGTTCTTGCTGAGCACTGCTTCCACAGTCAGGGCCTCTTCTGGTTCTCTCAGTGCCCCACCAGCAAGTAGGCTGGGACAGCTGGGAAAGCTTTCCCAGCTAACTGACCAAAGGGATATTC
Organism: Phalacrocorax carbo; assembly: GCF_963921805.1. Classification (NCBI taxonomy): domain Eukaryota; kingdom Metazoa; phylum Chordata; class Aves; order Suliformes; family Phalacrocoracidae; genus Phalacrocorax; species Phalacrocorax carbo. Next base: position 872,127 of record NC_087543.1, on the reverse strand, counting down.
CATACCATTTGACATCATGCTCAGCACACGCAGCTGGGGGAAGAAGGGGGAGTCCTTGGGGGGGGGGGGGGGGCTACGGCATTTCTCTCCCTAAGTAACCATGACACATGACAGAGCCCTGCTTTCCCAGAGGTGGCTCAACACCTGCCCGCCGAAAAGGAGGAGTGAATTAATTCCTTGCTTTGCTTCCACGCACAGCTTTTGCTTTACCTATTAAACAGTCTTGATCTCAGCCCATGATTTTTCTCACTTTTACCCTTCCAGCTCTCTCCCCCAGCCCACTGAGGGTGGAGCGAGCAAGCAGCTCCCTGGTGCAGAGTTGCCAGCTGGGGCTAAACCACGGCACGCGCTTGTCCGCGTTTGGCAGGGAAGGGACCGTCCGTCGCCTGGCTCCTGGAGCGACAGGCTGCTGGGCAGAGGGGGAGGCCACCAAAGGTGAGGAGCAGGGCACAGGACAGTAGGAAGAGAGAAGAGAAGAGCGGCAGCCGGCTGGACGGGGGCAGGGGGGCGTGTGTGCGTGTAGTGAGAAGGCACGAGGCAGGGAACAGGACGGCCAGAGAAGGACAGGGAGCCTGACGGAGGTGGAGATACAAGCAGCAGAGAGAGGGGAAGAGAGGCAGCAGAAAGAGGGGGGAAGAGCAGGACACAGACCAACAAAGAAGGAAGAGGAGCAGGCTGGAGACGCACAAAGAACCTGGGGCAGGCAGCACGACAGCGAGGGAGGAAAGAAGAATAGGGGCAGGAAGCTGGACCGAGCGCGATGGAGACAGACAAGACAAGCGACAAGAACAGGGCAGAAAGGGAAGAATGAAGCCACGGGGACAGGGAGCCGAGACAGCCAACAACGGAGGGAAGGGGCCGGGGAGGGAACACCACAAAACAAACCATGGGGCTACGTGGTACAGAGCATGAGAAGGCAGAGAATTAAGAATTAGGGACAGGGAGCCAGAGAAACAACAACAAAAAAAAACACCCAAAACAAAGGGAGATGGGGAGCAAAAGGAATCGCAATGCGTACAGAAAGGAGAGAGAAACAATTCTAAAACAGGGTCACGGGGAAGCCAGAGACAGCAAGATGGAGAAAGGACAAAAGCTACAGGCTACAGGGCAGAGAGGGAAGAATTAATGAATAGACACAGAGAGCTGGGCAGAAAGAGATGGAGAAAGGCTGAAGATCACACGGCCAACAGGGAAGAGAGAAGAGAGGGAGGAATTTTCAAAACAGGGGCAAGAAGCCAGAGAGAGGGAGAGAGGCGCAACAATAAAATGGGGACAGGCCACAGGGCGGCGAGGAGGGAATCGATGAATAAGAACAGGAGACCAAAGAGAACACAATGTAGAATGGAAAAAAGGAACAGCGGCCTACAGGGAAGGAGGAATTAAAGATCAGGCACTGGGAGGCAGACAGAGACACATGAAGAAACAAGTAGGAAAAAAAAAAAAAAAAACACACAACGGCAATGGGCTACAAAGACAGACAGAGAGGGAAGAAATAAAACATAGCAGCAAGGAGCTGGACAGAGAGAGATGAGGACAAACAAACAGCACGGGTCTACGTGACAGAGAACGTGGAATTAGAACACAGAGAGGGGGAGCTGGACAGAGAGAGAGGCCGAGAGAAAAATCTAGACGGGCTACGGCGGGCAGAGGCAGGAATTAAAACCTAGGGACAGGGAGCTGGACAGAGGGAGACGGAGATCACAGGGAACAGCGGCGGGTGCAGGAAGAACAGGAATTCAAGAATAGGGAAAGGGAGCTGGACAGAGAAGAACTCAGGCAGGCAAGTAACAGTAGCAGGGTACAGAGCAGAGCAGACGAACTAAAAAGCGCGGCGGGAGCGTTGAGGCAGACAGAGAGAGATTAAGAAAAAAGTCACGGGCTACGTGGCAAAGCAGGAGGAACTCAGAAACGGGGATGGCAACCAAGGGAGAGTGAGCTGGTGAAGGATAACGGGTATTCAAAGTGAGGGACGGGGAGCTGGGAAAAGCGAGGCAGAGAAAAACAGAATCACAGAGAGAATCACACAAAGCCAAAAAAGAAGAAACTGAACAACAGGAACAGGTGTAACCAAAGCGATGAAATCAACCAACCAGAGACGGTGTTCCATTACGGGAACACGGAGCGTACGAATCAGCGCATCTGTCGATCTGCATTTTAGTCCCTAGGCGATCGTTAATGTCAGCAGAACAACAGACAACGTGCTTCTGTCAGAAAAGGATGACAAAACGCGGTTTCGTGTAGCGCACTGAGAAAACTAGCCAAGACTGCCAAGATTAAGAGCCAAGAAGGTAAAAGGCAATTCTGGCAGGGGGAGATCGCGACCACCGACTCACGGACCACCACCGAGCCTGCGCAGTGATTTACATACGGAACGAGCCAGTTTGTACCGATCAGTAGACAGGACGATAATGAATATGTATGAATACGTAAAATTTTGATCTACAAATTCTACGGGAAAGGTGTGTGAGGTACGCACGCCAGGAGAAGCGATCCCCCGTGCATCTGGCGCCGTGAATAAAGAACGCCTGCTCTTTAATACTAAATCGGCGTTGAGGAGTTGTTTCCGATTTTACCGCGTTTTTCGGTAACACACGGAGTCAGACCAAGAGGGCCAGAGAAAGACAAAATACCGACAGGCTACAGAACAGAGCAGGAGGAATAAAAAAATAAAAACGGAGCCAGAGCCAGGCAGAGAGAGGCGGAGAAAGAACAAGTAGCCACAGGCTACAGGACAGAGAGAGGGAGGCCTGAAAAGACGGGGAGGCAGGGAGCCACTCAGAGCGAGATGGAGAAAGAAGGGGCGGGGGGGCGCCAAAAAAAAAAAAAAAAAAAATTTTGCAGCAGGTAAGGAAAGAGAGGGGGCCAGGGGGGAGAGACAGGGAGGGCCCAGGACGCACAAGAGAGGCAACGGGGCCCCAGTGGCCCAGGACTCACCGCGACTCTCGCTCTCAGCGCTGCTGGCACAATTTAGCCGTTCAGATGCTTCTTTCCCCTCCTCTCCGCCCTGCCTCTTCTGCAGCTCCAGACTCTAGGCCGTCCTCCACCTAAAGAGGATACATGGGTGTCTTACCGCTCTTACGAGATGAGGCTTCCTAGGCACGTAGCCTAGCTCGCTCGTGCACTACACGCCCGTACCCAACTCCCGGTTACGCGTACAGACCCTGCGGTGCACGTTGGTGGCCTGGCCCGCTGCGGGCTACGAAGGGGGATCCTCCCTCCCTCACCTGCAGGGACAGGCTCTCTCTTGCCTGCGGCAGGAAGGCAGCTGGCAGCCAGAGCGCCTTCAGTTTCTTCTGCTTTACCTTTCGTTGGCGTCTCCAGCTTCAGCCGAGGCAGCTCCTGTCCACAGCCGGGAAGGGCTCTGTGTGTCCCTTTTCGCCCCCGCGCTGCGAGGATGGCAACACCGGGCAGAGAGAAGCCACGCAAGCCTGAGACGGCTGCAGTCAACGGCATCCCCGGGGGAAGGACAGACAACCACGTCCTCAGCACGGTCTCTGGGAGAGGGAAAGAAGAAACAGCGACCGTCATTACCGTCGATCGACCCTGGCCAAAGCCCCTCCTTGCGCAGGGGCTTCTGGACACACCGCCCCTTCCCCGCGCTACTGCTAAGGGCCCCTGCGCCGAGGGGGAATCCAGTGCGCTCGAGGGCCGGCTCGCTGCCTTCACGACAGGGCCTGGGGGCGGCCAAGGGCTACGCAGCACGCTTCAGGGGAGGTGCCGGGGCTGGGGGCAGGCGCACGGGGCAAGGGGGGGGCCAGGGGAGGCTGAGCGGGAGCTCCGGTGAGCCGGGGAGGCGGCGGCCATCATCTGCGCCCTGGGCAGGGGGAAAAGGTCCTCCTCCTTTCCCTCTTCCCTTCTGTCAGCTCCCGGGGAACTCACCGCTTCTCGGGGAGCGGCCGCACCTGGAAGCCCCCAGAAATCAACACGAATCCAACCCCAAAAATACACCGCGCCTACCGTACGCGGCACGGCCGCCCGGCACCCGAGCGCCGGAACACCGCGCCTGCCGCCACGCCCCGGCGAGCCACGTGACAGGGCCGGCAGCCACTGCGCCAGGACTACAGCTCCCGGCATGCTCTGCGCCACAACACGGCCGCCCGGCAGCCGCGCGCCGCAAGGACTACAGCTCCCGGCATGCTCTGCGCCACAACACGGCCGCCCGGCAGCCCCCCGCCGCAAGGACTACAGCTCCCGCCATGCTCTGCGCCACAACACGGCCGCCCGGCAGCCCCCCGCCACAAGGACTACAGCTCCCGCCATGCTCTGCGCCACAACATGGCCGCCCGCCCAGCCGGCAGACGCACCACCACAGCTCCCGCCACGCCGCGAGCCCGCCCTCCCCGCTCTCTCACCCTGCGGGGCACCGCCCCTCCCGCCGATGCACCCGGAAGCCCCACCGAGCCCTCAGCACAGCCTCGCTCTCCCCACCGCCCGCTCCGACCCGCCGCTGCCCCGCCGCAGCCCTCCTCGGGGCTTGACCCGGCACGCAGCGGCCCCCCACCCAGCCCCCGCTCACCTCCTCCCTCGCTACACTCGCAGCCCGCTGACGCTCGGCCACAGCTCCGCTCCGCCCCGCCCTCGGCTCACACTGGCCCCCCGGAGCAGGGCACCACCCCTTTTCCAGGGAGGAGCCGGCACCGCCAGCCCCACTGCCCGCACCTGGGGCTCCTCCAGCCAGACCCCGCCCACAGCTGAGGCGCAGCAGCAACGGGGGGCCCCCTCCCCTCACCCCCACAGTGCACCACCTCCTCCCCCGGGCTCCATCACAGCCCCTTGCCCCACGCCAAGGGAGCGCAAACGCAGCCCTCAGGCCAAAGGAGAGGGCAGCTGTTTGTGCAGGCGCGCACGTAACAAGTCCCAGGAGCGATTCGTGGCTCAGGGTCCCCAACGCTCCCCCTGCCCCAAGGCCACCTCGGCCGCCGTTGCCGCAGCCGCACGGAGCTGGTGGTGGCTGGGATAGTGCTCATTTTCTCCACAGTAGCTAGGAAGGGATACGTTTTGGATTTATGTTCAAAACACCGTTAATAATGTAGAGATGTTTTGGTTCTTGCTGAGCACTGCTTCCACAGTCAGGGCCTCTTCTGGTTCTCTCAGTGCCCCACCAGCAAGTAGGCTGGGACAGCTGGGAAAGCTTTCCCAGCTAACTGACCAAAGGGATATTCCATACCATTTGACATCATGCTCAGCACACGCAGCTGGGGGAAGAAGGGGGAGTCCTTGGGGGGGGGGGGGGGGGCTACGGCATTTCTCTCCCTAAGTAACCATGACACATGACAGAGCCCTGCTTTCCCAGAGGTGGCTCAACACCTGCCCGCCGAAAAGGAGGAGTGAATTAATTCCTTGCTTTGCTTCCACGCACAGCTTTTGCTTTACCTATTAAACAGTCTTGATCTCAGCCCATGATTTTTCTCACTTTTACCCTTCCAGCTCTCTCCCCCAGCCCACTGAGGGTGGAGCGAGCAAGCAGCTCCCTGGTGCAGAGTTGCCAGCTGGGGCTAAACCACGGCACGCGCTTGTCCGCGTTTGGCAGGGAAGGGACCGTCCGTCGCCTGGCTCCTGGAGCGACAGGCTGCTGGGCAGAGGGGGAGGCCACCAAAGGTGAGGAGCAGGGCACAGGACAGTAGGAAGAGAGAAGAGAAGAGCGGCAGCCGGCTGGACGGGGGCAGGGGGGCGTGTGTGCGTGTAGTGAGAAGGCACGAGGCAGGGAACAGGACGGCCAGAGAAGGACAGGGAGCCTGACGGAGGTGGAGATACAAGCAGCAGAGAGAGGGGAAGAGAGGCAGCAGAAAGAGGGGGGAAGAGCAGGACACAGACCAACAAAGAAGGAAGAGGAGCAGGCTGGAGACGCACAAAGAACCTGGGGCAGGCAGCACGACAGCGAGGGAGGAAAGAAGAATAGGGGCAGGAAGCTGGACCGAGCGCGATGGAGACAGACAAGACAAGCGACAAGAACAGGGCAGAAAGGGAAGAATGAAGCCACGGGGACAGGGAGCCGAGACAGCCAACAACGGAGGGAAGGGGCCGGGGAGGGAACACCACAAAACAAACCATGGGGCTACGTGGTACAGAGCATGAGAAGGCAGAGAATTAAGAATTAGGGACAGGGAGCCAGAGAAACAACAACAAAAAAAAACACCCAAAACAAAGGGAGATGGGGAGCAAAAGGAATCGCAATGCGTACAGAAAGGAGAGAGAAACAATTCTAAAACAGGGTCACGGGGAAGCCAGAGACAGCAAGATGGAGAAAGGACAAAAGCTACAGGCTACAGGGCAGAGAGGGAAGAATTAATGAATAGACACAGAGAGCTGGGCAGAAAGAGATGGAGAAAGGCTGAAGATCACACGGCCAACAGGGAAGAGAGAAGAGAGGGAGGAATTTTCAAAACAGGGGCAAGAAGCCAGAGAGAGGGAGAGAGGCGCAACAATAAAATGGGGACAGGCCACAGGGCGGCGAGGAGGGAATCGATGAATAAGAACAGGAGACCAAAGAGAACACAATGTAGAATGGAAAAAAGGAACAGCGGCCTACAGGGAAGGAGGAATTAAAGATCAGGCACTGGGAGGCAGACAGAGACACATGAAGAAACAAGTAGGAAAAAAAAAAAAAAAAACACACAACGGCAATGGGCTACAAAGACAGACAGAGAGGGAAGAAATAAAACATAGCAGCAAGGAGCTGGACAGAGAGAGATGAGGACAAACAAATAGCACGGGTCTACGTGACAGAGAACGTGGAATTAGAACACAGAGAGGGGGAGCCGGACAGAGAGAGAGGCCGAGAGAAAAATCTAGACGGGCTACGGCGGGCAGAGGCAGGAATTAAAACCTAGGGACAGGGAGCTGGACAGAGGGAGACGGAGATCACAGGGAACAGCGGCGGGTGCAGGAAGAACAGGAATTCAAGAATAGGGAAAGGGAGCTGGACAGAGAAGAACTCAGGCAGGCAAGTAACAGTAGCAGGGTACAGAGCAGAGCAGACGAACTAAAAAGCGCGGCGGGAGCGTTGAGGCAGACAGAGAGAGATTAAGAAAAAAGTCACGGGCTACGTGGCAAAGCAGGAGGAACTCAGAAACGGGGATGGCAACCAAGGGAGAGTGAGCTGGTGAAGGATAACGGGTATTCAAAGTGAGGGACGGGGAGCTGGGAAAAGCGAGGCAGAGAAAAACAGAATCACAGAGAGAATCACACAAAGCCAAAAAAGAAGAAACTGAACAACAGGAACAGGTGTAACCAAAGCGATGAAATCAACCAACCAGAGACGGTGTTCCATTACGGGAACACGGAGCGTACGAATCAGCGCATCTGTCGATCTGCATTTTAGTCCCTAGGGGATCGTTAATGTCAGCAGAACAACAGACAACGTGCTTCTGTCAGAAAAGGATGACAAAACGCGGTTTCGTGTAGCGGACTGAGAAAACTAGCCAAGACTGCCAAGATTAAGAGCCAAGAAGGTAAAAGGCAATTCTGGCAGGGGGAGATCGCGACCACCGACTCACGGACCACCACCGAGCCTGCGCAGTGATTTACATACGGAACGAGCCAGTTTGTACCGATCAGTAGACAGGACGATAATGAATATGTATGAATACGTAAAATTTTGATCTACAAATTCTACGGGAAAGGTGTGTGAGGTACGCACGCCAGGAGAAGCGATCCCCCGTGCATCTGGCGCCGTGAATAAAGAACGCCTGCTCTTTAATACTAAATCGGCGTTGAGGAGTTGTTTCCGATTTTACCGCGTTTTTCGGTAACACACGGAGTCAGACCAAGAGGGCCAGAGAAAGACAAAATACCGACAGGCTACAGAACAGAGCAGGAGGAATAAAAAAATAAAAACGGAGCCAGAGCCAGGCAGAGAGAGGCGGAGAAAGAACAAGTAGCCACAGGCTACAGGACAGAGAGAGGGAGGCCTGAAAAGACGGGGAGGCAGGGAGCCACTCAGAGCGAGATGGAGAAAGAAGGGGCGGGGGGGCGCCAAAAAAAAAAAAAAAAAAAATTTTGCAGCAGGTAAGGAAAGAGAGGGGGCCAGGGGGGAGAGACAGGGAGGGCCCAGGACGCACAAGAGAGGCAACGGGGCCCCAGTGGCCCAGGACTCACCGCGACTCTCGCTCTCAGCGCTGCTGGCACAATTTAGCCGTTCAGATGCTTCTTTCCCCTCCTCTCCGCCCTGCCTCTTCTGCAGCTCCAGACTCTAGGCCGTCCTCCACCTAAAGAGGATACATGGGTGTCTTACCGCTCTTACGAGATGAGGCTTCCTAGGCACGTAGCCTAGCTCGCTCGTGCACTACACGCCCGTACCCAACTCCCGGTTACGCGTACAGACCCTGCGGTGCACGTTGGTGGCCTGGCCCGCTGCGGGCTACGAAGGGGGATCCTCCCTCCCTCACCTGCAGGGACAGGCTCTCTCTTGCCTGCGGCAGGAAGGCAGCTGGCAGCCAGAGCGCCTTCAGTTTCTTCTGCTTTACCTTTCGTTGGCGTCTCCAGCTTCAGCCGAGGCAGCTCCTGTCCACAGCCGGGAAGGGCTCTGTGTGTCCCTTTTCGCCCCCGCGCTGCGAGGATGGCAACACCGGGCAGAGAGAAGCCACGCAAGCCTGAGACGGCTGCAGTCAACGGCATCCCCGGGGGAAGGACAGACAACCACGTCCTCAGCACGGTCTCTGGGAGAGGGAAAGAAGAAACAGCGACCGTCATTACCGTCGATCGACCCTGGCCAAAGCCCCTCCTTGCGCAGGGGCTTCTGGACACACCGCCCCTTCCCCGCGCTACTGCTAAGGGCCCCTGCGCCGAGGGGGAATCCAGTGCGCTCGAGGGCCGGCTCGCTGCCTTCACGACAGGGCCTGGGGGCGGCCAAGGGCTACGCAGCACGCTTCAGGGGAGGTGCCGGGGCTGGGGGCAGGCGCACGGGGCAAGGGGGGGCCAGGGGAGGCTGAGCGGGAGCTCCGGTGAGCCGGGGAGGCGGCGGCCATCATCTGCGCCCTGGGCAGGGGGAAAAGGTCCTCCTCCTTTCCCTCTTCCCTTCTGTCAGCTCCCGGGGAACTCACCGCTTCTCGGGGAGCGGCCGCACCTGGAAGCCCCCAGAAATCAACACGAATCCAACCCCAAAAATACACCGCGCCTACCGTACGCGGCACGGCCGCCCGGCACCCGAGCGCCGGAACACCGCGCCTCCCGCCGCGCCCCGGCGAGCCACGTGACAGGGCCGGCAGCCACTGCGCCAGGACTACAGCTCCCGGCACGCTCTGCGCCACAACACGGCCGCCCGGCAGCCGCGCGCCGCAAGGACTACAGCTCCCGGCATGCTCTGCGCCACAACATGGCCGCCCGGCAGCCGCGCGCCACAAGGACTACAGCTCCCGCCATGCTCTGCGCCACAACATGGCCGCCCGGCAGCCCCCCGCCGCAAGGACTACAGCTCCCGGCATGCTCTGCGCCACAACACGGCCGCCCGGCAGCCCCCCGCCGCAAGGACTACAGCTCCCGCCATGCTCTGCGCCACAACACGGCCGCCCGGCAGCCGCGCGCCGCAAGGACTACAGCTCCCGGCATGCTCTGCGCCACAACATGGCCGCCCGGCAGCCCCCCGCCACAAGGACTACAGCTCCCGGCACGCTCTGCGCCACAACACGGCCGCCCGCCCAGCCGCCACACGCACCACCACAGCTCCCGCCACGCCGCGAGCCCGCCCTCCCCGCTCTCTCACCCTGCGGGGCACCGTCCCTCCCGCCGATGCACCCGGAAGCCCCACCGAGCCCTCAGCACAGCCTCGCTCTCCCCACCGCCCGCTCCGACCCGCCGCTGCCCCGCCGCAGCCCTCCTCGGGGCTTGACCCGGCACGCAGCGGCCCCCCACCCAGCCCCCGCTCACCTCCTCCCTCGCTACACTCGCAGCCCGCTGACGCTCGGCCACAGCTCCGCTCCGCTCCGCCCTCGGCTCACACTGGCCCCCCGGAGCAGGGCACCACCCCTTTTCCAGGGAGGAGCCGGCACCGCCAGCCCCACTGCCCGCACCTGGGGCTCCTCCAGCCAGACCCCGCCCACAGCTGAGGCGCAGCAGCAACGGGGGGCCCCCTCCCCTCACCCCCACAGTGCACCACCTCCTCCCCCGGGCTCCATCACAGCCCCTTGCCCCACGCCAAGGGAGCGCAAACGCAGCCCTCAGGCCAAAGGAGAGGGCAGCTGTTGGTGCAGGCGCGCACGTAACAAGTCCCAGGAGCGATTCGTGGCTCAGGGTCCCCAACGCTCCCCCTGCCCCAAGGCCACCTCGGCCGCCGTTGCCGCAGCCACACGGAGCTGGTGGTGGCTGGGATAGTGCTCATTTTCTCCACAGTAGCTAGGAAGGGATACGTTTTGGATTTATGCTCAAAACACCGTTAATAATGTAGAGATGTTTTGGTTCTTGCTGAGCACTGCTTCCACAGTCAGGGCCTCTTCTGGTTCTCTCAGTGCCCCACCAGCAAGTAGGCTGGGACAGCTGGGAAAGCTTTCCCAGCTAACTGACCAAAGGGATATTCCATACCATTTGACATCATGCTCAGCACACGCAGCTGGGGGAAGAAGGGGGAGTCCTTGGGGGGGGGGGGGGTACGGCATTTCTCTCCCTAAGTAACCATGACACATGACAGAGCCCTGCTTTCCCAGAGGTGGCTCAACACCTGCCCGCCGAAAAGGAGGAGTGAATTAATTCCTTGCTTTGCTTCCACGCACAGCTTTTGCTTTACCTATTAAACAGTCTTGATCTCAGCCCATGATTTTTCTCACTTTTACCCTTCCAGCTCTCTCCCCCAGCCCACTGAGGGTGGAGCGAGCAAGCAGCTCCCTGGTGCAGAGTTGCCAGCTGGGGCTAAACCACGGCACGCGCTTGTCCGCGTTTGGCAGGAAAGGGACCGTCCGTCGCCTGGCTCCTGGAGCGACAGGCTGCTGGGCAGAGGGGGAGGCCACCAAAGGTGAGGAGCAGGGCACAGGACAGTAGGAAGAGAGAAGAGAAGAGCGGCAGCCGGCTGGACGGGGGCGGGGGGGCGTGTGTGCGTGTAGTGAGAAGGCACGAGGCAGGGAACAGGACGGCCAGAGAAGGACAGGGAGCCTGACGGAGGTGGAGATACAAGCAGCAGAGAGAGGGGAAGAGAGGCAGCAGAAAGAGGGGGGAAGAGCAGGACACAGACCAACAAAGAAGGAAGAGGAGCAGGCTGGAGACGCACAAAGAACCTGGGGCAGGCAGCACGACAGCGAGGGAGGAAAGAAGAATAGGGGCAGGAAGCTGGACCGAGCGCGATGGAGACAGACAAGACAAGCGACAAGAACAGGGCAGAAAGGGAAGAATGAAGCCACGGGGACAGGGAGCCGAGACAGCCAACAACGGAGGGAAGGGGCCGGGGAGGGAACACCACAAAACAAACCATGGGGCTACGTGGTACAGAGCACGAGAAGGCAGAGAATTAAGAATTAGGGACAGGGAGCCAGAGAAACAACAACAAAAAAAAACACCCAAAACAAAGGGAGATGGGGAGCAAAAGGAATCGCAATGCGTACAGAAAGGAGAGAGAAACAATTCTAAAACAGGGTCACGGGGAAGCCAGAGACAGCAAGATGGAGAAAGGACAAAAGCTACAGGCTACAGGGCAGAGAGGGAAGAATTAATGAATAGACACAGAGAGCTGGGCAGAAAGAGATGGAGAAAGGCTGAAGATCACACGGCCAACAGGGAAGAGAGAAGAGAGGGAGGAATTTTCAAAACAGGGGCAAGAAGCCAGAGAGAGGGAGAGAGGCGCAACAATAAAATGGGGACAAGCCACAGGGCGGCGAGGAGGGAATCGATGAATAAGAACAGGAGACCAAAGAGAACACAATGTAGAATGGAAAAAAGGAACAGCGGCCTACAGGGAAGGAGGAATTAAAGATCAGGCACTGGGAGGCAGACAGAGACACATGAAGAAACAAGTAGGAAAAAAAAAAAAAAAAAACACACAACGGCAATGGGCTACAAAGACAGACAGAGAGGGAAGAAATAAAACACAGCAGCAAGGAGCTGGACAGAGAGAGATGAGGACAAACAAATAGCACGGGTCTACGTGACAGAGAACGTGGAATTAGAACACAGAGAGGGGGAGCCGGACAGAGAGAGAGGCCGAGAGAAAAATCTAGACGGGCTACGGCGGGCAGAGGCAGGAATTAAAACCTAGGGACAGGGAGCTGGACAGAGGGAGACGGAGATCACAGGGAACAGCGGCGGGTGCAGGAAGAACAGGAATTCAAGAATAGGGAAAGGGAGCTGGACAGAGAAGAACTCAGGCAGGCAAGTAACAGTAGCAGGGTACAGAGCAGAGCAGACGAACTAAAAAGCGCGGCGGGAGCGTTGAGGCAGACAGAGAGAGATTAAGAAAAAAGTCACGGGCTACGTGGCAAAGCAGGAGGAACTCAGAAACGGGGATGGCAACCAAGGGAGAGTGAGCTGGTGAAGGATAACGGGTATTCAAAGTGAGGGACGGGGAGCTGGGAAAAGCGAGGCAGAGAAAAACAGAATCACAGAGAGAATCACACAAAGCCAAAAAAGAAGAAACTGAACAACAGGAACAGGTGTAACCAAAGCGATGAAATCAACCAACCAGAGACGGTGTTCCATTACGGGAACACGGAGCGTACGAATCAGCGCATCTGTCGATCTGCATTTTAGTCCCTAGGCGATCGTTAATGTCAGCAGAACAACAGACAACGTGCTTCTGTCAGAAAAGGATGACAAAACGCGGTTTCGTGTAGCGGACTGAGAAAACTAGCCAAGACTGCCAAGATTAAGAGCCAAGAAGGTAAAAGGCAATTCTGGCAGGGGGAGATCGCGACCACCGACTCACGGACCACCACCGAGCCTGCGCAGTGATTTACATACGGAACGAGCCAGTTTGTACCGATCAGTAGACAGGACGATAATGAATATGTATGAATACGTAAAATTTTGATCTACAAATTCTACGGGAAAGGTGTGTGAGGTACGCACGCCAGGAGGAGCGATCCCCCGTGCATCTGGCGCCGTGAATAAAGAACGCCTGCTCTTTAATACTAGATTGGTGTTGAATAGATATTTCCGATTTTACCGTGTTTTTTGGTAACAGTTTTGGCACCCCAGATGGGAACCTGCTTTTGAATCTCGACGGATCCGCAGGACCGTGGGACCTGCAGCCAGCCCCAAGGAATTCTTGGGGAGAGCTTCCGATCCCCAGGCCAGAGAATTCTGAGAAAGATCCCCTGGACTGAAGTAAACAAGGCATTTGTTTAAGAAGAAACTTAGGTAGAATAATATGTGGCGTTAGCTTCCCACATAGGACAGGATAGTGGGTTTGAGTCCCACAGGCCTGCCCGTAAGGCGCGGCGAAAGCCACGCAGGGTTGGGGCCAAGAGGTACCTCGGTTGGTAAGTCTCTGCTAGGCGAAAGCCTGTGGAGCGGGACCCGAGGGTAGGGGGGTCTTCAACAGGGGGTTGAAGTCTCCAGGGATATCTAGCAGGGGGCTACAGATCCCAGTGGCGGATTCCCAGTGAGACCTCTAACGGGGGTTGGAGTCCCTCTGACTACTATTTGTGATAGTGCACTATCACAACTGCTAGTCGACTGGGAGATGGGAGCATTTCTGAGTAAGAAACCTATCCCACAGAGAACACCTTTGGGATGTACTTTGAAGCACTGGAAAGACATCGGGGGTGATGACCCACTAACTCGGAAACCATTAATTGAATATTGCAATCATTGGTGCCCAACGTATCAATTGGAAGGTGGGCACGAATGGCCAGAACAGGAGACATTGCAATATCATACCATCTTGCAATTAATGTTGTTTTGTAAAAAGGGAAGGCAAATGAGAAGTGGCATATGTTGATTTGTTCTTTACACTGTGGAATCATCCAGCGTGGCAGAAACAGCGTGAGATATGTCCACAGGATTCTACAGCAATGTTTCTGAAAAGAGGAAAATGTGGTGAGAACTTGAAGTGTTGCTCTACTTGTGATACTGGATACTTCACTTGATGGAACTGACAAGAAAATAGTATTGAATACAGCCAGAAGGCAGGTGCAGGGAGCACATGCTAACAGGAATTTACAGAGAACAACGAATAAGAATTTTCCATCTACAAATCCCGAGTGGGACCCTAATCAGCCAGGACCCAGGGGAATGTTGACTAGATGTCAGAGACAGATTTTATTTGGAGTAAGACATGCAATGCCAAAAGCCATAAATTTTGACCCATTTATTAAGTGAGACAAGAATTAAAGGAGTCCCCTTCAGCCTTTATGGAAAGACTGAAGGTGACCACCAGAAAATATACTCATTTGAACCCAGAAAAACACAGAAAAAGCAATTCAGTTGGTCTCTATATTCATAAGACAATCAGCCCCAGATTGGGGGGGGGGGGGGGGGGAGTAAAAAAACCTTCAGAAACTAGAAGAACCTGAATCCAGAGATCTGGGTAAAATGCTTGAAGTAGCTTGGCATGAAGGAGACCAGAGGAATCAACCCTAGCTGAACACCTGGTTACACTGAAGCTAGGGAATGAAGAAATAGAATTTTTGGTAGATACGGGAGCCACTTCTTTGGTATTGAATACACGTAAAGAGAAAGTTGATCATAAACCAGTAGGTGTTGTTAGTGCGACAGGGCAAAGAAAAATTAGCCTTTCTTAGAGCCATTAAAGTTTAAATTGGAGAAGCAATGGGCAACTCACCAGTTTCTGTATATGCCTGAATGTCCACTGCCTCTGTTATGATGAGATCTATTAAGTAAATTAGATGCTCAAGTAACTTTTAAAGATGGAGAGATTAAATTACTAATACCAGAACAGAATCAAAAGCCACAGAGGCGAGAGCGTTTATGTTACAGGATTCCTCCAGGGAGGAACAGGTTCCCGAAGAAGTGGAAAACGTAGTAATTCCTTTGGTTTGAGCGAGCGGAGCTCCGGAGCGACCTAAGCGGGCAGAGCCGGTAAAAGTAACCTTAAAGCCTGGAGCCAAGCCGGTAAGGCAAAAACAATACCGTATTAAGCGAGAGGCTCGAAAAGGATTAGAGAAGTTAATTATAAATTTTTTTCAGAATATGAGCTCTTAGTAGAATGTGAATCAGAATATAGTACTCCTGTGCCGCCAGTAAAGAAATCTAGAGGCAAAGAGTATTAGCTGGTTCACGATTTAAGGGCTATATCTCAGGTGGTCCAAGATCTACATCCGGTAGTAGCTAATCCATACACTTTACTGACCTCTTTTAAAGGAGGAGCATAAATGGTTTACTGTACTAGATTTGAAGGATGCCTTCTTTTGCATACCTCCAGGCATAAAAAGTCAAAGCCTATTTGCTTTGGAATGGGAAAGCCCCACCACAGAATGAAAGACACAGCTAACATGGACCGTACTTCCACAAGGATTTAAAATTAGTCCTACGATATTTGGGACTCAGCTGGCAAGAAAAAAATTAGAAATATAGAAATGTATAGAAAAAACAGAACCCAGGGAGAGGCATACTGTTACAGAATGCAGACGACATTCTGATAGTGGCAGAAAGTAAAGAATAATGTTTTGAAATTTTTAAATTTTCTGGGCCAAGGAAGATGCGGAGTTTCCAGAAACAAAACCCAAATAGGAGAAGAAGCAGCCATTTATTTAGGATTTGAAATATCTCAGAGACAAAGACAATTAGAAAGTGAAAAGAAAGAAACTATTTGTCAAATTCCCGAACCTTGCGGCCCGAAGGAACTGAGAGCTTTTCTGAAAATAGTGAAATAGCGTCAGCTCTGGATTCTGAACTACAGACTGTATGTAAAACCATTATACGAGGCACTGAAAGAATCAAAGGATAAATATTTAACCTGGACGCCCGGATGCCAAACGGCATTCAAAGAACTGAAAAGAGCCTCAGTGATGGCCCCTGCATTAGGCCTACCCGATTTCGCTAAACCTTTTGAGTTGTTTGTCCACGAAAGACAACATTTAGCCCTTGGAGTGCTGACACAGCGACTGGGAACCTGGAAGAGACCCGTGGGCTACTTCTCCAAACAACTCGACCACGTGAGTAAAAGATGGCCTGGATGTTTACGGGCAGTGGCAACAGCAGCGCTGCCGATCCAGGAAGCCCCAAAGTTAACAATGGGACAAAAGATGACAGTATGTGTCCCGCACATAGCGGTGACTGTTTTAGAACAAAAGGGGGGTCGTTGGCTATCCCTTAGCAGAATGTTGAAATATCAAGTTGTTCTGTTAGAACAAGACCATGTGGAATCGAAGACTACTGCTATACTGAATCCTGTATGTTTTTAACAACAGAAAACCTTACGGACAATTTCGAACACGATCGCTTGCTAACTATTGAGCAAGTCTATTCCAGCAGACCAGGCCTGAGACACAAACCTCTGGGAAAATCCTGATCTGGAGTTGTTTACAGATGGAAGCAGCTCTGGGCGAGAAGAGAATGGCCGGATATGCTGTCGTTATCACCGCCGAGGGAATGGAGTCAGGGGCGCTGCCTGCGAACACCTCAGCACAGAAAGCAGTATTGGTAGCGTTGAAGCGAGCTCTGCGAATGGCAGAAGGACGAAGGATAAATATCTAGACTGATTCCAAACATGCATTTGGTGTGATCCACGATCATGGAGCTACTGGGAAGGAAAAAGGACTGCCATCAGCCCAAGAATCATTGATACAGCATAAAGAAGACATTCTCCAACTTCCGGAAGACGTGCAGAAACCAAAAGAAGTGGCGGTAAAGCGTTGCAAAGCTCATCGATTCGGCCAGACGGCTGTAAACATAAGCAAACGATTGACAGATAAAGCTGCAAAGAGGACTGCAGAGCAAGGTATCCTTGCACTAGTACCAGTAAAACAGATCGGAATTCCAAAGTTGAAACCGAGATTATTATAATAAATTGGATGAGCAATTAGCAGAACAATTGGAAGCATCACAAAACACAGAGAGATGGTAGGTAACACCAGAAAAACAAGTAATAATAATAACAACCCCACAAGTTATGACAGAACTTGCAAAAGAAAAGCATGAGCAAACACATTAGGGTGTAGATGCTACGGTTTTGAGTTTAAAAGCATCTGTAGCGTGTGTAGGCATGACAAGAATAATTAAACCCATGGTAGCTAAGTGTCCAATCTGTCCTAGAAATAATCCCCTGAACCAAAGGAAACCACCTTTAGGAGTAACAAAACAAAAAATTATCCCGGAAATTATTAGCAAATTAAGTTCTCTGAGTTACCCAGACAAAATAGATATAGCAGTATTTGTTAGTGATGATGGACAAATTTTCTAGTTGGCCAGAAGCTTTCTCGTGCTGCACCAACAAAGCTAGAGTAGTAGTTAAAATGTTGCTGAAAGAAATAATACCAAGATTTAGAGTGCCAACAGGAATGTCCTCTGGGAGAGGACCACATTTTTTTGCAGAGGTAGTTCAACAAATTAATAAAATTTTGGGTATAAAATGGAACCTGCATATGCCCTAGAGACCACAATCAAGTGAAAACTTTGAGAAGATGAACCAAACACTGAACTGACATAGTGGAATATTATTGATCTAGGATGGAAGTATTGAGAAAATGATTATTTCAAAACTTCCAAAGGGGGGAAATGTAACCAAAGCGATGAAATCAACCAACCAGAGACGGTGTTCCATTACGGGAACACGGAGCGTACGAATCAGCGCATCTGTCGATCTGCATTTTAGTCCCTAGGCGATTGTTAATGTCAGCAGAACAACAGACAACGTGCTTCTGTCAGAAAAGGATGACAAAACGCGGTTTCGTGTAGCGCACTGAGAAAACTAGCCAAGACTGCCAAGATTAAGAGCCAAGAAGGTAAAAGGCAATTCTGGCAGGGGGAGATCGCGACCACCGACTCACGGACCACCACCGAGCCTGCGCAGCGATTTACATACGGAACGAGCCAGTTTGTACCGATCAGTAGACAGGACGATAATGAATATGTATGAATACGTAAAATTTTGATCTACAAATTCTACGGGAAAGGTGTGTGAGGGACGCACGCCAGGAGGAGCGATCCCCCGTGCATCTGGCGCCGTGAATAAAGAACGCCTGCTCTTTAATACTAAATCGGCGTTGAGGAGTTGTTTCCGATTTTACCGCGTTTTTCGGTAACACACGGAGTCAGACCAAGAGGGCCAGAGAAAGACAAAATACCGACAGGCTACAGAACAGAGCAGGAGGAATAAAAAAATAAAAACGGAGCCAGAGCCAGGCAGAGAGAGGCGGAGAAAGAACAAGTAGCCACAGGCTACAGGACAGAGAGAGGGAGGCCTGAAAAGACGGGGAGGCAGGGAGCCACTCAGAGCGAGATGGAGAAAGAAGGGGCGGGGGGGCGCCAAAAAAAAAAAAAAAAATTTTGCAGCAGGTAAGGAAAGAGAGGGGGCCGGGGGAGAGACAGGGAGGGCCCAGGATGCACAAGAGAGGCAACGGGGCCCCAGTGGCCCAGGACTCACCGCGACTCTCGCTCTCAGCGCTGCTGGCACAATTTAGCCGTTCAGATGCTTCTTTCCCCTCCTCTCCGCCCTGCCTCTTCTGCAGCTCCAGACTCTAGGCCGTCCTCCACCTAAAGAGGATACACGGGTGTCTTACCGCTCTTACGAGATGAGGCTTCCTAGGCACGTAGCGTAGCCTAGCTCGCTCGTGCCGGAGCTGGGGGCAGGAGCACGGGGCAAGGGGGGCCAGGGGAGGCTGAGGGGGAGCTCTGGTGAGCTGGGGAGTCGGCTATCTTCTGCACCCTGGGCAGGGGGAAAAGGTCATCCTCCTCCTCCTCCTTTCCCTCTTCCCTTCTATCAGCTCCTGGGTAACTCCTGGGGCTGCCCTCACCCGCTCGCCTTTAGCATACCAGAAGCCTGCCTCGGCAGGTCGTTTGAAGCTTCCCATCCCACCAGCCCCAGTAGTGCAGGCACACAAGGAGACACCCCTGCACCCACCAAAGGGGCTCGCTCACCTCGCCGGCAGCCCTAGGCCTCACCCGACACAGGGAATCGTGTCCGACACACCACCACGCTGCAGCAGGAGCGGAGGAGGCCTTTCCTTACCAGGAAGCAGCAACGAGCACGGCGGCATCACCTCGCAGGCACCGCAGCATCGCAGGGCTGTCACCTGCGGAGAGAGCAATGGGGATCACAGGGACGCCACCGCGTGTGCGCGGCTCCCGGGCTCAGTACCCAACTCTGGTCGCTGGGCAGCAGCATTATCTGAATTACTCTTCTCGATTAATACCATCCAGAAACCGTAACTTGGCTGCATCCACAGAGCTTCTATTCCTCTGCACCTTTCCCCCTCGCAGCCCCAGCAGCACCGTTCATTGCCTCTGCACCAAACAGCAAAGCGTCTCGAGCATTTCAGTCCTTTCCTCTCGACTGCTTACAAAAATCTGGTGCTTGCTACTGTCCATGCCACTGCCCCCCCCGCCCATGCCTGAGGGAGGAGAAGCAGCACAGCAAACCTGGGGAACAAGGTTGGGTCCCCCACCCCCGCAGAATAAGCCCCAGGAACTGCTTGTAGGCATGTGGCATCAGGGTTGTGATAGGGTTTTGTTTTGGTTTTCTTTTTTTTCCCCTGCCTTCTTTACATAATGTATTAATTGGGGTTGCTTTTCCAAACTACTGAGTTCTGTGGGGACTTTTTGTGCTTTTACCCTACAAAAAATGGTCATTTTCACTTTCGGTTTTGTGCATGAGAATGGTTGGTGGGTGCTTTTAGGTGGTTGTTCCTTCCCCACCACCACCCTTTTTTTCCCTTTCCAGCTGCACAAATCCAGCTGGAGTTGGCTTTCCCAGAAGCCCCAAGTTGTTTTCTTTCCACCAGAATTCTTTCTGTTTTTTTCACCCCCCATTGCAGACCCAGAGTCAGGGGGTTTGAGGTATTTTTGTGCCCAGGCAGCAGCTCCCAGGCTGCATAAGCAGCCCCACAGGGGGAAGTCCCCGTTTGAGGGAATCGGCCCCAAATTGGGATGGGAAAGTGAAGACAAGGGAAAAAAAAACCTGAATAACCTGAAAAAGAACACCTACTCCAGCCCACCAAGCACCGGTCACCTTGCCTGACTCACCTCCAGGGCCCAGATCACGCTCGGCTCATCGCTTAGCGCCCTCGGATCACAAAAAAAAAGAGTAAAACCCATAATGGAGCCCTATAGCCATCAGTCACATCTTCCCTCCAGTACTACACAGACTCACCTTCTTCCAGCGCTCCCCTGGGCTCTCCTCCGTTGCCCTGCACGACTCATCCACCTGCACCTGGAAAAACAGTGTTACTGAACAAGTCACCTGGAGGCACAGCAACAGCTTAACCATTCCACAGCTCTTGCGCCCCCGTAGGAATACCATCTAGAGCCCAACTACAGCCTGCCGTTAAAGGAAATGCGTTAAATCAAACGTTAAGCCCTCGCACGTACAAGCCGGAACAGCAAACACACAGCACGCTCGCGCACCCAGGGCGCAGCCCGACGGAGGTCCACGCGCACCTCGCCGGTCTGATGCGGAGCCGCCCAGCATCCCTGAGAGCACAGCTGCAGGCGCAACAGCAGTGTCACCTACACCCATCTCAGCGCGCAGCGCTTCTGAAGCTTTAAGCTGAAAGCCCTACCTTGACCCTTGGCCACACTAGAAGCGAGCCGTGGCTAGGACTCCACAGAAACACAGCAACACAAATTGCACACCCACAGCGGCGACAGCCTTGCAGCTATTTAGACCAGGAACAACAGAGAAAAGTAAAACAGCTTCATCACCCGCACAGGAAAAGCAGCAGACGGAGACAAAGGGTCAGCATTCACAGCCCTTACAGAACACAGGCGTTCTCTCTCCTTCCACTCCTAAACCCATCCCCACTTAGGTCTAAGTATCACAGCCCTGCTGTGGCAATATCGAGAGCGGGGAACAAGAGCCCTGCCGCCCGCCGTTTGTGCGGCAGGACACAAAAACAGAGGGACATGTTTTGCCACACACAACCCTGAATCTCCTGAAAATTTATGTTTACCAAAAATAGCCATTTGGAACATATTCCCAAAAACATTCGGCAATGAAACGCTTACGTGCTTGACACCCGCACATTTTTGGGGAACTTGCTATTTGCTTCCTGGTTTTGCTGGTCTTCCCTCAGAAGTTCTACCTGCAGCCAAGTTATTCCCACCCGCCCGACCGGTTCAACCATTCACCTTCCTGGTATTACCAGCACATTGACACAGGCGAGGAACTTAACTGCTCTTCTAAAACTATCCAAATGACAATCACAGCCCTGAAAGAGGAGTGGAAGAGAAGAAAAGGAGAGATCAGGCAGCAAAGATGCCCTGCAGGCTGCTGCCAGCCAACACTGCACTCTTTTGTTAAAGCCACCCCACCCCCCCAAACGCAAAAATAAACCCCATGACTTTGTGGAGTGCGGTTTTTTTTTCTTTTCCGCAGTCCTTCTGGAGCTCATCCCTGTCTCAGCATCTTGTCTTGTCAGAGCATGAAGATGCAGATGATCTGTATCCCGACGACATCTGCATGGGATGAATACATTTTCAGAAATAGACCAGATCTGTGAGACTCCTGTCACCTTTGTGGTTTTAATAATCATAACTCAATTTTGTCGACTGACACACTTGTGAGAACTAACTTTGAAACTTAGCCTCTCCTTGGGGAAAAAAACGTGTTAGACACCAAATGAAACTGATTCAGAGCTCCGAACCACGATGGAGCCGATAGAGCTGCTGTGACTTAGTTTGTATGATTAATTAATTGGTTAATAACTATCCTAAGCAGCACAGAAAGAAGAGCTGGACCCAAAGAGGGTGCGCTACGCTGGATCCAAAAAGCACCCTTCCTCCAGAGACCCGCCTCAGGTGGCGAGTTCGCTCTGGTGCATGCCGGCCTCCCGAACTTCGGGGTCCGATGTGACCGGACCCCCACCTCCGGGGAGGGTCCGCGTACCCTGCCCAACCCCTGCTTTCCCCTGCAGCCCCCAATGCCCCCACCCCAACCCCCCAGCCTGCACAAGCAGCCAAACCGGCTTCTGCTTTTGGCCCCCAAACCAGCTCACTTTGGGACCGTTTCTGAGCTAAAAAGCCCAGCTGCTGAGCCTGTTCTCAAGTCCCAAAAATGCAGCACTCGACCTCTGCTCCTCAGCCCCAAACCACACGACTTAGTCCCCTCGGTCAGGCCCTCAAAACGCACGACTCGATCTGTTTCAGGGCCCCGGCGTCAGCCACAGGAGCCTGCTCTCACGGCCCAGGAACAGAAGAGCTGCGCTCTCCCCGCTCAGGGACCAAACCAGCTGAGCCTGGCTGCGTCCCGGCCCCCTCCGCAGTCCCCACGGGCAACGCTCAGGGCCGCGGAGAGCGCAGCCACCCCGCAGCCCCGCACCCCCACGGCCCACGCGGGCACTGTCGGGGAGGCCTCGGGAACTGAACTGCGCGGGCCCGGCCCCGCACCCCGGCGGGGCAGCCCAGCGCCGGCCCGGCAGCGCTTTCCTCCTGCTCTCGCAGGCCTCGTTTCCCCGGCACCGCCGGGCCCGCACCCCAACCCCACAGGGGGCCGGGCCCAGCCCGCCTCCAGCAAACCGCGGCGGCAGCAGCCGGGGTCCCTGCCGGCCTCGCGGGCAAGGGGGGACCCGCCCGGCACCGCAGGGGCCCCCGCCGGGGTCGCCGCCGCCGCCCGACCCCGACGAGGAGCAGCCGAGAGCCGGGTGGGGCTGCCCCTACTTCCCCACGGCCGGGCACGGGCTCGGCCCCAAAACCCAACCACCGACCCACGACAGCGCTCGGCCCGGGGCCGCTGCTGCCCGCAACCCCCCCCCCCCCGGGGACTCCGCGGACCGGGAGACCCCACAGCCGAAACCCGCCGACCCACAGCGCGCCCAGCCACGCACGCGGCTCCTCACCTGCCCCCCGGCGCGGCTCCGGCTGCCCCACGGCCCGGCACGGAGCCGAACCCGGCCACCGGACCATCCGCCGCCCCCCCGCAACCCCCGGACGCTCCGGGCCGGTTCTCGTCCCTTTTCGCTCCGACGCCTCGAGCCGAGCCGGCCCCGCTCCTCCGAGCTACCGGCGGTGCCCGCTCTGCTGCTCGGGGCCGGGCCCTGTTCTCACCCAGCCGCGAGAAGCCGCCCCGGGGTCTCCTCGGTGCGTCCAGCCCCGTGCCGTGCCGGAGCGGGGAGAGCCGGGTACGAGCGCGGAGCCCTGGGGCAGGGGTTGCCCCAGTGCCGCCGACTGTGTGGGGGGGTGTCGTCCCACCCCGCCCCACGCGGGGGGCGCACACACGGTACACCCGCGGGCAGGGGCATCCCCGGGGAGCCGTGCGGCCGGGCTGCGCCGTAGGAGGGAAAGGTGATGTTGGTTTCCCATTTTCCCCGCAGCCTGATCCTCCCCCCTCCCCCGTACTGAGTTGCCCCCCCCGCCCACCCCTTCCCACGCGTTACAGCCCGCGAAAAAGCTTTTAACAACCCCATCGACAACACTCCCTTTATCCATCTTCCAGCAGCAGCAGCAGCGAGAGATTAAGCCAACTGCAGCAGAGAGGAGGAAGGCAAGGAGAGCCTTTTCAAGCAAGGGCAGGACAAAAATGCACGGCGTGGACAGGCACAGGAGAGGCTGCGTTATCTGGAAAGCACAACACCTACCCAAGGGCAGAAAATAAGGAACGAATCGTTTGCAAGGAGCTGCAGCAGACAGGTCACCTTTTTCTTTATTGCTCTCCTGCCCTTTGTTATCCAAAGCGATAGGCTTCACCACCGGGCAGAAAATAGCTGCCTAGATTTACACGGACAACCAGAAACAATCAAGCCACCCAGGAAAAAGTTCACAGCAGAGGTATAACACATCAGCAGCTAAAACATTTGTTACGCAGGCACAACCAGGCACTAAACAAAGGCTTTCCAACATTGGAGATCTAGAACAGGTAGACATTAGCACAGAAGCGCAAGGGGCTCCGTCACCCTGCGCAAATCTCCCCGTGCCTACACACGCACACGTTCAGAAGTTTTTTATCAGAAAACGCCTGACTGAGCCATTTGCCACAGTCACGAGACTCACGACATGACACACGAGGTGGGCCCAGAGTTTTAAGGCAAAAATACCTCCCCCGCCCCCCACCCGAGATCCTTCAGGCTCCAGACCTGCCATCTCCCCGCACCAAACCTCCCCGGCCAAAGGGTTTCAGGTGGCCCAAAACACAGTACACAGAAAATAAACGGGGAAAGCCCTACATTGTGCAAAAGCGAACGATGCCCGACCAGGGCTTCTCTGCGGGGCCCGGGCTCGGCACGGAGCCCCCCCCGGCACGAGCACGGGCCCGGGCCGGTCACGGAGCCCCCCCCCGCCCGGCCCCGGGCCCGGCACGGAGGAGCCAGCCCCCCCCCGGCACGAGCCCGGCCCCGGGGCCGGCACGGAGGAGCCAGCCCCCCCCTCCCCCGCCCGGCCCCGGGGCCGGCACGGAGGAGCCAGCCCCCCCCTCCCCCGCCCGGCCCCGGGCCCGGCACGGAGGAGCCAGCCCCCCCCTCACCCGCCCGGCCCCGGGCCCGGCACGGAGGAGCCAGCCCCCCCCTCACCCGCCCGGCCCCGGGGCCGGCACGGAGGAGCCAGCCCCCCCCCTCACCCGCCCGGCCCCGGGGCCGGCACGGAGGAGCCAGCCCCCCCCTCCCCCGCCCGGCCCCGGGCCCGGCACGGAGGAGCCAGCCCCCCCCTCACCCGCCCGGCCCCGGGCCCGGCACGGAGGAGCCAGCCCCCCCCTCCCCCGCCCGGCCCCGGGCCCGGCACGGAGGAGCCAGCCCCCCCCCCTCCCCCGCCCGGCCCCGGGGCCGGCGCGACGGAGCTCCCCCCCCCCCCGCCCGGCCCCGGGCCCGGCGCGACGGAGCTCCCCCCGCCCGGCACCGAGCCCGGCCCGGGCCGGCGACGGAGCCCCCCCCGCCCGGCCCAGGGTCGGGCCCGCACGGAGCCCCCCCCACCCCCGGCCCACACGGAGCCCCCACCGCTGCCCGAACTCACCCACCAGCGCTCTCCGGCCCCCGGCTACGGCCGCGCTGCTCTCTCAGGCGGCTGCCGCAGACGAGGATCGGGAGCCGCCAGGCCTCCAGGAGTCCCGAGGGGATGCCGGCCACCGCAGGGGATGGCTGCCTGCGGCCGGACTGCCGCGGCGCTCCCCGCCCAGCTCCGAGCAGTCTCCGCCGGCCACGGGCTTCCCACGCCGGGCCGCAGAGGGGCCCCGGCACCGCAAAGAGACCCCTCGCGACCCGGCCGCCCCACGCACCTCTCCCACCTCCGCTCCGCCGCGCACGCGCCACCGGAAGCCCGGGCCCCGCGGGGCGGCCCTTAGAGGGCGGCCGGAAGGACCGGCCCCCACCGGCCCCGCCCCCGCGCCGGACCGCCCCCGCGCCCAGCCGGTGAGCGCCAGCGCCCCCTGCTGGCCGGGCCGCGCTCAGCTCGCGAGGGCGCCGAGGGCCGGGCGGGGCGGGACGCGCCGGCTCGGGGCCGGCTCCTTTCGGGGCGAGCGGGCGAGCGAGAGACCCCTGCGGGCCCCGGTCACGGCCGGGCAGAGCCGCGCGCCCTCCGGGAGCGGCTGAACGGGGCTGCCGCTCGTGACACGTACCGAGCCGTCCGCGACGGGAGCGAGCAGAGGAGGAAGGGGCCGGCGGCCGCGGGGCCCTGCCCGCAGGCACGGGGGGGGGGTGCGGGCTGGGGCCCGTGGGGCCGCCCTGCTGGGCCGCTGCCCTGCGCCGCACCGCGCTGGGGGCTGGGGCCCGACCGGCGCCGGGGGACCGGGGGCAGCCACGAGCAGGGGGCCTGAGCTTAGCCACGGCCTGCAAAACACCCCGCAGCGTGAGACGCTGCGAGGCCAAGGTGGTCCTTGGCAATGGGGGCGCCTGGGCTCGGCCTCCGCCGTACCCGTCCTGGGTCTGCGTGGCGTTCCAGGGGAACAGTGTTCTCCTTGTGCGGAAGGTGGGCTGGCCGTTCGGCCGTGCCCCGGCCGTTACCGATACTGCCAGAGGCGCTCGCACGCTCTGGCCCGTTACTGCTGCGGTACCGCGCCGTAGCCGAAAGAAGAGGTGTTGTGTTTTCTCACAAAAAAGCCTCCTACGGTCAGTGGAAGAAATAACCTCCTTCCGTGGCACTGACTCTTTTCGTCCAGTCCATAGCCGGCTTTCGGCTTTTGTCTTTACAGCATTCAGTTTGCTTTCTGCCAAGCTTTCTACCTGCTGTGAAACATTTGGATGGTTTTTTCTTGTTGCTTTTTTTCCCCCCTACTTGCTCCACAACTCCCACACCAACCACCCAGCGCGGCTCGCCTTTCAGCCCCCAGACCCAGGAGCCTTGCCCTGGGACGGCCCGTACATGTCAGCAGAGTTGTTCCAGCTCTCACCCTGTCCCTACCCAGCTGAGGACGTCTGTGTCCGTGAGAGACACCCAGACACTGCCCCTGCAGCGTGGCAGTCCCCTGCCCCGTCAGTGAAAACTGCGGCAATATCGGCTAAGTTTAAAAGCGTCGGCAGGAGGTGCGGGATACGTAAATAAAGCGGCGGTTGGCTGCCGGGTACGGGTGCGATATAAATACATTTTGTTTACAGGCCTTCGTGCCTATTCAGCGTTGAACGGCACCGCAGCCCACCCACCCCGGGGCTCACGGGGCTCGGAGAAGGGTCTCTCCAAGGGCACAACCTAAGGCAGCGCAGGAAGCCCAGCTGCCACGCTCCCAGTCGCTACGGGACGCTTGCTTACAGCTACACCGACGAGGGTGCGGATGAGGCTGGAACTAGCAGAAATGCTGACTCTTCTGGCCTTTTATTTGCGGAAGGCACAGCGCGCGAGCCTCGGCGGCTCACAGGAGAAGCGTGCGGCGCTGCCGGACTCTCATTCTCAGCTCACGTACTACTGCCAAAGCTCCTGCCCTGTGCTGTGCCAGATGCCGGCTGGCGTGAGCACCTGGGCTCCTGAGGGACCCCCTTGTCCTGAGAGCCAGAGGTACTCGCTTCCCTTTGCATGAGGCCTGTAGGAGATAGACCCTGCAATTTAAAAAATCTGTATCAAACGTGGCAGACTCAAAGGGGGGCATTTTAAAAAAGGCAGGTTTGTTTTCTTTTTTAACTTTACGATCTACAGCCTAGCAAAGAGCTCCCTTTCAGTGTCAGTCGCTTGGCCTTCTCCCCTACTGACGAGGTCCCAGCCTCCCGGTGAGATCTCGCTGGAGATATTCTCAGTTTCCCTCAGGTACGGGGCTGCCCTGGCCCGAGGCCAGCGAAGAAGCTGACTTTGCCCGTGCCTGAATCAGCAACACGTCCAGCAGGCGACTTGCAGAGCCCAGGGAACCCTCGTAAAGAGGTCTGGGGGTGGGCCGCGCCACATCTGCGGCATCGGCCGTGGGAAAGGACCGGCGCAGTAAAGCAGGTGGGTGAAACCGCGGTCCGCGCCAGTACGTGCTGCTGCCTGGGGCATGGCTTTGCTGCGGGTCAAGTCAGATGCTCTCTGTAAGAGTCAGTCAGGACAAAGGCCGCAGCAGATGTCTTTTCTGCTCATTTTAACAAAGGCTGGACGGAGCCCATAGAGGAAGGCACTACGCGTCTTGCTGGGTCTGTTTGCCTGCCTTCTCGTAAGCCGTCGCGGAAACTTGCACGAGCAAAGCCTGTGCAAGCTGATGACAGCCACGCACGGTTGAAGAGGGAGCAGACGGTGAGAGCAGAGGTGCGCGCTCAGGCTGTGCGCTGGAAGCTAATGCTAATGCTGCAAAATAAAGAGTGGATTTTCTTTTTTGGGTTTAGGTGAGCGCTAAACATGACATGTGCGTGTGTGCGTGTGTCTCTCGCAGGTTTTTGTCATACACCCCACCCCCCCGCCCCAAAAAAACCACCCGCACATGCCACGCGTTAAACAGTGGTTTTCCATTGTACTTAGACGTGCTTACATAGGTGTGTTGGTTTTTTCTTTTTTAATGCAGAAACAGCAATACGATAGATTTAATACAGCTAGCAATTAGATGGGTGTAGCTTTAGAGCGTCGGCTGTTTACAAAGCAACTGCACACCTTCTTTAACTCACAGTTTAAACAGGTAAACTTGCAGTGCATCACACGTGCTTTGTACAGTCACGGTCCACACGGCAGGCCAGATGCTTCACCCTGCCTTGTCCTTGTTCCCCCGACTCCGACGGGACCGCCGAGGCCACCCTGGGGACAGCGCCGCTTTCTAGCAGCTGGGTTGCTTGCCTGGACGCCCCACAGACAAACAGTCATTTCCCCGCTGAACCTCTTCTCAAATATTTTCCTAGCCCTGCAGGCCCCAGGTCCTTTGGTTCATATTTCCTTTTTTCCGGGCTTGATGCACAGGACCGACGATTTCCAGAAATAGAAACAGAGGCTGATTCAGTCCAGGCTAAACATTCTCTGACCTAAACCAAACTGCCTTCGAAGAGATAGCTGTACTGTAGGCACCACCTCGGGAACAGAAGTTGCCCTGTCATTAAAAAAAAAAAAAAGAAGAAAAACAAGGCATTTCAGGCTGAGGAGGCTGAACGGTGTGCTGGGGGCAGTGGGGGGTTGGAAAGAAACAGTTCAGACGATTAGAGTGAGCTTAGCGTTGCAAAGCGTGCCATTATTTTTAATTTGGCAGTCAGAAGAAAATAGATTCTGACACTGATTTCCTGCGTGCTGCGGGAGTTCTCTCCTCAGCATTCCTGTGCACCATTTTACTTTTGTGTCCCGTCCGCTTCGCTTTTGTGCTGTAGCTCTCCGGTTCTAGCTACGCTTCCCACCACCCCCATTACGCTTTGACAAGCCCAGCTCTCACTGTGCTTCCCTTCCCTTCCCTTCCCGTATGCGCGTGCAGGGAAAAGCCCGCGCGTCTGCCACTACAGGACACGCTCTGGGGGGCAGGAGAGATGACGACGCTCCCTGACAGAGGACACAGCTGAGGGGCGGTCCGCCGGGGCCGGGGAGATGGCAGCACCTTCCCTCAGCTGCCCCATCCGAGCACAGGTGCAGGTGCGCACTGAGGAGAGACAAGCAGGCAGGAGCCGCAGAGCGAGAGAGAAAATAAAATTCACGGGTGGGTGCTACTTGCGTCTCATTTTTAGCGCAAGACATTAATTCTCAGCACATTCTTGGAGCTGCCCCTTTGGGACTCACGGAGAAGAGGGAGGTTGGCCACGCGGTGCAGCCCAGCTCTGCTTCCCCTAAATGGTTTTACTGTTCAGGTGTTGCCCTAATCTGGCCGGTACCCCCGCAAAGAGTTTGGGATTTCTGCTGCCTCTCCGGGCCAGCCACAGACCCCGACTTCATCGCAGCGAATGACCCTGCACTCGTCAGAGCGGTTGCCGAGTCACATCCCGCTGCCTTCCCTGCAGAACTGGAGACCCTTTTTCAGCCCTTGCCCCCTCTTCTCTCAGCTCGTCGCCCATCCCTTTATCAGTGCCGGCACCGATCCTGCCTCCAGCTCGCCCTGTCCCCACCTGCGAGCGCCCAACAGGAGCTAAATGTCTCCTCAAGGATGCACGGAAGAGACGCGCAGGTAACCCAGCACAGACCCCCTGCAAACATCTTCTTTCCATTTGCTTTCCTCTCCTGACACGAAGGGATGACTTAGGAAAAGCGTACTGCTCGCATTTCACCTGCACCGCTTCTACTTTCACTCTCGCTCTCCTTGGCAGTAATTAATAGCGGTGGCGGGGGGGGCTGGGGCATTCCCCCAAAGCGGCTGCGGTTACATCCGGGCGGTTGTGGCACTCCATTAGCTTTGTAATTTTTAAATCTAAATCTTCTGGAATTGTTAGTTCTGGTCAGGAATCACCCGTACCTGCAAATTTTCTTAATGCCTACGCTTGACCCCAGCCACTGTTTAACAGCTCACCTTTATTTCTCTTCATTTAAGAACCCAAAGCTTCGTTTACTGCTTGGGCTGGAAGCAGGAGCTGTCGCTGCCTCCGAACTTTCTAACAGCCCTGTTACAATTTCAGTACTACCCGCTCCCAATTTAGCTTTCCGGGTCGATTTTCATTCTAGATTCTAAAATTTCCTTATTTTGTTTCTGATCAGGAGTCATTAATGCCTGCAGTTGATTTAATAACGGCTGCATTTAGATTGAGCTATTAATGACTCGCAACTCTATTTATGGCATAAAAAAGGGCTGCCTTTATATTTTTTTTAATTACAGATTAGGAATAATGACTGCCTGGTTTGTTCAGTAATAGCTGCGATTAAATTGAGTCACGACTCCTCCCTAAATAATATGTGTTTATTTGCACTCTAACAATTTAACCTCCCCTTCACTGGTCAGGGGCACCGACAAGTGCCCGCGCGTACCTCCGCGCCCCCTGCGCCGGCTCCCCAGGGAGCAGCCTCGTACCCTGACCAGAGTCTGCAGCGGCCCGTTGTCGGCCCAGCTCCTCGCCCTCGAGCGGCGGATCCGCTGCTGCCCAGAGGGGACGGAAATGGCGCGGGGTAAATGATAATGTGAAATGATAAGCGAATAAAATGATCTCACAAGGGGGAAGAAAACCAGCAAAGCAAAAACCAAACCCCAAACAGAACACCATACCACTAAACCGCCTCACCGCCCCCTCAGCGCCCAAAACAGCATCCCGGGAGAAAAAAAGCAAAGCAGGCCACAAGGGACCTTTCTAGTACAGCTGCTGCCAAAGAGCGCCAAGCTCTGGAAGCCTTACCTCAGGCAACGCCTCCGCTTCTCTAAACGCCAGAGCACGCCTGCCCGGGGGGCTGAGACAGCCCCAGAGCTGCGACCGCCCGAGGGAACACGGGAGCCCCGGCGCCAGAGGAGCCCGGGGGCAGCGAGAGCTGCCCGAGCCCCGGCTGGGGCTCTTCGACCCCCGGGCCCCGCCCCCGCCCTTCCCACAGCGCCCCGCGAAAGGGGCGGGCCGAGCCCCCCGAGGGGTGAAGGCCCCGGGAGCCGTACGGGAGCCGCCTGGAGCTCCCGGCGCGGGAGGGGGGGGGGGAGAGAAAACACCCAAACCGAGCCCCCCCCCCGAGCGGAGCAAACACAGGCTCGGGCCGTTGCCGGGGGGC
Source organism: Phalacrocorax carbo (assembly GCF_963921805.1). Classification (NCBI taxonomy): domain Eukaryota; kingdom Metazoa; phylum Chordata; class Aves; order Suliformes; family Phalacrocoracidae; genus Phalacrocorax; species Phalacrocorax carbo. Next base: position 841,137 of record NC_087543.1, on the reverse strand, counting down.
GGGGCCTGTCGCTACGGGGAGAGAGAGCCGGCACCGCCCCCCGGGCCGTTGCCAGGGGGCGGGGCCTGTCGCTACGGGGAGAGAGCCGGCACCGCCCCCGGGCCGTTGCCAGGGGGTGGGGCCTGTCGCTAAGGGGAGAGAGCCGGCACCGCCCCCCGGGCCGTTGCCAGGGGGTGGGGCCTGTCGCTAAGGGGAGAGAGCCGGCACCGCCCCCCGGGCCGTTGCCAGGGGGCGGGGCCTGTCGCTAAGGGGAGAGAGCCGGCACCGCCCCCCGGGCCGTTGCCAGGGGGCGGGGCCTGTCGCTAAGGGGAGAGAGCCGGCACCGCCCCCCGGGCCGTTGCCAGGGGGCGGGGCCTGTCGCTAAGGGGAGAGAGCCGGCACCGCCCCCGGGCCGTTGCCAGGGGGCGGGGCCTGTCGCTAAGGGGAGAGAGCCGGCACCGCCCCCCGGGCCGTTGCCAGGGGGCGGGGCCTGTCGCTAAGGGGAGAGAGCCGGCACCGCCCCCCGGGCCGTTGCCAGGGGGCTGGGCCTGTCGCTAAGGGGATAGAGCCGGCACCGCCCCCCGGGCCGTTGCCAGGGGGCGGGGCCTGTCGCTAAGGGGAGAGAGCCGGCACCGCCCCCCGGGCCGTTGCCAGGGGGCGGGGCCTGTCGCTAAGGGGAGAGAGCCGGCACCGCCCCCCGGGCCGTTGCCAGGGGCGGGGCCTGTCGCTAAGGGGAGAGAGCCGGCACCGCCCCCCGGGCCGTTGCCAGGGGGCGGGGCCTGTCGCTAAGGGGAGAGAGCCGGCACCGCCCCCCGGGCCGTTGCCAGGGGGTGGGGCCTGTCGCTAAGGGGAGAGAGCCGGCACCGCCCCCCGGGCCGTTGCCAGGGGGCGGGGCCTGTCGCTAAGGGGAGAGAGCCGGCACCGCCCCCCGGGCCGTTGCCAGGGGGCGGGGCCTGTCGCTAAGGGGAGAGAGCCGGCACCGCCCCCCGGGCCGTTGCCAGGGGGCGGGGCCTGTCGCTAAGGGGAGAGAGCCGGCACCGCCCCCCGGGCCGTTGCCAGGGGGCGGGGCCTGTCGCTAAGGGGAGAGAGCCGGCACCGCCCCCCGGGCCGTTGCCAGGGGGCGGGGCCTGTCGCTAAGGGGAGAGAGCCGGCACCGCCCCCCGGGCCGTTGCCAGGGGGCGGGGCCTGTCGCTAAGGGGAGAGAGCCGGCACCGCCCCCCGGGCCGTTGCCAGGGGGCGGGGCCTGTCGCTAAGGGGAGAGAGCCGGCACCCCCCCCCGGGCCGTTGCCAGAGGGCGGGGCCTGTCGCTAAGGGGAGAGAGCCGGCACCGCCCCCCGGGCCGTTGCCAGGGGGCGGGGCCTGTCGCTAAGGGGAGAGAGCCGGCACCGCCCCCCGGGCCGTTGCCAGGGGGCGGGGCCTGTCGCTAAGGGGAGAGAGCCGGCACCGCCCCCCGGGCCGTTGCCAGGGGGCGGGGCCTGTCGCTAAGGGGAGAGAGCCGGCACCGCCCCCCGGGCCGTTGCCAGGGGGTGGGGCCTGTCGCTAAGGGGAGAGAGCCGGCACCGCCCCCCGGGCCGTTGCCAGGGGGCGGGGCCTGTCGATAAGGGGAGAGAGCCGGCACCGCCCCCCGGGCCGTTGCCAGGGGGCTGGGCCTGTCGCTAAGGGGAGAGAGCCGGCACCGCCCCCCGGGCCGTTGCCAGGGGGCGGGGCCTGTCGCTAAGGGGAGAGAGCCGGCACCGCCCCCCGGGCCGTTGCCAGGGGGCGGGGCCTGTCGCTAAGGGGAGAGAGCCGGCACCGCCCCCCGGGCCGTTGCCAGGGGGCGGGGCCTGTCGCTAAGGGGAGAGAGCCGGCACCGCCCCCCGGGCCGTTGCCAGGGGGCGGGGCCTGTCGCTAAGGGGAGAGAGCCGGCACCGCCCCCCGGGCCGTTGCCAGGGGGCGGGGCCTGTCGCTAAGGGGAGAGAGCCGGCACCGCCCCCCGGGCCGTTGCCAGGGGGCGGGGCCTGTCGCTAAGGGGAGAGAGCCGGCACCGCCCCCCGGGCCGTTGCCAGGGGGCGGGGCCTGTCGCTAAGGGGAGAGAGCCGGCACCGCCCCCCGGGCCGTTGCCAGGGGGCGGGGCCTGTCGCTAAGGGGAGAGAGCCGGCACCGCCCCCCGGGCCGTTGCCAGGGGGCGGGGCCTGTCGCTAAGGGGAGAGAGCCGGCACCGCCCCCCGGGCCGTTGCCAGGGGGCGGGGCCTGTCGCTAAGGGGAGAGAGCCGGCACCGCCCCCCGGGCCGTTGCCAGGGGGCGGGGCCTGTCGCTAAGGTGGGTGGGGCCAGGTGGGTCAGCCATCAGACCGCCTGCCCGCCCATCGCCGGGGGCGGGGCCCGTTGCTAAGAGCGTGGCGAGGAGTATCAGCACCACCCTCACCGGGCTATCGCAAGGGGTCAACACCTGTCGCTAAGGGCTGTGGTACACGGCTCCAGCCCCCACGGTGCCGTCACCAGGTAGCGGGGGGGGGGTGTCACTAAGTGGCGTGGAGAAGTGAGCGCGGCGAAGTGTCGCTACAGCCCGTGCACGGCTGCTGGCTGCAGTACCGCGGTTTGGTCGCACGGTGGCGATAGAGAGCTAAAATGGCGCCACTGCGCATGCGCGGCTGCCCGCCTGCAGTACCGCGGTTTGGTCGCACGGTGGCGGCAGAGAGCAGAAAAGGGCGCCACTGCGCATGCGCGGCCGCCCGCCTGCAGTACCAGCATCTGCTTGCACGGCAACAGCAGCGGCCAGAGGAAAACTTCCCCCTCGGGAACGGGCGGCTTCCCGTCTGCAGTACCCGGTTTTGATCGACCGGTGACTGCCGCGAACGGATAAGGGGCGGGTGGAAATCTCTACCAGGGTAGCGGAGCTCCCGCCTGCAGTCCCGGGGTTCGGTCGCTCGGTGAAAGCAGCGCGCAGAAAACAACAGGTGGCCACTGCGCATGCGCGGCTGCCCGCCTGCAGTACCGCGCCTTGGTCGCACGGTGGCAGCAGAGAGCAGCAAAGGCGCCACTGCGCATGCGCACTGTCCTCCCGCCTGCCCCACTCGCCCCCACCCCACGCCCGAGGGAGGAGAAGCAGCACAAACCACCTGGGGAAAAAGGTCCCCTTTCCCACCCCCACACCCCCCCCGGAGTAAGCCCCATCAGTTGCTGTAGGCCTGCGGCATCAGGGCTGTGACAGGGAGAGCAGCAAGTCAACAGGTCCTGGAGGGTTAAAGAAGAAAATCCATCAGGGGAACACAGCTGCCCTTCTGAAGGCAGGCTGCCCGGGGTGAGGGGGGCAGCTGTGCATCGGGGCACAGGGCAGCCAGGCAGACCAGATGCCAGCGGCTGCCCTGCAAAGGAGTTGTGCGCTGCTGAGCCTTGGGCTTCGTTGGCTTGGCAGCGCCTCGCCACTGCTCATCCTGCGTAAGCACGAGGCTTCAGCGAGCACAGAACAGGAGGCCAGGGGAAGCGGGGGGGAGGAATGTCACCGGGGAAAAAAAGTCATGCAGGGGGGCCATCTCAGGGGACAGCGTCTGGGAGGGCACAGACACACGCAGAGGGAGGGCGGGGGAGGAGGCGGACACTGCCGGACAGGGGCATGTCTGGGCAGACACGCCATGGGGAACATGCATGGGGATGACTGACACCAGGGGGGTCCCCCCAGGATAATCCACAACGGGCAACTCACCTGGGCTTACCTGCAGCAGATGATCCGCTCCAGATAACCGACCCACTCCGGAGAATCCATTCCGGATAAGCCCCAGCAATGCCCCTCAAACTGCTGCTGTTTCACCCCAAATTTTCCCCAATTTGGGGTTTTTGGGGCGGTCGTTTGGTGGTGCTGATTTCTGTTTGGATGGCTTGGCTTTTTTTGTTGTTGGGGGTTTTGGGGGTTTTACCTTATGGAAAAGCAAAAAAAGCCAAAGGAACAAAGTTGGGATTGCTTTTCCAAACGGTTCACTTCTGGGTCTCTTTGGCCCTTTCCACAACAAAGAAATCGGTGATTTTTGCTCCTGGTTTTGTGCATGAGAATGGTTAGTGGGGTTCCAACCCATCCAACCCCCCACCGCTTTTTTCCCCCCCCCCCCTTTCCAGCTGCACAAACCCAGCAGGAGTGGGCTTTCCCAGGAGCCCCCAATTGTTTTCTTTCCCCCAAACCTGTTTGGGTGTTTTGCCTGTTTGGGGTTTTTCACCCCCCATTGCAGACCCAGACTTGGGGGCTTTGGGGTGTTTGTCTGCCCTGGCAGCAGCTCCCAGGCTGCCTGCGCAGCCCCAGAGGGGGAAGTCCCCATCTGGGGGAATCGGCCCCAAATCGGGATGGGAGAAGGAGAACGGGAAAGGGGCAGCATTTGAAAGCGCTTTTGTGTCTTCAGTTGATTGGGGGGTGGGGGTGGGGTGTGTGTCCAATTTTTAAATCCTCTCTATAAACATCTCTGTCAACATGGTTTCTTTGCATTTTAAAACCTTATATAGCATAGACATTTGCACTTGCGTGTCTGCTTACACATCCTTACAGAGTACATCTATATTTTATATATACTATCTATTTTACATTTACATACAACACCTGTTTAGACTTAGCTATTAAATTTACACTTACACCTACTTAGGCTATTTACACTTACACAGCATATCTATTTACACATACCTGTTCAGACTTCCATATTAACACGTATATAAACCACCTATTTAGGCTAGCTATCTGCTTACTTACCCTTTGACACTTCAATCTTTTTCGACTTCTCTATTTAGACATCTACTTACAGTTATACCTAGGCTTATTTCACTCTATATAACCTCTATTTAGATTACACATCTGCTTAGACTATGTAACACACACTAAGCGTAGATGCTCGCTCTAGCCAGACTTTCTTCTGCTTTGAATTCCTTCATCTATCCTTTTTCTTCATTTTAAACTCCTTTATTTTTTAATTTAGATATTTAGACAGTCGAGTTACTTTTGTGGTTTAAAACCCTGTATCTCAATGTAGAATTTTTGTATCCTGAAATCCGTTATATAATATAGGAGAGAGAAGTTCTTATTTTAAAATCCCTTTATACATCTATCAATTAATATGACATGTCAATATATATAAAATAAGAGGTTTTTGTAATAGCCCCCCTCAATTTTCAGGCATTTTGGGGCTGCAACCCCCCTTTTTGGGGGGGAACCCCTACATGACGCCCCCACTCACCTGTTCCTCTGACGCATTATCAGCTCCCCCAGTGACACCGGGGCGCCCCGCATGACATCATCACACCGCCCCCCCCCCCCCCCCCCCAATTTTATTCACCCCCAAGAAGGGCACTAAACAAGGGAATCTACTCCAACCTGCAGCTCATTACTTTAATAGTGCCATTTACAAAGGTACACACACACACACACACCCCACCCCCCAGAAAAGGGGGAGCTCTGCTAAAATCTAAAAGGTGGGGCAGCCCCCCAAACAGCTGCAGCCCCCCCAGCCCCTGTCCGCAGGCTAGCGGCCGCCCCACGGCGGAGCGGGAGCGTGCCAGAGGACGGTGTCACGTCTCTCTCGGGCTCTGCTCGGACATGTTCCCGCGCTGGGACGGGCTCCCCGGGGCGACAAACAGCCCCGGCCCCTGGGGGCCCCGACTCTCCCCACCAGGCAGCCCTCGCGGCCGCACCTGCGGGGCACCCGCTGGAGACAGAGCCGGGAGCCCCCAGGCAGAGGGATGGCCCCTTACCTTCACCACGCTTAACGACCGGCAGGCAAACCCGGGCCGGGGGGCATCTCTTGAGCATCACGAGACACTGAGAAGACATCTGAAAAACAGAAATCCCAAACTATATTTCAGCACGTGAATAAAATAGCACAGAAGAAAATGGAGGAACTCAGTCAGCACAAGGGATAGGAAGGAAATTGAGCCGCAGCAAGATTCTGGGCAAACGGGTCATGTCAAAACACAACACCTCCTTTAAAAGCTAGAGGGACTGGAACACTTGAAAACGGTATTAAGACTAACCGATACCATTTTGAACAGATTCTTCGCGTAACACTGAACGCTCTGGCTGGTGCTGGAAAACGTCTCATCCCTTCCTTACGGCACCGCTGCGGGGAGATAACCCCGTGAGGCTGCGGGGCAAAGTTGTACCGGAACCGGAACCTCCGCTTACAGATCCGCCGCAGCAGCTACAGCCCTCGCCCTGCCGCCGCACGTCTTGCTGCCTGGCTCCATGAAGCCTGAAGCGAAGCGTCAAACTTGAAAGAGTAACGTAAAAAATTAAGAATAAATCTCAGTAATGCACTTTGTGCTGAGAAGGCGGGCGCGTGTTTACGCACATCCAATATGAGCGTCTAGGCTCTGAAAGCTTTCCATTTTCCTTCTGCGTTCATTTAACTCACACAGCCGTTCACACCCGCCATAAGATTATCTATCTCCAAAATACACAGCAGCAACGTGACTGGGGGGTTTTGGCGTGTTATGGAGTCGGGAGGGACGTCCGCCCAGCTGCCCCGCCCGAGAGATGCTGCTGAACTGCCAGGGAAACGCGCATCCAAAGTGAGACTGAAATAAAATACTTAAGAGCGCTCCCTCAAAATACCGGCAGGAAAAAACCGCCCCCACCCCAACATTCAGTCGCCCCTCGTTAAATATTTACAACAAATACCTACCTGCTTAATTACACCTAACAAATCGTACGCTACATCTGCTCGGCAGTTACAGCTGAAACAGCGCAAGTCACGTCGTAAATCAGACGCTGTTAGCTTTTTTTAAACTTTCATTTATGACAGAAGAATCGGTGAGTTAAGAGATCCCCGATTCGGTTTTAATTCTTTTGGGGAAAAAAAATACCACAACAAAAACCCACGCAAATCAAATCCCCAGTGTTGCAATACATGGGGCTACCAAGAAGGACCGGCAGATATGCTAATGCGTTTGGCTGTACCGAAGCATGCAGGGGAACCGTATTTTTATGGGATCTCGACTGTTACAACTGAGAACCCAAGCACTACCAATGCCATCAACATTTGGAGTATGTGCTGTGCTTGGATCTCCGCAAGGACCATTGATTTTTTCATCTTAGAAAAAAAAGCAGTACTTCGCAAGTCTTGTGCTGATGAGTTCTACTGACAAAGACATTGTCTCTAAGATGCACTCTGATGGCAAGTTCATAGAATGCAACCTCACTGAATAAGAAATATCTCAATTTTTCAAGATCTCTTCCTAACAAAAGTCACACTGTGGGGCTTTCACATGGGCCAGATTATGAATCCTTTCACAACAAGAAACACACCAGCTAACCAGGATATTCTCGCAGTGGCCAGGTGCCTCTTCATCACGTGAAAAAAAAAAACCAACAAAAAAAAACACCCCAAAAAACACCAGAGCCAGCAATAAGTATCACACGGGTCAACACAGCTCTCTTCCAGAGCACCCCCCTCATCAAAAGGAACATGCCCATCGGCTCACCTGCTCTGCACAGGTTCCAGCATCACACCCCGCTTCCGTCATCGCTTGTGGCACCAAATGTATCAACACACAGTAAACTACCGTTACGCTCGTGAGAAATCACCGCCCCGTGACTTCCTCATTACTACCCAGCTCGCTTCTAATGCTCATACGCCGTTCCAAAGACGGCCCACGTGTTACCTACAAAACTGAAGAGCTCGACGACGGACCACAGCATTCTCTGGTCTCAGATGCTGGCCGCTGCCCCACCTTCTCAGACCTCTCATAGGCACGCGGCAGCACCGCTCCGAGCCTGCCAGCGGCACCTGCAAAAAGCCAAGCGAAAAGGCACCTCCCGAGATGCTGCCCGATGCCACAGCCTGCCCGCACCGATCCCCGTCTCGCACCCCTTTCCCTCGACAGCCTCCCTCCCAGCCTACGCTACGCCACTTCCAGGTGCCGTGTCCAGCTCGCCCGCCGTCCGTAACACCCAAACAACACGCATTGCTTATAACTTCCCCAGCAACACAACACCTCAGAAAAGAGCTGCTACTTCAGCCCACCAATCACCACTCGCCTTGCTCGACTTGCCTCCTTTGCTCATTGCTACGCTACTTCAAACCCAAACCAAAAGACAAACGCAAGGAGCAACGGAGTCATAGAGCCATCGGTCACATCTTCCCTCTATATACACCACGCACCACCTCACCCGCTTACATCGGTCCCCTCAGTTCCCCTCCGTCGCCCTGCACGACTCGTCCCTCGGCATCTCCAAAACCAATACCAAACAAGTCGCCTGGTTGCACAGCAGTACCTTAACGGTTCCTGAAGACCGACTATAACCTGCCATCAAAACAAACATATGACTTCAAACATGAAGCCCTACGCACGTACAAGCTTGAACACCCTGCAGAGGTAATCTGCTCAGCTGAACTCTAGCCGCCTCTCCCAGACAGCTACGGTCACGGCCTCCGAGCCCACAAAATGTCACGGTGATTACGGTCCTCGCCCGCTGAGGAGGGCCACTCAATCCGAGATGACGGTACAACCTTTCCCCCAACAGCCTTGGCACAGCAACAGATGAACCCTAACCTCTCATCGCTGTGCCACCTACCCGACTCTACAGGGCCAGCAAGGCGGTCCGAGACAAACTCAAACGCACACACCAACGCTATGAGAAACGCTACAAACTGCGCGCCTCCGAGACGAGAGAACGCTCTCGGCAAACAGAGAGACAACTGGACGGAAGAGCTCGTCCAGCAACAAGACCTGCGGAACCCTGGCAGTGACGCAAGGAGGCCCTAACGCGATCCAAAAAGATTAGAAGAGCGTCAGGGCCCGTGACAAGAAGTTCCTCTCAAAACTGAGAGGGAGGAGGCACAAGAAGCCCAGCTACAAGACCTAAGACTGTAAGGATGCAGGAAAGAAATCACGCTCCCTGAAAATGGACAGCAACAGAGCAGAGCTGTTCATGCATCTGGGAACGACGCCGCAGACAACTGCCCAGAAACTCCTCAAACACCAGAGTGACCCACACTTTAAACTGTAACGCAAAAAATGAGGCACCCGATGGGCGCCGGCCCCACAATTAGAACCTTGCCAGCCCCTAGGGATAGCGCTGTGCTCCTGAGAGCAAAGAGAACAAAGTCACCAGCCCCATGAGCCTCCTCACTGCGACCCAGCTCACCTGAAATGCTCCTCAAATAGCCTTCAGTCGCATCTTCCCTTTAATCCTGCACACGGACCCGCCGCCTTAGTGTGCTCTACTCAGCTCTGCTCTATCACCCTGCACAGCTCCATCTTCATCCTCTGCAAGAACAGCATGATAGAACAAGTCACCTGGACGCACAGCAACAGCTTAACCATTCCACAGGTCTTGCTTCCACGTAGGAATACCATCTAGAGCCCAACTACTGCATGCCATTAAAGGAAATACCTTCAATCAAATGTTAAGCCCCACGCACGTACAAGCTTGAACAGCTGAGAGATGCCCTCTGCTCAGCTAGCACTCTAGCTGCCTCTCCCAGACGGCTACGGTCATCCCCTCGGCACCCACAAAACGCCCCGGAAATTACCGTCCTCGCCCGCTGCCAACGGCCACTCGCTCCAACGAGGGTTGTACGGGCGTTGCCAAAACAGTCTACGCACATTAACGTTAACCATATACTCTTATTGCTGTTCTTTCCCCCGCTCTACCATTGCTACACCCCCAGGCGGAGGAGCAGCTCTGACACAGGCATCGACGTGCACGGACCGACACTGCTCACAAATACTACAAGCGACGTGATCGCGGCACCTCAGAAAATTCTCACCGAGACCACGGACTTCCGGCCCAGAGATGCCACCGGGCGAGAAGATCTGCAGGGCAGCGAGGAAGCAGCTATAGCATCCGCGGAGATGTCACGTACCATCACCACCTGCGAAAAAACCATATACCCACAACTAGGACGACGCACGAGCGACGAGCCGCTCTTAAAGACCTCAGAACGTTCAGGTGCAGGGAACAGGTCCCAGAAAAGGGCCCTGCGTATTCAGACTGCTCTTCAGCAGCAGTACTGAGGCCGCCTTAATCACCGCCGCAAAAAGATGACCTTCTATAAAGGTCTAATATTTAAGACACAAGACAAATCTATGCAGTAGACTTAAAATGCGAGAAAGGAAGCTCTCGGTTACCATTATGCCGATGAGCCAGGGCTTGCAAAACCCTCAATATTGCTACCTAGGTGCCTGCTCAGCACGGAGAACAGACACATCGAGACCCGAGTACAGGAAGGAACAAAGACAGACTACAAAATCCACACAACAGCACAAGCACAGGCAGGAACTCCCCTGCCTGGCAGATGCTTCTGTTTTGCAGAAAGGACAACACAACCTCTCTCGGCCCAAACGTGTCCGGTCTCTGAACGGTCCCCTCCACTGATTTGACAACCCCTGCCTGCCCCCCCTGCGCTTCCCGCAACCGACCGGCCACCTGCACAAAGACCGCATCGGCCCCTCAGCTTCGCTTCCAAATCCGGGGGCTCAAAAGCCATCCTTTAAAAAGGCCACACAGGCTACGTAGGATGGGGCTGCGGTCACACGGACACTCTTCATCTCCAAACGTGCGGTGCCATCACTCAGCGTCGCACCACTCAACGCCGGCCACTTCCGCAACGACAGCCTCCTCGGAAGCGCCGTGAACTTCCGCTCGCCCACGCTCTAATGAGGCTGGATGTCGTGGCCGCCGCCACCTACGGCGCCTAGAGAACCAGAGAGACAAGGTGACCGCTGCGCCTGGAAGCGGCCGCCCGCTCACAAACAATTCCACACCTCAAAAATAACCGCTGCTACAGTTTCCTGTTCATCGCTCACCTTGCCCGACGAGCTCGGGGCAGACATCCCGCTTTGCATGTAGTTTTGTGAGTCCCTTCGTTAACTAGTCACATAGGTGCTCGCACTGCACGACCCCTCCGTTGTCACGTGCTGACCTACCTTCTCACAATGCTCTGTTCGCCCCCTCCCTCCCGTGTCCGGCTCCCTGCCGTGCATCTCCACCAACAGCCACATTCCAGACTCATCCTTTCCCCTACCATGCCAACACGGCTCCCTCACCTCCCGATCCGTGCCTCCCGGGTCAGTGGCCGCGTCAGGCACCTGCTCGCATACTCGGTCCGTCCCCGATGGCTGGGAACTGTCACCTTCAATGCCGGGCCCACTTCTGGGGAAATACGGAGAGGCACACAGATATTAGACACTGCTTTCCAAAAGCAAGAGCTCACCACGCAAAACAAACTAACAAATCGTTTTGACTGACTTGTTTGGCAACACAGAGACCCCAAAGGCAGAAATCCCAGACGAGTGACCGCACAGCCCGCCCCGTCACAGCACACGACGCCATCTGCTCGCCTTTGCTGCCACGCCTCGCTCGACTGTCCTGCTTAACCCTAGACCTATGACTTAAAGTGCAAGAAAAAGTCAAACCACGCAACACACAAAAATTACACCGATAGGGCAAACACCAAAAGCAGTACGGGAAGCAAACGGGCGTGGCTGGTGTAGTGACACACTCTCCCTTTGTAGGTAACTCACTCCTGAGCGACTCCGTGAACAGCCGCGTGGAGAACCTCTCGGCAGACAGCACGCTCGAGCGGCCGCGCTGACACGTACGGGGAAGGAGACTGGGCTACCGGAGGCTGCTTGCACACAGAACGCGACCATTAGCTAACACTTGAACACCCCTTTCCCAACCATCCCCCGGTACCAAGACTTCAAAAACCCCTCCTCTCCTGAACTGTCAGGGAAGGAACCTCACTCCTTCCCGACAGCTCCCGCCCTGTATTTGCACCCCTAAAGCCCCTCTGTCAGCCGCTCCTCGGGAGCTGCCCTTCCCACCTCTGCCCCGCGCTCTGCGAGCACCTCCCACCTTCCGGCTTCCCGCAGACTCCGTGCTCTCTACAGGCCCACAAAATAACAGAAGCCCCGATGCTTATAATCTACGAGGGACCTGCCGCAAGCTGCAAAGGTTCTCGGGACAACGTGGTACTCTGCGGGCGATCGGGAAAGGCGACGAGCAGTTCCGTACCCCGACACACACTATGCGTTACGTCCCTGCTGCTTTCTGAAGGAAGGCTAGAGCTCCACATACAGACGCGTACAACACGCTCACCCTAACCCCTACCGCAGCATCTCAGCATCAGTCCTATTGAGAGATAACGTCAACAACTTGCACAACACACAGGCAAAACTGGTGGGAAAAATATACGCTTCTACCCTCGGCCAAGTCATAAAATTCCTGCAAAACCAACCAAACAAAAAACCTACCACACACAAAAACAAAACACCAAAAAAACCCCAGACAAAACCATAACACTCCCACAAAACCAAACAATCCAAAACACACTATTAGACCATCTTGCTATCCCTGAACATCCAACACAAACTTACTGACCCGAGGAAAAACAAAAGCTCGTACAAGTATACTTCCTAATATATATCTGCTGCTCAACTTTGACTGCTCTCTTACCTCAGCCAGAAACCTCCCCCTCTCTAAATGTCAAAACACACCTACCCAAAGAGCTTAGACAGCTCAAAACCTGCAACCAACTCAAGGAACAGTACCAGAGAAGCCCAGGAGCAGAATGAGCCTCCCGAAGAAAGGCTGGGGCTCATCTACGCCAGCAGAATGGCAAAGCAGAATGAAATCTTTTAAGAGCCCCTTCTCAAAAATTATCTCTGGTTATAAAGTAAATCATTTACTGTAAAACCATCAACCATTCGGAGTCACCTCAACGCTCTCTCTCGCTCAGTCCCTTAACAGAACTGAATCAGTCTCAAAGGACAAAAAACATGAAAAGAAACGTGGAAATATACAAGCGTATCGGGAACGGTACGAAGCAGCTAAATTAACACCTCAGTAGCTGGGACAAAACTAAATTGTAAAGGACAACAAAAAACCACCCCAGGAGACGCATCGATAAAAACAGAGGAAGGCTCTCTCTTCTCGCAGAAGCTCACGGAGAGACCTGAGCCAACGGTACACAGCTTTGGGGTAGCCGATACCGAAAAGAAACATACTCGAGACAGAAAACAGACTGCTGTGGAGCACAAAGGTGGCTTTGGCAAAGGTTCTGCCAGGACAAGAGTCACAGTTACAGGGAACGGACAGCGGCCGGCAGGGGAAACGCCGTCGGCGTGGCGGGGCCAGCGCGGGAAATGCCGCCCTCAGCTAACGCTGCGCTATCAAGCCTTAAGTGAAAACTGCAGAGCAGTTACATGAGACGGGCATAAGACGGATGCTGAATATCACTTGATGGTCACAAAATCTCATGGGGATGGGCACCACGTAGCCTCGTGGACACCCCTTAGACCCAAACGCTTAACGAGAGACGCTTCTTGCCAAAATACAAGCTCGACGAGGAAAAGCCAACGGGGATGTGGGGGCAACTACCAAAATCTCAGTATGTGAGCAGGCGTTACTTAAGATGGTGCAGTGGTTCTGCCGGGTCCGTCCAACCTGAGCAACGGGTTCTAACGCCTGTCCAGCAGCGTCCATGATCTCTCTCACGGCCTCCCACATCATAGACACCTCCCCTGCCTGGGACCGCGTTTTCCATGTCCCACCCCTCCCCATCCCCGCAATGAAAATCAAACACAACAAATAAGTACTCCACTTCATCTTCTTGGCCTCCAAAAGAAGCTTCCTTCCACTGCTGAGCATCGACACCGACATCCTCATGCTGTTCCTCAAAAGCAGGCTGGCCCTCGGGTGCCCGTACTGCCAAAGGAAGAGAAAATGATTATGCTCTTATGATGAGCTCCATCATCCTCTCCTTCAGGAAATCAAATCCCGATCGCTACATACCAGAAGTTTGTGCAGGAGATGGCCGAGGCCAGCCCCATATATGAGGCACTCTGTGACCCTGCTCTCTCTTTTGGCCACAGCACCCGCCACCGGGGAGCCCCAAACCCCTTGTGACTCCCAAGGAAAACCAGATAAAACTAGTTCAAAACAACTGGCAGGTGAGAGGTGACCGACAAACACGTATAGCCCACCTCAAACCAGCCAGAGAGCTGACTACCTCCCCCACTAAACTCTCATCTTCGACAAATACACCAAACAGAACAATGTTTACGCTGAACAGAACAAAACCCTTACCCTCTGACACTCTGAAAAGGATTTGTGCACCCACAAAATATATATATATTCATGCTATCGACCGACGGACCACACTTCCTCAGGGTCAGCCCTGCAAAGACAGGAGGACGCCCGATGCTCTCTCCATAAATATAAAATAAAAAACTGAGCCAGAGCCAGGCAGAGAGAGGTGGAGAAAGAACAAGTAGCCACAGGCTACAGGACAGAGAGAGGGAGGCCTGAAAAGACGGGGAGTCAGGGAGCCACTCAGAGCGAGATGGAGAAAGAAGGGGCGGGGGGACGCAAAAAAAAAAAACTAAAAATAATTTTGCAGCAGGTAAGGAAAGAGAGGGGGCCAGGGGGGAGAGACAGGGAGGGCCCAGGACGCACAAGAGAGGCAACGGGGCCCCAGTGGCCCAGGACTCACCGCGACTCTCGCTCTCAGCGCTGCTGGCACAATTTAGCCGTTCAGATGCTTCTTTCCCCTCCTCTCCGCCCTGCCTCTTCTGCAGCTCCAGACTCTAGGCCGTTCTCCACCTAAAGAGGATACACGGGTGTCTTACCGCTCTTACGAGATGAGGCTTCCTAGGCACATAGCCTAGCTCGCTCGTGCACTACACGCCCGTACCCAACTCCCGGTTACGCGTACAGACCCTGCGGTGCACGTTGGTGGCCTGGCCCGCTGCGGACTATGAAGGGGGATCCTTCCTCCCTCACCTGCAGGGACAGGCTCTCTCTTGCCTGCGGCAGGAAGGCAGCTGGCAGCCAGAGCGCCTTCAGTTTCTTCTGCTTTACCTTTCGTTGGCGTCTCCAGCTTCAGCCGAGGCAGCTCCTGTCCACAGCCGGGAAGGGCTCTGTGTGTCCCTTTTCGCCCCCGCGCTGCGAGGATGGCAACGCCGGGCAGAGAGAAGCCACGCAAGCCTGAGACGGCTGCAGTCAACGGCATCCCCGGGGGAAGGACAGACAACCACGTCCTCAGCACGGTCTCTGGGAGAGGGAAAGAAGAAACAGCGACCGTCATTACCGTCGATCGACCCTGGCCAAAGCCCCTCCTTGCGCAGGGGCTTCTGGACACACCGCCCCTTCCCCGCGCTACTGCTAAGGGCCCCTGCGCCGAGGGGGAATCCAGTGCGCTCGAGGGCCGGCTCGCTGCCTTCACGACAGGGCCTGGGGGCGGCCAAGGGCTACGCAGCACGCTTACGGGGAGGTGCCGGGGCTGCGGGCAGGCGCACGGGGCAAGGGGGGGGCCAGGGGAGGCTGAGCGGGAGCTCCGGTGAGCCGGGGAGGCGGCGGCCATCATCTGCGCCCTGGGCAGGGGGAAAAGGTCCTCCTCCTTTCCCTCTTCCCTTCTGTCAGCTCCCGGGGAACTCACCGCTTCTCGGGGAGCGGCCGCACCTGGAAGCCCCCAGAAATCAACACGAATCCAACCCCAAAAATACACCGCGCCTCCCGCCGCGCCCCGGCGAGCCACGTGACAGGGCCGGCAGCCACTGCGCCAGGACTACAGCTCCCGGCATGCTCTGCGCCACAACACGGCCGCCCGGCAGCCCCCCGCCACAAGGACTACAGCTCCCGGCATGCTCTGCGCCACAACACGGCCGCCCGGCAGCCCCCCGCCGCAAGGACTACAGCTCCCGCCATGCTCTGCGCCACAACACGGCCGCCCGCCCAGCCGCCACACGCACCACCACAGCTCCCGCCACGCCGCGAGCCCGCCCTCCCCGCTCTCTCACCCTGCGGGGCACCGTCCCTCCCGCCGATGCACCCGGAAGCCCCACCGAGCCCTCAGCACAGCCTCGCTCTCCCCACCGCCCGCTCCGACCCGCCGCTGCCCCGCCGCAGCCCTCCTCGGGGCTTGACCCGGCACGCAGCGGCCCCCCACCCAGCCCCCGCTCACCTCCTCCCTCGCTACACTCGCAGCCCGCTGACGCTCGGCCACAGCTCCGCTCCGCTCCGCCCTCGGCTCACACTGGCCCCCCGGAGCAGGGCACCACCCCTTTTCCAGGGAGGAGCCGGCACCGCCAGCCCCACTGCCCGCACCTGGGGCTCCTCCAGCCAGACCCCGCCCACAGCTGAGGCGCAGCAGCAACGGGGGGCCCCCTCCCCTCACCCCCACAGTGCACCACCTCCTCCCCGGGCTCCATCACAGCCCCTTGCCCCACGCCAAGGGAGCGCAAACGCAGCCCTCAGGCCAAAGGAGAGGGCAGCTGTTTGTGCAGGCGCGCACGTAACAAGTCCCAGGAGCGATTCGTGGCTCAGGGTCCCCAACGCTCCCCCTGCCCCAAGGCCACCTCGGCCGCCGTTGCCGCAGCCGCACGGAGCTGGTGGTGGCTGGGATAGTGCTCATTTTCTCCACAGTAGCTAGGAAGGGATACGTTTTGGATTTATGCTCAAAACACCGTTAATAATGTAGAGATGTTTTGGTTCTTGCTGAGCACTGCTTCCACAGTCAGGGCCTCTTCTGGTTCTCTCAGTGCCCCACCAGCAAGTAGGCTGGGACAGCTGGGAAAGCTTTCCCAGCTAACTGACCAAAGGGATATTCCATACCATTTGACATCATGCTCAGCACACGCAGCTGGGGGAAGAAGGGGGAGTCCTGGGGGGGGGGGGGGGGGGGGGTACGGCATTTCTCTCCCTAAGTAACCATGACACATGACAGAGCCCTGCTTTCCCAGAGGTGGCTCAACACCTGCCCGCCGAAAAGGAGGAGTGAATTAATTCCTTGCTTTGCTTCCACGCACAGCTTTTGCTTTACCTATTAAACAGTCTTGATCTCAGCCCATGATTTTTCTCACTTTTACCCTTCCAGCTCTCTCCCCCAGCCCACTGAGGGTGGAGCGAGCAAGCAGCTCCCTGGTGCAGAGTTGCCAGCTGGGGCTAAACCACGGCACGCACTTGTCCGCGTTTGGCAGGGAAGGGACCGTCCGTCGCCCGGCTCCTGGAGCGACAGGCTGCTGGGCAGAGGGGGAGGCCACCAAAGGTGAGGAGCAGGGCACAGGACAGTAGGAAGAGAGAAGAGAAGAGAAGAGCAGCAGCCAGCTGGACGGGGGCGGGGGGGCGTGTGTGCGTGTAGTGAGAAGGCACGAGGCAGGGAACAGGACGGCCAGAGAAGGACAGGGAGCCTGACGGAGGTGGAGATACAAGCAGCAGAGAGAGGGGAAGAGAGGCAGCAGAAAGAGGGGGGAAGAGCAGGACACAGACCAACAAAGAAGGAAGAGGAGCAGGCTGGAGACGCACAAAGAACCTGGGGCAGGCAGCACGACAGCGAGGGAGGAAAGAAGAATAGGGGCAGGAAGCTGGACCGAGCGCGATGGAGACAGACAAGACAAGCGACAAGAACAGGGCAGAAAGGGAAGAATGAAGCCACGGGGACAGAGAGCCGAGACAGCCAACAACGGAGGGAAGGGGCCGGGGAGGGAACACCACAAAACAAACCATGGGGCTACGTGGTACAGCGCATGAGAAGGCAGAGAATTAAGAATTAGGGACAGGGAGCCAGAGAAACAACAACAAAAAAAAACACCCAAAACAAAGGGAGATGGGGAGCAAAAGGAATCGCAATGCGTACAGAAAGGAGAGAGAAACAATTCTAAAACAGGGTCATGGGGAAGCCAGAGACAGCAAGATGGAGAAAGGACAAAAGCTACAGGCTACAGGGCAGAGAGGGAAGAATTAATGAATAGACACAGAGAGCTGGGCAGAAAGAGATGGAGAAAGGCTGAAGATCACACGGCCAACAGGGAAGAGAGAAGAGAGGGAGGAATTTTCAAAACAGGGGCAAGAAGCCAGAGAGAGGGAGAGAGGCGCAACAATAAAATGGGGACAGGCCACAGGGCGGCGAGGAGGGAATCGATGAATAAGAACAGGAGACCAAAGAGAACACAATGTAGAATGGAAAAAAGGAACAGCGGCCTACAGGGAAGGAGGAATTAAAGATCAGGCACTGGGAGGCAGACAGAGACACATGAAGAAACAAGTAGGAAAAAAAAAAAAAAAAACACACAACGGCAATGGGCTACAAAGACAGACAGAGAGGGAAGAAATAAAACATAGCAGCAAGGAGCTGGACAGAGAGAGATGAGGACAAACAAACAGCACGGTCTACGTGACAGAGAACGTGGAATTAGAACACAGAGAGGGGGAGCTGGACAGAGAGAGAGGCCGAGAGAAAAATCTAGACGGGCTACGGCGGGCAGAGGCAGGAATTAAAACCTAGGGACAGGGAGCTGGACAGAGGGAGACGGAGATCACAGGGAACAGCGGCGGGTGCAGGAAGAACAGGAATTCAAGAATAGGGAAAGGGAGCTGGACAGAGAAGAACTCAGGCAGGCAAGTAACAGTAGCAGGGTACAGAGCAGAGCAGACGAACTAAAAAGCGCGGCGGGAGCGTTGAGGCAGACAGAGAGAGATTAAGAAAAAAGTCACGGGCTACGTGGCAAAGCAGGAGGAACTCAGAAACGGGGATGGCAACCAAGGGAGAGTGAGCTGGTGAAGGATAACGGGTATTCAAAGTGAGGGACGGGGAGCTGGGAAAAGCGAGGCAGAGAAAAACAGAATCACAGAGAGAATCACACAAAGCCAAAAAAGAAGAAACTGAACAACAGGAACAGGTGTAACCAAAGCGATGAAATCAACCAACCAGAGACGGTGTTCCATTACGGGAACACGGAGCGTACGAATCAGCGCATCTGTCGATCTGCATTTTAGTCCCTAGGCGATCGTTAATGTCAGCAGAACAACAGACAACGTGCTTCTGTCAGAAAAGGATGACAAAACGCGGTTTCGTGTAGCGCACTGAGAAAACTAGCCAAGACTGCCAAGATTAAGAGCCAAGAAGGTAAAAGGCAATTCTGGCAGGGGGAGATCGCGACCACCGACTCACGGACCACCACCGAGCCTGCGCAGCGATTTACATACGGAACGAGCAAGTTTGTACCGATCAGTAGACAGGACGATAATGAATATGTATGAATACGTAAAATTTTGATCTACAAATTCTACGGGAAAGGTGTGTGAGGTACGCACGCCAGGAGGAGCGATCCCCCGTGCATCTGGCGCCGTGAATAAAGAACGCCTGCTCTTTAATACTAGATTGGTGTTGAATAGATATTTCCGATTTTACCGTGTTTTTTGGTAACAGTTTTGGCACCCCAGATGGGAACCTGCTTTTGAATCTCGACGGATCCGCAGGACCGTGGGACCTGCAGCCAGCCCCAAGGAATTCTTGGGGAGAGCTTCCGATCCCCAGGCCAGAGAATTCTGAGAAAGATCCCCTGGACTGAAGTAAACAAGGCATTCGTTTACGAAGAAACTTAGGTAGAATAATATGTGGCGTTAGCTTCCCACATAGGATAGGATAGTGGGTTTGAGTCCCACAGGCCTGCCCGTAAGGCGCGGCAAAAGCCACGCAGGGTTGGGGCCAAGAGGTACCTCGGTTGGTAAGTCTCTGCTAGGCGAAAGCCTGTGGAGCGGGACCCGAGGGTAGGGGGGTCTTCAACAGGGGGTTGAAGTCTCCAGGGATATCTAGCAGGGGGCTACAGATCCCAGTGAGACCTCTAACGGGGGTTGGAGTCCCTCTGACTACTATTTGTGATAGTGCACTATCACAACTGCTAGTCGACTGGGAGATGGGAGCATTTCTGAGTAAGAAACCTATCCCACAGAGAACACCTTTGGGATGTACTTTGAAGCACTGCAAAGACATCGGGGGTGATGACCCACTAACTCGGAAACCATTAATTGAATATTGCAATCATTGGTGCCCAACGTATCAATTGGAAGGTGGGCACGAATGGCCAGAACAGGAGACATTGCAATATCATACCATCTTGCAATTAATGTTGTTTTGTAAAAAGGGAAGGCAAATGGGAAGAAGTGGCATATGTTGATTTGTTCTTTACACTGTGGAATCATCCAGAGTGGCAGAAACAGCGTGAGATATGTCCACAGGATTCTACGGCAATGTTTCTGAAAAGAGGAAAATGTGGTGAGAACTTGAAGTGTTGCTCTACTTGTGATACTGGATACTTCACTTGATGGAACTGACAAGAAAATAGTATTGAATACAGCCAGAAGGCAGGTGCAGGGAGCACATGCTAACAGGAATTTACAGAGAACAACGAATAAGAATTTTCCATCTACAAATCCCGAGTGGGACCCTAATCAGCCAGGACCCAGGGGAATGTTGACTAGATGTCAGAGACAGATTTTATTTGGAGTAAGACATGCAATGCCAAAAGCCATAAATTTTGACCCATTTATTAAGTGAGACAAGAATTAAAGGAGTCCCCCCCTTCAGCCTTTATGGAAAGGCTGAAGGTGACCACCAGAAAATATACTCATTTGAACCCAGAAAAAAACAGAAAAAGCAATTCAGTTGGTCTCTATATTCATAAGACAATCAGCCCCAGATTGGGGGGGGGTGGGGGGGGGGAGTAAAAAAACCTTCAGAAACTAGAAGAACCTGAATCCAGAGATCTGGGTAAAATGCTTGAAGTAGCTTGGCATGAAGGAGACCAGAGGAATCAACCCTAGCTGAACACCTGGTTACACTGAAGCTAGGGAATGAAGAAATAGAATTTTTGGTAGATACGGGAGCCACTTCTTTGGTATTGAATACACGTAAAGAGAAAGTTGATCATAAACCAGTAGGTGTTGTTAATGCGACAGGGCAAAGAAAAATTAGCCTTTCTTAGAGCCATTAAAGTTTAAATTGGAGAAGCAATGGGCAACTCACCAGTTTCTGTATATGCCTGAATGTCCACTGCCTCTGTTATGATGAGATCTATTAAGTAAATTAGATGCTCAAGTAACTTTTAAAGATGGAGAGATTAAATTACTAATACCAGAACAGAATCAAAAGCCACAGAGGCGAGAGCGTTTATGTTACAGGATTCCTCCAGGGAGGAACAGGTTCCCGAAGAAGTGGAAAACGTAGTAATTCCTTTGGTTTGAGCGAGCGGAGCTCCGGAGCGACCTAAGCGGGCAGAGCCGGTAAAAGTAACCTTAAAGCCTGGAGCCAAGCCGGTAAGACAAAAACAATACCGTATTAAGCGAGAGGCTCGAAAAGGATTAGAGAAGTTAATTATAAATTTTTTTCAGAATATGAGCTCTTAATAGAATGTGAATCAGAATATAGTACTCCTGTGCCGCCAGTAAAGAAATCTAGAGGCAAAGAGTATTAGCTGGTTCACGATTTAAGGGCTATATCTCAGGTGGTCCAAGATCTACATCCGGTAGTAGCTAATCCATACACTTTACTGACCTCTTTTAAAGGAGGAGCATAAATGGTTTACTGTACTAGATTTGAAGGATGCCTTCTTTTGCATACCTCCAGGCATAAAAAGTCAAAGCCTATTTGCTTTGGAATGGGAAAGCCCCACCACAGAATGAAAGACACAGCTAACATGGACCGTACTTCCACAAGGATTTAAAATTAGTCCTACGATATTTGGGACTCAGCTGGCAAGAAAAAAAATTAGAAATATAGAAATGTCTAGAAAAAACAGAACCCAGGGAGAGGCATATTGTTACAGAATGCAGACGACATTCTGATAGTGGCAGAAAGTAAAGAATAATGTTTTGAAATTTTTAAATTTTCTGGGCCAAGGAAGATGCGGAGTTTCCAGAAACAAAACCCAAATAGGAGAAGCAACAGCCATTTATTTAGGATTCGAAATATCTCAAAGACAAAGACAATTAGAAAGTGAAAAGAAAGAAACTATTTGTCAAATTCCCGAACCTTGCGGCCCGAAGGAACTGAGAGCTTTTCTGAAAATAGTGAAATAGCGTCAGCTCTGGATTCTGAACTACAGACTGTATGTAAAACCATTATATGAGGCACTGAAAGAATCAAAGGATAAATATTTAACCTGGACGCCCGGATGCCAAACGGCATTCAAAGAACTGAAAAGAGCCTCAGTGATGGCCCCTGCATTAGGCCTACCCGATTTCGCTAAACCTTTTGAGTTGTTTGTCCACGAAAGACAACATTTAGCCCTTGGAGTGCTGACACAGCGACTGGGAACCTGGAAGAGACCCGTGGGCTACTTCTCCAAACAACTCGACCACGTGAGTAAAAGATGGCCTGGATGTTTACGGGCAGTGGCAACAGCAGCGCTGCCGATCCAGGAAGCCCCAAAGTTAACAATGGGACAAAAGATGACAGTATGTGTCCCGCACATAGCGGTGACTGTTTTAGAACAAAAGGGGGGTCGTTGGCTATCCCTTAGCAGAATGTTGAAATATCAAGTTGTTCTGTTAGAACAAGACCATGTGGAATCGAAGACTACTGCTATACTGAATCCTGCTATGTTTTTAACAACAGAAAACCTTACGGACAATTTCGAACACGATCGCTTGCTAACTATTGAACAAGTCTATTCCAGCAGACCAGGCCTGAGACACAAACCTCTGGGAAAATCCTGATCTGGAGTTGTTTACAGATGGAAGCAGCTCTGGGCGAGAAGAGAATGGCCGGATATGCTGTCGTTATCACCGCCGAGGGAATGGAGTCAGGGGCGCTGCCTGCGAACACCTCAGCACAGAAAGCAGTATTGGTAGCGTTGAAGCGAGCTCTGCGAATGGCAGAAGGACGAAGGATAAATATCTAGACTGATTCCAAACATGCATTTGGTGTGATCCACGATCATGGAGCTACTGGGAAGGAAAAAGGACTGCCATCAGCCCAAGAATCATTGATACAGCATAAAGAAGACATTCTCCAACTTCCGGAAGACGTGCAGAAACCAAAAGAAGTGGCGGTAAAGCGTTGCAAAGCTCATCAATTCGGCCAGACGGCTGTAAACATAAGCAAACGATTGACAGATAAAGCTGCAAAGAGGACTGCAGAGCAAGGTATCCTTGCACTAGTACCAGTAAAACAGATCGGAATTCCAAAGTTGAAACCGAGATTATTATAATAAATTGGATGAGCAATTAGCAGAACAATTGGAAGCATCACAAAACACAGAGATGGTAGGTAACACCAGAAAAACAAGTAATAATAATAACAACCCCACAAGTTATGACAGAACTTGCAAAAGAAAAGCATGAGCAAACACATTAGGGTGTAGATGCTACGGTTTTGAGTTTAAAAGCATCTGTAGCGTGTGTAGGCATGACAAGAACAGTTAAACCCATGGTAGCTAAGTGTCCAATCTGTCCTAGAAATAATCCCCTGAACCAAAGGAAACGACCTTTAGGAGTAACAAAACAAAAAATTCTCCCGGAAATTATTAGCAAATTAAGTTTTCTGAGTTACCCAGACAAAATAGATATAGCAGTATTTGTTAGTGCTGATGGACAAGTTTTCTAGTTGGCCAGAAGCTTTCTCGTGCTGCACCAACAAAGCTAGAGTAGTAGTTAAGATGTTGCTGAAAGAAATAATACCAAGATTTAGAGTGCCAACAGGAATGTCCTCTGAGAGAGGACCACATTTTTTTGCAGAGGTAGTTCAACAAATTAATAAAATTTTGGGTATAAAATGGAACCTGCATATGCCCTAGAGACCACAATCAAGTGAAAATTTTGAGAAGATGAACCAAACACTGAACTGACATAGTGGAATATTATTGATCTAAGATGGAAGTATTGAGAAAATGATTATTTCAAAACTTCCAAAGGGGGGAAATGTAACCAAAGCGATGAAATCAACCAACCAGAGACGGTGTTCCATTACGGGAACACGGAGCGTACGAATCAGCGCATCTGTCGATCTGCATTTTAGTCCCTAGGCGATCGTTAATGTCAGCAGAACAACAGACAACGTGCTTCTGTCAGAAACGGATGACAAAACGCGGTTTCGTGTAGCGCACTGAGAAAACTAGCCAAGACTGCCAAGATTAAGAGCCAAGAAGGTAAAAGGCAATTCTGGCAGGGGGAGATTGCGACCACCGACTCACGGACCACCACCGAGCCTGCGCAGCGATTTACATACGGAACGAGCAAGTTTGTACCGATCAGTAGACAGGACGATAATGAATATGTATGAATACGTAAAATTTTGATCTACAAATTCTACGGGAAAGGTGTGTGAGGTACGCACGCCAGGAGGAGCGATCCCCCGTGCATCTGGCGCCGTGAATAAAGAACGCCTGCTCTTTAATACTAGATTGGTGTTGAATAGATATTTCCGATTTTACCGTGTTTTTTGGTAACAGTTTTGGCACCCCAGATGGGAACCTGCTTTTGAATCTCGACGGATCCGCAGGACCGTGGGACCTGCAGCCAGCCCCAAGGAATTCTTGGGGAGAGCTTCCGATCCCCAGGCCAGAGAATTCTGAGAAAGATCCCCTGGACTGAAGTAAACAAGGCATTCGTTTACGAAGAAACTTAGGTAGAATAATATGTGGCGTTAGCTTCCCACATAGGATAGGATAGTGGGTTTGAGTCCCACAGGCCTGCCCGTAAGGCGCGGCAAAAGCCACGCAGGGTTGGGGCCAAGAGGTACCTCGGTTGGTAAGTCTCTGCTAGGCGAAAGCCTGTGGAGCGGGACCCGAGGGTAGGGGGGTCTTCAACAGGGGGTTGAAGTCTCCAGGGATATCTAGCAGGGGGCTACAGATCCCAGTGAGACCTCTAACGGGGGTTGGAGTCCCTCTGACTACTATTTGTGATAGTGCACTATCACAACTGCTAGTCGACTGGGAGATGGGAGCATTTCTGAGTAAGAAACCTATCCCACAGAGAACACCTTTGGGATGTACTTTGAAGCACTGCAAAGACATCGGGGGTGATGACCCACTAACTCGGAAACCATTAATTGAATATTGCAATCATTGGTGCCCAACGTATCAATTGGAAGGTGGGCACGAATGGCCAGAACAGGAGACATTGCAATATCATACCATCTTGCAATTAATGTTGTTTTGTAAAAAGGGAAGGCAAATGGGAAGAAGTGGCATATGTTGATTTGTTCTTTACACTGTGGAATCATCCAGAGTGGCAGAAACAGCGTGAGATATGTCCACAGGATTCTACGGCAATGTTTCTGAAAAGAGGAAAATGTGGTGAGAACTTGAAGTGTTGCTCTACTTGTGATACTGGATACTTCACTTGATGGAACTGACAAGAAAATAGTATTGAATACAGCCAGAAGGCAGGTGCAGGGAGCACATGCTAACAGGAATTTACAGAGAACAACGAATAAGAATTTTCCATCTACAAATCCCGAGTGGGACCCTAATCAGCCAGGACCCAGGGGAATGTTGACTAGATGTCAGAGACAGATTTTATTTGGAGTAAGACATGCAATGCCAAAAGCCATAAATTTTGACCCATTTATTAAGTGAGACAAGAATTAAAGGAGTCCCCTTCAGCCTTTATGGAAAGACTGAAGGT
Source organism: Phalacrocorax carbo (assembly GCF_963921805.1). Lineage (NCBI taxonomy): Eukaryota > Metazoa > Chordata > Aves > Suliformes > Phalacrocoracidae > Phalacrocorax > Phalacrocorax carbo. The sequence continues at coordinate 815,799 of NC_087543.1, read as the reverse complement.
GACCACCAGAAAATATACTCATTTGAACCCAGAAAAACACAGAAAAAGCAATTCAGTTGGTCTCTATATTCATAAGACAATCAGCCCCAGATTGGGGGGGGGTGGGGGGGGGGAGTAAAAAAACCTTCAGAAACTAGAAGAACCTGAATCCAGAGATCTGGGTAAAATGCTTGAAGTAGCTTGGCATGAAGGAGACCAGAGGAATCAACCCTAGCTGAACACCTGGTTACACTGAAGCTAGGGAATGAAGAAATAGAATTTTTGGTAGATACGGGAGCCACTTCTTTGGTATTGAATACACGTAAAGAGAAAGTTGATCATAAACCAGTAGGTGTTGTTAGTGCGACAGGGCAAAGAAAAATTAGCCTTTCTTAGAGCCATTAAAGTTTAAATTGGAGAAGCAATGGGCAACTCACCAGTTTCTGTATATGCCTGAATGTCCACTGCCTCTGTTATGATGAGATCTATTAAGTAAATTAGATGCTCAAGTAACTTTTAAAGATGGAGAGATTAAATTACTAATACCAGAACAGAATCAAAAGCCACAGAGGCGAGAGCGTTTATGTTACAGGATTCCTCCAGGGAGGAACAGGTTCCCGAAGAAGTGGAAAACGTAGTAATTCCTTTGGTTTGAGCGAGCGGAGCTCCGGAGCGACCTAAGCGGGCAGAGCCGGTAAAAGTAACCTTAAAGCCTGGAGCCAAGCCGGTAAGGCAAAAACAATACCGTATTAAGCGAGAGGCTCGAAAAGGATTAGAGAAGTTAATTATAAATTTTTTTCAGAATATGAGCTCTTAGTAGAATGTGAATCAGAATATAGTACTCCTGTGCCGCCAGTAAAGAAATCTAGAGGCAAAGAGTATTAGCTGGTTCACGATTTAAGGGCTATATCTCAGGTGGTCCAAGATCTACATCCGGTAGTAGCTAATCCATACACTTTACTGACCTCTTTTAAAGGAGGAGCATAAATGGTTTACTGTACTAGATTTGAAGGATGCCTTCTTTTGCATACCTCCAGGCATAAAAAGTCAAAGCCTATTTGCTTTGGAATGGGAAAGCCCCACCACAGAATGAAAGACACAGCTAACATGGACCGTACTTCCACAAGGATTTAAAATTAGTCCTACGATATTTGGGACTCAGCTGGCAAGAAAAAAAATTAGAAATATAGAAATGTCTAGAAAAAACAGAACCCAGGGAGAGGCATATTGTTACAGAATGCAGACGACATTCTGATAGTGGCAGAAAGTAAAGAATAATGTTTTGAAATTTTTAAATTTTCTGGGCCAAGGAAGATGCGGAGTTTCCAGAAACAAAACCCAAATAGGAGAAGCAACAGCCATTTATTTAGGATTCGAAATATCTCAAAGACAAAGACAATTAGAAAGTGAAAAGAAAGAAACTATTTGTCAAATTCCCGAACCTTGCGGCCCGAAGGAACTGAGAGCTTTTCTGAAAATAGTGAAATAGCGTCAGCTCTGGATTCTGAACTACAGACTGTATGTAAAACCATTATATGAGGCACTGAAAGAATCAAAGGATAAATATTTAACCTGGACGCCCGGATGCCAAACGGCATTCAAAGAACTGAAAAGAGCCTCAGTGATGGCCCCTGCATTAGGCCTACCCGATTTCGCTAAACCTTTTGAGTTGTTTGTCCACGAAAGACAACATTTAGCCCTTGGAGTGCTGACACAGCGACTGGGAACCTGGAAGAGACCCGTGGGCTACTTCTCCAAACAACTCGACCACGTGAGTAAAAGATGGCCTGGATGTTTACGGGCAGTGGCAACAGCAGCGCTGCCGATCCAGGAAGCCCCAAAGTTAACAATGGGACAAAAGATGACAGTATGTGTCCCGCACATAGCGGTGACTGTTTTAGAACAAAAGGGGGGTCGTTGGCTATCCCTTAGCAGAATGTTGAAATATCAAGTTGTTCTGTTAGAACAAGACCATGTGGAATCGAAGACTACTGCTATACTGAATCCTGCTATGTTTTTAACAACAGAAAACCTTACGGACAATTTCGAACACGATCGCTTGCTAACTATTGAACAAGTCTATTCCAGCAGACCAGGCCTGAGACACAAACCTCTGGGAAAATCCTGATCTGGAGTTGTTTACAGATGGAAGCAGCTCTGGGCGAGAAGAGAATGGCCGGATATGCTGTCGTTATCACCGCCGAGGGAATGGAGTCAGGGGCGCTGCCTGCGAACACCTCAGCACAGAAAGCAGTATTGGTAGCGTTGAAGCGAGCTCTGCGAATGGCAGAAGGACGAAGGATAAATATCTAGACTGATTCCAAACATGCATTTGGTGTGATCCACGATCATGGAGCTACTGGGAAGGAAAAAGGACTGCCATCAGCCCAAGAATCATTGATACAGCATAAAGAAGACATTCTCCAACTTCCGGAAGACGTGCAGAAACCAAAAGAAGTGGCGGTAAAGCGTTGCAAAGCTCATCAATTCGGCCAGACGGCTGTAAACATAAGCAAACGATTGACAGATAAAGCTGCAAAGAGGACTGCAGAGCAAGGTATCCTTGCACTAGTACCAGTAAAACAGATCGGAATTCCAAAGTTGAAACCGAGATTATTATAATAAATTGGATGAGCAATTAGCAGAACAATTGGAAGCATCACAAAACACAGAGATGGTAGGTAACACCAGAAAAACAAGTAATAATAATAACAACCCCACAAGTTATGACAGAACTTGCAAAAGAAAAGCATGAGCAAACACATTAGGGTGTAGATGCTACGGTTTTGAGTTTAAAAGCATCTGTAGCGTGTGTAGGCATGACAAGAACAGTTAAACCCATGGTAGCTAAGTGTCCAATCTGTCCTAGAAATAATCCCCTGAACCAAAGGAAACGACCTTTAGGAGTAACAAAACAAAAAATTCTCCCGGAAATTATTAGCAAATTAAGTTTTCTGAGTTACCCAGACAAAATAGATATAGCAGTATTTGTTAGTGCTGATGGACAAGTTTTCTAGTTGGCCAGAAGCTTTCTCGTGCTGCACCAACAAAGCTAGAGTAGTAGTTAAGATGTTGCTGAAAGAAATAATACCAAGATTTAGAGTGCCAACAGGAATGTCCTCTGAGAGAGGACCACATTTTTTTGCAGAGGTAGTTCAACAAATTAATAAAATTTTGGGTATAAAATGGAACCTGCATATGCCCTAGAGACCACAATCAAGTGAAAATTTTGAGAAGATGAACCAAACACTGAACTGACATAGTGGAATATTATTGATCTAAGATGGAAGTATTGAGAAAATGATTATTTCAAAACTTCCAAAGGGGGGAAATGTAACCAAAGCGATGAAATCAACCAACCAGAGACGGTGTTCCATTACGGGAACACGGAGCGTACGAATCAGCGCATCTGTCGATCTGCATTTTAGTCCCTAGGCGATCGTTAATGTCAGCAGAACAACAGACAACGTGCTTCTGTCAGAAACGGATGACAAAACGCGGTTTCGTGTAGCGCACTGAGAAAACTAGCCAAGACTGCCAAGATTAAGAGCCAAGAAGGTAAAAGGCAATTCTGGCAGGGGGAGATTGCGACCACCGACTCACGGACCACCACCGAGCCTGCGCAGCGATTTACATACGGAACGAGCAAGTTTGTACCGATCAGTAGACAGGACGATAATGAATATGTATGAATACGTAAAATTTTGATCTACAAATTCTACGGGAAAGGTGTGTGAGGTACGCACGCCAGGAGGAGCGATCCCCCGTGCATCTGGCGCCGTGAATAAAGAACGCCTGCTCTTTAATACTAGATTGGTGTTGAATAGATATTTCCGATTTTACCGTGTTTTTTGGTAACAGTTTTGGCACCCCAGATGGGAACCTGCTTTTGAATCTCGACGGATCCGCAGGACCGTGGGACCTGCAGCCAGCCCCAAGGAATTCTTGGGGAGAGCTTCCGATCCCCAGGCCAGAGAATTCTGAGAAAGATCCCCTGGACTGAAGTAAACAAGGCATTCGTTTACGAAGAAACTTAGGTAGAATAATATGTGGCGTTAGCTTCCCACATAGGATAGGATAGTGGGTTTGAGTCCCACAGGCCTGCCCGTAAGGCGCGGCGAAAGCCACGCAGGGTTGGGGCCAAGAGGTACCTCGGTTGGTAAGTCTCTGCTAGGCGAAAGCCTGTGGAGCGGGACCCGAGGGTAGGGGGGTCTTCAACAGGGGGTTGAAGTCTCCAGGGATATCTAGCAGGGGGCTACAGATCCCAGTGAGACCTCTAACGGGGGTTGGAGTCCCTCTGACTACTATTTGTGATAGTGCACTATCACAACTGCTAGTCGACTGGGAGATGGGAGCATTTCTGAGTAAGAAACCTATCCCACAGAGAACACCTTTGGGATGTACTTTGAAGCACTGCAAAGACATCGGGGGTGATGACCCACTAACTCGGAAACCATTAATTGAATATTGCAATCATTGGTGCCCAACGTATCAATTGGAAGGTGGGCACGAATGGCCAGAACAGGAGACATTGCAATATCATACCATCTTGCAATTAATGTTGTTTTGTAAAAAGGGAAGGCAAATGGGAAGAAGTGGCATATGTTGATTTGTTCTTTACACTGTGGAATCATCCAGCGTGGCAGAAACAGCGTGAGATATGTCCACAGGATTCTACGGCAATGTTTCTGAAAAGAGGAAAATGTGGTGAGAACTTGAAGTGTTGCTCTACTTGTGATACTGGATACTTCACTTGATGGAACTGACAAGAAAATAGTATTGAATACAGCCAGAAGGCAGGTGCAGGGAGCACATGCTAACAGGAATTTACAGAGAACAACGAATAAGAATTTTCCATCTACAAATCCCGAGTGGGACCCTAATCAGCCAGGACCCAGGGGAATGTTGACTAGATGTCAGAGACAGATTTTATTTGGAGTAAGACATGCAATGCCAAAAGCCATAAATTTTGACCCATTTATTAAGTGAGACAAGAATTAAAGGAGTCCCCTTCAGCCTTTATGGAAAGACTGAAGGTGACCACCAGAAAATATACTCATTTGAACCCAGAAAAACACAGAAAAAGCAATTCAGTTGGTCTCTATATTCATAAGACAATCAGCCCCAGATTGGGGGGGGGTGGGGGGGGGGAGTAAAAAAACCTTCAGAAACTAGAAGAACCTGAATCCAGAGATCTGGGTAAAATGCTTGAAGTAGCTTGGCATGAAGGAGACCAGAGGAATCAACCCTAGCTGAACACCTGGTTACACTGAAGCTAGGGAATGAAGAAATAGAATTTTTGGTAGATACGGGAGCCACTTCTTTGGTATTGAATACACGTAAAGAGAAAGTTGATCATAAACCAGTAGGTGTTGTTAGTGCGACAGGGCAAAGAAAAATTAGCCTTTCTTAGAGCCATTAAAGTTTAAATTGGAGAAGCAATGGGCAACTCACCAGTTTCTGTATATGCCTGAATGTCCACTGCCTCTGTTATGATGAGATCTATTAAGTAAATTAGATGCTCAAGTAACTTTTAAAGATGGAGAGATTAAATTACTAATACCAGAACAGAATCAAAAGCCACAGAGGCGAGAGCGTTTATGTTACAGGATTCCTCCAGGGAGGAACAGGTTCCCGAAGAAGTGGAAAACGTAGTAATTCCTTTGGTTTGAGCGAGCGGAGCTCCGGAGCGACCTAAGCGGGCAGAGCCGGTAAAAGTAACCTTAAAGCCTGGAGCCAAGCCGGTAAGGCAAAAACAATACCGTATTAAGCGAGAGGCTCGAAAAGGATTAGAGAAGTTAATTATAAATTTTTTTCAGAATATGAGCTCTTAGTAGAATGTGAATCAGAATATAGTACTCCTGTGCCGCCAGTAAAGAAATCTAGAGGCAAAGAGTATTAGCTGGTTCACGATTTAAGGGCTATATCTCAGGTGGTCCAAGATCTACATCCGGTAGTAGCTAATCCATACACTTTACTGACCTCTTTTAAAGGAGGAGCATAAATGGTTTACTGTACTAGATTTGAAGGATGCCTTCTTTTGCATACCTCCAGGCATAAAAAGTCAAAGCCTATTTGCTTTGGAATGGGAAAGCCCCACCACAGAATGAAAGACACAGCTAACATGGACCGTACTTCCACAAGGATTTAAAATTAGTCCTACGATATTTGGGACTCAGCTGGCAAGAAAAAAAATTAGAAATATAGAAATGTCTAGAAAAAACAGAACCCAGGGAGAGGCATATTGTTACAGAATGCAGACGACATTCTGATAGTGGCAGAAAGTAAAGAATAATGTTTTGAAATTTTTAAATTTTCTGGGCCAAGGAAGATGCGGAGTTTCCAGAAACAAAACCCAAATAGGAGAAGCAACAGCCATTTATTTAGGATTCGAAATATCTCAAAGACAAAGACAATTAGAAAGTGAAAAGAAAGAAACTATTTGTCAAATTCCCGAACCTTGCGGCCCGAAGGAACTGAGAGCTTTTCTGAAAATAGTGAAATAGCGTCAGCTCTGGATTCTGAACTACAGACTGTATGTAAAACCATTATATGAGGCACTGAAAGAATCAAAGGATAAATATTTAACCTGGACGCCCGGATGCCAAACGGCATTCAAAGAACTGAAAAGAGCCTCAGTGATGGCCCCTGCATTAGGCCTACCCGATTTCGCTAAACCTTTTGAGCTGTTTGTCCACGAAAGACAACATTTAGCCCTTGGAGTGCTGACACAGCGACTGGGAACCTGGAAGAGACCCGTGGGCTACTTCTCCAAACAACTCGACCACGTGAGTAAAAGATGGCCTGGATGTTTACGGGCAGTGGCAACAGCAGCGCTGCCGATCCAGGAAGCCCCAAAGTTAACAATGGGACAAAAGATGACAGTATGTGTCCCGCACATAGCGGTGACTGTTTTAGAACAAAAGGGGGGTCGTTGGCTATCCCTTAGCAGAATGTTGAAATATCAAGTTGTTCTGTTAGAACAAGACCATGTGGAATCGAAGACTACTGCTATACTGAATCCTGCTATGTTTTTAACAACAGAAAACCTTACGGACAATTTCGAACACGATCGCTTGCTAACTATTGAACAAGTCTATTCCAGCAGACCAGGCCTGAGACACAAACCTCTGGGAAAATCCTGATCTGGAGTTGTTTACAGATGGAAGCAGCTCTGGGCGAGAAGAGAATGGCCGGATATGCTGTCGTTATCACCGCCGAGGGAATGGAGTCAGGGGCGCTGCCTGCGAACACCTCAGCACAGAAAGCAGTATTGGTAGCGTTGAAGCGAGCTCTGCGAATGGCAGAAGGACGAAGGATAAATATCTAGACTGATTCCAAACATGCATTTGGTGTGATCCACGATCATGGAGCTACTGGGAAGGAAAAAGGACTGCCATCAGCCCAAGAATCATTGATACAGCATAAAGAAGACATTCTCCAACTTCCGGAAGACGTGCAGAAACCAAAAGAAGTGGCGGTAAAGCGTTGCAAAGCTCATCAATTCGGCCAGACGGCTGTAAACATAAGCAAACGATTGACAGATAAAGCTGCAAAGAGGACTGCAGAGCAAGGTATCCTTGCACTAGTACCAGTAAAACAGATCGGAATTCCAAAGTTGAAACCGAGATTATTATAATAAATTGGATGAGCAATTAGCAGAACAATTGGAAGCATCACAAAACACAGAGATGGTAGGTAACACCAGAAAAACAAGTAATAATAATAACAACCCCACAAGTTATGACAGAACTTGCAAAAGAAAAGCATGAGCAAACACATTAGGGTGTAGATGCTACGGTTTTGAGTTTAAAAGCATCTGTAGCGTGTGTAGGCATGACAAGAACAGTTAAACCCATGGTAGCTAAGTGTCCAATCTGTCCTAGAAATAATCCCCTGAACCAAAGGAAACGACCTTTAGGAGTAACAAAACAAAAAATTCTCCCGGAAATTATTAGCAAATTAAGTTTTCTGAGTTACCCAGACAAAATAGATATAGCAGTATTTGTTAGTGCTGATGGACAAGTTTTCTAGTTGGCCAGAAGCTTTCTCGTGCTGCACCAACAAAGCTAGAGTAGTAGTTAAGATGTTGCTGAAAGAAATAATACCAAGATTTAGAGTGCCAACAGGAATGTCCTCTGAGAGAGGACCACATTTTTTTGCAGAGGTAGTTCAACAAATTAATAAAATTTTGGGTATAAAATGGAACCTGCATATGCCCTAGAGACCACAATCAAGTGAAAATTTTGAGAAGATGAACCAAACACTGAACTGACATAGTGGAATATTATTGATCTAAGATGGAAGTATTGAGAAAATGATTATTTCAAAACTTCCAAAGGGGGGAAATGTAACCAAAGCGATGAAATCAACCAACCAGAGACGGTGTTCCATTACGGGAACACGGAGCGTACGAATCAGCGCATCTGTCGATCTGCATTTTAGTCCCTAGGCGATCGTTAATGTCAGCAGAACAACAGACAACGTGCTTCTGTCAGAAACGGATGACAAAACGCGGTTTCGTGTAGCGCACTGAGAAAACTAGCCAAGACTGCCAAGATTAAGAGCCAAGAAGGTAAAAGGCAATTCTGGCAGGGGGAGATTGCGACCACCGACTCACGGACCACCACCGAGCCTGCGCAGCGATTTACATACGGAACGAGCAAGTTTGTACCGATCAGTAGACAGGACGATAATGAATATGTATGAATACGTAAAATTTTGATCTACAAATTCTACGGGAAAGGTGTGTGAGGTACGCACGCCAGGAGGAGCGATCCCCCGTGCATCTGGCGCCGTGAATAAAGAACGCCTGCTCTTTAATACTAGATTGGTGTTGAATAGATATTTCCGATTTTACCGTGTTTTTTGGTAACAGTTTTGGCACCCCAGATGGGAACCTGCTTTTGAATCTCGACGGATCCGCAGGACCGTGGGACCTGCAGCCAGCCCCAAGGAATTCTTGGGGAGAGCTTCCGATCCCCAGGCCAGAGAATTCTGAGAAAGATCCCCTGGACTGAAGTAAACAAGGCATTCGTTTACAAAGAAACTTAGGTAGAATAATATGTGGCGTTAGCTTCCCACATAGGATAGGATAGTGGGTTTGAGTCCCACAGGCCTGCCCGTAAGGCGCGGCAAAAGCCACGCAGGGTTGGGGCCAAGAGGTACCTCGGTTGGTAAGTCTCTGCTAGGCGAAAGCCTGTGGAGCGGGACCCGAGGGTAGGGGGGTCTTCAACAGGGGGTTGAAGTCTCCAGGGATATCTAGCAGGGGGCTACAGATCCCAGTGAGACCTCTAACGGGGGTTGGAGTCCCTCTGACTACTATTTGTGATAGTGCACTATCACAACTGCTAGTCGACTGGGAGATGGGAGCATTTCTGAGTAAGAAACCTATCCCACAGAGAACACCTTTGGGATGTACTTTGAAGCACTGCAAAGACATCGGGGGTGATGACCCACTAACTCGGAAACCATTAATTGAATATTGCAATCATTGGTGCCCAACGTATCAATTGGAAGGTGGGCACGAATGGCCAGAACAGGAGACATTGCAATATCATACCATCTTGCAATTAATGTTGTTTTGTAAAAAGGGAAGGCAAATGGGAAGAAGTGGCATATGTTGATTTGTTCTTTACACTGTGGAATCATCCAGAGTGGCAGAAACAGCGTGAGATATGTCCACAGGATTCTACGGCAATGTTTCTGAAAAGAGGAAAATGTGGTGAGAACTTGAAGTGTTGCTCTACTTGTGATACTGGATACTTCACTTGATGGAACTGACAAGAAAATAGTATTGAATACAGCCAGAAGGCAGGTGCAGGGAGCACATGCTAACAGGAATTTACAGAGAACAACGAATAAGAATTTTCCATCTACAAATCCCGAGTGGGACCCTAATCAGCCAGGACCCAGGGGAATGTTGACTAGATGTCAGAGACAGATTTTATTTGGAGTAAGACATGCAATGCCAAAAGCCATAAATTTTGACCCATTTATTAAGTGAGACAAGAATTAAAGGAGTCCCCTTCAGCCTTTATGGAAAGACTGAAGGTGACCACCAGAAAATATACTCATTTGAACCCAGAAAAACACAGAAAAAGCAATTCAGTTGGTCTCTATATTCATAAGACAATCAGCCCCAGATTGGGGGGGGTGGGGGGGGGGAGTAAAAAAACCTTCAGAAACTAGAAGAACCTGAATCCAGAGATCTGGGTAAAATGCTTGAAGTAGCTTGGCATGAAGGAGACCAGAGGAATCAACCCTAGCTGAACACCTGGTTACACTGAAGCTAGGGAATGAAGAAATAGAATTTTTGGTAGATACGGGAGCCACTTCTTTGGTATTGAATACACGTAAAGAGAAAGTTGATCATAAACCAGTAGGTGTTGTTAGTGCGACAGGGCAAAGAAAAATTAGCCTTTCTTAGAGCCATTAAAGTTTAAATTGGAGAAGCAATGGGCAACTCACCAGTTTCTGTATATGCCTGAATGTCCACTGCCTCTGTTATGATGAGATCTATTAAGTAAATTAGATGCTCAAGTAACTTTTAAAGATGGAGAGATTAAATTACTAATACCAGAACAGAATCAAAAGCCACAGAGGCGAGAGCGTTTATGTTACAGGATTCCTCCAGGGAGGAACAGGTTCCCGAAGAAGTGGAAAACGTAGTAATTCCTTTGGTTTGAGCGAGCGGAGCTCCGGAGCGACCTAAGCGGGCAGAGCCGGTAAAAGTAACCTTAAAGCCTGGAGCCAAGCCGGTAAGGCAAAAACAATACCGTATTAAGCGAGAGGCTCGAAAAGGATTAGAGAAGTTAATTATAAATTTTTTTCAGAATATGAGCTCTTAGTAGAATGTGAATCAGAATATAGTACTCCTGTGCCGCCAGTAAAGAAATCTAGAGGCAAAGAGTATTAGCTGGTTCACGATTTAAGGGCTATATCTCAGGTGGTCCAAGATCTACATCCGGTAGTAGCTAATCCATACACTTTACTGACCTCTTTTAAAGGAGGAGCATAAATGGTTTACTGTACTAGATTTGAAGGATGCCTTCTTTTGCATACCTCCAGGCATAAAAAGTCAAAGCCTATTTGCTTTGGAATGGGAAAGCCCCACCACAGAATGAAAGACACAGCTAACATGGACCGTACTTCCACAAGGATTTAAAATTAGTCCTACGATATTTGGGACTCAGCTGGCAAGAAAAAAAATTAGAAATATAGAAATGTCTAGAAAAAACAGAACCCAGGGAGAGGCATATTGTTACAGAATGCAGACGACATTCTGATAGTGGCAGAAAGTAAAGAATAATGTTTTGAAATTTTTAAATTTTCTGGGCCAAGGAAGATGCGGAGTTTCCAGAAACAAAACCCAAATAGGAGAAGCAACAGCCATTTATTTAGGATTCGAAATATCTCAAAGACAAAGACAATTAGAAAGTGAAAAGAAAGAAACTATTTGTCAAATTCCCGAACCTTGCGGCCCGAAGGAACTGAGAGCTTTTCTGAAAATAGTGAAATAGCGTCAGCTCTGGATTCTGAACTACAGACTGTATGTAAAACCATTATATGAGGCACTGAAAGAATCAAAGGATAAATATTTAACCTGGATGCCCGGATGCCAAACGGCATTCAAAGAACTGAAAAGAGCCTCAGTGATGGCCCCTGCATTAGGCCTACCCGATTTCGCTAAACCTTTTGAGCTGTTTGTCCACGAAAGACAACATTTAGCCCTTGGAGTGCTGACACAGCGACTGGGAACCTGGAAGAGACCCGTGGGCTACTTCTCCAAACAACTCGACCACGTGAGTAAAAGATGGCCTGGATGTTTACGGGCAGTGGCAACAGCAGCGCTGCCGATCCAGGAAGCCCCAAAGTTAACAATGGGACAAAAGATGACAGTATGTGTCCCGCACATAGCGGTGACTGTTTTAGAACAAAAGGGGGGTCGTTGGCTATCCCTTAGCAGAATGTTGAAATATCAAGTTGTTCTGTTAGAACAAGACCATGTGGAATCGAAGACTACTGCTATACTGAATCCTGCTATGTTTTTAACAACAGAAAACCTTACGGACAATTTCGAACACGATCGCTTGCTAACTATTGAACAAGTCTATTCCAGCAGACCAGGCCTGAGACACAAACCTCTGGGAAAATCCTGATCTGGAGTTGTTTACAGATGGAAGCAGCTCTGGGCGAGAAGAGAATGGCCGGATATGCTGTCGTTATCACCGCCGAGGGAATGGAGTCAGGGGCGCTGCCTGCGAACACCTCAGCACAGAAAGCAGTATTGGTAGCGTTGAAGCGAGCTCTGCGAATGGCAGAAGGACGAAGGATAAATATCTAGACTGATTCCAAACATGCATTTGGTGTGATCCACGATCATGGAGCTACTGGGAAGGAAAAAGGACTGCCATCAGCCCAAGAATCATTGATACAGCATAAAGAAGACATTCTCCAACTTCCGGAAGACGTGCAGAAACCAAAAGAAGTGGCGGTAAAGCGTTGCAAAGCTCATCAATTCGGCCAGACGGCTGTAAACATAAGCAAACGATTGACAGATAAAGCTGCAAAGAGGACTGCAGAGCAAGGTATCCTTGCACTAGTACCAGTAAAACAGATCGGAATTCCAAAGTTGAAACCGAGATTATTATAATAAATTGGATGAGCAATTAGCAGAACAATTGGAAGCATCACAAAACACAGAGATGGTAGGTAACACCAGAAAAACAAGTAATAATAATAACAACCCCACAAGTTATGACAGAACTTGCAAAAGAAAAGCATGAGCAAACACATTAGGGTGTAGATGCTACGGTTTTGAGTTTAAAAGCATCTGTAGCGTGTGTAGGCATGACAAGAACAGTTAAACCCATGGTAGCTAAGTGTCCAATCTGTCCTAGAAATAATCCCCTGAACCAAAGGAAACGACCTTTAGGAGTAACAAAACAAAAAATTCTCCCGGAAATTATTAGCAAATTAAGTTTTCTGAGTTACCCAGACAAAATAGATATAGCAGTATTTGTTAGTGCTGATGGACAAGTTTTCTAGTTGGCCAGAAGCTTTCTCGTGCTGCACCAACAAAGCTAGAGTAGTAGTTAAGATGTTGCTGAAAGAAATAATACCAAGATTTAGAGTGCCAACAGGAATGTCCTCTGAGAGAGGACCACATTTTTTTGCAGAGGTAGTTCAACAAATTAATAAAATTTTGGGTATAAAATGGAACCTGCATATGCCCTAGAGACCACAATCAAGTGAAAATTTTGAGAAGATGAACCAAACACTGAACTGACATAGTGGAATATTATTGATCTAAGATGGAAGTATTGAGAAAATGATTATTTCAAAACTTCCAAAGGGGGGAAATGTAACCAAAGCGATGAAATCAACCAACCAGAGACGGTGTTCCATTACGGGAACACGGAGCGTACGAATCAGCGCATCTGTCGATCTGCATTTTAGTCCCTAGGCGATCATTAATGTCAGCAGAACAACAGACAACGTGCTTCTGTCAGAAACGGATGACAAAACGCGGTTTCGTGTAGCGGACTGAGAAAACTAGCCAAGACTGCCAAGATTAAGAGCCAAGAAGGTAAAAGGCAATTCTGGCAGGGGGAGATTGCGACCACCGACTCACGGACCACCACCGAGCCTGCGCAGCGATTTACATACGGAACGAGCAAGTTTGTACCAATCAGTAGACAGGACAATAACGACTATATATGAGTATGTAAAATTTTGATCTACAAATTCTACGGGAAAGGTGTGTGAGGTACGCACGCCAGGAGGAGCAATCCCCCGTGCATCTGGCGCCGTGAATAAAGAACGCCTGCTCTTTAATACTAGATTGGTGTTGAATAGATATTTCCGATTTTACCGCGTTTTTCGGTAACACAGGGAGTCAGACCAAGAGAGCCAGAGAAAGACACAATACCGACAGGCTACAGGACAGAGCAGGAGGAATGAAAAAATAAAAACGGAGCCAGAGCCAGGCAGAGAGAGGCGGAGAAAGAACAAGTAGCCACAGGCTACAGGACAGAGAGAGGGAGGCCTGAAAAGACGGGGAGGCAGGGAGCCACTCAGAGCGAGATGGAGAAAGAAGGGGCGGGGGGGGGGTGCAAAAAAAAAAAACTAAAAAAAATTTTGCAGCAGGTAAGGAAAGAGAGGGGGCCAGGGGAGAGACAGGGAGGGCCCAGGATGCACAAGAGAGGCAACGGGGCCCCAGTGGCCCAGGACTCACCGCGACTCTCGCTCTCAGCGCTGCTGGCACAATTTAGCCGTTCAGATGCTTCTTTCCCCTCCTCTCCGCCCTGCCTCTTCTGCAGCTCCAGACTCTAGGCCATCCTCCACCTGAAGAGAATACAAGGGTGTCTCACAGCTCTTACGAGATGAGGCTTCCTAGGCACGTAGCCTAGCTCGCTCGTGCCGGAGCTGGGGGCAGGAGCACGGGGCAAGTGGGGCCAGGGGAGGCTGAGGGGGAGCTCTGGTGAGCTGGGGAGTCGGCTATCTTCTGCACCCTGGGCAGGGGGAAAATGTCATCATCCTCCTCCTCCTTTCCCTCTTCCCTTCTATCAGCTCCCGGGTAACTCCTGGGGCTGCCCTCACCCGCTCGCCTTTAGCATACCAGAAGCCTGCCTCGGCAGGTCGTTTGAAGCTTCCCATCCCACCAGCCCCAGTAGTGCAGGCACACAAGGAGACACCCCTGCACCCACCAAAGGGGCTCGCTCACCTCACCGGCAGCCCTAGGCCTCACCCGACACAGGGAATCGTGTCCGACACACCACCACGCTGCAGCAGGAGCGGAGGAGGCCTTTCCTTACCAGGAAGCAGCAACGAGCACGGCAGCATCACCTCGCAGGCACCGCAGCATCGCAGGGCTGTCACCTGCGGAGAGAGCAATGGGGATCACAGGGACGCCACCGCGCGTGCGCGGCTCCCGGGCTCAGTACCCAACTCTGGTCGCTGGGCAGCAGCATTATCTGAATTACTCTTCTCGATTAATACCATCCAGAAACCGTAACTTGGCTGCATCCACAGAGCTTCTATTCCTCTACACCTTTCCCCCTCGCAGCCCCGGCAGCACCGTTCATTGCCTCTGCACCAAACAGCAAAGCGTCTCGAGCATTTCAGTCCTTTCCTCTCGACTGCTTAAAAAAATCTGGTGCTTGCTACTGTCCATGCCACTGCCCGCCCCCCCCATGCCCGAGGGAGGAGAAGCAGCACAGCAAACCTGGGGAACAAGGTTGGGTCCCCCACCCCCGCAGAATAAGCCCCAGGAACTGCTTGTAGGCATGTGGCATCAGGGTTGTGATAGGGTTTTGTTTTGGTTTTCTTTTTTTTCCCCTGCCTTCTTTACATAATGTAATAATTGGGGTTGCTTTTCCAAACTACTGAGTTCTGTGGGGACTTTTTGTGCTTTTACCCTACAAAAAATGGTCATTTTCACTTTCGGTTTTGTGCATGAGAATGGTTGGTGGGTGCTTTTAGGTGGTTGTTCCTTCCCCACCACCACCCTTTTTTTCCTTTCCAGCTGCACAAATCCAGCTGAGTTGGCTTTCCCAGAAGCCCCAAGTTGTTTTCTTTCCACCAGAATTCTTCCTGTATTTTCACCCCCCATTGCAGACCCAGAGTCAGGGGGTTTGAGGTATTTTTGTGCCCAGGCAGCAGCTCCCAGGCTGCATAAGCAGCCCCACAGGGGGAAGTCCCCGTTTGAGGGAATCGGCCCCAAATTGGGATGGGAAAGTGAAGACAAGGGAAAAAAAAACCTGAATAACCTGAAAAAGAACACCTACTCCAGCCCACCAAGCACCGGTCACCTTGCCTGACTCACCTCCAGGGCCCAGATCACGCTCGGCTCATCGCTTAGCACCCTCAGATCACACACAAAAAAAGAGTAAAACCCATAATGGAGCCCTATAGCCACCAGTCACATCTTCCCTCCAGTACTACACAGACTCACCTTCTTCCAGCGCTCCCCTGGGCTCTCCTCCGTTGCCCTGCACGACTCATCCACCTGCACCGGGAAAAACAGTGTTACTGAACAAGTCACCTGGAGGCACAGCAACAGCTTAACCATTCCACAGCTCTTGCGCCCCCGTAGGAATACCATCTAGAGCCCAACTACAGCCTGCCGTTAAAGGAAATGCGTTAAATCAAACGTTAAGCCCTCGCACGTACAAGCCGGAACAGCAAACCCACGGCACGCTCGCGCACCCAGGGCGCAGCCCGACGGAGGTCCACGCGCACCTCGCCGGTCTGATGCGGAGCCGCCCAGCATCCCTGAGAGCACAGCTGCAGGCGCAACAGCAGTTTCACCTACACCCATCTCAGCGCGCAGCGCTTCTGAAGCTTTAAGCTGAAAGCCCTACCTTGACCCTTGGCCACACTAGAAGCGAGCCGTGGCTAGGACTCCACAGAAACACAGCAACACAAATTGCACACCCACAGCGGCGACAGCCTTGCAGCTATTTAGACCAGGAACAACAGAGAAAAGTAAAACAGCTTCATCACCCGCACAGGAAAAGCGGCAGACGGAGACAAAGGGTCAGCATTCACAGCCCTTACAGAACACAGGCGTTCTCTCTCCTTCCACTCCTAAACCCATCCCCACTTAGGTCTAAATATCGCAGCCCTGCTGGGGCAATATCGAGAGCGGGGAACAAGAGCCCTGCCGCCCGCCGTTTGTGCGGCAGGACACAAAAACAGAGGGACATGTTTTGCCACACACAACCCTGAATCTCCTGAAAATTTATGTTTACCAAAAATAGCCATTTGGAACATATTCCCAAAAACATTCGGCAATGAAACGCTTACGTGTTTGACACCCGCACATTTTTGGGGAACTTGCTATTTGCTTCCTGGTTTTGCTGGTCTTCCCTCAGAAGTTCTACCTGCAGCCAAGTTATTCCCACCCGCCCGACCGGTTCAAGCGTTCACCTTCCTGGTATTATCAGCACATTGACACAGGCGAGGAACTTAACTGCTCTTCTAAAACTATCCAAATGACAATTACAGCCCTGAAAGAGGAGTGGAAGAGAAGAAAAGGAGAGATCAGGCAGCAAAAATGCCCTGCAGGCTGCTGCCAGCCAACACTGCACTCTTTTGTTAAAGCCACCCCGCCCCCCCAAACGCAAAAATAAACCCCATGACTTTGTGGAGTGCGGTTTTTTCTTCTTTTCAGCAGTCCTTCTGGAGCTCATCCCTGTCTCAGCATCTTGTCTTGTCAGAGCATGAAGATGCAGATGATCTGTATCCCGATGACATCTGCATGGGATGAATACATTTTCAGAAAACGCCCGACTGAGCCATTTGCCACAGTCACGAGACTCACGACATGACACACGAGGTGGGCCCAGAGTTTTAAGGCAAAAATACCTCCCCCGCCCCCCACCCGAGATCTTTCAGGCTCCAGACCTGCCATCTCCCCGCACCAAACCTCCCCGGCCAAAGGGTTTCAGGTGGCCCAAAACACAGTACACAGAAAATAAACGGGGAAAGCCCTACATTGTGCAAAAGCGAACGATGCCCGACCAGGGCTTCTCTGCGGGGCCCGGGCTCGGCACGGAGCCCCCCCCCGGCACGAGCACGGGCCCGGGCCGGTCACGGAGCCCCCCCCCGCCCGGCCCCGGGCCCGGCACGGAGGAGCCAGCCCCCCCCTCCCCCGCCCGGCCCCGGGCCCGGCACGGAGGAGCCAGCCCCCCCCTCCCCCGCCCGGCCCCGGGCCCGGCACGGAGGAGCCAGCCCCCCCCTCCCCCGCCCGGCCCCGGGCCCGGCACGGAGGAGCCAGCCCCCCCCTCCCCCGCCCGGCCCCGGGCCCGGCACGGAGGAGCCAGCCCCCCCCTCCCCCGCCCGGCCCCGGGCCCGGCACGGAGGAGCCAGCCCCCCCCTCCCCCGCCCGGCCCCGGGCCCGGCACGGAGGAGCCAGCCCCCCCCTCCCCCGCCCGGCCCCGGGCCCGGCACGGAGGAGCCAGCCCCCCCCTCCCCCGCCCGGCCCCGGGCCCGGCACGGAGGAGCCAGCCCCCCCCTCCCCCGCCCGGCCCCGGGCCCGGCACGGAGGAGCCAGCCCCCCCCTCCCCCGCCCGGCCCCGGGCCCGGCACGGAGGAGCCAGCCCCCCCCTCCCCCGCCCGGCCCCGGGCCCGGCACGGAGGAGCCAGCCCCCCCCTCCCCCGCCCGGCCCCGGGCCCGGCACGGAGGAGCCAGCCCCCCCCTCCCCCGCCCGGCCCCGGGCCCGGCACGGAGGAGCCAGCCCCCCCCTCCCCCGCCCGGCCCCGGGCCCGGCACGGAGGAGCCAGCCCCCCCCTCCCCCGCCCGGCCCCGGGCCCGGCACGGAGGAGCCAGCCCCCCCCTCCCCCGCCCGGCCCCGGGCCCGGCACGGAGGAGCCAGCCCCCCCCTCCCCCGCCCGGCCCCGGGCCCGGCACGGAGGTGCCAGCCCCCCCCTCACCCGCCCGGCCCCGGGGCCGGCACGGAGGAGCCAGCCCCCCCCTCCCCCGCCCGGCCCCGGGCCCGGCACGGAGGAGCCAGCCCCCCCCTCCCCCGCCCGGCCCCGGGCCCGGCACGGAGGAGCCAGCCCCCGCCTCACCCGCCCGGCCCCGGGCCCGGCACGGAGGAGCCAGCCCCCCCCTCACCCGCCCGGCCCCGGGCCCGGCGCGACGGAGGCGTCCCCCGCCCCGCCCGGCCCCGGGCCCGGCGCGACGGAGCTGCTCCCGCCCGGCCCAGGGTCGGGCCCGCACGGAGCCCCCCCCACCCCCGGCCCACAAGGAGCCCCCACCGCTGCCCGAACTCACCCACCAGCGCTCTCCGGCCCCCGGCTACGGCCGCGCTGCTCTCTCAGGCGGCTGCCGCAGACGAGGATCGGGAGCCGCCAGGCCTCCAGGAGTCCCGAGGGGATGCCGGCCACCGCAGGGGATGGCTGCCTGCGGCCGGACTGCCGCGGCGCTCCCCGCCCAGCTCCGAGCAGTCTCCGCCGGCCACGGGCTTCCCACGCCGGGCCGCAGAGGGGCCCCGGCACCGCAAAGAGACCCCTCGCGACCCGGCCGCCCCACGCACCTCTCCCACCTCCGCTCCGCCGCGCACGCGCCACCGGAAGCCCGGGCCCCGCGGGGCGGCCCTTAGAGGGCGGCCGGAAGGACCGGCCCCCACCGGCCCCGCCCCCGCGCCGGACCGCCCCCGCGCCCAGCCGGTGAGCGCCAGCGCCCCCTGCTGGCCGGGCCGCGCTCAGCTCGCGAGGGCGCCGAGGGCCGGGCGGGGCGGGACGCGCCGGCTCGGGGCCGGCTCCTTTCGGGGCGAGCGGGCGAGCGAGAGACCCCTGCGGGCCCCGGTCACGGCCGGGCAGAGCCGCGCGCCCTCCGGGAGCGGCTGAACGGGGCTGCCGCTCGTGACACGTACCGAGCCGTCCGCGACGGGAGCGAGCAGAGGAGGAAGGGGCCGGCGGCCGCGGGGCCCTGCCCGCAGGCACGGGGGGGGGGTGCGGGCTGGGGCCCGTGGGGCCGCCCTGC
This sequence comes from Phalacrocorax carbo, assembly GCF_963921805.1. NCBI lineage: Eukaryota > Metazoa > Chordata > Aves > Suliformes > Phalacrocoracidae > Phalacrocorax > Phalacrocorax carbo. The sequence continues at coordinate 796,325 of NC_087543.1, read as the reverse complement.
TGGGCCGCTGCCCTGCGCCGCACCGCGCTGGGGGCTGGGGCCCGACCGGCGCCGGGGGACCGGGGGCAGCCACGAGCAGGGGGCCTGAGCTTAGCCACGGCCTGCAAAACACCCCGCAGCGTGAGACGCTGCGAGGCCAAGGTGGTCCTTGGCAATGGGGGCGCCTGGGCTCGGCCTCCGCCGTACCCGTCCTGGGTCTGCGTGGCGTTCCAGGGGAACGGTGTTCTCCTCGTGCGGAAGGTGGGCTGGCCGTTCGGCCGTGCCCCGGCCGTTACCGATACTGCCAGAGGCGCTCGCACGCTCTGGCCCGTTACTGCTGCGGTACCGCGCCGTAGCCGAAAGAAGAGGTGTTGTGTTTTCTCACAGAAAAGCCTCCTACGGTCAGTGGAAGAAATAACCTCCTTCCGTGGCACTGACTCTTTTCGTCCAGTCCATAGCCGGCTTTCGGCTTTTGTCTTTACAGCATTCAGTTTGCTTTCTGCCAAGCTTTCTACCTGCTGTGAAACATTTGGATGTTTTTTTCCTGTTGCTTTTTTTCCCCCCTACTTGCTCCACAACTCCCACACCAACCACCCAGCGCGGCTCGCCTTTCAGCCCCCAGACCCAGGAGCCTTGCCCTGGGACGGCCCGTACATGTCAGCAGAGTTGTTCCAGCTCTCACCCTGTCCCTACCCAGCTGAGGACGTCTGTGTCCGTGGCAGACACCCAGACACTGCCCCTGCAGCGTGGCAGTCCCCTGCCCCGTCAGTGAAAACTGCGGCAATATCGGCTAAGTTTAAAAGCGTCGGCAGGAGGTGCAGAATACGTAAATAAAGCGGCGGTTGGCTGCCGGGTACGGGTGCGATATAAATACATTTTGTTTACAGGCCTTCTTGCCTATTCAGCGTTGAACGGCACCGCAGCCCACCCACCCCGGGGCTCACGGGGCTCGGAGAAGGGTCTCTCCAAGGGCACAACCTAAGGCAGCGCAGGAAGCCCAGCTGCCACGCTCCCAGTCGCTACGGGACGCTTGCTTACAGCTACACCGACGAGGGTGCGGATGAGGCTGGAACTAGCAGAAATGCTGACTCTTCTGGCCTTTTATTTGCGGAAGGCACAGCGCGCGAGCCTCGGCAGCTCACAGGAGAAGCGTGCGGCGCTGCCGGACTCTCATTCTCAGCTCACGTACTACTGCCAAAGCTCCTGCCCTGTGCTGTGCCAGATGCCGGCTGGCGTGAGCACCTGGGCTCCTGAGGGACCCCCTTGTCCTGAGAGCCAGAGGTACTCGCTTCCCTTTGCATGAGGCCTGTAGGAGATAGACCCTGCAATTTAAAAAATCTGTATCAAACGTGGCAGACTCAAAGGGGGGCATTTTAAAAAAGGCAGGTTTGTTTTCTTTTTTAACTTTACGATCTACAGCCTAGCAAAGAGCTCCCTTTCAGTGTCAGTCGCTTGGCCTTCTCCCCTACTGACGAGGTCCCAGCCTCCCGGTGAGATCTCGCTGGAGATATTCTCAGTTTCCCTCAGGTACGGGGCTGCCCTGGCCCGAGGCCAGCGAAGAAGCTGACTTTGCCCGTGCCTGAATCAGCAACACGTCCAGCAGGCGACTTGCAGAGCCCAGGGAACCCTCGTAAAGAGGTCTGGGGGTGGGCCGCGCCACATCTGCGGCATCGGCCGTGGGAAAGGACCGGCGCAGTAAAGCAGGTGGGTGAAACCGCGGTCCGCGCCAATACGTGCTGCTGCCTGGGGCATGGCTTTGCTGCGGGTCAAGTCAGATGCTCTCTGTAAGAGTCAGTCAGGACAAAGGCCGCAGCAGATGTCTTTTCTGCTCATTTTAACAAAGGCTGGACGGAGCCCATAGAGGAAGGCACTACGCGTCTTGCTGGGTCTGTTTGCCTGCCTTCTCGTAAGCCGTCGCGGAAACTTGCACGAGCAAAGCCTGTGCAAGCTGATGACAGCCACGCACGGTTGAAGAGGGAGCAGACGGTGAGAGCAGAGGTGCGCGCTCAGGCTGTGCGCTGGAAGCTAATGCTAATGCTGCTAAATAGTGGATTTTCTTTTTTGGGTTTAGGTGAGCGCTAAACATGACATGTGCGTGTGTGCGTGTGTCTCTTGCAGGTTTTTGTCATACACCCCACCCCCCCGCCCCAAAAAAACCACCCGCACATGCCACGCGTTAAACAGTGGTTTTCCATTGTACTTAGACGTGCTTACATAGGTGTGTTGGTTTTTTCTTTTTTAATGCAGAAACAGCAATACGATAGATTTAATACAGCTAGCAATTAGATGGGTGTAGCTTTAGAGCGTCGGCTGTTTACAAAGCAACTGCACACCTTCTTTAACTCACAGTTTAAACAGGTAAACTTGCAGTGCATCACACGTGCTTTGTACAGTCACGGTCCACACGGCAGGCCAGATGCTTCCCCCTGCCTTGTCCTTGTTCCCCCGACTCCGACGGGACCGCCGAGGCCACCCTGGGGACAGCGCCGCTTTCTAGCAGCTGGGTTGCTTGCCTGGACGCCCCACAGACAAACAGTCATTTCCCCGCTGAACCTCTTCTCAAATATTTTCCTAGCCCTGCAGGCCCCAGGTCCTTTGGTTCATATTTCCTTTTTTCCGGGCTTGATGCACAGGACCGACGATTTCCAGAAATAGAAACAGAGGCTGATTCAGTCCAGGCTAAACATTCTCTGACCTAAACCAAACTGCCTTCGAAGAGATAGCTGTACTGTAGGCACCACCTCGGGAACAGAAGTTGCCCTGTCATTAAAAAAAAAAAAAAGAAGAAAAACAAGGCATTTCAGGCTGAGGAGGCTGAACGGTGTGCTGGGGGCAGTGGGGGGTTGGAAAGAAAGTTCAGACGATTAGAGCGAGCTTGGCGTTGCAAAGCGTGCCATTATTTTTAATTTGGCAGTCAGAAGAAAATAGATTCTGACACTGATTTCCTGTGTGCTGCGGGAGTTCTCTCCTCAGCATTCCTGTGCACCATTTTACTTTTGTGTCCCGTCCGCTTCGCTTTTGCGCTGTAGCTCTCCGGTTCTAGCTACGCTTCCCACCACCCCCATTACGCTTTGACAAGCCCAGCTCTCACTGTGCTTCCCTTCCCTTCCCTTCCCGTATGCGCGTGCAGGGAAAAGCCCGCGCGTCTGCCACTACAGGACCCGCTCTGGGGGGCAGGAGAGATGACGACGCTCCCTGACAGAGGACACAGCTGAGGGGCGGTCCGCCGGGGCTGGGGAGATGGCAGCACCTTCCCTCAGCTGCCCCATCCGAGCACAGGTGCAGGTGCACACTGAGGAGAGACAAGCAGGCAGGAGCCGCAGAGCGAGAGAGAAAATAAAATTCACGGGTGGGTGCTACTTGCGTCTCATTTTTAGCGCAAGACATTAATTCTCAGCACATTCTTGGAGCTGCCCCTTTGGGACTCACGGAGAAGAGGGAGGTTGGCCACGCGGTGCAGCCCAGCTCTGCTTCCCCTAAATGGTTTTACTGTTCAGGTGTTGCCCTAATCTGGCCGGTACCCCCGCAAAGAGTTTGGGATTTCTGCTGCCTCTCCGGGCCAGCCACAGACCCCGACTTCATCGCAGCGAATGACCCTGCACTCGTCAGAGCGGTTGCCGAGTCACATCCCGCTGCCTTCCCTGCAGAACTGGAGACCCTTTTTCAGCCCTTGCCCCCTCTTCTCTCAGCTCGTCGCCCGTCCCTTTACCAGTGCCGGCACCGATCCTGCCTCCAGCTCGCCCTGTCCCCACCTGCGAGCGCCCAACAGGAGCTAAATGTCTCCTCAAGGATGCACGGAAGAGACGCGCAGGTAACCCAGCACAGACCCCCTGCAAACATCTTCTTTCCATTTGCTTTCCTCTCCTGACACGAAGGGATGACTTAGGAAAAGCGTACTGCTCGCGTTTCACATGCACCGCTTCTACTTTCACTCTCGCTCTCCTTGGCAGTAATTAATAGCGGTGGCTGGGGGGGCTGGGGCATTCCCCCAAAGCGGCTGCGGTTACATCCGGGCGGTTGTGGCACTCCATTAGCTTTGTAATTTTTAAATCTAAATCTTCTGGAATTGTTAGTTCTGGTCAGGAATCACCCGTACCTGCAAATTTTCTTAATAGCTACGCTTGACCCCAGCCACTGTTTAACAGCTCACCTTTATTTCTCTTCATTTAAGAACCCAAAGCTTCGTTTACTGCTTGGGCTGGAAGCAGGAGCTGTCGCTGCCTCCGAACTTTCTAACAGCCCTGTTACAATTTCAGTACTACCCGCTCCCAATTTAGCTTTCCGGGTCGATTTTCATTCTAGATTCTAAAATTTCCTTATTTTGTTTCTGATCAGGAGTCATTAATGCCTGCAGTTGATTTAATAACGGCTGCATTTAGATTGAGCTATTAATGACTCGCAACTCTATTTATGGCATAAAAAAGGACTGCCTTTATTTTTTTTAATTACAGATTAGGAATAATGACTGCCTGGTTTGTTCAGTAATAGCTGCGATTAAATTGAGTCACGACTCCTCCCTAAATAATATGTGTTTATTTGCACTCTAACAATTTAACCTCCCCTTCACCGGTCAGGGGCACCGACAAGTGCCCGCGCGTACCTCCGCGCCCCCTGCGCCGGCTCCCCAGGGAGCAGCCTCGTACCCTGACCAGAGTCTGCAGCGGCCCGTTGTCGGCCCAGCTCCTCGCCCTCGAGCGGCGGATCCGCTGCTGCCCAGAGGGGACGGAAACGGCGCGGGGTAAATGATAATGTGAAATGATAAACGAATAAAATGATCTCACAAGGGGGAAGAAAACCAGCAAAGCAAAAACCAAACCCCAAACAGAACACCATACCACTAAACCGCCTCACCGCCCCCTCAGCGCCCAAAACAGCATCCCGGGAGAAAAAAAGCAAAGCAGGCCACAAGGGACCTTTCTAGTACAGCTGCTGCCAAAGAGCGCCAAGCTCTGGAAGCCTTACCTCAGGCAACGCCTCCGCTTCTCTAAACGCCAGAGCACGCCTGCCCGGGGGGCTGAGACAGCCCCAGAGCTGCGACCGCCCGAGGGAACACGGGAGCCCCGGCGCCAGAGGAGCCCGGGGGCAGCGAGAGCTGCCCGAGCCCCGGCTGGGGCTCTTCGACCCCCGGGCCCCGCCCCCGCCCTTCCCACAGCGCCCCGCGAAAGGGGCGGGCCGAGCCCCCCGAGGGGGGAAGGCCCCGGGAGCCGTACGGGAGCCGCCTGGAGCTCCCGGCGCGGGAGGGGGGGGGGAGAGAAAACACCCAAACCGAGCCCCCCCCCGAGCGGAGCAAACACAGGCTCGGGCCGTTGCCGGGGGGCGGGGCCTGTCGCTAAGGGGAGAGAGCCGGCACCGCCCCCCGGGCCGTTGCCAGGGGGTGGGGCCTGTCGCTAAGGGGAGAGAGCCGGCACCGCCCCCCGGGCCGTTGCCAGGGGGCTGGGCCTGTCGCTAAGGGGAGAGAGCCGGCACCGCCCCCGGGCCGTTGCCAGGGGGCGGGGCCTGTCGCTAAGGGGAGAGAGCCGGCACCGCCCCCCGGGCCGTTGCCAGGGGGTGGGGCCTGTCGCTAAGGGGAGAGAGCCGGCACCGCCCCCCAGGCCGTTGCCAGGGGGCTGGGCCTGTCGCTAAGGGGATAGAGCCGGCACCGCCCCCCGGGCCGTTGCTAGGGGGCTGGGCCTGTCGCTAAGGGGAGAGAGCCGGCACCGCCCCCCGGGCCGTTGCCAGGGGGTGGGGCCTGTCGCTAAGGGGAGAGAGCCGGCACCGCCCCCCGGGCCGTTGCTAGGGGGCTGGGCCTGTCGCTAAGGGAGAGAGCTGGCACCGCCCCCCGGGCCGTTGCCAGGGGGTGGGGCCTGTCGCTAAGGGGAGAGAGCCGGCACCGCCCCCCGGGCCGTTGCCAGGGGGCGGGGCCTGTCGCTAAGGGGAGAGAGCCGGCACCGCCCCCTGGGCCGTTGCCAGGGGGCGGGGCCTGTCGCTAAGGGGAGAGAGCCGGCACCACCCCCCGGGCCGTTGCCAGGGGGCGGGGCCTGTCGCTAAGGGGAGAGAGCCGGCACCGCCCCCCGGGCCGTTGCCAGGGGGCGGGGCCTGTCGCTAAGGGGAGAGAGCCGGCACCGCCCCTCGGGCCGTTGCTATGGGGCTGGGCCTGTCGCTAAGGGGAGAGAGCCGGCACCGCCCCCCGGGCCGTTGCCAGGGGGCTGGGCCTGTCGCTAAGGGGGTGTGTCCAAAGGGACGCTGGCAATGCCCCTGGAACCATCACCACGGGCAGGGCCTCTTGCTATGGAGGGTGGGGCCAGGCAGCACCAGCAACACCCCCAGGCTGTCACCAGGGGGTGGGGCCTGTTGCTACCTGGGGGTGCTGGGGAGCACAGGAGCACGGCCCCGCCCCACCAGGCCCTTGCCAGGGGGCCTGTCGCAAAGGTGGGTGGGGCCAGGTGGGTCAGCCATCAGACCGCCTGCCCGCCCATCGCCGGGGGCGGGGCCCGTTGCTAAGAGCGTGGCGAGGAGTATCAGCACCACCCTCACCGGGCTATCGCAAGGGGTCAACACCTGTCGCTAAGGGCTGTGGTACACGGCTCCAGCCCCCACGGTGCCGTCACCAGGTAGCGGGGGGGGGGGTGTCACTAAGTGGCGTGGAGAAGTGAGCGCGGCGAAGTGTCGCTACAGCCCGTGCACGGCTGCTGGCTGCAGTACCGCGGTTTGGTCGCACGGTGGCGGCAGAGAGCAGAAAAGGGCGCCACTGCGCATGCGCGGCTGCCCGCCTGCAGTACCGTGCCTTGGTCGCACGGTGGCGGTAGAGAGCTAAAATGGCGCCACTGCGCATGCGCGGCTCCCCGCCAGCAGTACCGCGCCTTGGTCGCACGGTGGCGGTAGAGAGCTAAAATGGCGCCACTGCGCATGCGCGGCTGCCCGCCTGCAGTACCGCGCCCTGGTCGCACGGTGGCGGCAGAGAGCAGAAAAGGGCGCCACTGCGCATGCGCGGCTGCCCGCCTGCAGTACCGCTGTTTGGTCGCATGGTGGCGGTAGAGAGCAGAAAAGGGCGTCACTGCGCATGCGCGGCTGCCCGCCTGCAGTACCGCGGGTTGGTCGCACGGTGGCGGCAGAGAGCAGAAAAGGGCGCCACTGCGCATGCGCGGCTGCCCGCCTGCAGTACCGCGGGTTGGTCGCACGGTGGCGGCAGAGAGCAGAAAAGGGCGCCACTGCGCATGCGCGGCTGCCCGCCTGCAGTACCGCGGTTTGGCCGCACGGTGGCGGCAGAGAGCAGGAAAGGGCGCCACTGCGCATGCGCGGCTGCCCGCCTGCAGTACCGCGGTTTGGTCGCACGGTGGCGGCAGAGAGCAGGAAAGGGCGCCACTGCGCATGCGCCGCTGCCCGCCTGCAGTACCGAGGTTTGGCCGCACGGTGGCGGCAGAGAGCTAAAGTGGCGCCACTGCGCATGCGCGGCTGCCCGCCTGCAGTACCGAGGTTTGGCCGCACGGTGGCGGCAGAGCGCTAAAATGGCGCCACTGCGCATGCGCGGCTGCCCGCCTGCAGTACCGCGGTTTGGTCGCACGGTGGCGATAGAGAGCTAAAATGGCGCCACTGCGCATGCGCGGCCGCCCGCCTGCAGTACCGCGGCTTGGCCGCACGGTGGCGGCAGAGAGCAGAAAAAGGCGCCACTGCGCATGCGCGGCCGCCCGCCTGCAGTACCAGCATCTGCTTGCACGGCAACAGCAGCGGCCAGAGGAAAACTTCACCCTCGGGAACGGGCGGCTTCCCGTCTGCCGTACCCGGTTTTGATCGACCGGTGACTGCCGCGAACGGATAAGGGGCGGGTGGAAATCTCTACCAGGGTAGCGCACCTCCCGCCTGCAGTCCCGGGGCTCGGTCGCTCGGTGAAAGCAGCGAGCAGAAAACAGGTGGCCAGTGCGCATGCGCGGCTGCCCGCCTGCAGTACCGCGCCTTGGTCGCACGGTGGCGGCAGAGAGCAGCAAAGGCGCCACTGCGCATGCGCACTGTCCTCCCGCCTGCCCCACTCGCCCCCACCCCACGCCCGAGGGAGGAGAAGCAGCACAAACCACCTGGGGAAAAAGGTCCCCTTTCCCACCCCCACACCCGCCCGGAGTAAGCCCCATCAGTTGCTGTAGGCCTGCGGCATCAGGGCTGGGACAGGGAGAGCAGCAAGTCAACACGTCCTGGAGGGTTAAAGAAGAAAATCCATCAGGGGAACACAGCTGCCCCTCTGAAGGCAGGCTGCCCGGGGTGAGGGGGGCAGCTGTGCGTCGGGGCACAGGGCAGCCAGGCAGACCAGATGCCAGCGGCTGCCCTGCAAAGGAGTTGTGCGCTGCTGAGCCTTGGGCTTCGTTGGCTTGGCAGCGCCTCGCCTCGCCACTGCTCATCCTGCGTAAGCACGAGGCTTCAGCGAGCACAGAACAGGAGGCCAGGGGAAGCGGGGGGGAGGAATGTCACCGGGGAAAAAAAGTCATGCAGGGGGGCCATCTCAGGGGACAGCGTCTGGGAGGTCACAGACACACGCAGAGGGAGGGCGGGGGAGGAGGCGGACACTGCCGGACAGGGGCATGTCTGGGCAGACACGCCATGGGGAACATGCATGGGGATGACTGACACCAGGGGGGTCCCCCCAGGATAATCCACAACGGGCAACTCACCTGGGCTCACCTGCAGCAGATGATCCGCTCCAGATAACCGACCCACTCCGGAGAATCCATTCCGGATAAGCCCCAGCAATGCCCCTCAAACTGCTGCTGTTTCACCCCAAATTTTCCCCAATTTGGGGTTTTTGGGGCGGTCGTTTGGTGGTGCTGATTTCTGTTTGGATGGCTTGGCTTTTTTTGTTGTTGGGGTTTTTGGGGGTTTTACCTTATGGAAAAGCAAAAAAAGCCAAAGGAACAAAGTTGGGATTGCTTTTCCAAACGGTTCACTTCTGGGTCTCTTTGGCCCTTTCCACAACAAAGAAATCGGTGATTTTTGCTCCTGGTTTTGTGCATGAGAATGGTTAGTGGGGTTCCACACCCCCCCCCCCCCCCCCCTTTCCAGCTGCACAAACCCAGCAGGAGTGGGCTTTCCCAGGAGCCCCCAATTGTTTTCTTTCCCCCAAACCTGTTTGGGTGTTTTGCCTGTTTGGGGTTTTTCACCCCCCACTGCAGACCCAGACTCGAGGGCTTTGGGGTGTTTGTCTGCCCTGGCAGCAGCTCCCAGGCGGCCTGCGCAGCCCCAGAGGGGGAAGTCCCCATCTGGGGGAATCGGCCCCAAATCGGGATGGGAGAAGGAGAACGGGAAAGGGGCAGCATTTGAAAGCGCTTTTGTGTCTTCAGTTGATTGGGGGGTGGGGGTGGGGTGTGTGTCCAATTTTTAAATCCTCTCTATAAACATCTCTATCAACATGGTTTCTTTGCATTTTAAAACCTTATATAGCATAGACATTTGCACTTGTGTGTCTGCTTACACATCCTTACAGAGTACATCTATAGTTTATATATACTATCTATTTTACATTTACATACAACACCTGTTTAGACTTAGCTATTAAATTTACACTTACACCTACTTAGGCTATTTACACTTACACAGAATATCTATTTACACATACCTGTTCAGACTTCCATATTAACACGTATATAAACCACCTATTTAGGCTAGCTATCTGCTTACTTACCCTTTGACACTTCAATCTTTTTCGACTTCTCTATTTAGACATCTACTTACAGTTATACCTAGGCTTATTTCACTCTATATAACCTCTATTTAGATTACACATCTGCTTAGACTATGTAACACACACTAAGCGTAGATGCTCGCTCTAGCCAGACTTTCTTCTGCTTTGAATTCCTTCATCTGTCCTTTTTCTTCATTTTAAACTCCTTTATTGTTTAATTTAGATATTTAGACAGTCGAGTTACTTTTGTGTTTTAAAACCCTGTATCTCGATGTAGAATTTCTGTATCCTGAAATACGTTATATAATATAGGAGAGAGAAGTTCTTATTTTATATATATTGACATGTAATATTAATTGATAGATGTATAAAGGGATTTTAAAATAAGAGGGTTTTGTAATAGCCCCCCTGAATTTTCAGGCATTTGGGGGCTGCAACCCCCCTTTTTGGGGGGGAACCCCTACATGACGCCCCCACTCACCTGTTCCTCTGACGCATTATCAGCTCCCCCAGTGACACCGGGGCGCCCCGCATGACATCATCACACCACCACCACCCCCCCCCCCCCCCCAATTTTATTCACCCCCAAGAAGGGCACTAAACAAGGGAATCTACTCCAACCTGCAGCTCATTACTTTAATAGTGCCATTTACAAAGGTACACACACACACACCCCCACACCCCCCAGAAAAGGGGGAGCTCTGCTAAAATCTAAAAGGTGGGGCAGCCCCCCAAACAGCTGCAGCCCCCCCAGCCCCTGTCCACAGGCTAGCGGCCGCCCCACGGCGGAGCGGGAGCGTGCCAGAGGACAGTGTCACGTCTCTCTCGGGCTCTGCTCGGCCACGCTCCCGCGCTGGGACGGGCTCCCCGGGGCGACAAACAGCCCCGGCCCCTGGGGGCCCCGACTCTCCCCACCAGGCAGCCCTCGCGGCCGCACCTGCGGGGCACCCGCTGGAGACAGAGCCGGGAGCCCCCAGGCAGAGGGACGGCCCCTTACCTTCACCACGCTTAACGACCGGCAGGCAAACCCGGGCCGGGGGGCATCTCTTGAGCATCACGAGACACTGAGAAGACATCTGAAAAACAGAAATCCCAAACTATATTTCAGCACGTGAATAAAATAGCACAGAAGAAAATGGAGGAACTCAGTCAGCACAAGGGATAGGAAGGAAATTGAGCCGCAGCAAGATTCTGGGCAAACGGGTCACGTCAAAACACAACACCTCCTTTAAAAGCTAGAGGGACTGGAACACTTGAAAACGGTATTAAGACTAACCGATACCATTTTGAACAGATTCTTCGCGTAACACTGAACGCTCTGGCTGGTGCTGGAAAACGTCTCATCCCTTCCTTACGGCACCGCTGCGGGGAGATAACCCCGTGAGGCTGCGGGGCAAAGTTGTACCGGAACCGGAACCTCCGCTTACAGATCCGCCGCAGCAGCTACAGCCCTCGCCCTGCCGCCGCACGTCTTGCTGCCTGGCTCCATGAAGCCTGAAGCGAAGCGTCAAACTTGAAAGAGTAACGTAAAAAATTAAGAATAAATCTCAGTAATGCACTTTGTGCTGAGAAGGCGGGCGCGTGTTTACGCACATCCAATATGAGCGTCTAGGCTCTGAAAGCTTTCCATTTTCCTTCTGCGTTCATTTAACTCACACAGCCGTTCACACCCGCCATAAGATTATCTATCTCCAAAATACACAGCAGCAACGTGACTGGGGGGTTTTGGCGTGTTATGGAGTCGGGAGGGACGTCCGCCCAGCTGCCCCGCCCAAGAGATGCTGCTGAACTGCCAGGGAAACGCGCATCGAAAGCGAGACTGAAATAAAATACTTAAGAGCGCTCCCTCAAAATACTGGTGGGAAAAAACCGCCCCCACCCCAACATTCAGTCGCCCCTCGTTAAAGGGGAGAAATAAAACATAGCAGCAAGGAGCTGGACAGAGAGAGATGAGGACAAACAAACAGCACGGGTCTACGTGACAGAGAACGTGGAATTAGAACACAGAGAGGGGGAGCTGGACAGAGAGGGGCCGAGAGAAAATCTAGACGGGCTACGGCGGGCAGAGGCAGGAATTAAAACCTAGGGACAGGGAGCTGGACAGAGAGAGACGGAGATCACAGGGAACAGCGGCGGGTGCAGGAAGAACAGGAATTCATGAATAGGAAAAGGGAGCTGGACAGAGAAGAACTCAGAAAGGCAAGAACAGTAGCAGGGTACAGAGCAGAGCAGACGAACTAAAAAGCGCGGCGGGAGCGTTGAGGCAGACAGAGAGAGATTAAGAAAAAAGTCACGGGCTACGTGGCAAAGCAGGAGGAACTCAGAAACGGGGATGGCAACCAAGGGAGAGTGAGCTGGTGAAGGATAACGGGTATTCAAAGTGAGGGACGGGGAGCTGGGAAAAGCGAGGCAGAGAAAAACAGAATCACAGAGAGAATCACACAAAGCCAAAAAAGAAGAAACTGAACAACAGGAACAGGTGTAACCAAAGCGATGAAATCAACCAACCAGAGACGGTGTTCCATTACGGGAACACGGAGCGTACGAATCAGCGCATCTGTCGATCTGCATTTTAGTCCCTAGGCGATCGTTAATGTCAGCAGAACAACAGACAACGTGCTTCTGTCAGAAAAGGATGACAAAACGCGGTTTCGTGTAGCGGACTGAGAAAACTAGCCAAGACTGCCAAGATTAAGAGCCAAGAAGGTAAAAGGCAATTCTGGCAGGGGGAGATTGCGACCACCGACTCACGGACCACCACCGAGCCTGCGCAGCGATTTACATACGGAACGAGCAAGTTTGTACCGATCAGTAGACAGGACGATAATGAATATGTATGAATACGTAAAATTTTGATCTACAAATTCTACGGGAAAGGTGTGTGAGGTACGCACGCCAGGAGGAGCGATCCCCCGTGCATCTGGCGCCGTGAATAAAGAACGCCTGCTCTTTAATACTAGATTGGTGTTGAATAGATATTTCCGATTTTACCGTGTTTTTTGGTAACAGTTTTGGCACCCCAGATGGGAACCTGCTTTTGAATCTCGACGGATCCGCAGGACCGTGGGACCTGCAGCCAGCCCCAAGGAATTCTTGGGGAGAGCTTCCGATCCCCAGGCCAGAGAATTCTGAGAAAGATCCCCTGGACTGAAGTAAACAAGGCATTCGTTTAAGAAGAAACTTAGGTAGAATAATATGTGGCGTTAGCTTCCCACATAGGATAGGATAGTGGGTTTGAGTCCCACAGGCCTGCCCGTAAGGCGCGGCGAAAGCCACGCAGGGTTGGGGCCAAGAGGTACCTCGGTTGGTAAGTCTCTGCTAGGCGAAAGCCTGTGGAGCGGGACCCGAGGGTAGGGGGGTCTTCAACAGGGGGTTGAAGTCTCCAGGGATATCTAGCAGGGGGCTACAGATCCCAGTGAGACCTCTAACGGGGGTTGGAGTCCCTCTGACTACTATTTGTGATAGTGCACTATCACAACTGCTAGTCGACTGGGAGATGGGAGCATTTCTGAGTAAGAAACCTATCCCACAGAGAACACCTTTGGGATGTACTTTGAAGCACTGGAAAGACATCGGGGGTGATGACCCACTAACTCGGAAACCATTAATTGAATATTGCAATCATTGGTGCCCAACGTATCAATTGGAAGGTGGGCACGAATGGCCAGAACAGGAGACATTGCAATATCATACCATCTTGCAATTAATGTTGTTTTGTAAAAAGGGAAGGCAAATGGGAAGAAGTGGCATATGTTGATTTGTTCTTTACACTGTGGAATCATCCAGAGTGGCAGAAACAGCGTGAGATATGTCCACAGGATTCTACGGCAATGTTTCTGAAAAGAGGAAAATGTGGTGAGAACTTGAAGTGTTGCTCTACTTGTGATACTGGATACTTCACTTGATGGAACTGACAAGAAAATAGTATTGAATACAGCCAGAAGGCAGGTGCAGGGAGCACATGCTAACAGGAATTTACAGAGAACAACGAATAAGAATTTTCCATCTACAAATCCCGAGTGGGACCCTAATCAGCCAGGACCCAGGGGAATGTTGACTAGATGTCAGAGACAGATTTTATTTGGAGTAAGACATGCAATGCCAAAAGCCATAAATTTTGACCCATTTATTAAGTGAGACAAGAATTAAAGGAGTCCCCCCCTTCAGCCTTTATGGAAAGGCTGAAGGTGACCACCAGAAAATATACTCATTTGAACCCAGAAAAAAACAGAAAAAGCAATTCAGTTGGTCTCTATATTCATAAGACAATCAGCCCCAGATTGGGGGGGGTGGGGGGGGGGGAGTAAAAAAACCTTCAGAAACTAGAAGAACCTGAATCCAGAGATCTGGGTAAAATGCTTGAAGTAGCTTGGCATGAAGGAGACCAGAGGAATCAACCCTAGCTGAACACCTGGTTACACTGAAGCTAGGGAATGAAGAAATAGAATTTTTGGTAGATACGGGAGCCACTTCTTTGGTATTGAATACACGTAAAGAGAAAGTTGATCATAAACCAGTAGGTGTTGTTAGTGCGACAGGGCAAAGAAAAATTAGCCTTTCTTAGAGCCATTAAAGTTTAAATTGGAGAAGCAATGGGCAACTCACCAGTTTCTGTATATGCCTGAATGTCCACTGCCTCTGTTATGATGAGATCTATTAAGTAAATTAGATGCTCAAGTAACTTTTAAAGATGGAGAGATTAAATTACTAATACCAGAACAGAATCAAAAGCCACAGAGGCGAGAGCGTTTATGTTACAGGATTCCTCCAGGGAGGAACAGGTTCCCGAAGAAGTGGAAAACGTAGTAATTCCTTTGGTTTGAGCGAGCGGAGCTCCGGAGCGACCTAAGCGGGCAGAGCCGGTAAAAGTAACCTTAAAGCCTGGAGCCAAGCCGGTAAGGCAAAAACAATACCGTATTAAGCGAGAGGCTCGAAAAGGATTAGAGAAGTTAATTATAAATTTTTTTCAGAATATGAGCTCTTAATAGAATGTGAATCAGAATATAGTACTCCTGTGCCGCCAGTAAAGAAATCTAGAGGCAAAGAGTATTAGCTGGTTCACGATTTAAGGGCTATATCTCAGGTGGTCCAAGATCTACATCCGGTAGTAGCTAATCCATACACTTTACTGACCTCTTTTAAAGGAGGAGCATAAATGGTTTACTGTACTAGATTTGAAGGATGCCTTCTTTTGCATACCTCCAGGCATAAAAAGTCAAAGCCTATTTGCTTTGGAATGGGAAAGCCCCACCACAGAATGAAAGACACAGCTAACATGGACCGTACTTCCACAAGGATTTAAAATTAGTCCTACGATATTTGGGACTCAGCTGGCAAGAAAAAAAATTAGAAATATAGAAATGTCTAGAAAAAACAGAACCCAGGGAGAGGCATACTGTTACAGAATGCAGACGACATTCTGATAGTGGCAGAAAGTAAAGAATAATGTTTTGAAATTTTTAAATTTTCTGGGCCAAGGAAGATGCGGAGTTTCCAGAAACAAAACCCAAATAGGAGAAGCAACAGCCATTTATTTAGGATTCGAAATATCTCAAAGACAAAGACAATTAGAAAGTGAAAAGAAAGAAACTATTTGTCAAATTCCCGAACCTTGCGGCCCGAAGGAACTGAGAGCTTTTCTGAAAATAGTGAAATAGCGTCAGCTCTGGATTCTGAACTACAGACTGTATGTAAAACCATTATACGAGGCACTGAAAGAATCAAAGGATAAATATTTAACCTGGACGCCCGGATGCCAAACGGCATTCAAAGAACTGAAAAGAGCCTCAGTGATGGCCCCTGCATTAGGCCTACCCGATTTCGCTAAACCTTTTGAGCTGTTTGTCCACGAAAGACAACATTTAGCCCTTGGAGTGCTGACACAGCGACTGGGAACCTGGAAGAGACCCGTGGGCTACTTCTCCAAACAACTCGACCACGTGAGTAAAAGATGGCCTGGATGTTTACGGGCAGTGGCAACAGCAGCGCTGCCGATCCAGGAAGCCCCAAAGTTAACAATGGGACAAAAGATGACAGTATGTGTCCCGCACATAGCGGTGACTGTTTTAGAACAAAAGGGGGGTCGTTGGCTATCCCTTAGCAGAATGTTGAAATATCAAGTTGTTCTGTTAGAACAAGACCATGTGGAATCGAAGGCTACTGCTATACTGAATCCTGCTATGTTTTTAACAACAGAAAACCTTACGGACAATTTCGAACACGATCGCTTGCTAACTATTGAACAAGTCTATTCCAGCAGACCAGGCCTGAGACACAAACCTCTGGGAAAATCCTGATCTGGAGTTGTTTACAGATGGAAGCAGCTCTGGGCGAGAAGAGAATGGCCGGATATGCTGTCGTTATCACCGCCGAGGGAATGGAGTCAGGGGCGCTGCCTGCGAACACCTCAGCACAGAAAGCAGTATTGGTAGCGTTGAAGCGAGCTCTGCGAATGGCAGAAGGACGAAGGATAAATATCTAGACTGATTCCAAACATGCATTTGGTGTGATCCACGATCATGGAGCTACTGGGAAGGAAAAAGGACTGCCATCAGCCCAAGAATCATTGATACAGCATAAAGAAGACATTCTCCAACTTCCGGAAGACGTGCAGAAACCAAAAGAAGTGGCGGTAAAGCGTTGCAAAGCTCATCGATTCGGCCAGACGGCTGTAAACATAAGCAAACGATTGACAGATAAAGCTGCAAAGAGGACTGCAGAGCAAGGTATCCTTGCACTAGTACCAGTAAAACAGATCGGAATTCCAAAGTTGAAACCGAGATTATTATAATAAATTGGATGAGCAATTAGCAGAACAATTGGAAGCATCACAAAACACAGAGATGGTAGGTAACACCAGAAAAACAAGTAATAATAATAACAACCCCACAAGTTATGACAGAACTTGCAAAAGAAAAGCATGAGCAAACACATTAGGGTGTAGATGCTACGGTTTTGAGTTTAAAAGCATCTGTAGCGTGTGTAGGCATGACAAGAACAGTTAAACCCATGGTAGCTAAGTGTCCAATCTGTCCTAGAAATAATCCCCTGAACCAAAGGAAACCACCTTTAGGAGTAACAAAACAAAAAATTCTCCCGGAAATTATTAGCAAATTAAGTTTTCTGAGTTACCCAGACAAAATAGATATAGCAGTAGTTGTTAGTGCTGATGGACAAGTTTTCTAGTTGGCCAGAAGCTTTCTCGTGCTGCACCAACAAAGCTAGAGTAGTAGTTAAGATGTTGCTGAAAGAAATAATACCAAGATTTAGAGTGCCAACAGGAATGTCCTCTGAGAGAGGACCACATTTTTTTGCAGAGGTAGTTCAACAAATTAATAAAATTTTGGGTATAAAATGGAACCTGCATATGCCCTAGAGACCACAATCAAGTGAAAATTTTGAGAAGATGAACCAAACACTGAACTGACATAGTGGAATATTATTGATCTAAGATGGAAGTATTGAGAAAATGATTATTTCAAAACTTCCAAAGGGGGGAAATGTAACCAAAGCGATGAAATCAACCAACCAGAGACGGTGTTCCATTACGGGAACACGGAGCGTACGAATCAGCGCATCTGTCGATCTGCATTTTAGTCCCTAGGCGATCATTAATGTCAGCAGAACAACAGACAACGTGCTTCTGTCAGAAACGGATGACAAAACGCGGTTTCGTGTAGCGGACTGAGAAAACTAGCCAAGACTGCCAAGATTAAGAGCCAAGAAGGTAAAAGGCAATTCTGGCAGGGGGAGATTGCGACCACCGACTCACGGACCACCACCGAGCCTGCGCAGCGATTTACATACGGAACGAGCAAGTTTGTACCAATCAGTAGACAGGACAATAACGACTATATATGAGTATGTAAAATTTTGATCTACAAATTCTACGGGAAAGGTGTGTGAGGTACGCACGCCAGGAGGAGCAATCCCCCGTGCATCTGGCGCCGTGAATAAAGAACGCCTGCTCTTTAATACTAGATTGGTGTTGAATAGATATTTCCGATTTTACCGCGTTTTTCGGTAACACAGGGAGTCAGACCAAGAGAGCCAGAGAAAGACACAATACCGACAGGCTACAGGACAGAGCAGGAGGAATGAAAAAATAAAAACGGAGCCAGAGCCAGGCAGAGAGAGGCGGAGAAAGAACAAGTAGCCACAGGCTACAGGACAGAGAGAGGGAGGCCTGAAAAGACGGGGAGGCAGGGAGCCACTCAGAGCGAGATGGAGAAAGAAGGGGCGGGGGGGGGGTGCAAAAAAAAAAAACTAAAAAAAATTTTGCAGCAGGTAAGGAAAGAGAGGGGGCCAGGGGAGAGACAGGGAGGGCCCAGGATGCACAAGAGAGGCAACGGGGCCCCAGTGGCCCAGGACTCACCGCGACTCTCGCTCTCAGCGCTGCTGGCACAATTTAGCCGTTCAGATGCTTCTTTCCCCTCCTCTCCGCCCTGCCTCTTCTGCAGCTCCAGACTCTAGGCCATCCTCCACCTGAAGAGAATACAAGGGTGTCTCACAGCTCTTACGAGATGAGGCTTCCTAGGCACGTAGCCTAGCTCGCTCGTGCCGGAGCTGGGGGCAGGAGCACGGGGCAAGTGGGGCCAGGGGAGGCTGAGGGGGAGCTCTGGTGAGCTGGGGAGTCGGCTATCTTCTGCACCCTGGGCAGGGGGAAAATGTCATCATCCTCCTCCTCCTTTCCCTCTTCCCTTCTATCAGCTCCCGGGTAACTCCTGGGGCTGCCCTCACCCGCTCGCCTTTAGCATACCAGAAGCCTGCCTCGGCAGGTCGTTTGAAGCTTCCCATCCCACCAGCCCCAGTAGTGCAGGCACACAAGGAGACACCCCTGCACCCACCAAAGGGGCTCGCTCACCTCACCGGCAGCCCTAGGCCTCACCCGACACAGGGAATCGTGTCCGACACACCACCACGCTGCAGCAGGAGCGGAGGAGGCCTTTCCTTACCAGGAAGCAGCAACGAGCACGGCAGCATCACCTCGCAGGCACCGCAGCATCGCAGGGCTGTCACCTGCGGAGAGAGCAATGGGGATCACAGGGACGCCACCGCGCGTGCGCGGCTCCCGGGCTCAGTACCCAACTCTGGTCGCTGGGCAGCAGCATTATCTGAATTACTCTTCTCGATTAATACCATCCAGAAACCGTAACTTGGCTGCATCCACAGAGCTTCTATTCCTCTACACCTTTCCCCCTCGCAGCCCCGGCAGCACCGTTCATTGCCTCTGCACCAAACAGCAAAGCGTCTCGAGCATTTCAGTCCTTTCCTCTCGACTGCTTAAAAAAATCTGGTGCTTGCTACTGTCCATGCCACTGCCCGCCCCCCCCATGCCCGAGGGAGGAGAAGCAGCACAGCAAACCTGGGGAACAAGGTTGGGTCCCCCACCCCCGCAGAATAAGCCCCAGGAACTGCTTGTAGGCATGTGGCATCAGGGTTGTGATAGGGTTTTGTTTTGGTTTTCTTTTTTTTCCCCTGCCTTCTTTACATAATGTAATAATTGGGGTTGCTTTTCCAAACTACTGAGTTCTGTGGGGACTTTTTGTGCTTTTACCCTACAAAAAATGGTCATTTTCACTTTCGGTTTTGTGCATGAGAATGGTTGGTGGGTGCTTTTAGGTGGTTGTTCCTTCCCCACCACCACCCTTTTTTTCCTTTCCAGCTGCACAAATCCAGCTGAGTTGGCTTTCCCAGAAGCCCCAAGTTGTTTTCTTTCCACCAGAATTCTTCCTGTATTTTCACCCCCCATTGCAGACCCAGAGTCAGGGGGTTTGAGGTATTTTTGTGCCCAGGCAGCAGCTCCCAGGCTGCATAAGCAGCCCCACAGGGGGAAGTCCCCGTTTGAGGGAATCGGCCCCAAATTGGGATGGGAAAGTGAAGACAAGGGAAAAAAAAATCCTGAATAACCTGAAAAAGAACACCTACTCCAGCCCACCAAGCACCCGTCACCTTGCCTGACTCACCTCCAGGGCCCAGATCACGCTCGGCTCATCACTTAGTGCCCTCAGATCACAAAAAAAAAAAAAAAAGAGTAAAACCCATAATGGAGCCCTATAGCCATCAGTCACATCTTCCCTCCAGTACTACACACAGACTCACCTTCTTACAGCGCTCCCCTGGGCTCTCCTCCGTTGCCCTGCACGACTCATCCATCTGCACCTGGAAAAACAGTGTTACTGAACAAGTCACCTGGAGGCACAGCAACAGCTTAACCATTCCACAGCTCTTGCGCCCCCGTAGGAATACCATCTAGAGCCCAACTACAGCCTGCCGTTAAAGGAAATGCGTTAAATCAAACGTTAAGCCCTCGCACGTACAAGCCGGAACAGCAAACACACGGCACGCTCGCGCACCCAGGGCGCAGCCCGACGGAGGTCCACGGGCACCTCGCCGGTTTGATGCGGAGCCGCCCAGCATCCCTGCGAGCACAGCTGCAGGCGCAACAGCAGTTTCACCTACACCCATCTCAGCGCGCAGCGCTTCTGAAGCTTTAAGCTGAAAGCCCTACCTTGACCCTTGGCCACACTAGAAGCGAGCCGTGGCTAGGACTCCACAGAAACACAGCAACACAAATTGCACACCCACAGCGGCGACAGCCTTGCAGCTATTTAGACCAGGAACAACAGAGAAAAGTAAAACAGCTTCATCACCCGCACAGGAAAAGCAGCAGACGGAGACAAAGGGTCAGCATTCACAGCCCTTACAGAACACAGGCGTTCTCTCTCCTTCCACTCCTAAACCCATCCCCACTTAGGTCTAAATATCGCAGCCCTGCTGGGGCAATATCGAGAGCGGGGAACAAGAGCCCTGCCGCCCGCCGTTTGTGCGGCAGGACACAAAAACAGAGGGACATGTTTTGCCACACACAACCCTGAATCTCCTGAAAATTTATGTTTACCAAAAATAGCCATTTGGAACATATTCCCAAAAACATTCGGCAATGAAACGCTTACGTGTTTGACACCCGCACATTTTTGGGGAACTTGCTATTTGCTTCCTGGTTTTGCTGGTCTTCCCTCAGAAGTTCTACCTGCAGCCAAGTTATTCCCACCCGCCCGACCGGTTCAAGCGTTCACCTTCCTGGTATTATCAGCACATTGACACAGGCGAGGAACTTAACTGCTCTTCTAAAACTATCCAAATGACAATTACAGCCCTGAAAGAGGAGTGGAAGAGAAGAAAAGGAGAGATCAGGCAGCAAAAATGCCCTGCAGGCTGCTGCCAGCCAACACTGCACTCTTTTGTTAAAGCCACCCCGCCCCCCCAAACGCAAAAATAAACCCCATGACTTTGTGGAGTGCGGTTTTTTCTTCTTTTCAGCAGTCCTTCTGGAGCTCATCCCTGTCTCAGCATCTTGTCTTGTCAGAGCATGAAGATGCAGATGATCTGTATCCCGATGACATCTGCATGGGATGAATACATTTTCAGAAAACGCCCGACTGAGCCATTTGCCACAGTCACGAGACTCACGACATGACACACGAGGTGGGCCCAGAGTTTTAAGGCAAAAATACCTCCCCCGCCCCCCACCCGAGATCTTTCAGGCTCCAGACCTGCCATCTCCCCGCACCAAACCTCCCCGGCCAAAGGGTTTCAGGTGGCCCAAAACACAGTACACAGAAAATAAACGGGGAAAGCCCTACATTGTGCAAAAGCGAACGATGCCCGACCAGGGCTTCTCTGCGGGGCCCGGGCTCGGCACGGAGCCCCCCCCCGGCACGAGCACGGGCCCGGGCCGGTCACGTAGCCCCCCCCCGCCCGGCCCCGGGCCCGGCACGGAGGAGCCAGCCCCCCCCTCCCCCGCCCGGCCCCGGGGCCGGCACGGAGGAGCCAGCCCCCCCCTCCCCCGCCCGGCCCCGGGCCCGGCACGGAGGAGCCAGCCCCCCCCTCCCCCGCCCGGCCCCGGGCCCGGCACGGAGGAGCCAGCCCCCCCCTCCCCCGCCCGGCCCCGGGGCCGGCACGGAGGAGCCAGCCCCCCCCTCCCCCGCCCGGCCCCGGGCCCGGCACGGAGGAGCCAGCCCCCCCCTCCCCCGCCCGGCCCCGGGCCCGGCACGGAGGAGCCAGCCCCCCCCTCCCCCGCCCGGCCCCGGGCCCGGCACGGAGGAGCCAGCCCCCCCCTCCCCCGCCCGGCCCCGGGCCCGGCACGGAGGAGCCAGCCCCCCCCTCCCCCGCCCGGCCCCGGGGCCGGCACGGAGGAGCCAGCCCCCCCCTCCCCCGCCCGGCCCCGGGCCCGGCACGGAGGAGCCAGCCCCCCCCTCCCCCGCCCGGCCCCGGGGCCGGCACGGAGGAGCCAGCCCCCCCCTCCCCCGCCCGGCCCCGGGCCCGGCACGGAGGAGCCAGCCCCCCCCTCCCCCGCCCGGCCCCGGGCCCGGCACGGAGGAGCCAGCCCCCGCCTCCCCCGTCCGGCCCCGGGCCCGGCACGGAGGAGCCAGCCCCCCCCTCACCCGCCCGGCCCCGGGCCCGGCACGGAGGAGCCAGCCCCCCCCTCACCCGCCCGGCCCCGGGCCCGGCGCGACGGAGCTCCTCCCGCCCGGCACCGAGCCCGGCCCAGGCCCGGCGCGACGGAGCCCCCCCCGCCCGGCCCAGGGTCGGGCCCGCACGGAGCCCCCCCCACCCCCGGCCCACACGGAGCCCCCACCGCTGCCCGAACTCACCCACCAGCGCTCTCCGGCCCCCGGCTACGGCCGCGCTGCTCTCTCAGGCGGCTGCCGCAGACGAGGATCGGGAGCCGCCAGGCCTCCAGGAGTCCCGAGGGGATGCCGGCCACCGCAGGGGATGGCTGCCTGCGGCCGGACTGCCGCGGCGCTCCCCGCCCAGCTCCGAGCAGTCTCCGCCGGCCACGGGCTTCCCACGCCGGGCCGCAGAGGGGCCCCGGCACCGCAAAGAGACCCCTCGCGACCCGGCCGCCCCACGCACCTCTCCCACCTCCGCTCCGCCGCGCACGCGCCACCGGAAGCCCGGGCCCCGCGGGGCGGCCCTTAGAGGGCGGCCGGAAGGACCGGCCCCCACCGGCCCCGCCCCCGCGCCGGACCGCCCCCGCGCCCAGCCGGTGAGCGCCAGCGCCCCCTGCTGGCCGGGCCGCGCTCAGCTCGCGAGGGCGCCGAGGGCCGGGCGGGGCGGGACGCGCCGGCTCGGGGCCGGCTCCTTTCGGGGCGAGCGGGCGAGCGAGAGACCCCTGCGGGCCCCGGTCACGGCCGGGCAGAGCCGCGCGCCCTCCGGGAGCGGCTGAACGGGGCTGCCGCTCGTGACACGTACCGAGCCGTCCGCGACGGGAGCGAGCAGAGGAGGAAGGGGCCGGCGGCCGCGGGGCCCTGCCCGCAGGCACGGGGGGGGGGTGCGGGCTGGGGCCCGTGGGGCCGCCCTGCTGGGCCGCTGCCCTGCGCCGCACCGCGCTGGGGGCTGGGGCCCGACCGGCGCCGGGGGACCGGGGGCAGCCACGAGCAGGGGGCCTGAGCTTAGCCACGGCCTGCAAAACACCCCGCAGCGTGAGACGCTGCGAGGCCAAGGTGGTCCTTGGCAATGGGGGCGCCTGGGCTCGGCCTCCGCCGTACCCGTCCTGGGTCTGCGTGGCGTTCCAGGGGAACGGTGTTCTCCTTGTGCGGAAGGTGGGCTGGCCGTTCGGCCGTGCCCCGGCCGTTACCGATACTGCCAGAGGCGCTCGCACGCTCTGGCCCGTTACTGCTGCGGTACCGCGCCGTAGCCGAAAGAAGAGGTGTTGTGTTTTCTCACAGAAAAGCCTCCTACGGTCAGTGGAAGAAATAACCTCCTTCCGTGGCACTGACTCTTTTCGTCCAGTCCATAGCCGGCTTTCGGCTTTTGTCTTTACAGCATTCAGTTTGCTTTCTGCCAAGCTTTCTACCTGCTGTGAAACATTTGGATGTTTTTTTCCTGTTGCTTTTTTTCCCCCCTACTTGCTCCACAACTCCCACACCAACCACCCAGCGCGGCTCGCCTTTCAGCCCCCAGACCCAGGAGCCTTGCCCTGGGACGGCCCGTACATGTCAGCAGAGTTGTTCCAGCTCTCACCCTGTCCCTACCCAGCTGAGGACGTCTGTGTCCGTGAGAGACACCCAGACACTGCCCCTGCAGCGTGGCAGTCCCCTGCCCCGTCAGTGAAAACTGCGGCAATATCGGCTAAGTTTAAAAGCGTCGGCAGGAGGTGCAGGATACGTAAATAAAGCGGCGGTTGGCTGCCGGGTATGGGTGCGATATAAATACATTTTGTTTACAGGCCTTCTTGCCTATTCAGCGTTGAACGGCACCGCAGCCCACCCACCCCGGGGCTCACGGGGCTCGGAGAAGGGTCTCTCCAAGGGCACAACCTAAGGCAGCGCAGGAAGCCCAGCTGCCACGCTCCCAGTCGCTACGGGACGCTTGCTTACAGCTACACCGACGAGGGTGCGGATGAGGCTGGAACTAGCAGAAATGCTGACTCTTCTGGCCTTTTATTTGCGGAAGGCACAGCGCGCGAGCCTCGGCGGCTCACAGGAGAAGCGTGCGGCGCTGCCGGACTCTCATTCTCAGCTCACGTACTACTGCCAAAGCTCCTGCCCTGTGCTGTGCCAGATGCCGGCTGGCGTGAGCACCTGGGCTCCTGAGGGACCCCCTTGTCCTGAGAGCCAGAGGTACTCGCTTCCCTTTGCATGAGGCCTGTAGGAGATAGACCCTGCAATTTAAAAAATCTGTATCAAACGTGGCAGACTCAAAGGGGGGCATTTTAAAAAAGGCAGGTTTGTTTTCTTTTTTAACTTTACGATCTACAGCCTAGCAAAGAGCTCCCTTTCAGTGTCAGTCGCTTGGCCTTCTCCCCTACTGACGAGGTCCCAGCCTCCCGGTGAGATCTCGCTGGAGATATTCTCAGTTTCCCTCAGGTACGGGGCTGCCCTGGCCCGAGGCCAGCGAAGAAGCTGACTTTGCCCGTGCCTGAATCAGCAACACGTCCAGCAGGTGACTTGCAGAGCCCAGGGAACCCTCGTAAAGAGGTCTGGGGGTGGGCCTCGCCACATCTGCGGCATCGGCCGTGGGAAAGGACCGGCGCAGTAAAGCAGGTGGGTGAAACCGCGGTCCGCGCCAATACGTGCTGCTGCCTGGGGCATGGCTTTGCTGCAGGTCAAGTCAGATGCTCTCTGTAAGAGTCAGTCAGGGCAAAGGCAGCAGCAGATGTCTTTTCTGCTCATTTTAACAAAGGCTGGACGGAGCCCATAGAGGAAGGCACTACGCGTCTTGCTGGGTCTGTTTGCCTGCCTTCTCGTAAGCCGTCGCGGAAACTTGCACGAGCAAAGCCTGTGCAAGCTGATGACAGCCACGCACGGTTGAAGAGGGAGCAGACGGTGAGAGCAGAGGTGCGCGCTCAGGCTGTGCGCTGGAAGCTAATGCTAATGCTGCAAAATAAAGAGTGGATTTTCTTTTTTGGGTTTAGGTGAGCGCTAAACATGACATGTGCGTGTGTGCGTGTGTCTCTCGCAGGTTTTTGTCATACACCCCACCCCCCCCGCCCCAAAAAAACCACCCGCACATGCCACGCGTTAAACAGTGGTTTTCCATTGTACTTAGACGTGCTTACATAGGTGTGTTGGTTTTTTTCTTTTTTAATGCAGAAACAGCAATACGATAGATTTAATACAGCTAGCAATTAGATGGGTGTAGCTTTAGAGCGTCGGCTGTTTACAAAGCAACTGCACACCTTCTTTAACTCACAGTTTAAACAGGTAAACTTGCAGTGCATCACACGTGCTTTGTACAGTCACGGTCCACACGGCAGGCCAGATGCTTCCCCCTGCCTTGTCCTTGTTCCCCCGACTCCGACGGGACCGCCGAGGCCACCCTGGGGACAGCGCCGCTTTCTAGCAGCTGGGTTGCTTGCCTGGACGCCCCACAGACAAACAGTCATTGCCCCACTGAACCTCTTCTCAAATATTTTCCTAGCCCTGCAGGCCCCAGGTCCTTTGGTTCATATTTCCTTTTTTCCGGGCTTGATGCACAGGACCGACGATTTCCAGAAACAGAAACAGAGGCTGATTCAGTCCAGGCTAAACATTCTCTGACCTAAACCAAACTGCCTTCGAAGAGATAGCTGTACTGTAGGCACCACCTCGGGAACAGAAGTTGCCCTGTCATTAAAAAAAAAAAAAAAAAAAAAGCAGGAAAACAAGGCATTTCAGGCTGAGGAGGCTGAACGGTGTGCTGGGGGCGGTGGGGGGCTGGAAAGAAACAGTTCAGACGATTAGAGCGAGCTTGGCGTTGCAAAGCGTGCCATTATTTTTAATTCGGCAGTCAGAAGAAAATAGATTCTGACACTGATTTCCTGTGTGCTGCGGGAGTTCTCTCCTCAGCATTCCTGTGCACCATTTTACTTTTGTGTCCCGTCCGCTTCGCTTTTGCGCTGTAGCTCTCCGGTTCTAGCTACGCTTCCCACCACCCCCATTACGCTTTGACAAGCCCAGCTCTCACTGTGCTTCCCTTCCCTTCCCTTCCCTTCCCTTCCCGTATGCGCGTGCAGGGAAAAGCCCGCGCGTCTGCCACTACAGGACACGCTCTGGGGGGCAGGAGAGATGACGACGCTCCCTGACAGAGGACACAGCTGAGGGGCGGTCCGCCGGGGCCGGGGAGATGGCAGCACCTTCCCTCAGCTGCCCCATCCGAGCACAGGTGCAGGTGCGCACTGAGGAGAGACAAGCAGGCAGGAGCCGCAGAGCGAGAGAGAAAATAAAATTCACGGGTGGGTGCTACTTGCGTCTCATTTTTAGCGCAAGACATTAATTCTCAGCACATTCTTGGAGCTGCCCCTTTGGGACTCACGGAGAAGAGGGAGGTTGGCCACGCGGTGCAGCCCAGCTCTGCTTCCCCTAAATGGTTTTACTGTTCAGGTGTTGCCCTAATCTGGCCGGTACCCCCGCAAAGAGTTTGGGATTTCTGCTGCCTCTCCGGGCCAGCCACAGACCCCGACTTCATCGCAGCGAATGACCCTGCACTCGTCAGAGCGGTTGCCGAGTCACATCCCGCTGCCTTCCCTGCAGAACTGGAGACCCTTTTTCAGCCCTTGCCCCCTCTTCTCTCAGCTCGTCGCCCATCCCTTTATCAGTGCCGGCACCGATCCTGCCTCCAGCTCGCCCTGTCCCCACCTGCGAGCGCCCAACAGGAGCTAAATGTCTCCTCAAGGATGCACGGAAGAGACGCGCAGGTAACCCAGCACAGACCCCCTGCAAACATCTTCTTTCCATTTGCTTTCCTCTCCTGACACGAAGGGATGACTTAGGAAAAGCGTACTGCTCGCATTTCACCTGCACCGCTTCTACTTTCACTCTCGCTCTCCTTGGCAGTAATTAATAGCGGTGGCGGGGGGGGCTGGGGCATTCCCCCAAAGCGGCTGCGGTTACATCCGGGCGGTTGTGGCACTCCATTAGCTTTGTAATTTTTAAATCTAAATCTTCTGGAATTGTTAGTTCTGGTCAGGAATCACCCGTACCTGCAAATTTTCTTAATGCCTACGCTTGACCCCAGCCACTGTTTAACAGCTCACCTTTATTTCTCTTCATTTAAGAACCCAAAGCTTCGTTTACTGCTTGGGCTGGAAGCAGGAGCTGTCGCTGCCTCCGAACTTTCTAACAGCCCTGTTACAATTTCAGTACTACCCGCTCCCAATTTAGCTTTCCGGGTCGATTTTCATTCTAGATTCTAAAATTTCCTTATTTTGTTTCTGATCAGGAGTCATTAATGCCTGCAGTTGATTTAATAACGGCTGCATTTAGATTGAGCTATTAATGACTCGCAACTCTATTTATGGCATAAAAAAGGGCTGCCTTTATATTTTTTTTAATTACAGATTAGGAATAATGACTGCCTGGTTTGTTCAGTAATAGCTGCGATTAAATTGAGTCACGACTCCTCCCTAAATAATATGTGTTTATTTGCACTCTAACAATTTAACCTCCCCTTCACTGGTCAGGGGCACCGACAAGTGCCCGCGCGTACCTCCGCGCCCCCTGCGCCGGCTCCCCAGGGAGCAGCCTCGTACCCTGACCAGAGTCTGCAGCGGCCCGTTGTCGGCCCAGCTCCTCGCCCTCGAGCGGCGGATCCGCTGCTGCCCAGAGGGGACGGAAATGGCGCGGGGTAAATGATAATGTGAAATGATAAGCGAATAAAATGATCTCACAAGGGGGAAGAAAACCAGCAAAGCAAAAACCAAACCCCAAACAGAACACCATACCACTAAACCGCCTCACCGCCCCCTCAGCGCCCAAAACAGCATCCCGGGAGAAAAAAAGCAAAGCAGGCCACAAGGGACCTTTCTAGTACAGCTGCTGCCAAAGAGCGCCAAGCTCTGGAAGCCTTACCTCAGGCAACGCCTCCGCTTCTCTAAACGCCAGAGCACGCCTGCCCGGGGGGCTGAGACAGCCCCAGAGCTGCGACCGCCCGAGGGAACACGGGAGCCCCGGCGCCAGAGGAGCCCGGGGGCAGCGAGAGCTGCCCGAGCCCCGGCTGGGGCTCTTCGACCCCCGGGCCCCGCCCCCGCCCTTCCCACAGCGCCCCGCGAAAGGGGCGGGCCGAGCCCCCCGAGGGGGGAAGGCCCCGGGAGCCGTACGGGAGCCGCCTGGAGTTCCCGGCGCGGGAGGGGGGGGGAGAGAAAACACCCAAACCGAGCCCCCCCCCGAGCGGAGCAAACACAGGCTCGGGCCGTTGCCGGGGGGCGGGGCCTGTCGCTAAGGGGAGAGAGCCGGCACCGCCCCCCGGGCCGTTGCCAGGGGGTGGGGCCTGTCGCTAAGGGGAGAGAGCCGGCACCGCCCCCCGGGCCGTTGCCAGGGGGTGGGGCCTGTCGCTAAGGGGAGAGAGCCGGCACCGCCCCCGGGCCGTTGCCAGGGGGCGGGGCCTGTCGCTAAGAGGAGAGAGCCGGCACCGCCCCCCGGGCCGTTGCCAGGGGGCGGGGCCTGTCGCTAAGGGGAGAGAGCCGGCACCGCCCCCCGGGCCGTTGCCAGGGGGCGGGGCCTGTCGCTAAGGGGAGAGAGCCGGCACCGCCCCCCGGGCCGTTGCCAGGGGGTGGGGCCTGTCGCTAAGGGGAGAGAGCCGGCACCGCCCCCCGGGCCGTTGCCAGGGGGCTGGGCCTGTCGCTAAGGGGATAGAGCCGGCACCGCCCCCCGGGCCGTTGCCAGGGGGCGGGGCCTGTCGCTAAGGGGAGAGAGCCGGCACCGCCCCCCGGGCCGTTGCCAGGGGGCGGGGCCTGTCGCTAAGGGGAGAGAGCCGGCACCGCCCCCTGGGCCGTTGCCAGGGGCGGGGCCTGTCGCTAAGGGGAGAGAGCCGGCACCGCCCCCCGGGCCGTTGCCAGGGGGCGGGGCCTGTCGCTAAGAGGAGAGAGCCGGCACCGCCCCCCGGGCCGTTGCCAGGGGGCGGGGCCTGTCGCTAAGGGGAGAGAGCCGGCACCGCCCCCCGGGCCGTTGCCAGGGGGCTGGGCCTGTCGCTAAGGGGAGAGAGCCGGCACCGCCCCCCGGGCCGTTGCCAGGGGGCGGGGCCTGTCGCTAAGGGGAGAGAGCCGGCACCGCCCCCCGGGCCGTTGCCAGGGGGCGGGGCCTGTCGCTAAGGGGAGAGAGCCGGCACCGCCCCCCGGGCCGTTGCCAGGGGGCTGGGCCTGTCGCTGAGGGGAGAGAGCCGGCACCGCCCCCCGGGCCGTTGCCAGGGGGCGGGGCCTGTCGCTAAGGGGAGAGAGCCGGCACCGCCCCCCGGGCCGTTGCCAGGGGGCGGGGCCTGTCGCTAAGGGGAGAGAGCCGGCACCGCCCCCTGGGCCGTTGCCAGGGGCGGGGCCTGTCGCTAAGGGGAGAGAGCCGGCACCGCCCCCCGGGCCGTTGCCAGGGGGCGGGGCCTGTCGCTAAGGGGAGAGAGCCGGCACCGCCCCCCGGGCCGTTGCCAGGGGGCGGGGCCTGTCGCTAAGGTGGGTGGGGCCAGGTGGGTCAGCCATCAGACCGCCTGCCCGCCCATCGCCGGGGGCGGGGCCCGTTGCTAAGAGCGTGGCGAGGAGTATCAGCACCACCCTCACCGGGCTATCGCAAGGGGTCAACACCTGTCGCTAAGGGCTGTGGTACACGGCTCCAGCCCCCACGGTGCCGTCACCAGGTAGCGGGGGGGGGGGTGTCACTAAGTGGCGGGGAGAAGTGAGCGCGGCGAAGTGTCGCTACAGCCCGTGCACGGCTGCTGGCTGCAGTACCGCGGTTTGGTCGCACGGTGGCGGCAGAGAGCAGAAAAGGGCGCCACTGCGCATGCGCGGCTGCCCGCCTGCAGTACCGCGGGTTGGTCGCACGGTGGCGGTAGAGAGCTAAAATGGCGCCACTGCGCATGCGCGGCTCCCCGCCTGCAGTACCGCGCCTTGGTCGCACGGTGGCGGTAGAGAGCTAAAATGGCGCCACTGCGCATGCGCGGCTCCCCGCCTGCAGTACCGCGCCTTGGTCGCACGGTGGCGGTAGAGAGCTAAAATGGCGCCACTGCGCATGCGCGGCTGCCCGCCTGCAGTACCGCTGTTTGGTCGCACGGTGGCGGTAGAGAGCAGAAAAGGGCGTCACTGCGCATGCGCGGCTGCCCGCCTGCAGTACCGCGGTTTGGTCGCACGGTGGCGGTAGAGAGCAGAAAAGGGCGCCACTGCGCATGCGCGGCTGCCCGGCTGCAGTACCGCGGTTTGGCCGCACGGTGGCGGCAGAGAGCAGAAAAGGGCGCCACTGCGCATGCGCGGCCGCCCGCCTGCAGTACCAGCATCTGCTTGCACGGCAACAGCAGCGGCCAGAGGAAAACTTCACCCTCGGGAACGGGCGGCTTCCCGTCTGCCGTACCCGGTTATGATCGACCGGTGACTGCCGCGATCGGATAAGGGGCGGGTGGAAATCTCTACCAGGGTAGCGGAGCTCCCGCCTGCAGTCCCGGGGTTCGGTCGCTCGGTGAAAGCAGCGCGCAGAAAACAACAGGTGGCCAGTGCGCATGCGCGGCTGCCCGCCTGCAGTACCGCGCCTTGGTCGCACGGTGACGGCAGAGCTAAAATGGCGCCACTGCGCATGCGCGGCTGCCCGCCTGCAGTACCGCGGTTTGGGCGCACGGTGGCGGTAGAGAGCAGAAAAGGGCGCCTCTGCGCATGCGCGGCTGCCCGCCTGCAGTACCGCGCCTTGGTCGCACGGTGGCAGCAGAGAGCAGCAAAGGCGCCACTGCGCATGCGCACTGTCCTCCCGCCTGCCCCACTCGCCCCCACCCCACGCCCGAGGGAGGAGAAGCAGCACAAACCACCTGGGGAAAAAGGTCCCCTTTCCCACCCCCACACCCCCCCCGGAGTAAGCCCCATCAGTTGCTGTAGGCCTGCGGCATCAGGGCTGGGACAGGGAGAGCAGCAAGTCCTGGAGGGTTAAAGAAGAAAATCCATCAGGGGAACACAGCTGCCCTTCTGAAGGCAGGCTGCCCGGGGTGAGGGGGGCAGCTGTGCATCGGGGCACAGGGCAGCCAGGCAGACCAGATGCCAGCGGCTGCCCTGCAAAGGAGTTGTGCGCTGCTGAGCCTTGGGCTTCGTTGGCTTGGCAGCGCCTCGCCTCGCCTCTGCTCATCCTGCGTAAGCACGAGGCTTCAGCGAGCACAGAACAGGAGGCCAGGGGAAGCGGGGGGGAGGAATGTCACCGGGGAAAAAAAGTCATGCAGGGGGGCCATCTCAGGGGACAGCGTCTGGGAGGTCACAGACACACGCAGAGGGAGGGCGGGGGAGGAGGCGGACACTGCCGGACAGGGGCATGTCTGGGCAGACACGCCATGGGGAACATGCATGGGGATGACTGACACCAGGGGGGTCCCCCCAGGATAATCCACAACGGGCAACTCACCTGGGCTCACCTGCAGCAGATGATCCGCTCCAGATAACCGACCCACTCCGGAGAATCCATTCCGGATAAGCCCCAGCAATGCCCCTCAAACTGCTGCTGTTTCACCCCAAATTTTCCCCAATTTGGGGTTTTTGGGGCGGTCGTTTGGTGGTGGTGATTTCTGTTTGGATGGCTTGGCTTTTTTTGTTGTTGGGGGTTTTGGGGGTTTTACCTTATGGAAAAGCAAAAAAAGCCAAAGGAACAAAGTTGGGATTGCTTTTCCAAACGGTTCACTTCTGGGTCTCTTTGGCCCTTTCCACAACAAAGAAATCGGTGATTTTTGCTCCTGGTTTTGTGCATGAGAATGGTTAGTGGGGTTCCAACCCATCCAACCCCCCACCGCTTTTTTTCCCCCCCCCTTCCTTTCCAGCTGCACAAACCCAGCAGGAGTGGGCTTTCCCAGGAGCCCCCAATTGTTTTCTTTCCCCCAAACCTGTTTGGGTGTTTTGCCTGTTTGGGGTTTTTCACCCCCCATTGCAGACCCAGACTTGGGGGCTTTGGGGTGTTTGTCTGCCCTGGCAGCAGCTCCCAGGCTGCCTGCGCAGCCCCAGAGGGGGAAGTCCCCATCTGGGGGAATCGGCCCCAAATCGGGATGGGAGAAGGAGAACGGGAAAGGGGCAGCATTTGAAAGCGCTTTTGTGTCTTCAGTTGATTGGGGGGTGGGGGTGGGGTGTGTGTCCAATTTTTAAATCCTCTCTATAAACATCTCTGTCAACATGGTTTCTTTGCATTTTAAAACCTTATATAGCATAGACATTTGCACTTGTGTGTCTACTTACACATCCTTACAGAGTACATCTATAGTTTATATATACTATCTATTTTACATTTACATACAACACCTGTTTAGACTTAGCTATTAAATTTACACTTACACCTACTTAGGCTATTTACACTTACACAGCATATCTATTTACACATACCTGTTCAGACTTCCATATTAACACGTATATAAACCACCTATTTAGGCTAGCTATCTGCTTACTTACCCTTTGACACTTCAATCTTTTTCGACTTCTCTATTTAGACATCTACTTACAGTTATACCTAGGCTTATTTCACTCTATATAACCTCTATTTAGATTACACATCTGCTTAGACTATGTAACACACACTAAGCGTAGATGCTCGCTCTAGCCAGACTTTCTTCTGCTTTGAATTCCTTCATCTATCCTTTTTCTTCATTTTAAACTCCTTTATTTTTTAATTTAGATATTTAGACAGTCGAGTTACTTTTGTGGTTTAAAACCCTGTATCTCAATGTAGAATTTTTGTATCCTGAAATCCGTTATATAATATAGGAGAGAGAAGTTCTTATTTTAAAATCCCTTTATACATCTATCAATTAATATGACATGTCAATATATATAAAATAAGAGGTTTTTGTAATAGCCCCCCTCAATTTTCAGGCATTTTGGGGCTGCAACCCCCCTTTTTGGGGGGGAACCCCTACATGACGCCCCCACTCACCTGTTCCTCTGACGCATTATCAGCTCCCCCAGTGACACCGGGGCGCCCCGCATGACATCATCACACCGCCCCCCCCCCCCCCAATTTTATTCACCCCCAAGAAGGGCACTAAACAAGGGAATCTACTCCAACCTGCAGCTCATTACTTTAATAGTGCCATTTACAAAGGTACACACACACACACACACCCCACCCCCCAGAAAAGGGGGAGCTCTGCTAAAATCTAAAAGGTGGGGCAGCCCCCCAAACAGCTGCAGCCCCCCCAGCCCCTGTCCGCAGGCTAGCGGCCGCCCCACGGCGGAGCGGGAGCGTGCCAGAGGACGGTGTCACGTCTCTCTCGGGCTCTGCTCAGACATGTTCCCGCGCTGGGACGGGCTCCCCGGGGCGACAAACAGCCCCGGCCCCTGGGGGCCCCGACTCTCCCCACCAGGCAGCCCTCGCGGCCGCACCTGCGGGGCACCCGCTGGAGACAGAGCCGGGAGCCCCCAGGCAGAGGGATGGCCCCTTACCTTCACCACGCTTAACGACCGGCAGGCAAACCCGGGCCGGGGGGCATCTCTTGAGCATCACGAGACACTGAGAAGACATCTGAAAAACAGAAATCCCAAACTATATTTCAGCACGTGAATAAAATAGCACAGAAGAAAATGGAGGAACTCAGTCAGCACAAGGGATAGGAAGGAAATTGAGCCGCAGCAAGATTCTGGGCAAACGGGTCATGTCAAAACACAACACCTCCTTTAAAAGCTAGAGGGACTGGAACACTTGAAAACGGTATTAAGACTAACCGATACCATTTTGAACAGATTCTTCGCGTAACACTGAACGCTCTGGCTGGTGCTGGAAAACGTCTCATCCCTTCCTTACGGCACCGCTGCGGGGAGATAACCCCGTGAGGCTGCGGGGCAAAGTTGTACCGTAACCGGAACCTCCGCTTACAGATCCGCCGCAGCAGCTACAGCCCTCGCCCTGCCGCCGCACGTCTTGCTGCCTGGCTCCATGAAGCCTGAAGCGAAGCGTCAAACTTGAAAGAGTAACGTAAAAAATTAAGAATAAATCTCAGTAATGCACTTTGTGCTGAGAAGGCGGGCGCGTGTTTACGCACATCCAATATGAGCGTCTAGGCTCTGAAAGCTTTCCATTTTCCTTCTGCGTTCATTTAACTCACACAGCCGTTCACACCCGCCATAAGATTATCTATCTCCAAAATACACAGCAGCAACGTGACTGGGGGGTTTTGGCGTGTTATGGAGTCGGGAGGGACGTCCGCCCAGCTGCCCCGCCCGAGAGATGCTGCTGAACTGCCAGGGAAACGCGCATCCAAAGCGAGACTGAAATAAAATACTTAAGAGCGCTCCCTCAAAATACCGGCAGGAAAAAACCGCCCCCACCCCAACATTCAGTCGCCCCTCGTTAAATATTTACAACAAATACCTACCTGCTTAATTACACCTAACAAATCGTACGCTACATCTGCTCGGCAGTTACAGCTGAAACAGCGCAAGTCACGTCGTAAATCAGACGCTGTTAGCTTTTTTTAAACTTTCATTTATGACAGAAGAATCGGTGAGTTAAGAGATCCCCGATACGGTTTTAATTCTTTTGGGGAAAAAAAATACCACAACAAAAACCCACGCAAATCAAATCCCCAGTGTTGCAATACATGGGGCTACCAAGAAGGACCGGCAGATATGCTAATGCGTTTGGCTGTACCGAAGCATGCAGGGGAACCGTATTTTTATGGGATCTCGACTGTTACAACTGAGAACCCAAGCACTACCAATGCCATCAACATTTGGAGTATGTGCTGTGCTTGGATCTCCGCAAGGACCATTGATTTTTTCATCTTAGAAAAAAAAGCAGTACTTCGCAAGTCTTGTGCTGATGAGTTCTACTGACAAAGACATTGTCTCTAAGATGCACTCTGATGGCAAGTTCATAGAATGCAACCTCACTGAATAAGAAATATCTCAATTTTTCAAGATCTCTTCCTAACAAAAGTCACACTGTGGGGCTTTCAGATGGGCCAGATTATGAATCCTTTCACAACAAGAAACACACCAGCTAACCAGGATATTCTCGCAGTGGCCAGGTGCCTCTTCATCACGTGAAAAAAAAAACCAACAAAAAAAAACACCCCAAAAAACACCAGAGCCAGCAATAAGTATCACACGGGTCAACACAGCTCTCTTCCAGAGCACCCCCCTCATCAAAAGGAACATGCCCATCGGCTCACCTGCTCTGCACAGGTTCCAGCATCACACCCCGCTTCCGTCATCGCTTGTGGCACCAAATGTATCAACACACAGTAAACTACCGTTACGCTCGTGAGAAATCACCGCCCCGTGACTTCCTCATTACTACCCAGCTCGCTTCTAATGCTCATACGCCGTTCCAAAGACGGCCCACGTGTTACCTACAAAACTGAAGAGCTCGACGACGGACCACAGCATTCTCTGGTCTCAGATGCTGGCCGCTGCCCCACCTTCTCAGACCTCTCATAGGCACGCGGCAGCACCGCTCCGAGCCTGCCAGCGGCACCTGCAAAAAGCCAAGCGAAAAGGCACCTCCCGAGATGCTGCCCGATGCCACAGCCTGCCCGCACCGATCCCCGTCTCGCACCCCTTTCCCTCGACAGCCTCCCTCCCAGCCTACGCTACGCCACTTCCAGGTGCCGTGTCCAGCTCGCCCGCCGTCCGTAACACCCAAACAACACGCATTGCTTATAACTTCCCCAGCAACACAACACCTCAGAAAAGAGCTGCTACTTCAGCCCACCAATCACCACTCGCCTTGCTCGACTTGCCTCCTTTGCTCATTGCTACGCTACTTCAAACCCAAACCAAAAGACAAACGCAAGGAGCAACGGAGTCATAGAGCCATCGGTCACATCTTCCCTCTATATACACCACGCACCACCTCACCCGCTTACATCGGTCCCCTCAGTTCCCCTCCGTCGCCCTGCACGACTCGTCCCTCGGCATCTCCAAAACCAATACCAAACAAGTCGCCTGGTTGCACAGCAGTACCTTAACGGTTCCTGAAGACCGACTATAACCTGCCATCAAAACAAACATATGACTTCAAACATGAAGCCCTACGCACGTACAAGCTTGAACACCCTGCAGAGGTAATCTGCTCAGCTGAACTCTAGCCGCCTCTCCCAGACAGCTACGGTCACGGCCTCCGAGCCCACAAAATGTCACGGTGATTACGGTCCTCGCCCGCTGAGGAGGGCCACTCAATCCGAGATGACGGTACAACCTTTCCCCCAACAGCCTTGGCACAGCAACAGATGAACCCTAACCTCTCATCGCTGTGCCACCTACCCGACTCTACAGGGCCAGCAAGGCGGTCCGAGACAAACTCAAACGCACACACCAACGCTATGAGAAACGCTACAAACTGCGCGCCTCCGAGACGAGAGAACGCTCTCGGCAAACAGAGAGACAACTGGACGGAAGAGCTCGTCCAGCAACAAGACCTGCGGAACCCTGGCAGTGACGCAAGGAGGCCCTAACGCGATCCAAAAAGATTAGAAGAGCGTCAGGGCCCGTGACAAGAAGTTCCTCTCAAAACTGAGAGGGAGGAGGCACAAGAAGCCCAGCTACAAGACCTAAGACTGTAAGGATGCAGGAAAGAAATCACGCTCCCTGAAAATGGACAGCAACAGAGCAGAGCTGTTCATGCATCTGGGAACGACGCCGCAGACAACTGCCCAGAAACTCCTCAAACACCAGAGTGACCCACACTTTAAACTGTAACGCAAAAAATGAGGCACCCGATGGGCGCCGGCCCCACAATTAGAACCTTGCCAGCCCCTAGGGATAGCGCTGTGCTCCTGAGAGCAAAGAGAACAAAGTCACCAGCCCCATGAGCCTCCTCACTGCGACCCAGCTCACCTGAAATGCTCCTCAAATAGCCTTCAGTCGCATCTTCCCTTTAATCCTGCACACGGACCCGCCGCCTTAGTGTGCTCTACTCAGCTCTGCTCTATCACCCTGCACAGCTCCATCTTCATCCTCTGCAAGAACAGCATGATAGAACAAGTCACCTGGACGCACAGCAACAGCTTAACCATTCCACAGGTCTTGCTTCCACGTAGGAATACCATCTAGAGCCCAACTACTGCATGCCATTAAAGGAAATACCTTCAATCAAATGTTAAGCCCCACGCACGTACAAGCTTGAACAGCTGAGAGATGCCCTCTGCTCAGCTAGCACTCTAGCTGCCTCTCCCAGACGGCTACGGTCATCCCCTCGGCACCCACAAAACGCCCCGGAAATTACCGTCCTCGCCCGCTGCCAACGGCCACTCGCTCCAACGAGGGTTGTACGGGCGTTGCCAAAACAGTCTACGCACATTAACGTTAACCATATACTCTTATTGCTGTTCTTTCCCCCGCTCTACCATTGCTACACCCCCAGGCGGAGGAGCAGCTCTGACACAGGCATCGACGTGCACGGACCGACACTGCTCACAAATACTACAAGCGACGTGATCGCGGCACCTCAGAAAATTCTCACCGAGACCACGGACTTCCGGCCCAGAGATGCCACCGGGCGAGAAGATCTGCAGGGCAGCGAGGAAGCAGCTATAGCATCCGCGGAGATGTCACGTACCATCACCACCTGCGAAAAAACCATATACCCACAACTAGGACGACGCACGAGCGACGAGCCGCTCTTAAAGACCTCAGAACGTTCAGGTGCAGGGAACAGGTCCCAGAAAAGGGCCCTGCGTATTCAGACTGCTCTTCAGCAGCAGTACTGAGGCCGCCTTAATCACCGCCGCAAAAAGATGACCTTCTATAAAGGTCTAATATTTAAGACACAAGACAAATCTATGCAGTAGACTTAAAATGCGAGAAAGGAAGCTCTCGGTTACCATTATGCCGATGAGCCAGGGCTTGCAAAACCCTCAATATTGCTACCTAGGTGCCTGCTCAGCACGGAGAACAGACACATCGAGACCCGAGTACAGGAAGGAACAAAGACAGACTACAAAATCCACACAACAGCACAAGCACAGGCAGGAACTCCCCTGCCTGGCAGATGCTTCTGTTTTGCAGAAAGGACAACACAACCTCTCTCGGCCCAAACGTGTCCGGTCTCTGAACGGTCCCCTCCACTGATTTGACAACCCCTGCCTGCCCCCCCTGCGCTTCCCGCAACCGACCGGCCACCTGCACAAAGACCGCATCGGCCCCTCAGCTTCGCTTCCAAATCCGGGGGCTCAAAAGCCATCCTTTAAAAAGGCCACACAGGCTACGTAGGATGGGGCTGCGGTCACACGGACACTCTTCATCTCCAAACGTGCGGTGCCATCACTCAGCGTCGCACCACTCAACGCCGGCCACTTCCGCAACGACAGCCTCCTCGGAAGCGCCGTGAACTTCCGCTCGCCCACGCTCTAATGAGGCTGGATGTCGTGGCCGCCGCCACCTACGGCGCCTAGAGAACCAGAGAGACAAGGTGACCGCTGCGCCTGGAAGCGGCCGCCCGCTCACAAACAATTCCACACCTCAAAAATAACCGCTGCTACAGTTTCCTGTTCATCGCTCACCTTGCCCGACGAGCTCGGGGCAGACATCCCGCTTTGCATGTAGTTTTGTGAGTCCCTTCGTTAACTAGTCACATAGGTGCTCGCACTGCACGACCCCTCCGTTGTCACGTGCTGACCTACCTTCTCACGATGCTCTGTTCGCCCCCTCCCTCCCGTGTCCGGCTCCCTGCCGTGCATCTCCACCAACAGCCACATTCCAGACTCATCCTTTCCCCTACCATGCCAACACGGCTCCCTCACCTCCCGATCCGTGCCTCCCGGGTCAGTGGCCGCGTCAGGCACCTGCTCGCATACTCGGTCCGTCCCCGATGGCTGGGAACTGTCACCTTCAATGCCGGGCCCACTTCTGGGGAAATACGGAGAGGCACACAGATATTAGACACTGCTTTCCAAAAGCAAGAGCTCACCACGCAAAACAAACTAACAAATCGTTTTGACTGACTTGTTTGGCAACACAGAGACCCCAAAGGCAGAAATCCCAGACGAGTGACCGCACAGCCCGCCCCGTCACAGCACACGACGCCATCTGCTCGCCTTTGCTGCCACGCCTCGCTCGACTGTCCTGCTTAACCCTAGACCTATGACTTAAAGTGCAAGAAAAA
Source organism: Phalacrocorax carbo (assembly GCF_963921805.1). Lineage (NCBI taxonomy): Eukaryota > Metazoa > Chordata > Aves > Suliformes > Phalacrocoracidae > Phalacrocorax > Phalacrocorax carbo. The sequence goes on along the minus strand of NC_087543.1, from coordinate 757,190 downwards.
GTCAAACCACGCAACACACAAAAATTACACCGATAGGGCAAACACCAAAAGCAGTACGGGAAGCAAACGGGCGTGGCTGGTGTAGTGACACACTCTCCCTTTGTAGGTAACTCACTCCTGAGCGACTCCGTGAACAGCCGCGTGGAGAACCTCTCGGCAGACAGCACGCTCGAGCGGCCGCGCTGACACGTACGGGGAAGGAGACTGGGCTACCGGAGGCTGCTTGCACACAGAACGCGACCATTAGCTAACACTTGAACACCCCTTTCCCAACCATCCCCCGGTACCAAGACTTCAAAAACCCCTCCTCTCCTGAACTGTCAGGGAAGGAACCTCACTCCTTCCCGACAGCTCCCGCCCTGTATTTGCACCCCTAAAGCCCCTCTGTCAGCCGCTCCTCGGGAGCTGCCCTTCCCACCTCTGCCCCGCGCTCTGCGAGCACCTCCCACCTTCCGGCTTCCCGCAGACTCCGTGCTCTCTACAGGCCCACAAAATAACAGAAGCCCCGATGCTTATAATCTACGAGGGACCTGCCGCAAGCTGCAAAGGTTCTCGGGACAACGTGGTACTCTGCGGGCGATCGGGAAAGGCGACGAGCAGTTCCGTACCCCGACACACACTATGCGTTACGTCCCTGCTGCTTTCTGAAGGAAGGCTAGAGCTCCACATACAGACGCGTACAACACGCTCACCCTAACCCCTACCGCAGCATCTCAGCATCAGTCCTATTGAGAGATAACGTCAACAACTTGCACAACACACAGGCAAAACTGGTGGGAAAAATATACGCTTCTACCCTCGGCCAAGTCATAAAATTCCTGCAAAACCAACCAAACAAAAAACCTACCACACACAAAAACAAAACACCAAAAAAACCCCAGACAAAACCATAACACCCCCACAAAACCAAACAATCCAAAACACACTATTAGACCATCTTGCTACCCCTGAACATCCAACACAAACTTACTGACCCGAGGAAAAACAAAAGCTCGTACAAGTATACTTCCTAATATATATCTGCTGCTCAACTTTGACTGCTCTCTTACCTCAGCCAGAAACCTCCCCCTCTCTAAATGTCAAAACACACCTACCCAAAGAGCTTAGACAGCTCAAAACCTGCAACCAACTCAAGGAACAGTACCAGAGAAGCCCAGGAGCAGAATGAGCCTCCCGAAGAAAGGCTGGGGCTCATCTACGCCAGCAGAATGGCAAAGCAGAATGAAATCTTTTAAGAGCCCCTTCTCAAAAATTATCTCTGGTTATAAAGTAAATCATTTACTGTAAAACCATCAACCATTCGGAGTCACCTCAACGCTCTCTCTCGCTCAGTCCCTTAACAGAACTGAATCAGTCTCAAAGGACAAAAAACATGAAAAGAAACGTGGAAATATACAAGCGTATCGGGAACGGTACGAAGCAGCTAAATTAACACCTCAGTAGCTGGGACAAAACTAAATTGTAAAGGACAACAAAAAACCACCCCAGGAGACGCATCGATAAAAACAGAGGAAGGCTCTCTCTTCTCGCAGAAGCTCACGGAGAGACCTGAGCCAACGGTACACAGCTTTGGGGTAGCCGATACCGAAAAGAAACATACTCGAGACAGAAAACAGACTGCTGTGGAGCACAAAGGTGGCTTTGGCAAAGGTTCTGCCAGGACAAGAGTCACAGTTACAGGGAACGGACAGCGGCCGGCAGGGGAAACGCCGTCGGCGTGGCGGGGCCAGCGCGGGAAATGCCGCCCTCAGCTAACGCTGCGCTATCAAGCCTTAAGTGAAAACTGCAGAGCAGTTACATGAGACGGGCATAAGACGGATGCTGAATATCACTTGATGGTCACAAAATCTCATGGGGATGGGCACCACGTAGCCTCGTGGACACCCCTTAGACCCAAACGCTTAACGAGAGACGCTTCTTGCCAAAATACAAGCTCGACGAGGAAAAGCCAACGGGGATGTGGGGGCAACTACCAAAATCTCAGTATGTGAGCAGGCGTTACTTAAGATGGTGCAGTGGTTCTGCCGGGTCCGTCCAACCTGAGCAACGGGTTCTAACGCCTGTCCAGCAGCGTCCATGATCTCTCTCACGGCCTCCCACATCATAGACACCTCCCCTGCCTGGGACCGCGTTTTCCATGTCCCACCCCTCCCCATCCCCGCAATGAAAATCAAACACAACAAATAAGTACTCCACTTCATCTTCTTGGCCTCCAAAAGAAGCTTCCTTCCACTGCTGAGCATCGACACCGACATCCTCATGCTGTTCCTCAAAAGCAGGCTGGCCCTCGGGTGCCCGTACTGCCAAAGGAAGAGAAAATGATTATGCTCTTATGATGAGCTCCATCATCCTCTCCTTCAGGAAATCAAATCCCGATCGCTACATACCAGAAGTTTGTGCAGGAGATGGCCGAGGCCAGCCCCATATATGAGGCACTCTGTGACCCTGCTCTCTCTTTTGGCCACAGCACCCGCCACCGGGGAGCCCCAAACCCCTTGTGACTCCCAAGGAAAACCAGATAAAACTAGTTCAAAACAACTGGCAGGTGAGAGGTGACCGACAAACACGTATAGCCCACCTCAAACCAGCCAGAGAGCTGACTACCTCCCCCACTAAACTCTCATCTTCGACAAATACACCAAACAGAACAATGTTTACGCTGAACAGAACAAAACCCTTACCCTCTGACACTCTGAAAAGGATTTGTGCACCCACAAAATATATATATATTCATGCTATCGACCGACGGACCACACTTCCTCAGGGTCAGCCCTGCAAAGACAGGAGGACGCCCGATGCTCTCTCCATAAATATAAAATAAAAAACTGAGCCAGAGCCAGGCAGAGAGAGGCGGAGAAAGAACAAGTAGCCACAGGCTACAGGACAGAGAGAGGGAGGACCAAAAAGACGGGGAGTCAGGGAGCCACTCAGAGCGAGATGGAGAAAGAAGGGGCGGGGGGACGCAAAAAAAAAAAACTAAAAATAATTTTGCAGCAGGTAAGGAAAGAGAGGGGGCCAGGGGGGAGAGACAGGGAGGGCCCAGGACGCACAAGAGAGGCAACGGGGCCCCAGTGGCCCAGGACTCACCACGACTCTCGCTCTCAGCGCTGCTGGCACAATTTAGCCGTTCAGATGCTTCTTTCCCCTCCTCTCCGCCCTGCCTCTTCTGCAGCTCCAGACTCTAGGCCGTTCTCCACCTAAAGAGGATACACGGGTGTCTTACCGCTCTTACGAGATGAGGCTTCCTAGGCACATAGCCTAGCTCGCTCGTGCACTACACGCCCGTACCCAACTCCCGGTTACGCGTACAGACCCTGCGGTGCACGTTGGTGGCCTGGCCCGCTGCGGACTATGAAGGGGGATCCTTCCTCCCTCACCTGCAGGGACAGGCTCTCTCTTGCCTGCGGCAGGAAGGCAGCTGGCAGCCAGAGCGCCTTCAGTTTCTTCTGCTTTACCTTTCGTTGGCGTCTCCAGCTTCAGCCGAGGCAGCTCCTGTCCACAGCCGGGAAGGGCTCTGTGTGTCCCTTTTCGCCCCCGCGCTGCGAGGATGGCAACGCCGGGCAGAGAGAAGCCACGCAAGCCTGAGACGGCTGCAGTCAACGGCATCCCCGGGGGAAGGACAGACAACCACGTCCTCAGCACGGTCTCTGGGAGAGGGAAAGAAGAAACAGCGACCGTCATTACCGTCGATCGACCCTGGCCAAAGCCCCTCCTTGCGCAGGGGCTTCTGGACACACCGCCCCTTCCCCGCGCTACTGCTAAGGGCCCCTGCGCCGAGGGGGAATCCAGTGCGCTCGAGGGCCGGCTCGCTGCCTTCACGACAGGGCCTGGGGGCGGCCAAGGGCTACGCAGCACGCTTCAGGGGAGGTGCCGGGGCTGGGGGCAGGCGCACGGGGCAAGGGGGGGGCCAGGGGAGGCTGAGCGGGAGCTCCGGTGAGCCGGGGAGGCGGCGGCCATCATCTGCGCCCTGGGCAGGGGGAAAAGGTCCTCCTCCTTTCCCTCTTCCCTTCTGTCAGCTCCCGGGGAACTCACCGCTTCTCGGGGAGCGGCCGCACCTGGAAGCCCCCAGAAATCAACACGATTCCAACCCCAAAAATACACCGCGCCTACCGTACGCGGCACGGCCGCCCGGCACCCGAGCGCCGGAACACCGCGCCTCCCGCCGCGCCCCGGCGAGCCACGTGACAGGGCCGGCAGCCACTGCGCCAGGACTACAGCTCCCGGCATGCTCTGCGCCACAACACGGCCGCCCGGCAGCCCCCCGCCGCAAGGACTACAGCTCCCGCCATGCTCTGCGCCACAACACGGCCGCCCGGCAGCCCCCCGCCGCAAGGACTACAGCTCCCGGCATGCTCTGCGCCACAACACGGCCGCACGGCAGCCCCCCGCCACAAGGACTACAGCTCCCGCCATGCTCTGCGCCACAACACGGCCGCCCGGCAGCCCCCCGCCACAAGGACTACAGCTCCCGCCATGCTCTGCGCCACAACACGGCCGCCCGCCCAGCCGCCACACGCACCACCACAGCTCCCGCCACGCCGCGAGCCCGCCCTCCCCGCTCTCTCACCCTGCGGGGCACCGTCCCTCCCGCCGATGCACCCGGAAGCCCCACCGAGCCCTCAGCACAGCCTCGCTCTCCCCACCGCCCGCTCCGACCCGCCGCTGCCCCGCCGCAGCCCTCCTCAGGGCTTGACCCGGCACGCAGCGGCCCCCCACCCAGCCCCCGCTCACCTCCTCCCTCGCTACACTCGCAGCCCGCTGACGCTCGGCCACAGCTCCGCTCCGCTCCGCCCTCGGCTCACACTGGCCCCCCGGAGCAGGGCACCACCCCTTTTCCAGGGAGGAGCCGGCACCGCCAGCCCCACTGCCCGCACCTGGGGCTCCTCCAGCCAGACCCCGCCCACAGCTGAGGCGCAGCAGCAACGGGGGGCCCCCTCCCCTCACCCCCACAGTGCACCACCTCCTCCCCGGGCTCCATCACAGCCCCTTGCCCCACGCCAAGGGAGCGCAAACGCAGCCCTCAGGCCAAAGGAGAGGGCAGGTGTTGGTGCAGGCGCGCACGTAACAAGTCCCAGGAGCGATTCGTGGCTCAGGGTCCCCAACGCTCCCCCTGCCCCAAGGCCACCTCGGCCGCCGTTGCCGCAGCCGCACGGAGCTGGTGGTGGCTGGGATAGTGCTCATTTTCTCCACAGTAGCTAGGAAGGGATACGTTTTGGATTTATGCTCAAAACACCGTTAATAATGTAGAGATGTTTTGGTTCTTGCTGAGCACTGCTTCCACAGTCAGGGCCTCTTCTGGTTCTCTCAGTGCCCCACCAGCAAGTAGGCTGGGACAGCTGGGAAAGCTTTCCCAGCTAACTGACCAAAGGGATATTCCATACCATTTGACATCATGCTCAGCACACGCAGCTGGGGGAAGAAGGGGGAGTCCTGGGGGGGGGGGGGGGGGGGGGGGCTACGGCATTTCTCTCCCTAAGTAACCATGACACATGACAGAGCCCTGCTTTCCCAGAGGTGGCTCAACACCTGCCCGCCGAAAAGGAGGAGTGAATTAATTCCTTGCTTTGCTTCCACGCACAGCTTTTGCTTTACCTATTAAACAGTCTTGATCTCAGCCCATGATTTTTCTCACTTTTACCCTTCCAGCTCTCTCCCCCAGCCCACTGAGGGTGGAGCGAGCAAGCAGCTCCCTGGTGCAGAGTTGCCAGCTGGGGCTAAACCACGGCACGCACTTGTCCGCGTTTGGCAGGGAAGGGACCGTCCGTCGCCTGGCTCCTGGAGCGACGGGCTGCTGGGCAGAGGGGGAGGCCGCCAAAGGTGAGGAGCAGGGCACAGGACAGTAGGAAGAGAGAAGAGAAGAGAAGAGCAGCAGCCAGCTGGACGGGGGCGGGGGGGCGTGTGTGCGTGTAGTGAGAAGGCACGAGGCAGGGAACAGGACGGCCAGAGAAGGACAGGGAGCCTGACGGAGGTGGAGATACAAGCAGCAGAGAGAGGGGAAGAGAGGCAGCAGAAAGAGGGGGGAAGAGCAGGACACAGACCAACAAAGAAGGAAGAGGAGCAGGCTGGAGACGCACAAAGAACCTGGGGCAGGCAGCACGACAGCGAGGGAGGAAAGAAGAATAGGGGCAGGAAGCTGGACCGAGCGCGATGGAGACAGACAAGACAAGCGACAAGAACAGGGCAGAAAGGGAAGAATGAAGCCACGGGGACAGGGAGCCGAGACAGCCAACAACGGAGGGAAGGGGCCGGGGAGGGAACACCACAAAACAAACCATGGGGCTACGTGGTACAGCGCATGAGAAGGCAGAGAATTAAGAATTAGGGACAGGGAGCCAGAGAAACAACAACAAAAAAAAACACCCAAAACAAAGGGAGATGGGGAGCAAAAGGAATCGCAATGCGTACAGAAAGGAGAGAGAAACAATTCTAAAACAGGGTCATGGGGAAGCCAGAGACAGCAAGATGGAGAAAGGACAAAAGCTACAGGCTACAGGGCAGAGAGGGAAGAATTAATGAATAGACACAGAGAGCTGGGCAGAAAGAGATGGAGAAAGGCTGAAGATCACACGGCCAACAGGGAAGAGAGAAGAGAGGGAGGAATTTTCAAAACAGGGGCAAGAAGCCAGAGAGAGGGAGAGAGGCGCAACAATAAAATGGGGACAGGCCACAGGGCGGCGAGGAGGGAATCGATGAATAAGAACAGGAGACCAAAGAGAACACAATGTAGAATGGAAAAAAGGAACAGCGGCCTACAGGGAAGGAGGAATTAAAGATCAGGCACTGGGAGGCAGACAGAGACACATGAAGAAACAAGTAGGAAAAAAAAAAAACAAAAAACACACAACGGCAATGGGCTACAAAGACAGACAGAGAGGGAAGAAATAAAACATAGCAGCAAGGAGCTGGACAGAGAGAGATGAGGACAAACAAATAGCACGGGTCTACGTGACAGAGAACGTGGAATTAGAACACAGAGAGGGGGAGCTGGACAGAGAGAGAGGCTGAGAGAAAAATCTAGACGGGCTACGGCGGGCAGAGGCAGGAATTAAAACCTAGGGACAGGGAGCTGGACAGAGGGAGACGGAGATCACAGGGAACAGCGGCGGGTGCAGGAAGAACAGGAATTCAAGAATAGGGAAAGGGAGCTGGACAGAGAAGAACTCAGGCAGGCAAGTAACAGTAGCAGGGTACAGAGCAGAGCAGACGAACTAAAAAGCGCGGCGGGAGCGTTGAGGCAGACAGAGAGAGATTAAGAAAAAAGTCACGGGCTACGTGGCAAAGCAGGAGGAACTCAGAAACGGGGATGGCAACCAAGGGAGAGTGAGCTGGTGAAGGATAACGGGTATTCAAAGTGAGGGACGGGGAGCTGGGAAAAGCGAGGCAGAGAAAAACAGAATCACAGAGAGAATCACACAAAGCCAAAAAAGAAGAAACTGAACAACAGGAACAGGTGTAACCAAAGCGATGAAATCAACCAACCAGAGACGGTGTTCCATTACGGGAACACGGAGCGTACGAATCAGCGCATCTGTCGATCTGCATTTTAGTCCCTAGGCGATCGTTAATGTCAGCAGAACAACAGACAACGTGCTTCTGTCAGAAAAGGATGACAAAACGCGGTTTCGTGTAGCGCACTGAGAAAACTAGCCAAGACTGCCAAGATTAAGAGCCAAGAAGGTAAAAGGCAATTCTGGCAGGGGGAGATTGCGACCACCGACTCACGGACCACCACCGAGCCTGCGCAGCGATTTACATACGGAACGAGCAAGTTTGTACCGATCAGTAGACAGGACGATAATGAATATGTATGAATACGTAAAATTTTGATCTACAAATTCTACGGGAAAGGTGTGTGAGGTACGCACGCCAGGAGGAGCGATCCCCCGTGCATCTGGCGCCGTGAATAAAGAACGCCTGCTCTTTAATACTAGATTGGTGTTGAATAGATATTTCCGATTTTACCGTGTTTTTTGGTAACAGTTTTGGCACCCCAGATGGGAACCTGCTTTTGAATCTCGACGGATCCGCAGGACCGTGGGACCTGCAGCCAGCCCCAAGGAATTCTTGGGGAGAGCTTCCGATCCCCAGGCCAGAGAATTCTGAGAAAGATCCCCTGGACTGAAGTAAACAAGGCATTCGTTTACGAAGAAACTTAGGTAGAATAATATGTGGCGTTAGCTTCCCACATAGGATAGGATAGTGGGTTTGAGTCCCACAGGCCTGCCCGTAAGGCGCGGCAAAAGCCACGCAGGGTTGGGGCCAAGAGGTACCTCGGTTGGTAAGTCTCTGCTAGGCGAAAGCCTGTGGAGCGGGACCCGAGGGTAGGGGGGTCTTCAACAGGGGGTTGAAGTCTCCAGGGATATCTAGCAGGGGGCTACAGATCCCAGTGAGACCTCTAACGGGGGTTGGAGTCCCTCTGACTACTATTTGTGATAGTGCGCTATCACAACTGCTAGTCGACTGGGAGATGGGAGCATTTCTGAGTAAGAAACCTATCCCACAGAGAACACCTTTGGGATGTACTTTGAAGCACTGCAAAGACATCGGGGGTGATGACCCACTAACTCGGAAACCATTAATTGAATATTGCAATCATTGGTGCCCAACGTATCAATTGGAAGGTGGGCACGAATGGCCAGAACAGGAGACATTGCAATATCATACCATCTTGCAATTAATGTTGTTTTGTAAAAAGGGAAGGCAAATGGGAAGAAGTGGCATATGTTGATTTGTTCTTTACACTGTGGAATCATCCAGCGTGGCAGAAACAGCGTGAGATATGTCCACAGGATTCTACGGCAATGTTTCTGAAAAGAGGAAAATGTGGTGAGAACTTGAAGTGTTGCTCTACTTGTGATACTGGATACTTCACTTGATGGAACTGACAAGAAAATAGTATTGAATACAGCCAGAAGGCAGGTGCAGGGAGCACATGCTAACAGGAATTTACAGAGAACAACGAATAAGAATTTTCCATCTACAAATCCCGAGTGGGACCCTAATCAGCCAGGACCCAGGGGAATGTTGACTAGATGTCAGAGACAGATTTTATTTGGAGTAAGACATGCAATGCCAAAAGCCATAAATTTTGACCCATTTATTAAGTGAGACAAGAATTAAAGGAGTCCCCCCCTTCAGCCTTTATGGAAAGGCTGAAGGTGACCACCAGAAAATATACTCATTTGAACCCAGAAAAAAACAGAAAAAGCAATTCAGTTGGTCTCTATATTCATAAGACAATCAGCCCCAGATTGGGGGGGGTGGGGGGGGGGAGTAAAAAAACCTTCAGAAACTAGAAGAACCTGAATCCAGAGATCTGGGTAAAATGCTTGAAGTAGCTTGGCATGAAGGAGACCAGAGGAATCAACCCTAGCTGAACACCTGGTTACACTGAAGCTAGGGAATGAAGAAATAGAATTTTTGGTAGATACGGGAGCCACTTCTTTGGTATTGAATACACGTAAAGAGAAAGTTGATCATAAACCAGTAGGTGTTGTTAGTGCGACAGGGCAAAGAAAAATTAGCCTTTCTTAGAGCCATTAAAGTTTAAATTGGAGAAGCAATGGGCAACTCACCAGTTTCTGTATATGCCTGAATGTCCACTGCCTCTGTTATGATGAGATCTATTAAGTAAATTAGATGCTCAAGTAACTTTTAAAGATGGAGAGATTAAATTACTAATACCAGAACAGAATCAAAAGCCACAGAGGCGAGAGCGTTTATGTTACAGGATTCCTCCAGGGAGGAACAGGTTCCCGAAGAAGTGGAAAACGTAGTAATTCCTTTGGTTTGAGCGAGCGGAGCTCCGGAGCGACCTAAGCGGGCAGAGCCGGTAAAAGTAACCTTAAAGCCTGGAGCCAAGCCGGTAAGGCAAAAACAATACCGTATTAAGCGAGAGGCTCGAAAAGGATTAGAGAAGTTAATTATAAATTTTTTTCAGAATATGAGCTCTTAGTAGAATGTGAATCAGAATATAGTACTCCTGTGCCGCCAGTAAAGAAATCTAGAGGCAAAGAGTATTAGCTGGTTCACGATTTAAGGGCTATATCTCAGGTGGTCCAAGATCTACATCCGGTAGTAGCTAATCCATACACTTTACTGACCTCTTTTAAAGGAGGAGCATAAATGGTTTACTGTACTAGATTTGAAGGATGCCTTCTTTTGCATACCTCCAGGCATAAAAAGTCAAAGCCTATTTGCTTTGGAATGGGAAAGCCCCACCACAGAATGAAAGACACAGCTAACATGGACCGTACTTCCACAAGGATTTAAAATTAGTCCTACGATATTTGGGACTCAGCTGGCAAGAAAAAAAATTAGAAATATAGAAATGTATAGAAAAAACAGAACCCAGGGAGAGGCATACTGTTACAGAATGCAGACGACATTCTGATAGTGGCAGAAAGTAAAGAATAATGTTTTGAAATTTTTAAATTTTCTGGGCCAAGGAAGATGCGGAGTTTCCAGAAACAAAACCCAAATAGGAGAAGAAGCAGCCATTTATTTAGGATTCGAAATATCTCAAAGACAAAGACAATTAGAAAGTGAAAAGAAAGAAACTATTTGTCAAATTCCCGAACCTTGCGGCCCGAAGGAACTGAGAGCTTTTCTGAAAATAGTGAAATAGCGTCAGCTCTGGATTCTGAACTACAGACTGTATGTAAAACCATTATACGAGGCACTGAAAGAATCAAAGGATAAATATTTAACCTGGACGCCCGGATGCCAAACGGCATTCAAAGAACTGAAAAGAGCCTCAGTGATGGCCCCTGCATTAGGCCTACCCGATTTCGCTAAACCTTTTGAGCTGTTTGTCCACGAAAGACAACATTTAGCCCTTGGAGTGCTGACACAGCGACTGGGAACCTGGAAGAGACCCGTGGGCTACTTCTCCAAACAACTCGACCACGTGAGTAAAAGATGGCCTGGATGTTTACGGGCAGTGGCAACAGCAGCGCTGCCGATCCAGGAAGCCCCAAAGTTAACAATGGGACAAAAGATGACAGTATGTGTCCCGCACATAGCGGTGACTGTTTTAGAACAAAAGGGGGGTCGTTGGCTATCCCTTAGCAGAATGTTGAAATATCAAGTTGTTCTGTTAGAACAAGACCATGTGGAATCGAAGGCTACTGCTATACTGAATCCTGTATGTTTTTAACAACAGAAAACCTTACGGACAATTTCGAACACGATCGCTTGCTAACTATTGAACAAGTCTATTCCAGCAGACCAGGCCTGAGACACAAACCTCTGGGAAAATCCTGATCTGGAGTTGTTTACAGATGGAAGCAGCTCTGGGCGAGAAGAGAATGGCCGGATATGCTGTCGTTATCACCGCCGAGGGAATGGAGTCAGGGGCGCTGCCTGCGAACACCTCAGCACAGAAAGCAGTATTGGTAGCGTTGAAGCGAGCTCTGCGAATGGCAGAAGGACGAAGGATAAATATCTAGACTGATTCCAAACATGCATTTGGTGTGATCCACGATCATGGAGCTACTGGGAAGGAAAAAGGACTGCCATCAGCCCAAGAATCATTGATACAGCATAAAGAAGACATTCTCCAACTTCCGGAAGACGTGCAGAAACCAAAAGAAGTGGCGGTAAAGCGTTGCAAAGCTCATCGATTCGGCCAGACGGCTGTAAACATAAGCAAACGATTGACAGATAAAGCTGCAAAGAGGACTGCAGAGCAAGGTATCCTTGCACTAGTACCAGTAAAACAGATCGGAATTCCAAAGTTGAAACCGAGATTATTATAATAAATTGGATGAGCAATTAGCAGAACAATTGGAAGCATCACAAAACACAGAGAGATGGTAGGTAACACCAGAAAAACAAGTAATAATAATAACAACCCCACAAGTTATGACAGAACTTGCAAAAGAAAAGCATGAGCAAACACATTAGGGTGTAGATGCTACGGTTTTGAGTTTAAAAGCATCTGTAGCGTGTGTAGGCATGACAAGAATAATTAAACCCATGGTAGCTAAGTGTCCAATCTGTCCTAGAAATAATCCCCTGAACCAAAGGAAACCACCTTTAGGAGTAACAAAACAAAAAATTCTCCCGGAAATTATTAGCAAATTAAGTTCTCTGAGTTACCCAGACAAAATAGATATAGCAGTATTTGTTAGTGCTGATGGACAAATTTTCTAGTTGGCCAGAAGCTTTCTCGTGCTGCACCAACAAAGCTAGAGTAGTAGTTAAAATGTTGCTGAAAGAAATAATACCAAGATTTAGAGTGCCAACAGGAATGTCCTCTGGGAGAGGACCACATTTTTTTGCAGAGGTAGTTCAACAAATTAATAAAATTTTGGGTATAAAATGGAACCTGCATATGCCCTAGAGACCACAATCAAGTGAAAACTTTGAGAAGATGAACCAAACACTGAACTGACATAGTGGAATATTATTGATCTAGGATGGAAGTATTGAGAAAATGATTATTTCAAAACTTCCAAAGGGGGGAAATGTAACCAAAGCGATGAAATCAACCAACCAGAGACAGTGTTCCATTACGGGAACACGGAGCGTACGAATCAGCGCATCTGTCGATCTGCATTTTAGTCCCTAGGCGATCGTTAATGTCAGCAGAACAACAGACAACGTGCTTCTGTCAGAAAAGGATGACAAAACGCGGTTTCGTGTAGCGCACTGAGAAAACTAGCCAAGACTGCCAAGATTAAGAGCCAAGAAGGTAAAAGGCAATTCTGGCAGGGGGAGATCGCGACCACCGACTCACGGACCACCACCGAGCCTGCGCAGCGATTTACATACGGAACGAGCCAGTTTGTACCGATCAGTAGACAGGACGATAATGAATATGTATGAATACGTAAAATTTTGATCTACAAATTCTACGGGAAAGGTGTGTGAGGTACGCACGCCAGGAGAAGCGATCCCCCGTGCATCTGGCGCCGTGAACAAAGAACGCCTGCTCTTTAATACTAAATCGGCGTTGAGGAGTTGTTTCCGATTTTACCGCGTTTTTCGGTAACACACGGAGTCAGACCAAGAGGGCCAGAGAAAGACAAAATACCGACAGGCTACAGAACAGAGCAGGAGGAATAAAAAAATAAAAACGGAGCCAGAGCCAGGCAGAGAGAGGCGGAGAAAGAACAAGTAGCCACAGGCTACAGGACAGAGAGAGGGAGGCCTGAAAAGACGGGGAGGCAGGGAGCCACTCAGAGCGAGATGGAGAAAGAAGGTGCGGGGGGGCGCCAAAAAAAAAAAAAAAAAAAATTTTGCAGCAGGTAAGGAAAGAGAGGGGGCCAGGGGGGAGAGACAGGGAGGGCCCAGGACGCACAAGAGAGGCAACGGGGCCCCAGTGGCCCAGGACTCACCGCGACTCTCGCTCTCAGCGCTGCTGGCACAATTTAGCCGTTCAGATGCTTCTTTCCCCTCCTCTCCGCCCTGCCTCTTCTGCAGCTCCAGACTCTAGGCCGTCCTCCACCTAAAGAGGATACATGGGTGTCTTACCGCTCTTACGAGATGAGGCTTCCTAGGCACGTAGCCTAGCTCGCTCGTGCACTACACGCCCGTACCCAACTCCCGGTTACGCGTACAGACCCTGCGGTGCACGTTGGTGGCCTGGCCCGCTGCGGGCTACGAAGGGGGATCCTCCCTCCCTCACCTGCAGGGACAGGCTCTCTCTTGCCTGCGGCAGGAAGGCAGCTGGCAGCCAGAGCGCCTTCAGTTTCTTCTGCTTTACCTTTCGTTGGCGTCTCCAGCTTCAGCCGAGGCAGCTCCTGTCCACAGCCGGGAAGGGCTCTGTGTGTCCCTTTTCGCCCCCGCGCTGCGAGGATGGCAACACCGGGCAGAGAGAAGCCACGCAAGCCTGAGACGGCTGCAGTCAACGGCATCCCCGGGGGAAGGACAGACAACCACGTCCTCAGCACGGTCTCTGGGAGAGGGAAAGAAGAAACAGCGACCGTCATTACCGTCGATCGACCCTGGCCAAAGCCCCTCCTTGCGCAGGGGCTTCTGGACACACCGCCCCTTCCCCGCGCTACTGCTAAGGGCCCCTGCGCCGAGGGGGAATCCAGTGCGCTCGAGGGCCGGCTCGCTGCCTTCACGACAGGGCCTGGGGGCGGCCAAGGGCTACGCAGCACGCTTCAGGGGAGGTGCCGGGGCTGGGGGCAGGCACACGGGGCAAGGGGGGGGCCAGGGGAGGCTGAGCGGGAGCTCCGGTGAGCCGGGGAGGCGGCGGCCATCATCTGCGCCCTGGGCAGGGGGAAAAGGTCCTCCTCCTTTCCCTCTTCCCTTCTGTCAGCTCCCGGGGAACTCACCGCTTCTCGGGGAGCGGCCGCACCTGGAAGCCCCCAGAAATCAACACGAATCCAACCCCAAAAATACACCGCGCCTCCCGCCGCGCCCCGGCGAGCCACGTGACAGGGCCGGCAGCCACTGCGCCAGGACTACAGCTCCCGGCATGCTCTGCGCCACAACACGGCCGCCCGGCAGCCCCCCGCCACAAGGACTACAGCTCCCGGCATGCTCTGCGCCACAACACGGCCGCCCGGCAGCCCCCCGCCGCAAGGACTACAGCTCCCGCCATGCTCTGCGCCACAACACGGCCGCCCGCCCAGCCGCCACACGCACCACCACAGCTCCCGCCACGCCGCGAGCCCGCCCTCCCCGCTCTCTCACCCTGCGGGGCACCGTCCCTCCCGCCGATGCACCCGGAAGCCCCACCGAGCCCTCAGCACAGCCTCGCTCTCCCCACCGCCCGCTCCGACCCGCCGCTGCCCCGCCGCAGCCCTCCTCGGGGCTTGACCCGGCACGCAGCGGCCCCCCACCCAGCCCCCGCTCACCTCCTCCCTCGCTACACTCGCAGCCCGCTGACGCTCGGCCACAGCTCCGCTCCGCCCCGCCCTCGGCTCACACTGGCCCCCCGGAGCAGGGCACCACCCCTTTTCCAGGGAGGAGCCGGCACCGCCAGCCCCACTGCCCGCACCTGGGGCTCCTCCAGCCAGACCCCGCCCACAGCTGAGGCGCAGCAGCAACGGGGGGCCCCCTCCCCTCACCCCCACAGTGCACCACCTCCTCCCCCGGGCTCCATCACAGCCCCTTGCCCCACGCCAAGGGAGCGCAAACGCAGCCCTCAGGCCAAAGGAGAGGGCAGGTGTTGGTGCAGGCGCGCACGTAACAAGTCCCAGGAGCGATTCGTGGCTCAGGGTCCCCAACGCTCCCCCTGCCCCAAGGCCACCTCGGCCGCCGTTGCCGCAGCCGCACGGAGCTGGTGGTGGCTGGGATAGTGCTCATTTTCTCCACAGTAGCTAGGAAGGGATACGTTTTGGATTTATGCTCAAAACACCGTTAATAATGTAGAGATGTTTTGGTTCTTGCTGAGCACTGCTTCCACAGTCAGGGCCTCTTCTGGTTCTCTCAGTGCCCCACCAGCAAGTAGGCTGGGACAGCTGGGAAAGCTTTCCCAGCTAACTGACCAAAGGGATATTCCATACCATTTGACATCATGCTCAGCACACGCAGCTGGGGGAAGAAGGGGGAGTCCTTGGGGGGGGGGGGGGGGGGGGGGCTACGGCATTTCTCTCCCTAAGTAACCATGACACATGACAGAGCCCTGCTTTCCCAGAGGTGGCTCAACACCTGCCCGCCGAAAAGGAGGAGTGAATTAATTCCTTGCTTTGCTTCCACGCACAGCTTTTGCTTTACCTATTAAACAGTCTTGATCTCAGCCCATGATTTTTCTCACTTTTACCCTTCCAGCTCTCTCCCCCAGCCCACTGAGGGTGGAGCGAGCAAGCAGCTCCCTGGTGCAGAGTTGCCAGCTGGGGCTAAACCACGGCACGCGCTTGTCCGCGTTTGGCAGGAAAGGGACCGTCCGTCGCCTGGCTCCTGGAGCGACAGGCTGCTGGGCAGAGGGGGAGGCCACCAAAGGTGAGGAGCAGGGCACAGGACAGTAGGAAGAGAGAAGAGCGGCAGCCAGCTGGACGGGGGCGGGGGGGCGTGTGTGCGTGTAGTGAGAAGGCACGAGGCAGGGAACAGGACGGCCAGAGAAGGACAGGGAGCCTGACGGAGGTGGAGATACAAGCAGCAGAGAGAGGGGAAGAGAGGCAGCAGAAAGAGGGGGGAAGAGCAGGACACAGACCAACAAAGAAGGAAGAGGAGCAGGCTGGAGACGCACAAAGAACCTGGGGCAGGCAGCACGACAGCGAGGGAGGAAAGAAGAATAGGGGCAGGAAGCTGGACCGAGCGCGATGGAGACAGACAAGACAAGCGACAAGAACAGGGCAGAAAGGGAAGAATGAAGCCACGGGGACAGGGAGCCGAGACAGCCAACAACGGAGGGAAGGGGCCGGGGAGGGAACACCACAAAACAAACCATGGGGCTACGTGGTACAGAGCACGAGAAGGCAGAGAATTAAGAATTAGGGACAGGGAGCCAGAGAAACAACAACCAAAAAAAACACCCAAAACAAAGGGAGATGGGGAGCAAAAGGAATCGCAATGCGTACAGAAAGGAGAGAGAAACAATTCTAAAACAGGGTCACGGGGAAGCCAGAGACAGCAAGATGGAGAAAGGACAAAAGCTACAGGCTACAGGGCAGAGAGGGAAGAATTAATGAATAGACACAGAGAGCTGGGCAGAAAGAGATGGAGAAAGGCTGAAGATCACACGGCCAACAGGGAAGAGAGAAGAGAGGGAGGAATTTTCAAAACAGGGGCAAGAAGCCAGAGAGAGGGAGAGAGGCGCAACAATAAAATGGGGACAAGCCACAGGGCGGCGAGGAGGGAATCGATGAATAAGAACAGGAGACCAAAGAGAACACAATGTAGAATGGAAAAAAGGAACAGCGGCCTACAGGGAAGGAGGAATTAAAGATCAGGCACTGGGAGGCAGACAGAGACACATGAAGAAACAAGTAGGAAAAAAAAAAAAAAACACACAACGGCAATGGGCTACAAAGACAGACAGAGAGGGAAGAAATAAAACACAGCAGCAAGGAGCTGGACAGAGAGAGATGAGGACAAACAAACAGCACGGTCTACGTGACAGAGAACGTGGAATTAGAACACAGAGAGGGGGAGCCGGACAGAGAGAGAGGCCGAGAGAAAAATCTAGACGGGCTACGGCGGGCAGAGGCAGGAATTAAAACCTAGGGACAGGGAGCTGGACAGAGGGAGACGGAGATCACAGGGAACAGCGGCGGGTGCAGGAAGAACAGGAATTCAAGAATAGGGAAAGGGAGCTGGACAGAGAAGAACTCAGGCAGGCAAGTAACAGTAGCAGGGTACAGAGCAGAGCAGACGAACTAAAAAGCGCGGCGGGAGCGTTGAGGCAGACAGAGAGAGATTAAGAAAAAAGTCACGGGCTACGTGGCAAAGCAGGAGGAACTCAGAAACGGGGATGGCAACCAAGGGAGAGTGAGCTGGTGAAGGATAACGGGTATTCAAAGTGAGGGACGGGGAGCTGGGAAAAGCGAGGCAGAGAAAAACAGAATCACAGAGAGAATCACACAAAGCCAAAAAAGAAGAAACTGAACAACAGGAACAGGTGTAACCAAAGCGATGAAATCAACCAACCAGAGACGGTGTTCCATTACGGGAACACGGAGCGTACGAATCAGCGCATCTGTCGATCTGCATTTTAGTCCCTAGGCGATCGTTAATGTCAGCAGAACAACAGACAACGTGCTTCTGTCAGAAAAGGATGACAAAACGCGGTTTCGTGTAGCGCACTGAGAAAACTAGCCAAGACTGCCAAGATTAAGAGCCAAGAAGGTAAAAGGCAATTCTGGCAGGGGGAGATTGCGACCACCGACTCACGGACCACCACCGAGCCTGCGCAGCGATTTACATACGGAACGAGCAAGTTTGTACCGATCAGTAGACAGGACGATAATGAATATGTATGAATACGTAAAATTTTGATCTACAAATTCTACGGGAAAGGTGTGTGAGGGACGCACGCCAGGAGGAGCGATCCCCCGTGCATCTGGCGCCGTGAATAAAGAACGCCTGCTCTTTAATACTAGATTGGTGTTGAATAGATATTTCCGATTTTACCGTGTTTTTTGGTAACAGTTTTGGCACCCCAGATGGGAACCTGCTTTTGAATCTCGACGGATCCGCAGGACCGTGGGACCTGCAGCCAGCCCCAAGGAATTCTTGGGGAGAGCTTCCGATCCCCAGGCCAGAGAATTCTGAGAAAGATCCCCTGGACTGAAGTAAACAAGGCATTCGTTTACGAAGAAACTTAGGTAGAATAATATGTGGCGTTAGCTTCCCACATAGGACAGGATAGTGGGTTTGAGTCCCACAGGCCTGCCCGTAAGGCGCGGCGAAAGCCACGCAGGGTTGGGGCCAAGAGGTACCTCGGTTGGTAAGTCTCTGCTAGGCGAAAGCCTGTGGAGCGGGACCCGAGGGTAGGGGGGTCTTCAACAGGGGGTTGAAGTCTCCAGGGATATCTAGCAGGGGGCTACAGATCCCAGTGAGACCTCTAACGGGGGTTGGAGTCCCTCTGACTACTATTTGTGATAGTGCACTATCACAACTGCTAGTCGACTGGGAGATGGGAGCATTTCTGAGTAAGAAACCTATCCCACAGAGAACACCTTTGGGATGTACTTTGAAGCACTGGAAAGACATCGGGGGTGATGACCCACTAACTCGGAAACCATTAATTGAATATTGCAATCATTGGTGCCCAACGTATCAATTGGAAGGTGGGCACGAATGGCCAGAACAGGAGACATTGCAATATCATACCATCTTGCAATTAATGTTGTTTTGTAAAAAGGGAAGGCAAATGGGAAGAAGTGGCATATGTTGATTTGTTCTTTACACTGTGGAATCATCCAGCGTGGCAGAAACAGCGTGAGATATGTCCACAGGATTCTACGGCAATGTTTCTGAAAAGAGGAAAATGTGGTGAGAACTTGAAGTGTTGCTCTACTTGTGATACTGGATACTTCACTTGATGGAACTGACAAGAAAATAGTATTGAATACAGCCAGAAGGCAGGTGCAGGGAGCACATGCTAACAGGAATTTACAGAGAACAACGAATAAGAATTTTCCATCTACAAATCCCGAGTGGGACCCTAATCAGCCAGGACCCAGGGGAATGTTGACTAGATGTCAGAGACAGATTTTATTTGGAGTAAGACATGCAATGCCAAAAGCCATAAATTTTGACCCATTTATTAAGTGAGACAAGAATTAAAGGAGTCCCCTTCAGCCTTTATGGAAAGACTGAAGGTGACCACCAGAAAATATACTCATTTGAACCCAGAAAAACACAGAAAAAGCAATTCAGTTGGTCTCTATATTCATAAGACAATCAGCCCCAGATTGGGGGGGGTGGGGGGGGGGAGTAAAAAAACCTTCAGAAACTAGAAGAACCTGAATCCAGAGATCTGGGTAAAATGCTTGAAGTAGCTTGGCATGAAGGAGACCAGAGGAATCAACCCTAGCTGAACACCTGGTTACACTGAAGCTAGGGAATGAAGAAATAGAATTTTTGGTAGATACGGGAGCCACTTCTTTGGTATTGAATACACGTAAAGAGAAAGTTGATCATAAACCAGTAGGTGTTGTTAGTGCGACAGGGCAAAGAAAAATTAGCCTTTCTTAGAGCCATTAAAGTTTAAATTGGAGAAGCAATGGGCAACTCACCAGTTTCTGTATATGCCTGAATGTCCACTGCCTCTGTTATGATGAGATCTATTAAGTAAATTAGATGCTCAAGTAACTTTTAAAGATGGAGAGATTAAATTACTAATACCAGAACAGAATCAAAAGCCACAGAGGCGAGAGCGTTTATGTTACAGGATTCCTCCAGGGAGGAACAGGTTCCCGAAGAAGTGGAAAACGTAGTAATTCCTTTGGTTTGAGCGAGCGGAGCTCCGGAGCGACCTAAGCGGGCAGAGCCGGTAAAAGTAACCTTAAAGCCTGGAGCCAAGCCGGTAAGGCAAAAACAATACCGTATTAAGCGAGAGGCTCGAAAAGGATTAGAGAAGTTAATTATAAATTTTTTTCAGAATATGAGCTCTTAGTAGAATGTGAATCAGAATATAGTACTCCTGTGCCGCCAGTAAAGAAATCTAGAGGCAAAGAGTATTAGCTGGTTCACGATTTAAGGGCTATATCTCAGGTGGTCCAAGATCTACATCCGGTAGTAGCTAATCCATACACTTTACTGACCTCTTTTAAAGGAGGAGCATAAATGGTTTACTGTACTAGATTTGAAGGATGCCTTCTTTTGCATACCTCCAGGCATAAAAAGTCAAAGCCTATTTGCTTTGGAATGGGAAAGCCCCACCACAGAATGAAAGACACAGCTAACATGGACCGTACTTCCACAAGGATTTAAAATTAGTCCTACGATATTTGGGACTCAGCTGGCAAGAAAAAAAATTAGAAATATAGAAATGTATAGAAAAAACAGAACCCAGGGAGAGGCATACTGTTACAGAATGCAGACGACATTCTGATAGTGGCAGAAAGTAAAGAATAATGTTTTGAAATTTTTAAATTTTCTGGGCCAAGGAAGATGCGGAGTTTCCAGAAACAAAACCCAAATAGGAGAAGAAGCAGCCATTTATTTAGGATTCGAAATATCTCAAAGACAAAGACAATTAGAAAGTGAAAAGAAAGAAACTATTTGTCAAATTCCCGAACCTTGCGGCCCGAAGGAACTGAGAGCTTTTCTGAAAATAGTGAAATAGCGTCAGCTCTGGATTCTGAACTACAGACTGTATGTAAAACCATTATACGAGGCACTGAAAGAATCAAAGGATAAATATTTAACCTGGACGCCCGGATGCCAAACGCCATTCAAAGAACTGAAAAGAGCCTCAGTGATGGCCCCTGCATTAGGCCTACCCGATTTCGCTAAACCTTTTGAGCTGTTTGTCCACGAAAGACAACATTTAGCCCTTGGAGTGCTGACACAGCGACTGGGAACCTGGAAGAGACCCGTGGGCTACTTCTCCAAACAACTCGACCACGTGAGTAAAAGATGGCCTGGATGTTTACGGGCAGTGGCAACAGCAGCGCTGCCGATCCAGGAAGCCCCAAAGTTAACAATGGGACAAAAGATGACAGTATGTGTCCCGCACATAGCGGTGACTGTTTTAGAACAAAAGGGGGGTCGTTGGCTATCCCTTAGCAGAATGTTGAAATATCAAGTTGTTCTGTTAGAACAAGACCATGTGGAATCGAAGGCTACTGCTATACTGAATCCTGTATGTTTTTAACAACAGAAAACCTTACGGACAATTTCGAACACGATCGCTTGCTAACTATTGAACAAGTCTATTCCAGCAGACCAGGCCTGAGACACAAACCTCTGGGAAAATCCTGATCTGGAGTTGTTTACAGATGGAAGCAGCTCTGGGCGAGAAGAGAATGGCCGGATATGCTGTCGTTATCACCGCCGAGGGAATGGAGTCAGGGGCGCTGCCTGCGAACACCTCAGCACAGAAAGCAGTATTGGTAGCGTTGAAGCGAGCTCTGCGAATGGCAGAAGGACGAAGGATAAATATCTAGACTGATTCCAAACATGCATTTGGTGTGATCCACGATCATGGAGCTACTGGGAAGGAAAAAGGACTGCCATCAGCCCAAGAATCATTGATACAGCATAAAGAAGACATTCTCCAACTTCCGGAAGACGTGCAGAAACCAAAAGAAGTGGCGGTAAAGCGTTGCAAAGCTCATCGATTCGGCCAGACGGCTGTAAACATAAGCAAACGATTGACAGATAAAGCTGCAAAGAGGACTGCAGAGCAAGGTATCCTTGCACTAGTACCAGTAAAACAGATCGGAATTCCAAAGTTGAAACCGAGATTATTATAATAAATTGGATGAGCAATTAGCAGAACAATTGGAAGCATCACAAAACACAGAGAGATGGTAGGTAACACCAGAAAAACAAGTAATAATAATAACAACCCCACAAGTTATGACAGAACTTGCAAAAGAAAAGCATGAGCAAACACATTAGGGTGTAGATGCTACGGTTTTGAGTTTAAAAGCATCTGTAGCGTGTGTAGGCATGACAAGAATAATTAAACCCATGGTAGCTAAGTGTCCAATCTGTCCTAGAAATAATCCCCTGAACCAAAGGAAACCACCTTTAGGAGTAACAAAACAAAAAATTCTCCCGGAAATTATTAGCAAATTAAGTTCTCTGAGTTACCCAGACAAAATAGATATAGCAGTATTTGTTAGTGCTGATGGACAAATTTTCTAGTTGGCCAGAAGCTTTCTCGTGCTGCACCAACAAAGCTAGAGTAGTAGTTAAAATGTTGCTGAAAGAAATAATACCAAGATTTAGAGTGCCAACAGGAATGTCCTCTGGGAGAGGACCACATTTTTTTGCAGAGGTAGTTCAACAAATTAATAAAATTTTGGGTATAAAATGGAACCTGCATATGCCCTAGAGACCACAATCAAGTGAAAACTTTGAGAAGATGAACCAAACACTGAACTGACATAGTGGAATATTATTGATCTAGGATGGAAGTATTGAGAAAATGATTATTTCAAAACTTCCAAAGGGGGGAAATGTAACCAAAGCGATGAAATCAACCAACCAGAGACGGTGTTCCATTACGGGAACACGGAGCGTACGAATCAGCGCATCTGTCGATCTGCATTTTAGTCCCTAGGCGATCGTTAATGTCAGCAGAACAACAGACAACGTGCTTCTGTCAGAAAAGGATGACAAAACGCGGTTTCGTGTAGCGCACTGAGAAAACTAGCCAAGACTGCCAAGATTAAGAGCCAAGAAGGTAAAAGGCAATTCTGGCAGGGGGAGATCGCGACCACCGACTCACGGACCACCACCGAGCCTGCGCAGCGATTTACATACGGAACGAGCCAGTTTGTACCGATCAGTAGACAGGACGATAATGAATATGTATGAATACGTAAAATTTTGATCTACAAATTCTACGGGAAAGGTGTGTGAGGTACGCACGCCAGGAGAAGCGATCCCCCGTGCATCTGGCGCCGTGAACAAAGAACGCCTGCTCTTTAATACTAAATCGGCGTTGAGGAGTTGTTTCCGATTTTACCGCGTTTTTCGGTAACACACGGAGTCAGACCAAGAGGGCCAGAGAAAGACAAAATACCGACAGGCTACAGAACAGAGCAGGAGGAATAAAAAAATAAAAACGGAGCCAGAGCCAGGCAGAGAGAGGCGGAGAAAGAACAAGTAGCCACAGGCTACAGGACAGAGAGAGGGAGGCCTGAAAAGACGGGGAGGCAGGGAGCCACTCAGAGCGAGATGGAGAAAGAAGGTGCGGGGGGGCGCCAAAAAAAAAAAAAAAAAAAATTTTGCAGCAGGTAAGGAAAGAGAGGGGGCCAGGGGGGAGAGACAGGGAGGGCCCAGGACGCACAAGAGAGGCAACGGGGCCCCAGTGGCCCAGGACTCACCGCGACTCTCGCTCTCAGCGCTGCTGGCACAATTTAGCCGTTCAGATGCTTCTTTCCCCTCCTCTCCGCCCTGCCTCTTCTGCAGCTCCAGACTCTAGGCCGTCCTCCACCTAAAGAGGATACATGGGTGTCTTACCGCTCTTACGAGATGAGGCTTCCTAGGCACGTAGCCTAGCTCGCTCGTGCACTACACGCCCGTACCCAACTCCCGGTTACGCGTACAGACCCTGCGGTGCACGTTGGTGGCCTGGCCCGCTGCGGGCTACGAAGGGGGATCCTCCCTCCCTCACCTGCAGGGACAGGCTCTCTCTTGCCTGCGGCAGGAAGGCAGCTGGCAGCCAGAGCGCCTTCAGTTTCTTCTGCTTTACCTTTCGTTGGCGTCTCCAGCTTCAGCCGAGGCAGCTCCTGTCCACAGCCGGGAAGGGCTCTGTGTGTCCCTTTTCGCCCCCGCGCTGCGAGGATGGCAACACCGGGCAGAGAGAAGCCACGCAAGCCTGAGACGGCTGCAGTCAACGGCATCCCCGGGGGAAGGACAGACAACCACGTCCTCAGCACGGTCTCTGGGAGAGGGAAAGAAGAAACAGCGACCGTCATTACCGTCGATCGACCCTGGCCAAAGCCCCTCCTTGCGCAGGGGCTTCTGGACACACCGCCCCTTCCCCGCGCTACTGCTAAGGGCCCCTGCGCCGAGGGGGAATCCAGTGCGCTCGAGGGCCGGCTCGCTGCCTTCACGACAGGGCCTGGGGGCGGCCAAGGGCTACGCAGCACGCTTCCGGGGAGGTGCCGGGGCTGGGGGCAGGCGCACGGGGCAAGGGGGGGGCCAGGGGAGGCTGAGCGGGAGCTCCGGTGAGCCGGGGAGGCGGCGGCCATCATCTGCGCCCTGGGCAGGGGGAAAAGGTCCTCCTCCTTTCCCTCTTCCCTTCTGTCAGCTCCCGGGGAACTCACCGCTTCTCGGGGAGCGGCCGCACCTGGAAGCCCCCAGAAATCAACACGAATCCAACCCCAAAAATACACCGCGCCTACCGTACGCGGCACGGCCGCCCGGCACCCGAGCGCCGGAACACCGCGCCTCCCGCCGCGCCCCGGCGAGCCACGTGACAGGGCCGGCAGCCACTGCGCCAGGACTACAGCTCCCGGCACGCTCTGCGCCACAACACGGCCGCCCGGCAGCCGCGCGCCGCAAGGACTACAGCTCCCGGCATGCTCTGCGCCACAACACGGCCGCACGGCAGCCCCCCGCCACAAGGACTACAGCTCCCGCCATGCTCTGCGCCACAACACGGCCGCCCGGCAGCCCCCCGACACAAGGACTACAGCTCCCGGCACGCTCTGCGCCACAACACGGCCGCCCGCCCAGCCGCCACACGCACCACCACAGCTCCCGCCACGCCGCGAGCCCGCCCTCCCCGCTCTCTCACCCTGCGGGGCACCGCCCCTCCCGCCGATGCACCCGGAAGCCCCACCGAGCCCTCAGCACAGCCTCGCTCTCCCCACCGCCCGCTCCGACCCGCCGCTGCCCCGCCGCAGCCCTCCTCGGGGCTTGACCCGGCACGCAGCGGCCCCCCACCCAGCCCCCGCTCACCTCCTCCCTCGCTACACTCGCAGCCCGCTGACGCTCGGCCACAGCTCCGCTCCGCTCCGCCCTCGGCTCACACTGGCCCCCCGGAGCAGGGCACCACCCCTTTTCCAGGGAGGAGCCGGCACCGCCAGCCCCACTGCCCGCACCTGGGGCTCCTCCAGCCAGACCCCGCCCACAGCTGAGGCGCAGCAGCAACGGGGGGCCCCCTCCCCTCACCCCCACAGTGCACCACCTCCTCCCCCGGGCTCCATCACAGCCCCTTGCCCCACGCCAAGGGAGCGCAAACGCAGCCCTCAGGCCAAAGGAGAGGGCAGGTGTTGGTGCAGGCGCGCACGTAACAAGTCCCAGGAGCGATTCGTGGCTCAGGGTCCCCAACGCTCCCCCTGCCCCAAGGCCACCTCGGCCGCCGTTGCCGCAGCCGCACGGAGCTGGTGGTGGCTGGGATAGTGCTCATTTTCTCCACAGTAGCTAGGAAGGGATACGTTTTGGATTTATGCTCAAAACCCCGTTAATAATGTAGAGATGTTTTGGTTCTTGCTGAGCACTGCTTCCACAGTCAGGGCCTCTTCTGGTTCTCTCAGTGCCCCACCAGCAAGTAGGCTGGGACAGCTGGGAAAGCTTTCCCAGCTAACTGACCAAAGGGATATTCCATACCATTTGACATCATGCTCAGCACACGCAGCTGGGGGAAGAAGGGGGAGTCCTTGGGGGGGGGGGGGGCTACGGCATTTCTCTCCCTAAGTAACCATGACACATGACAGAGCCCTGCTTTCCCAGAGGTGGCTCAACACCTGCCCGCCGAAAAGGAGGAGTGAATTAATTCCTTGCTTTGCTTCCACGCACAGCTTTTGCTTTACCTATTAAACAGTCTTGATCTCAGCCCATGATTTTTCTCACTTTTACCCTTCCAGCTCTCTCCCCCAGCCCACTGAGGGTGGAGCGAGCAAGCAGCTCCCTGGTGCAGAGTTGCCAGCTGGGGCTAAACCACGGCACGCGCTTGTCCGCATTTGGCAGGAAAGGGACCGTCCGTCGCCTGGCTCCTGGAGCGACGGGCTGCTGGGCAGAGGGGGAGGCCACCAAAGGTGAGGAGCAGGGCACAGGACAGTAGGAAGAGAGAAGAGAAGAGAAGAGCGGCAGCCAGCTGGACGGGGGCGGGGGGGCGTGTGTGCGTGTAGTGAGAAGGCACGAGGCAGGGAACAGGACGGCCAGAGAAGGACAGGGAGCCTGACGGAGGTGGAGATACAAGCAGCAGAGAGAGGGGAAGAGAGGCAGCAGAAAGAGGGGGGAAGAGCAGGACACAGACCAACAAAGAAGGAAGAGGAGCAGGCTGGAGACGCACAAAGAACCTGGGGCAGGCAGCACGACAGCGAGGGAGGAAAGAAGAATAGGGGCAGGAAGCTGGACCGAGCGCGATGGAGACAGACAAGACAAGCGACAAGAACAGGGCAGAGAGGGAAGAATGAAGCCACGGGGACAGGGAGCCGAGACAGCCAACAACGGAGGGAAGGGGCCGGGGAGGGAACACCACAAAACAAACCATGGGGCTACGTGGTACAGAGCATGAGAAGGCAGAGAATTAAGAATTAGGGACAGGGAGCCAGAGAAACAACAACAAAAAAAAAACACCCAAAACAAAGGGAGATGGGGAGCAAAAGGAATCGCAATGCGTACAGAAAGGAGAGAGAAACAATTCTAAAACAGGGTCACGGGGAAGCCAGAGACAGCAAGATGGAGAAAGGACAAAAGCTACAGGCTACAGGGCAGAGAGGGAAGAATTAATGAATAGACACAGAGAGCTGGGCAGAAAGAGATGGAGAAAGGCTGAAGATCACACGGCCAACAGGGAAGAGAGAAGAGAGGGAGGAATTTTCAAAACAGGGGCAAGAAGCCAGAGAGAGGGAGAGAGGCGCAACAATAAAATGGGGACAAGCCACAGGGCGGCGAGGAGGGAATCGATGAATAAGAACAGGAGACCAAAGAGAACACAATGTAGAATGGAAAAAAGGAACAGCGGCCTACAGGGAAGGAGGAATTAAAGATCAGGCACTGGGAGGCAGACAGAGACACATGAAGAAACAAGTAGGAAAAAAAAAAAAAACAACACACACAACGGCAATGGGCTACAAAGACAGACAGAGAGGGAAGAAATAAAACATAGCAGCAAGGAGCTGGACAGAGAGAGATGAGGACAAACAAATAGCACGGGTCTACGTGACAGAGAACGTGGAATTAGAACACAGAGAGGGGGAGCCGGACAGAGAGAGAGGCCGAGAGAAAAATCTAGACGGGCTACGGCGGGCAGAGGCAGGAATTAAAACCTAGGGACAGGGAGCTGGACAGAGGGGACGGAGATCACAGGGAACAGCGGCGGGTGCAGGAAGAACAGGAATTCAAGAATAGGGAAAGGGAGCTGGACAGAGAAGAACTCAGGCAGGCAAGTAACAGTAGCAGGGTACAGAGCAGAGCAGACGAACTAAAAAGCGCGGCGGGAGCGTTGAGGCAGACAGAGAGAGATTAAGAAAAAAGTCACGGGCTACGTGGCAAAGCAGGAGGAACTCAGAAACGGGGATGGCAACCAAGGGAGAGTGAGCTGGTGAAGGATAACGGGTATTCAAAGTGAGGGACGGGGAGCTGGGAAAAGCGAGGCAGAGAAAAACAGAATCACAGAGAGAATCACACAAAGCCAAAAAAGAAGAAACTGAACAACAGGAACAGGTGTAACCAAAGCGATGAAATCAACCAACCAGAGACGGTGTTCCATTACGGGAACACGGAGCGTACGAATCAGCGCATCTGTCGATCTGCATTTTAGTCCCTAGGCGATCGTTAATGTCAGCAGAACAACAGACAACGTGCTTCTGTCAGAAAAGGATGACAAAACGCGGTTTCGTGTAGCGCACTGAGAAAACTAGCCAAGACTGCCAAGATTAAGAGCCAAGAAGGTAAAAGGCAATTCTGGCAGGGGGAGATCGCGACCACCGACTCACGGACCACCACCGAGCCTGCGCAGTGATTTACATACGGAACGAGCCAGTTTGTACCGATCAGTAGACAGGACGATAATGAATATGTATGAATACGTAAAATTTTGATCTACAAATTCTACGGGAAAGGTGTGTGAGGTACGCACGCCAGGAGAAGCGATCCCCCGTGCATCTGGCGCCGTGAATAAAGAACGCCTGCTCTTTAATACTAAATCGGCGTTGAGGAGTTGTTTCCGATTTTACCGCGTTTTTCGGTAACACACGGAGTCAGACCAAGAGGGCCAGAGAAAGACAAAATACCGACAGGCTACAGAACAGAGCAGGAGGAATAAAAAAATAAAAACGGAGCCAGAGCCAGGCAGAGAGAGGCGGAGAAAGAACAAGTAGCCACAGGCTACAGGACAGAGAGAGGGAGGCCTGAAAAGACGGGGAGGCAGGGAGCCACTCAGAGCGAGATGGAGAAAGAAGGGGCGGGGGGGCGCCAAAAAAAAAAAAAATAAATTTTGCAGCAGGTAAGGAAAGAGAGGGGGCCAGGGGGGAGAGACAGGGAGGGCCCAGGACGCACAAGAGAGGCAACGGGGCCCCAGTGGCCCAGGACTCACCGCGACTCTCGCTCTCAGCGCTGCTGGCACAATTTAGCCGTTCAGATGCTTCTTTCCCCTCCTCTCCGCCCTGCCTCTTCTGCAGCTCCAGACTCTAGGCCGTTCTCCACCTAAAGAGGATACACGGGTGTCTTACCGCTCTTACGAGATGAGGCTTCCTAGGCACGTAGCCTAGCTCGCTCGTGCACTACACGCCCGTACCCAACTCCCGGTTACGCGTACAGACCCTGCGGTGCACGTTGGTGGCCTGGCCCGCTGCGGGCTACGAAGGGGGATCCTCCCTCCCTCACCTGCAGGGACAGGCTCTCTCTTGCCTGCGGCAGGAAGGCAGCTGGCAGCCAGAGCGCCTTCAGTTTCTTCTGCTTTACCTTTCGTTGGCGTCTCCAGCTTCAGCCGAGGCAGCTCCTGTCCACAGCCGGGAAGGGCTCTGTGTGTCCCTTTTCGCCCCCGCGCTGCGAGGATGGCAACGCCGGGCAGAGAGAAGCCACGCAAGCCTGAGACGGCTGCAGTCAACGGCATCCCCGGGGGAAGGACAGACAACCACGTCCTCAGCACGGTCTCTGGGAGAGGGAAAGAAGAAACAGCGACCGTCATTACCGTCGATCGACCCTGGCCAAAGCCCCTCCTTGCGCAGGGGCTTCTGGACACACCGCCCCTTCCCCGCGCTACTGCTAAGGGCCCCTGCGCCGAGGGGGAATCCAGTGCGCTCGAGGGCCGGCTCGCTGCCTTCACGACAGGGCCTGGGGGCGGCCAAGGGCTACGCAGCACGCTTCCGGGGAGGTGCCGGGGCTGGGGGCAGGCGCACGGGGCAAGGGGGGGGCCAGGGGAGGCTGAGCGGGAGCTCCGGTGAGCCGGGGAGGCGGCGGCCATCATCTGCGCCCTGGGCAGGGGGAAAAGGTCCTCCTCCTTTCCCTCTTCCCTTCTGTCAGCTCCCGGGGAACTCACCGCTTCTCGGGGAGCGGCCGCACCTGGAAGCCCCCAGAAATCAACACGAATCCAACCCCAAAAATACACCGCGCGTACCGTACGGGGCACGGCCGCCCGGCACCCGAGCGCCGGAACACCGCGCCTCCCGCCGCGCCCCGGCGAGCCACGTGACAGGGCCGGCAGCCACTGCGCCAGGACTACAGCTCCCGGCACGCTCTGCGCCACAACACGGCCGCCCGGCAGCCGCGCGCCGCAAGGACTACAGCTCCCGGCATGCTCTGCGCCACAACACGGCCGCCCGGCAGCCCCCCGCCACAAGGACTACAGCTCCCGCCACGCTCTGCGCCACAACGCGGCCGCCCGGCAGCCCCCCGCCACAAGGACTACAGCTCCCGGCATGCTCTGCGCCACAACACGGCCGCCCGGCAGCCGCGCGCCGCAAGGACTACAGCTCCCGGCATGCTCTGCGCCACAACACGGCCGCCCGGCAGCCCCCCGCCACAAGGACTACAGCTCCCGCCACGCTCTGCGCCACAACGCGGCCGCCCGGCAGCCCCCCGCCACAAGGACTACAGCTCCCGGCATGCTCTGCGCCACAACATGGCCGCCCGGCAGCCCCCCGACACAAGGACTACAGCTCCCGGCACGCTCTGCGCCACAACATGGCCGCCCGCCCAGCCGCCACACGCACCACCACAGCTCCCGCCACGCCGCGAGCCCGCCCTCCCCGCTCTCTCACCCTGCGGGGCACCGTCCCTCCCGCCGCTGCCCCCGGAAGCCCCACCGAGCCCTCAGCACAGCCTCGCTCTCCCCACCGCCCGCTCCGACCCGCCGCTGCCCCGCCGCAGCCCTCCTCGGGGCTTGACCCGGCACGCAGCGGCCCCCCACCCAGCCCCCGCTCACCTCCTCCCTCGCTACACTCGCAGCCCGCTGACGCTCGGCCACAGCTCCGCTCCGCTCCGCCCTCGGCTCACACTGGCCCCCCGGAGCAGGGCACCACCCCTTTTCCAGGGAGGAGCCGGCACCGCCAGCCCCACTGCCCGCACCTGGGGCTCCTCCAGCCAGACCCCGCCCACAGCTGAGGCGCAGCAGCAACGGGGGGCCCCCTCCCCTCACCCCCACAGTGCACCACCTCCTCCCCCGGGCTCCATCACAGCCCCTTGCCCCACGCCAAGGGAGCGCAAACGCAGCCCTCAGGCCAAAGGAGAGGGCAGGTGTTGGTGCAGGCGCGCACGTAACAAGTCCCAGGAGCGATTCGTGGCTCAGGGTCCCCAACGCTCCCCCTGCCCCAAGGCCACCTCGGCCGCCGTTGCCGCAGCCGCACGGAGCTGGTGGTGGCTGGGATAGTGCTCATTTTCTCCACAGTAGCTAGGAAGGGATACGTTTTGGATTTATGCTCAAAACACCGTTAATAATGTAGAGATGTTTTGGTTCTTGCTGAGCACTGCTTCCACAGTCAGGGCCTCTTCTGGTTCTCTCAGTGCCCCACCAGCAAGTAGGCTGGGACAGCTGGGAAAGCTTTCCCAGCTAACTGACCAAAGGGATATTCCATACCATTTGACATCATGCTCAGCACACGCAGCTGGGGGAAGAAGGGGGAGTCCTTGGGGGGGGGGGGGCTACGGCATTTCTCTCCCTAAGTAACCATGACACATGACAGAGCCCTGCTTTCCCAGAGGTGGCTCAACACCTGCCCGCCGAAAAGGAGGAGTGAATTAATTCCTTGCTTTGCTTCCACGCACAGCTTTTGCTTTACCTATTAAACAGTCTTGATCTCAGCCCATGATTTTTCTCACTTTTACCCTTCCAGCTCTCTCCCCCAGCCCACTGAGGGTGGAGCGAGCAAGCAGCTCCCTGGTGCAGAGTTGCCAGCTGGGGCTGAACCACGGCACGTGCTTGTCCGCGTTTGGCAGGGAAGGGACCGTCCGTCGCCTGGCTCCTGGAGCGACAGGCTGCTGGGCAGAGGGGGAGGCCACCAAAGGTGAGGAGCAGGGCACAGGACAGTAGGAAGAGAGAAGAGAAGAGAAGAGCGGCAGCCAGCTGGACGGGGGCGGGGGGGCGTGTGTGCGTGTAGTGAGAAGGCACGAGGCAGGGAACAGGACGGCCAGAGAAGGACAGGGAGCCTGACGGAGGTGGAGATACAAGCAGCAGAGAGAGGGGAAGAGAGGCAGCAGAAAGAGGGGGGAAGAGCAGGACACAGACCAACAAAGAAGGAAGAGGAGCAGGCTGGAGACGCACAAAGAACCTGGGGCAGGCAGCACGACAGCGAGGGAGGAAAGAAGAATAGGGGCAGGAAGCTGGACCGAGCGCGATGGAGACAGACAAGACAAGCGACAAGAACAGGGCAGAGAGGGAAGAATGAAGCCACGGGGACAGGGAGCCGAGACAGCCAACAACGGAGGGAAGGGGCCGGGGAGGGAACACCACAAAACAAACCATGGGGCTACGTGGTACAGAGCATGAGAAGGCAGAGAATTAAGAATTAGGGACAGGGAGCCAGAGAAACAACAACCAAAAAAAAACACCCAAAACAAAGGGAGATGGGGAGCAAAAGGAATCGCAATGCGTACAGAAAGGAGAGAGAAACAATTCTAAAACAGGGTCACGGGGAAGCCAGAGACAGCAAGATGGAGAAAGGACAAAAGCTACAGGCTACAGGGCAGAGAGGGAAGAATTAATGAATAGACACAGAGAGCTGGGCAGAAAGAGATGGAGAAAGGCTGAAGATCACACGGCCAACAGGGAAGAGAGAAGAGAGGGAGGAATTTTCAAAACAGGGGCAAGAAGCCAGAGAGAGGGAGAGAGGCGCAACAATAAAATGGGGACAGGCCACAGGGCGGCGAGGAGGGAATCGATGAATAAGAACAGGAGACCAAAGAGAACACAATGTAGAATGGAAAAAAGGAACAGCGGCCTACAGGGAAGGAGGAATTAAAGATCAGGCACTGGGAGGCAGACAGAGACACATGAAGAAACAAGTAGGAAAAAAAAAAAAAACAACACACACAACGGCAATGGGCTACAAAGACAGACAGAGAGGGAAGAAATAAAACATAGCAGCAAGGAGCTGGACAGAGAGAGATGAGGACAAACAAATAGCACGGGTCTACGTGACAGAGAACGTGGAATTAGAACACAGAGAGGGGGAGCCGGACAGAGAGAGAGGCCGAGAGAAAAATCTAGACGGGCTACGGCGGGCAGAGGCAGGAATTAAAACCTAGGGACAGGGAGCTGGACAGAGGGGACGGAGATCACAGGGAACAGCGGCGGGTGCAGGAAGAACAGGAATTCAAGAATAGGGAAAGGGAGCTGGACAGAGAAGAACTCAGGCAGGCAAGTAACAGTAGCAGGGTACAGAGCAGAGCAGACGAACTAAAAAGCGCGGCGGGAGCGTTGAGGCAGACAGAGAGAGATTAAGAAAAAAGTCACGGGCTACGTGGCAAAGCAGGAGGAACTCAGAAACGGGGATGGCAACCAAGGGAGAGTGAGCTGGTGAAGGATAACGGGTATTCAAAGTGAGGGACGGGGAGCTGGGAAAAGCGAGGCAGAGAAAAACAGAATCACAGAGAGAATCACACAAAGCCAAAAAAGAAGAAACTGAACAACAGGAACAGGTGTCACCAAAGCGATGAAATCAACCAACCAGAGACGGTGTTCCATTACGGGAACACGGAGCGTACGAATCAGCGCATCTGTCGATCTGCATTTTAGTCCCTAGGCGATCGTTAATGTCAGCAGAACAACAGACAACGTGCTTCTGTCAGAAAAGGATGACAAAACGCGGTTTCGTGTAGCGCACTGAGAAAACTAGCCAAGACTGCCAAGATTAAGAGCCAAGAAGGTAAAAGGCAATTCTGGCAGGGGGAGATCGCGACCACCGACTCACGGACCACCACCGAGCCTGCGCAGTGATTTACATACGGAACGAGCCAGTTTGTACCGATCAGTAGACAGGACGATAATGAATATGTATGAATACGTAAAATTTTGATCTACAAATTCTACGGGAAAGGTGTGTGAGGTACGCACGCCAGGAGAAGCGATCCCCCGTGCATCTGGCGCCGTGAATAAAGAACGCCTGCTCTTTAATACTAAATCGGCGTTGAGGAGTTGTTTCCGATTTTACCGCGTTTTTCGGTAACACACGGAGTCAGACCAAGAGGGCCAGAGAAAGACAAAATACCGACAGGCTACAGGACAGAGCAGGAGGAATAAAAAAATAAAAATGGAGCCAGAGCCAGGCAGAGAGAGGCGGAGAAAGAACAAGTAGCCACAGGCTACAGGACAGAGAGAGGGAGGACTGAAAAGACGGGGAGGCAGGGAGCCACTCAGAGCGAGATGGAGAAAGAGGGGGGGGGGTGCAAAAAAAAAAACTAAAAAAAATTTTGCAGCAGGTAAGGAAAGAGAGGGGGCCGGGGGAGAGACAGGGAGGGCCCAGGATGCACAAGAGAGGCAACGGGGCCCCAGTGGCCCAGGACTCACCGCGACTCTCGCTCTCAGCGCTGCTGGCACAATTTAGCCGTTCAGATGCTTCTTTCCCCTCCTCTCCGCCCTGCCTCTTCTGCAGCTCCAGACTCTAGGCCGTCCTCCACCTGAAGAGAATACAAGGGTGTCTCACAGCTCTTACGAGATGAGGCTTCCTAGGCACGTAGCCTAGCTCGCTCGTGCCGGAGCTGGGGGCAGGAGCACGGGGCAAGGGGGGCCAGGGGAGGCTGAGGGGGAGCTCTGGTGAGCTGGGGAGTCGGCTATCTTCTGCACCCTGGGCAGGGGGAAAAGGTCATCCTCCTCCTCCTCCTTTCCCTCTTCCCTTCTATCAGCTCCTGGGTAACTCCTGGGGCTGCCCTCACCCGCTCGCCTTTAGCATACCAGAAGCCTGCCTCGGCAGGTCGTTTGAAGCTTCCCATCCCACCAGCCCCAGTAGTGCAGGCACACAAGGAGACACCCCTGCACCCACCAAAGGGGCTCGCTCACCTCGCCGGCAGCCCTAGGCCTCACCCGACACAGGGAATCGTGTCCGACACACCACCACGCTGCAGCAGGAGCGGAGGAGGCCTTTCCTTACCAGGAAGCAGCAACGAGCACGGCGGCATCACCTCGCAGGCACCGCAGCATCGCAGGGCTGTCACCTGCGGAGAGAGCAATGGGGATCACAGGGACGCCACCGCGCGTGCGCGGCTCCCGGGCTCAGTACCCAACTCTGGTCGCTGGGCAGCAGCATTATCTGAATTACTCTTCTCGATTAATACCATCCAGAAACCGTAACTTGGCTGCATCCACAGAGCTTCTATTCCTCTGCACCTTTCCCCCTCGCAGCCCCAGCAGCACCGTTCATTGCCTCTGCACCAAACAGCAAAGCGTCTCGAGCATTTCAGTCCTTTCCTCTCGACTGCTTAAAAAAATCTGGTGCTTGCTACTGTCCATGCCACTGCCCGCCCCCCCCCATGCCCGAGGGAGGAGAAGCAGCACAGCAAACCTGGGGAACAAGGTTGGGTCCCCCACCCCCGCAGAATAAGCCCCAGGAACTGCTTGTAGGCATGTGGCATCAGGGTTGTGATAGGGTTTTGTTTTGGTTTTCTTTTTTTTCCCTGCCTTCTTTACATAATGTAATAATTGGGGTTGCTTTTCCAAACTACTGAGTTCTGTGGGGACTTTTTGTGCTTTTACCCTACAAAAAATGGTCATTTTCACTTTCGGTTTTGTGCATGAGAATGGTTGGTGGGTGCTTTTAGGTGGTTGTTCCTTCCCCACCACCACCCTTTTTTTCCCTTTCCAGCTGCACAAATCCAGCTGGAGTTGGCTTTCCCAGAAGCCCCAAGTTGTTTTCTTTCCACCAGAATTCTTTCTGTTTTTTTCACCCCCCATTGCAGACCCAGAGTCAGGGGGTTTGAGGTATTTTTGTGCCCAGGCAGCAGCTCCCAGGCTGCATAAGCAGCCCCACAGGGGGAAGTCCCCGTTTGAGGGAATCGGCCCCAAATGGGGATGGGAAAGTGAAGACAAGGGAAAAAAAAATCCTGAATAACCTGAAAAAGAACACCTACTCCAGCCCACCAAGCACCGGTCACCTTGCCTGACTCACCTCCAGGGCCCAGATCACGCTCGGCTCATCGCTTAGCGCCCTCGGATCACAAAAAAAAAAGAGTAAAACCCATAATGGAGCCCTATAGCCATCAGTCACATCTTCCCTCCCGTACTACACAGACTCACCTTCTTCCAGCGCTCCCCTGGGCTCTCCTCCGTTGCCCTGCACGACTCATCCACCTGCACCTGGAAAAACAGTGTTACTGAACAAGTCACCTGGAGGCACAGCAACAGCTTAACCATTCCACAGCTCTTGCGCCCCCGTAGGAATACCATCTAGAGCCCAACTACAGCCTGCCGTTAAAGGAAATGCGTTAAATCAAACATTAAGCCCT
The DNA here is from genome assembly GCF_963921805.1 of Phalacrocorax carbo. Classification (NCBI taxonomy): domain Eukaryota; kingdom Metazoa; phylum Chordata; class Aves; order Suliformes; family Phalacrocoracidae; genus Phalacrocorax; species Phalacrocorax carbo. The sequence continues at coordinate 721,277 of NC_087543.1, read as the reverse complement.
CGCACGTACAAGCCGGAACAGCAAACACACGGCACGCTCGCGCACCCAGGGCGCAGCCCGACGGAGGTCCACGGGCACCTCGCCGGTTTGATGCGGAGCCGCCCAGCATCCCTGAGAGCACAGCTGCAGGCGCAACAGCAGTTTCACCTACACCCATCTCAGCGCGCAGCGCTTCTGAAGCTTTAAGCTGAAAGCCCTACCTTGACCCTTGGCCACACTAGAAGCGAGCCGTGGCTAGGACTCCACAGAAACACAGCAACACAAATTGCACACCCACAGCGGCGACAGCCTTGCAGCTATTTAGACCAGGAACAACAGAGAAAAGTAAAACAGCTTCATCACCCGCACGGGAAAAGCAGCAGACGGAGACAAAGGGTCAGCATTCACAGCCCTTACAGAACACAGGCGTTCTCTCTCCTTCCACTCCTAAACCCATCCCCACTTAGGTCTAAATATCGCAGCCCTGCTGGGGCAATATCGAGAGCGGGGAACAAGAGCCCTGCCGCCGGCCGTTTGTGCGGCAGGACACAAAAACAGAGGGACATGTTTTGCCACACACAACCCTGAATCTCCTGAAAATTTATGTTTACCAAAAATAGCCATTTGGAACATATTCCCAAAAACATTCGGCAATGAAACGCTTACGTGCTTGACACCCGCACATTTTTGGGGAACTTGCTATTTGCTTCCTGGTTTTGCTGGTCTTCCCTCAGAAGTTCTACCTGCAGCCAAGTTATTCCCACCCGCCCGACCGGTTCAACCATTCACCTTCCTGGTATTACCAGCACATTGACACAGGCGAGGAACTTAACTGCTCTTCTAAAACTATCCAAATGACAATCACAGCCCTGAAAGAGGAGTGGAAGAGAAGAAAAGGAGAGATCAGGCAGCAAAGATGCCCTGCAGGCTGCTGCCAGCCAACACTGCACTCTTTTGTTAAAGCCACCCCACCCCCCCAAACGCAAAAAAAAAGCCCCATGACTTTGTGGAGTGCGGTTTTTTTTTCTTTTCCGCAGTCCTTCTGGAGCTCATCCCTGTCTCAGCATCTTGTCTTGTCAGAGCATGAAGATGCAGATGATCTGTATCCCGACGACATCTGCATGGGATGAATACATTTTCAGAAATAGACCAGATCTGTGAGACTCCTGTCACCTTTGTGGTTTTAATAATCATAACTCAATTTTGTCGACTGACACACTTGTGAGAACTAACTTTGAAACTTAGCCTCTCCTTGGGGAAAAAAACGTGTTAGACACCAAATGAAACTGATTCAGAGCTCCGAACCACGATGGAGCCGATAGAGCTGCTGTGACTTAGTTTGTATGATTAATTAATTGGTTAATAACTATCCTAAGCAGCACAGAAAGAAGAGCTGGACCCAAAGAGGGTGCGCTACGCTGGATCCAAAAAGCACCCTTCCTCCAGAGACCCGCCTCAGGTGGCGAGTTCGCTCTGGTGCATGCCGGCCTCCCGAACTTCGGGGTCCGATGTGACCGGACCCCCACCTCCGGGGAGGGTCCTCGTACCCTGCCCAACCCCTGCTTTCCCCTGCAGCCCCCAATGCCCCCACCCCACCCCAACCCCCCAGCCTGCACAAGCAGCCAAACCGGCTTCTGCTTTTGGCCCCCAAACCAGCTCACTTTGGGACCGTTTCTGAGCCAAAAAGCCCAGCTGCTGAGCCTGTTCTCAAGTCCCAAAAATGCAGCACTCGACCTCTGCTCCTCAGCCCAAAACCACACGACTTAGTCCCCTCGGTCAGGCCCTCAAAACGCACGACTCGATCTGTTTCAGGGCCCCGGCGTCAGCCACAGGAGCCTGCTCTCACGGCCCAGGAACAGAAGAGCTGCGCTCTCCCCGCTCAGGGACCAAACCAGCTGAGCCTGGCTGCGTCCCGGCCCCCTCCGCAGTCCCCACGGGCAACGCTCAGGGCCGCGGAGAGCGCAGCCACCCCGCAGCCCCGCACCCCCACGGCCCACGCGGGCACTGTCGGGGAGGCCTCGGGAACTGAACTGCGCGGGCCCGGCCCCGCACCCCGGCGGGGCAGCCCAGCGCCGGCCCGGCAGCGCTTTCCTCCTGCTCTCGCAGGCCTCGTTTCCCCGGCACCGCCGGGCCCGCACCCCAACCCCACAGGGGGCCGGGCCCAGCCCGCCTCCAGCAAACCGCGGCGGCAGCAGCCGGGGTCCCTGCCTGCCTCGCGGGCAAGGGGGGACCCGCCCGGCACCGCAGGGGCCCCCGCCGGGGTCGCCGCCGCCGCCCGACCCCGACGAGGAGCAGCCGAGAGCCGGGTGGGGCTGCCCCTACTTCCCCACGGCCGGGCACGGGCTCGGCCCCAAAACCCAACCACCGACCCACGACAGCGCTCGGCCCGGGGCCGCTGCTGCCCGCAACCCCACCCCGGGGACTCCGCGGACCGGGAGACCCCACAGCCGAAACCCGCCGACCCACAGCGCGCCCAGCCACGCACGCGGCTCCTCACCTGCCCCCCGGCGCGGCTCCGGCTGCCCCACGGCCCGGCACGGAGCCGAACCCGGCCACCGGACCATCCGCCGCCCCCCCGCAACCCCCGGACGCTCCGGGCCGGTTCTCGTCCCTTTTCGCTCCGACGCCTCGAGCCGAGCCGGCCCCGCTCCTCCGAGCTACCGGCGGTGCCCGCTCTGCTGCTCGGGGCCGGGCCCTGTTCTCACCCGGCCGCGAGAAGCCGCCCCGGGGTCTCCTCGGTGCGTCCAGCCCCGTGCCGTGCCGGAGCGGGGAGAGCCGGGTACGAGCGCGGAGCCCTGGGGCAGGGGTTGCCCCAGTGCCGCCGACGGTGTGGGGGTGTGTGTCGTCGTCCCCCGCCCCACGCGGGGGGCGCACACACGGTACACCCGCGGGCAGGGGCATCCCCGGGGAGCCGTGCGGCCGGGCTGCGCCGTAGGAGGGGAAGGTGATGTTGGTTTCCCATTTTCCCCGCAGCCTGATCCTCCCCCCTCCCCCGTACTGAGTTGCCCCCCCCGCCCACCCCTTCCCGCGCGTTACAGCCCGCGAAAAAGCTTTTAACAACCCCATCGACAACACTCCCTTTATCCCTCTTCCAGCAGCAGCAGCAGCGAGAGATTAAGCCAACTGCAGCAGAGAGGAGGAAGGCAAGGAGAGCCTTTTCAAGCAAGGGCAGGACAAAAATGCACGGCGTGGACAGGCACAGGAGAGGCTGCGTTATCTGGAAAGCACAACACCTACCCAAGGGCAGAAAATAAGGAACGAATCGTTTGCAAGGAGCTGCAGCAGACAGATCACCTTTTTCTTTATTGCTCTCCTGCCCTTTGTTATCCAAAGCGATAGGCTTCACCACCGGGCAGAAAATAGCTGCCTAGATTTACACGGACAACCAGAAACAATCAAGCCACCCAGGAAAAAGTTCACAGCAGAGGTATAACACATCAGCAGCTAAAACATTTGTTACGCAGGCACAACCAGGCACTAAACAAAGGCTTTCCAACATTGGAGATCTAGAACAGGTAGACATTAGCACAGAAGCGCAAGGGGCTCCGTCACCCTGCGCAAATCTCCCCGTGCCTACACACGCACACGTTCAGAAGTTTTTTTATCAGAAAACGCCTGACTGAGCCATTTGCCACAGTCACGAGACTCACGACATGACACACGAGGTGGGCCCAGAGTTTTAAGGCAAAAATACCTCCCCCGCCCCCCACCCGAGATCTTTCAGGCTCCAGACCTGCCATCTCCCCGCACCAAACCTCCCCGGCCAAAGGGTTTCAGGTGGCCCAAAACACAGTACACAGAAAATAAACGGGGAAAGCCCTACATTGTGCAAAAGAGAACGATGCCCGACCAGGGCTTCTCTGCGGGGCCCGAGCTCGGCACGGAGCCCCCCCCCGGCACGAGCCCGGCCCCGGGGCCGGCACGGAGGAGCCAGCCCCCCCCCGGCACGAGCCCGGCCCCGGGGCCGGCACGGAGGAGCCAGCCCCCCCCTCCCCCGCCCGGCCCCGGGCCCGGCACGGAGGAGCCAGCCCCCCCCTCCCCCGCCCGGCCCCGGGCCCGGCACGGAGGAGCCAGCCCCCCCCTCCCCCGCCCGGCCCCGGGCCCGGCACGGAGGAGCCAGCCCCCCCCTCCCCCGCCCGGCCCCGGGCCCGGCACGGAGGAGCCAGCCCCCCCCTCCCCCGCCCGGCCCCGGGCCCGGCACGGAGGAGCCAGCCCCCCCCTCCCCCGCCCGGCCCCGGGCCCGGCACGGAGGAGCCAGCCCCCCCCTCCCCCGCCCGGCCCCGGGCCCGGCACGGAGGAGCCAGCCCCCCCCCTCCCCCGCCCGGCCCCGGGCCCGGCACGGAGGAGCCAGCCCCCCCCTCACCCGCCCGGCCCCGGGCCCGGCACGGAGGAGCCAGCCCCCGCCTCCCCCGCCCGGCCCCGGGCCCGGCACGGAGGAGCCAGCCCCCCCCTCACCCGCCCGGCCCCGGGCCCGGCACGGAGGAGCCAGCCCCCCCCTCACCCGCCCGGCCCCGGGCCCGGCGCGACGGAGCTCCTCCCGCCCGGCACCGAGCCCGGCCCAGGCCCGGCGCGACGGAGCCCCCCCCGCCCGGCCCAGGGTCGGGCCCGCACGGAGCCCCCCCCACCCCCGGCCCACAAGGAGCCCCCACCGCTGTCCGAACTCACCCACCAGCGCTCTCCGGCCCCCGGCTACGGCCGCGCTGCTCTCTCAGGCGGCTGCCGCAGACGAGGATCGGGAGCCGCCAGGCCTCCACGAGTCCCGAGGGGATGCCGGCCACCGCAGGGGATGGCTGCCTGCGGCCGGACTGCCGCGGCGCTCCCCGCCCAGCTCCGAGCAGTCTCCGCCGGCCACGGGCTTCCCACGCCGGGCCGCAGAGGGGCCCCGGCACCGCAAAGAGACCCCTCGCGACCCGGCCGCCCCACGCACCTCTCCCACCTCCGCTCCGCCGCGCACGCGCCACCGGAAGCCCGGGCCCCGCGGGGCGGCCCTTAGAGGGCGGCCGGAAGGACCGGCCCCCACCGGCCCCGCCCCCGCGCCGGACCGCCCCCGCGCCCAGCCGGTGAGCGCCAGCGCCCCCTGCTGGCCGGGCCGCGCTCAGCTCGCGAGGGCGCCGAGGGCCGGGCGGGGCGGGACGCGCCGGCTCGGGGCCGGCTCCTTTCGGGGCGAGCGGGCGAGCGAGAGACCCCTGCGGGCCCCGGTCACGGCCGGGCAGAGCCGCGCGCCCTCCGGGAGCGGCTGAACGGGGCTGCCGCTCGTGACACGTACCGAGCCGTCCGCGACGGGAGCGAGCAGAGGAGGAAGGGGCCGGCGGCCGCGGGGCCCTGCCCGCAGGCACGGGGGGGGGTGCGGGCTGGGGCCCGTGGGGCCGCCCTGCTGGGCCGCTGCCCTGCGCCGCACCGCGCTGGGGGCTGGGGCCCGACCGGCGCCGGGGGACCGGGGGCAGCCACGAGCAGGGGGCCTGAGCTTAGCCACGGCCTGCAAAACACCCCGCAGCGTGAGACGCTGCGAGGCCAAGGTGGTCCTTGGCAATGGGGGCGCCTGGGCTCGGCCTCCGCCGTACCCGTCCTGGGTCTGCGTGGCGTTCCAGGGGAACGGTGTTCTCCTTGTGCGGAAGGTGGGCTGGCCGTTCGGCCGTGCCCCGGCCGTTACCGATACTGCCAGAGGCGCTCGCACGCTCTGGCCCGTTACTGCTGCGGTACCGCGCCGTAGCCGAAAGAAGAGGTGTTGTGTTTTCTCACAAAAAAGCCTCCTACGGTCAGTGGAAGAAATAACCTCCTTCCGTGGCACTGACTCTTTTCGTCCAGTCCATAGCCGGCTTTCGGCTTTTGTCTTTACGGCATTCAGTTTGCTTTCTGCCAAGCTTTCTACCTGCTGTGAAACATTTGGATGGTTTTTTCTTGTTGCTTTTTTTCCCCCCTACTTGCTCCACAACTCCCACACCAACCACCCAGCGCGGCTCGCCTTTCAGCCCCCAGACCCAGGAGCCTTGCCCTGGGACGGCCCGTACATGTCAGCAGAGTTGTTCCAGCTCTCACCCTGTCCCTACCCAGCTGAGGACGTCTGTGTCCGTGGCAGACACCCAGACACTGCCCCTGCAGCATGGCAGTCCCCTGCCCCGTCAGTGAAAACTGCGGCAATATCGGCTAAGTTTAAAAGCGTCGGCAGGAGGTGCAGGATACGTAAATAAAGCGGCGGTTGGCTGCCGGGTATGGGTGCGATATAAATACATTTTGTTTACAGGCCTTCGTGCCTATTCAGCGTTGAACGGCACCGCAGCCCACCCACCCCGGGGCTCACGGGGCTCGGAGAAGGGTCTCTCCAAGGGCACAACCTAAGGCAGCGCAGGAAGCCCAGCTGCCACGCTCCCAGTCGCTACGGGACGCTTGCTTACAGCTACACCGACGAGGGTGCGGATGAGGCTGGAACTAGCAGAAATGCTGACTCTTCTGGCCTTTTATTTGCGGAAGGCACAGCGCGCGAGCCTCGGCGGCTCACAGGAGAAGCGTGCAGCGCTGCCGGACTCTCATTCTCAGCTCACGTACTACTGCCAAAGCTCCTGCCCTGTGCTGTGCCAGATGCCGGCTGGCGTGAGCACCTGGGCTCCTGAGGGACCCCCTTGTCCTGAGAGCCAGAGGTACTCGCTTCCCTTTGCATGAGGCCTGTAGGAGATAGACCCTGCAATTTAAAAAAATCTGTATCAAACGTGGCAGACTCAAAGGGGGGCATTTTAAAAAAGGCAGGTTTGTTTTCTTTTTTAACTTTACGATCTACAGCCTAGCAAAGAGCTCCCTTTCAGTGTCAGTTGCTTGGCCTTCTCCCCTACTGACGAGGTCCCAGCCTCCCGGTGAGATCTCGCTGGAGATATTCTCAGTTTCCCTCAGGTACGGGGCTGCCCTGGCCCGAGGCCAGCGAAGAAGCTGACTTTGCCCGTGCCTGAATCAGCAACACGTCCAGCAGGCGACTTGCAGAGCCCAGGGAACCCTCGTAAAGAGGTCTGGGGGTGGGCCGCGCCACATCTGCGGCATCGGCCGTGGGAAAGGACCGGCGCAGTAAAGCAGGTGGGTGAAACCGCGGTCCGCGCCAGTACGTGCTGCTGCCTGGGGCATGGCTTTGCTGCGGGTCAAGTCAGATGCTCTCTGTAAGAGTCAGTCAGGACAAAGGCCGCAGCAGATGTCTTTTCTGCTCATTTTAACAAAGGCTGGACGGAGCCCATAGAGGAAGGCACTACGCGTCTTGCTGGGTCTGTTTGCCTGCCTTCTCGTAAGCCGTCGCGGAAACTTGCACGAGCAAAGCCTGTGCAAGCTGATGACAGCCACGCACGGTTGAAGAGGGAGCAGACGGTGAGAGCAGAGGTGCGCGCTCAGGCTGTGCGCTGGAAGCTAATGCTAATGCTGCAAAATAAAGAGTGGATTTTCTTTTTTGGGTTTAGGTGAGCGCTAAACATGACATGTGCGTGTGTGCGTGTGTCTCTCGCAGGTTTTTGTCATACACCCCACCCCCCCCGCCCCAAAAAAACCACCCGCACATGCCACGCGTTAAACAGTGGTTTTCCATTGTACTTAGACGTGCTTACATAGGTGTGTTGGTTTTTTTCTTTTTTAATGCAGAAACAGCAATACGATAGATTTAATACAGCTAGCAATTAGATGGGTGTAGCTTTAGAGCGTCGGCTGTTTACAAAGCAACTGCACACCTTCTTTAACTCACAGTTTAAACAGGTAAACTTGCAGTGCATCACACGTGCTTTGTACAGTCACGGTCCACACGGCAGGCCAGATGCTCCCCCCTGCCTTGTCCTTGTTCCCCCGACTCCGACGGGACCGCCGAGGCCACCCTGGGGACAGCGCCGCTTTCTAGCAGCTGGGTTGCTTGCCTGGACGCCCCACAGACAAACAGTCATTTCCCCACTGAACCTCTTCTCAAATATTTTCCTAGCCCTGCAGGCCCCAGGTCCTTTGGTTCATATTTCCTTTTTTCCGGGCTTGATGCACAGGACCGACGATTTCCAGAAACAGAAACAGAGGCTGATTCAGTCCAGGCTAAACATTCTCTGACCTAAACCAAACTGCCTTCGAAGAGATAGCTGTACTGTAGGCACCACCTCGGGAACAGAAGTTGCCCTGTCATTAAAAAAAAAAAAAAAAAAAAAAGCAGGAAAACAAGGCATTTCAGGCTGAGGAGGCTGAACGGTGTGCTGGGGGCAGTGGGGGGTTGGAAAGAAACAGTTCAGACGATTAGAGCGAGCTTGGCGTTGCAAAGCGTGCCATTATTTTTAATTCGGCAGTCAGAAGAAAATAGATTCTGACACTGATTTCCTGCGTGCTGCGGGAGTTCTCTCCTCAGCATTCCTGTGCACCATTTTACTTTTGTGTCCCGTCCGCTTCGCTTTTGCGCTGTAGCTCTCCGGTTCTAGCTACGCTTCCCACCACCCCCATTACGCTTTGACAAGCCCAGCTCTCACTGTGCGTCCCTTCCCTTCCCTTCCCGTATGCGCGTGCAGGGAAAAGCCCGCGCGTCTGCCACTACAGGACACGCTCTGGGGGGCAGGAGAGATGACGACGCTCCCTGACAGAGGACACAGCTGAGGGGCGGTCCGCCGGGGCCGGGGAGATGGCAGCACCTTCCCTCAGCTGCCCCATCCGAGCACAGGTGCAGGTGCGCACTGAGGAGAGACAAGCAGGCAGGAGCCGCAGAGCGAGAGAGAAAATAAAATTCACGGGTGGGTGCTACTTGCGTCTCATTTTTAGCGCAAGACATTAATTCTCAGCACGTTCTTGGAGCTGCCCCTTTGGGACTCACGGAGAAGAGGGAGGTTGGCCACGCGGTGCAGCCCAGCTCTGCTTCCCCTAAATGGTTTTACTGTTCAGGTGTTGCCCTAATCTGGCCGGTACCCCCGCAAAGAGTTTGGGATTTCTGCTGCCTCTCCGGGCCAGCCACAGACCCCGACTTCATCGCAGCGAATGACCCTGCACTCGTCAGAGCGGTTGCCGAGTCACATCCCGCTGCCTTCCCTGCAGAACTGGAGACCCTTTTTCAGCCCTTGCCCCCTCTTCTCTCAGCTCGTCGCCCATCCCTTTATCAGTGCCGGCACCGATCCTGCCTCCAGCTCGCCCTGTCCCCACCTGCGAGCGCCCAACAGGAGCTAAATGTCTCCTCAAGGATGGACGGAAGAGACGCGCAGGTAACCCAGCACAGACCCCCTGCAAACATCTTCTTTCCATTTGCTTTCCTCTCCTGACACGAAGGGATGACTTAGGAAAAGCGTACTGCTCGCATTTCACCTGCACCGCTTCTACTTTCACTCTCGCTCTCCTTGGCAGTAATTAATAGCGGTGGCTGGGGGGGGCTGGGGCATTCCCCCAAAGCGGCTGCGGTTACATCCGGGCGGTTGTGGCACTCCATTAGCTCTGTAGTTTTTAAATCTAAATCTTCTGGAATTGTTAGTTCTGGTCAGGAATCACCCGTACCTGCAAATTTTCTTAATAGCTACGCTTGACCCCAGCCACTGTTTAACAGCTCACCTTTATTTCTCTTCATTTAAGAACCTAAAGCTTCGTTTACTGCTTGGGTTGGAAGCAGGAGCTGTCGCTGCCTCCGAACTTTCTAACAGCCCTGTTACAATTTCAGTACTACCCGCTCCCAATTTAGCTTTCCGGGTCGATTTTCATTCTAGATTCTAAAATTTCCTTATTTTGTTTCTGATCAGGAGTCATTAATGCCTGCAGTTGATTTAATAACGGCTGCATTTAGATTGAGCTATTAATGACTCGCAACTCTATTTATGGCATAAAAAAGGGCTGCCTTTATATTTTTTTTAATTACAGATTAGGAATAATGACTGCCTGGTTTGTTCAGTAATAGCTGCGATTAAATTGAGTCACGACTCCTCCCTAAATAATATGTGTTTATTTGCACTCCTACAATTTAACCTCCCCTTCACTGGTCAGGGGCACCGACAAGTGCCCGCGCGTACCTCCGCGCCCCCTGCGCCGGCTCCCCAGGGAGCAGCCTCGTACCCTGACCAGAGTCTGCAGCGGCCCGTTGTCGGCCCAGCTCCTCGCCCTCGAGCGGCGGATCCGCTGCTGCCCAGAGGGGACGGAAACGGCGCGGGGTAAATGATAATGTGAAATGATAAACGAATAAAATGATCTCACAAGGGGGAAGAAAACCAGCAAAGCAAAAACCAAACCCCAAACAGAACACCATACCACTAAACCGCCTCACCGCCCCCTCAGCGCCCAAAACAGCATCCCGGGAGAAAAAAAGCAAAGCAGGCCACAAGGGACCTTTCTAGTACAGCTGCTGCCAAAGAGCGCCAAGCTCTGGAAGCCTTACCTCAGGCAACGCCTCCGCTTCTCTGAACGCCAGAGCACGCCTGCCCGGGGGGCTGAGACAGCCCCAGAGCTGCGACCGCCCGAGGGAACACGGGAGCCCCGGCGCCAGAGGAGCCCGGGGGCAGCGAGAGCTGCCCGAGCCCCGGCTGGGGCTCTTCGACCCCCGGGCCCCGCCCCCGCCCTTCCCACAGCGCCCCGCGAAAGGGGCGGGCCGAGCCCCCCGAGGGGTGAAGGCCCCGGGAGCCGTACGGGAGCCGCCTGGAGCTCCCGGCGCGGGAGGGGGGGGGAGAGAAAACACCCAAACCGAGCCCCCCCCGAGCGGAGCAAACACAGCCTCGGGCCGTTGCCGGGGGGCGGGGCCTGTCGCTACGGGGAGAGAGCCGGCACCGCCCCCCGGTCCGTTGCCAGGGGGCGGGGCCTGTCGCTAAGGGGAGAGAGCCGGCACCGCCCCCCGGGCCGTTGCTAGGGGGCTGGGCCTGTCGCTAAGGGGAGAGAGCCAGCACCGCCCCCCGGTCCGTTGCCAGGGGGCGGGGCCTGTCGCTAAGGGGAGAGAGCCGGCACCGCCCCCGGGCCGTTGCTAGGGGGCTGGGCCTGTCGCTAAGGGGAGAGAGCCGGCACCGCCCCCCGGGCCGTTGCCAGGGGGCGGGGCCTGTCGCTAAGGGGAGAGAGCCGGCACCGCCCCCCGGGCCGTTGCCAGGGGGCGGGGCCTGTCGCTAAGGGGAGAGAGCCGGCACCGCCCCCCGGTCCGTTGCCAGGGGGCGGGGCCTGTCGCTAAGGGGAGAGAGCCGGCACCGCCCCCCGGGCCGTTGCCAGGGGGCGGGGCCTGTCGCTAAGGGGAGAGAGCCGGCACCGCCCCCCGGTCCGTTGCCAGGGGGCGGGGCCTGTCGCTAAGGGGAGAGAGCCGGCACCGCCCCCCGGGCCGTTGCCAGGGGGCGGGGCCTGTCGCTAAGGGGAGAGAGCCGGCACCGCCCCCCCGGGCCGTTGCTAGGGGGCTGGGCCTGTCGCTAAGGGGAGAGAGCCGGCACCGCCCCCCGGGCCGTTGCCAGGGGGCGGGGCCTGTCGCTAAGGGGAGAGAGCCGGCACCGCCCCCCGGGCCGTTCCCAGGGGGCGGGGCCTGTCGCTAAGGGGAGAGAGCCGGCACCGCCCCCCGGGCCGTTGCTAGGGGGCTGGGCCTGTCGCTAAGGGGAGAGAGCCGGCACCGCCCCCCGGGCCGTTGCCAGGGGGCTGGGCCTGTCGCTAAGGGGAGAGAGCCAGCACCGCCCCCTGGGCCGTTGCCAGGGGGTGGGGCCTGTCGCTAAGGGGAGAGAGCCGGCACCGCCCCCCGGGCCGTTGCTAGGGGGCTGGGCCTGTCGCTAAGGGGAGAGAGCCGGCACCGCCCCCCGGGCCGTTGCCAGGGGGCGGGGCCTGTCGCTAAGGGGAGAGAGCCGGCACCGCCCCCCGGGCCGTTGCCAGGGGGCGGGGCCTGTCGCTAAGGGGAGAGAGCCGGCACCGCCCCCCGGGCCGTTGCCAGGGGGCGGGGCCTGTCGCTAAGGGGAGAGAGCCGGCACCGCCCCCCGGGCCGTTGCCAGGGGGCGGGGCCTGTCGCTAAGGGGAGAGAGCCGGCACCGCCCCCCGGGCCGTTCCCAGGGGGCGGGGCCTGTCGCTAAGGGGAGAGAGCCGGCACCGCCCCCCGGGCCGTTGCTAGGGGGCTGGGCCTGTCGCTAAGGGGAGAGAGCCGGCACCGCCCCCCGGGCCGTTGCCAGGGGGCGGGGCCTGTCGCTAAGGGGAGAGAGCCGGCACCGCCCCCCGGGCCGTTGCCAGGGGGCGGGGCCTGTCGCTAAGGGGAGAGAGCCGGCACCGCCCCCCGGGCCATTGCTAGGGGGCTGGGCCTGTCGCTAAGGGGAGAGAGCTGGCACCGCCCCCCGGGCCATTGCCAGGGGGTGGGGCCTGTCGCTAAGGGGAGAGAGCCGGCACCGCCCCCCGGGCCGTTGCCAGGGGGCGGGGCCTGTCGCTAAGGGGAGAGAGCCGGCACCGCCCCCCGGGCCGTTGCCAGGGGGCGGGGCCTGTCGCTAAGGGGAGAGAGCCGGCACCACCCCCCGGGCCGTTGCCAGGGGGCGGGGCCTGTCGCTAAGGGGAGAGAGCCGGCACCGCCCCCCGGGCCGTTGCCAGGGGGCGGGGCCTGTCGCTAAGGGGAGAGAGCCGGCACCGCCCCCCGGGCCGTTGCTATGGGGCTGGGCCTGTCGCTAAGGGGAGAGAGCCGGCACCGCCCCCCGGGCCGTTGCCAGGGGGCTGGGCCTGTCGCTAAGGGGGTGTGTCCAAAGGGACGCTGGCAATGCCCCTGGAACCATCACCACGGGCAGGGCCTCTTGCTATGGAGGGTGGGGCCAGGCAGCACCAGCAACACCCCCAGGCTGTCACCAGGGGGTGGGGCCTGTTGCTACCTGGGGGTGCTGGGGAGCACAGGAGCACGGCCCCGCCCCACCAGGCCCTCGCCAGGGGGCCTGTCGCAAAGGTGGGTGGGGCCAGGTGGGTCAGCCATCAGACCGCCTGCCCGCCCATCGCCGGGGGCGGGGCCCGTTGCTAAGAGCGTGGCGAGGAGTATCAGCACCACCCTCACCGGGCTATCGCAAGGGGTCAACACCTGTCGCTAAGGGCTGTGGTACACGGCTCCAGCCCCCACGGTGCCGTCACCAGGTAGCGGGGGGGGGGTGTCACTAAGTGGCGGGGAGAAGTGAGCGCGGCGAAGTGTCGCTCCAGCCCGTGCACGGCTGCTGGCTGCAGTACCGCGGTTTGGCCGCACGGTGGCGGCAGAGAGCAGAAAAGGGCGCCACTGCGCATGCGCGGCTGCCCGCCTGCAGTACCGCTCTTTGGTCGCACGGTGGCGATAGAGCTAAAATGGCGCCACTGCGCATGCGCGGCCGCCCGCCTGCAGTACCGCGGTTTGACCGCACGGTGGCGATAGAGAGCAGAAAAAGGCGCCACTGCGCATGCGCGGCTGCCCGCCTGCAGTACCGCGGTTTGGCCGCACGGTGGCGGTAGAGAGCAGAAAAGGGCGCCACTGCGCATGCGCGGCTGCCCGCCTGCAGTACCGCGGTTTGGCCGCACGGTGGCGGCAGAGAGCAGAAAAGGGCGCCACTGCGCATGCGCGGCTGCCCGCCTGCAGTACCAGCATCTGCTTGCACGGCAACAGCAGCGGCCAGAGGAAAACTTCACCCTCGGGAACGGGCGGCTTCCCGTCTGCCGTACCCGGTTTTGATCGACCGGTGACTGCCGCGATCGGATAAGGGGCGGGTGGAAATCTCTACCAGGGTAGCGGAGCTCCCGCCTGCATTCCCGGGGCTCGGTCGCTCGGTGAAAGCAGCGAGCAGAAAACAGGTGGCCAGTGCGCATGCGCGGCTGCCCGCCTGCAGTACCGCGGTTTGGCCGCACGGTGGCGGCAGAGAGCAGCAAAGGCGCCACTGCGCATGCGCACTGTCCTCCCGCCTGCCCCACTCGCCCCCACCCCACGCCCGAGGGAGGAGAAGCAGCACAAGCCACCTGGGGAAAAAGGTCCCCTTTCCCACCCCCACACCCGCCCGGAGTAAGCCCCATCAGTTGCTGTAGGCCTGCGGCATCAGGGCTGGGACAGGGAGAGCAGCAAGTCAACAGGTCCTGGAGGGTTAAAGAAGAAAATCCATCAGGGGAACACAGCTGCCCTTCTGAAGGCAGGCTGCCCGGGGTGAGGGGGGCAGCCGTGCGTCGGGGCACAGGGCAGCCAGGCAGACCAGATGCCAGCGGCTGCCCTGCAAAGGAGTTGTGCGCTGCTGAGCCTTGGGCTTCGTTGGCTTGGCAGCGCCTCGCCTCGCCACTGCTCATCCTGCGTAAGCACGAGGCTTCAGCGAGCACAGAACAGGAGGCCAGGGGAAGCCGGGGGGAGGAATGTCACCGGGGAAAAAAAGTCATGCAGGGGGGCCATCTCAGGGGACAGCGTCTGGGAGGGCACAGACACACGCAGAGGGAGGGCGGGGGAGGAGGCGGACACTGCCGGACAGGGGCATGTCTGGGCAGACACGCCATGGGGAACATGCATGGGGATGACTGACACCAGGGGGGTCCCCCCAGGATAATCCACAATGGGCAACTCACCTGGGCTCACCTGCAGCAGATGATCCGCTCCAGATAACCGACCCACTCCGGAGAATCCATTCCGGATAAGCCCCAGCAATGCCCCTCAAACTGCTGCTGTTTCACCCCAAATTTTCCCCAATTTGGGGTTTTTGGGCCGGTCGTTTGGTGGTGCTGATTTCTGTTTGGATGGCTTGGCTTTTTTTGTTGTTGGGGTTTTTGGGGGTTTTACCTTATGGAAAAGCAAAAAAAGTCAAAGGAACAAAGTTGGGATTGCTTTTCCAAACGGTTCACTTCTGGGTCTCTTTGGCCCTTTCCACAACAAAGAAATCGGTGATTTTTGCTCCTGGTTTTGTGCATGAGAATGGTTAGTGGGGTTCCACACCCCCCCCCCCCCCCCCCTTTCCAGCTGCACAAACCCAGCAGGAGTGGGCTTTCCCAGGAGCCCCCAATTGTTTTCTTTCCCCCAAACCTGTTTGGGTGTTTTGGCTGTTTGGGGTTTTTCACCCCCCACTGCAGACCCAGACTCGAGGGCTTTGGGGTGTTTGTCTGCCCTGGCAGCAGCTCCCAGGCGGCCTGCGCAGCCCCAGAGGGGGAAGTCCCCATCTGGGGGAATCGGCCCCAAATCGGGATGGGAGAAGGAGAACGGGAAAGGGGCAGCATTTGAAAGCGCTTTTGTGTCTTCAGTTGATTGGGGGGTGGGGGTGGGGTGTGTGTCCAATTTTTAAATCCTCTCTATAAACATCTCTATCAACATGGTTTCTTTGCATTTTAAAACCTTATATAGCATAGACATTTGCACTTGTGTGTCTGCTTACACATCCTTACAGAGTACATCTATAGTTTATATATACTATCTATTTTACATTTACATACAACACCTGTTTAGACTTAGCTATTAAATTTACACTTACACCTACTTAGGCTATTTACACTTACACAGAATATCTATTTACACATACCTGTTCAGACTTCCATATTAACACGTATATAAACCACCTATTTAGGCTAGCTATCTGCTTACTTACCCTTTGACACTTCAATCTTTTTCGACTTCTCTATTTAGACATCTACTTACAGTTATACCTAGGCTTATTTCACTCTATATAACCTCTATTTAGATTACACATCTGCTTAGACTATGTAACACACACTAAGCGTAGATGCTCGCTCTAGCCAGACTTTCTTCTGCTTTGAATTCCTTCATCTGTCCTTTTTCTTCATTTTAAACTCCTTTATTGTTTAATTTAGATATTTAGACAGTCGAGTTACTTTTGTGTTTTAAAACCCTGTATCTCGATGTAGAATTTCTGTATCCTGAAATACGTTATATAATATAGGAGAGAGAAGTTCTTATTTTATATATATTGACATGTAATATTAATTGATAGATGTATAAAGGGATTTTAAAATAAGAGGGTTTTGTAATAGCCCCCCTGAATTTTCAGGCATTTGGGGGCTGCAACCCCCCTTTTTGGGGGGGAACCCCTACATGACGCCCCCACTCACCTGTTCCTCTGACGCATTATCAGCTCCCCCAGTGACACCGGGGCGCCCCGCATGACATCATCACACCACCACCACCACCCCCCCCCCCCCCAATTTTATTCACCCCCAAGAAGGGCACTAAACAAGGGAATCTACTCCAACCTGCAGCTCATTACTTTAATAGTGCCATTTACAAAGGTACACACACACACACCCCCACACCCCCCAGAAAAGGGGGAGCTCTGCTAAAATCTAAAAGGTGGGGCAGCCCCCCAAACAGCTGCAGCCCCCCCAGCCCCTGTCCACAGGCTAGCGGCCGCCCCACGGCGGAGCGGGAGCGTGCCAGAGGACAGTGTCACATCTCTCTCGGGCTCTGCTCGGCCACGCTCCCGCGCTGGGATGGGCTCCCCGGGGCGACAAACAGCCCCGGTCCCTGGGGGCCCCGACTCTCCCCACCAGGCAGCCCTCGCGGCCGCACCTGCGGGGCACCCGCTGGAGACAGAGCCGGGAGCCCCCAGGCAGAGGGATGGCCCCTTACCTTCACCACGCTTAACGACCGGCAGGCAAACCCGGGCCGGGGGGCATCTCTTGAGCATCACGAGACACTGAGAAGACATCTGAAAAACAGAAATCCCAAACTATATTTCAGCACGTGAATAAAATAGCACAGAAGAAAATGGAGGAACTCAGTCAGCACAAGGGATAGGAAGGAAATTGAGCCGCAGCAAGATTCTGGGCAAACGGGTCACGTCAAAACACAACACCTCCTTTAAAAGCTAGAGGGACTGGAACACTTGAAAACGGTATTAAGACTAACCGATACCATTTTGAACAGATTCTTCGCGTAACACTGAACGCTCTGGCTGGTGCTGGAAAACGTCTCATCCCTTCCTTACGGCACCGCTGCGGGGAGATAACCCCGTGAGGCTGCGGGGCAAAGTTGTACCGTAACCGGAACCTCCGCTTACAGATCCGCCGCAGCAGCTACAGCCCTCGCCCTGCCGCCGCACGTCTTGCTGCCTGGCTCCATGAAGCCTGAAGCGAAGCGTCAAACTTGAAAGAGTAACGTAAAAAATTAAGAATAAATCTCAGTAATGCACTTTGTGCTGAGAAGGCGGGCGCGTGTTTACGCACATCCAATATGAGCGTCTAGGCTCTGAAAGCTTTCCATTTTCCTTCTGCGTTCATTTAACTCACACAGCCGTTCACACCCGCCATAAGATTATCTATCTCCAAAATACACAGCAGCAACGTGACTGGGGGGTTTTGGCGTGTTATGGAGTCGGGAGGGACGTCCGCCCAGCTGCCCCGCCCGAGAGATGCTGCTGAACTGCCAGGGAAACGCGCATCGAAAGCGAGACTGAAATAAAATACTTAAGAGCGCTCCCTCAAAATACTGTTGGGAAAAAACCGCCCCCACCCCAACATTCAGTCGCCCCTCGTTAAAGGGGAGAAATAAAACATAGCAGCAAGGAGCTGGACAGAGAGAGATGAGGACAAACAAACAGCACGGGTCTACGTGACAGAGAACGTGGAATTAGAACACAGAGAGGGGGAGCCGGACAGAGAGAGAGGCCGAGAGAAAAATCTAGACGGGCTACGGCGGGCAGAGGCAGGAATTAAAACCTAGGGACAGGGAGCTGGACAGAGGGAGACGGAGATCACAGGGAACAGCGGCGGGTGCAGGAAGAACAGGAATTCAAGAATAGGGAAAGGGAGCTGGACAGAGAAGAACTCAGGCAGGCAAGTAACAGTAGCAGGGTACAGAGCAGAGCAGACGAACTAAAAAGCGCGGCGGGAGTGTTGAGGCAGACAGAGAGAGATTAAGAAAAAAGTCACGGGCTACGTGGCAAAGCAGGAGGAACTCAGAAACGGGGATGGCAACCAAGGGAGAGTGAGCTGGTGAAGGATAACGGGTATTCAAAGTGAGGGACGGGGAGCTGGGAAAAGCGAGGCAGAGAAAAACAGAATCACAGAGAGAATCACACAAAGCCAAAAAAGAAGAAACTGAACAACAGGAACAGGTGTCACTAGATTTGAAGGATGCCTTCTTTTGCATACCTCCAGGCATAAAAAGTCAAAGCCTATTTGCTTTGGAATGGGAAAGCCCCACCACAGAATGAAAGACACAGCTAACATGGACCGTACTTCCACAAGGATTTAAAATTAGTCCTACGATATTTGGGACTCAGCTGGCAAGAAAAAAAATTAGAAATATAGAAATGTATAGAAAAAACAGAACCCAGGGAGAGGCATACTGTTACAGAATGCAGACGACATTCTGATAGTGGCAGAAAGTAAAGAATAATGTTTTGAAATTTTTAAATTTTCTGGGCCAAGGAAGATGCGGAGTTTCCAGAAACAAAACCCAAATAGGAGAAGAAGCAGCCATTTATTTAGGATTTGAAATATCTCAGAGACAAAGACAATTAGAAAGTGAAAAGAAAGAAACTATTTGTCAAATTCCCGAACCTTGCGGCCCGAAGGAACTGAGAGCTTTTCTGAAAATAGTGAAATAGCGTCAGCTCTGGATTCTGAACTACAGACTGTATGTAAAACCATTATACGAGGCACTGAAAGAATCAAAGGATAAATATTTAACCTGGACGCCCGGATGCCAAACGGCATTCAAAGAACTGAAAAGAGCCTCAGTGATGGCCCCTGCATTAGGCCTACCCGATTTCGCTAAACCTTTTGAGCTGTTTGTCCACGAAAGACAACATTTAGCCCTTGGAGTGCTGACACAGCGACTGGGAACCTGGAAGAGACCCGTGGGCTACTTCTCCAAACAACTCGACCACGTGAGTAAAAGATGGCCTGGATGTTTACGGGCAGTAGCAACAGCAGCGCTGCCGATCCAGGAAGCCCCAAAGTTAACAATGGGACAAAAGATGACAGTATGTGTCCCGCACATAGCGGTGACTGTTTTAGAACAAAAGGGGGGTCGTTGGCTATCCCTTAGCAGAATGTTGAAATATCAAGTTGTTCTGTTAGAACAAGACCATGTGGAATCGAAGGCTACTGCTATACTGAATCCTGCTATGTTTTTAACAACAGAAAACCTTACGGACAATTTCGAACACGATCGCTTGCTAACTATTGAACAAGTCTATTCCAGCAGACCAGGCCTGAGACACAAACCTCTGGGAAAATCCTGATCTGGAGTTGTTTACAGATGGAAGCAGCTCTGGGCGAGAAGAGAATGGCCGGATATGCTGTCGTTATCACCGCCGAGGGAATGGAGTCAGGGGCGCTGCCTGCGAACACCTCAGCACAGAAAGCAGTATTGGTAGCGTTGAAGCGAGCTCTGCGAATGGCAGAAGGACGAAGGATAAATATCTAGACTGATTCCAAACATGCATTTGGTGTGATCCACGATCATGGAGCTACTGGGAAGGAAAAAGGACTGCCATCAGCCCAAGAATCATTGATACAGCATAAAGAAGACATTCTCCAACTTCCGGAAGACGTGCAGAAACCAAAAGAAGTGGCGGTAAAGCGTTGCAAAGCTCATCGATTCGGCCAGACGGCTGTAAACATAAGCAAACGATTGACAGATAAAGCTGCAAAGAGGACTGCAGAGCAAGGTATCCTTGCACTAGTACCAGTAAAACAGATCGGAATTCCAAAGTTGAAACCGAGATTATTATAATAAATTGGATGAGCAATTAGCAGAACAATTGGAAGCATCACAAAACACAGAGAGATGGTAGGTAACACCAGAAAAACAAGTAATAATAATAACAACCCCACAAGTTATGACAGAACTTGCAAAAGAAAAGCATGAGCAAACACATTAGGGTGTAGATGCTACGGTTTTGAGTTTAAAAGCATCTGTAGCGTGTGTAGGCATGACAAGAATAATTAAACCCATGGTAGCTAAGTGTCCAATCTGTCCTAGAAATAATCCCCTGAACCAAAGGAAACCACCTTTAGGAGTAACAAAACAAAAAATTCTCCCGGAAATTATTAGCAAATTAAGTTCTCTGAGTTACCCAGACAAAATAGATATAGCAGTATTTGTTAGTGCTGATGGACAAGTTTTCTAGTTGGCCAGAAGCTTTCTCGTGCTGCACCAACAAAGCTAGAGTAGTAGTTAAAATGTTGCTGAAAGAAATAATACCAAGATTTAGAGTGCCAACAGGAATGTCCTCTGGGAGAGGACCACATTTTTTTGCAGAGGTAGTTCAACAAATTAATAAAATTTTGGGTATAAAATGGAACCTGCATATGCCCTAGAGACCACAATCAAGTGAAAACTTTGAGAAGATGAACCAAACACTGAACTGACATAGTGGAATATTATTGATCTAGGATGGAAGTATTGAGAAAATGATTATTTCAAAACTTCCAAAGGGGGGAAATGTAACCAAAGCGATGAAATCAACCAACCAGAGACGGTGTTCCATTACGGGAACACGGAGCGTACGAATCAGCGCATCTGTCGATCTGCATTTTAGTCCCTAGGCGATCGTTAATGTCAGCAGAACAACAGACAACGTGCTTCTGTCAGAAAAGGATGACAAAACGCGGTTTCGTGTAGCGCACTGAGAAAACTAGCCAAGACTGCCAAGATTAAGAGCCAAGAAGGTAAAAGGCAATTCTGGCAGGGGGAGATCGCGACCACCGACTCACGGACCACCACCGAGCCTGCGCAGTGATTTACATACGGAACGAGCCAGTTTGTACCGATCAGTAGAAAGGACGATAATGAATATGTATGAATACGTAAAATTTTGATCTACAAATTCTACGGGAAAGGTGTGTGAGGTACGCACGCCAGGAGAAGCGATCCCCCGTGCATCTGGCGCCGTGAATAAAGAACGCCTGCTCTTTAATACTAAATCGGCGTTGAGGAGTTGTTTCCGATTTTACCGCGTTTTTCGGTAACACACGGAGTCAGACCAAGAGGGCCAGAGAAAGACAAAATACCGACAGGCTACAGAACAGAGCAGGAGGAATAAAAAAATAAAAACGGAGCCAGAGCCAGGCAGAGAGAGGCGGAGAAAGAACAAGTAGCCACAGGCTACAGGACAGAGAGAGGGAGGCCTGAAAAGACGGGGAGGCAGGGAGCCACTCAGAGCGAGATGGAGAAAGAAGGGGCGGGGGGGCGCCAAAAAAAAAAAAAAAATTTTGCAGCAGGTAAGGAAAGAGAGGGGGCCAGGGGGGAGAGACAGGGAGGGCCCAGGATGCACAAGAGAGGCAACGGGGCCCCAGTGGCCCAGGACTCACCGCGACTCTCGCTCTCAGCGCTGCTGGCACAATTTAGCCGTTCAGATGCTTCTTTCCCCTCCTCTCCGCCCTGCCTCTTCTGCAGCTCCAGACTCTAGGCCGTCCTCCACCTAAAGAGGATACACGGGTGTCTTACCGCTCTTACGAGATGAGGCTTCCTAGGCACGTAGCCTAGCTCGCTCGTGCACTACACGCCCGTACCCAACTCCCGGTTACGCGTACAGACCCTGCGGTGCACGTTGGTGGCCTGGCCCGCTGCGGGCTACGAAGGGGGATCCTCCCTCCCTCACCTGCAGGGACAGGCTCTCTCTTGCCTGCGGCAGGAAGGCAGCTGGCAGCCAGAGCGCCTTCAGTTTCTTCTGCTTTACCTTTCGTTGGCGTCTCCAGCTTCAGCCGAGGCAGCTCCTGTCCACAGCCGGGAAGGGCTCTGTGTGTCCCTTTTCGCCCCCGCGCTGCGAGGATGGCAACGCCGGGCAGAGAGAAGCCACGCAAGCCTGAGACGGCTGCAGTCAACGGCATCCCCGGGGGAAGGACAGACAACCACGTCCTCAGCACGGTCTCTGGGAGAGGGAAAGAAGAAACAGCGACCGTCATTACCGTCGATCGACCCTGGCCAAAGCCCCTCCTTGCGCAGGGGCTTCTGGACACACCGCCCCTTCCCCGCGCTACTGCTAAGGGCCCCTGCGCCGAGGGGGAATCCAGTGCGCTCGAGGGCCGGCTCGCTGCCTTCACGACAGGGCCTGGGGGCGGCCAAGGGCTACGCAGCACGCTTCCGGGGAGGTGCCGGGGCTGGGGGCAGGCGCACGGGGCAAGGGGGGGGCCAGGGGAGGCTGAGCGGGAGCTCCGGTGAGCCGGGGAGGCGGCGGCCATCATCTGCGCCCTGGGCAGGGGGAAAAGGTCCTCCTCCTTTCCCTCTTCCCTTCTGTCAGCTCCCGGGGAACTCACCGCTTCTCGGGGAGCGGCCGCACCTGGAAGCCCCCAGAAATCAACACGAATCCAACCCCAAAAATACACCGCGCGTACCGTACGGGGCACGGCCGCCCGCCACCCGAGCGCCGGAACACCGCGCCTCCCGCCGCGCCCCGGCGAGCCACGTGACAGGGCCGGCAGCCACTGCGCCAGGACTACAGCTCCCGGCATGCTCTGCGCCACAACACGGCCGCCCGGCAGCCGCGCGCCGCAAGGACTACAGCTCCCGGCATGCTCTGCGCCACAACATGGCCGCCCGGCAGCCCCCCGACACAAGGACTACAGCTCCCGGCACGCTCTGCGCCACAACACGGCCGCCCGGCAGCCCCCCGCCACAAGGACTACAGCTCCCGCCATGCTCTGCGCCACAACACGGCCGCCCGGCAGCCCCCCGCCGCAAGGACTACAGCTCCCGGCATGCTCTGCGCCACAACACGGCCGCCCGGCAGCCCCCCGCCACAAGGACTACAGCTCCCGCCATGCTCTGCGCCACAACACGGCCGCCCGGCAGCCCCCCGCCGCAAGGACTACAGCTCCCGGCATGCTCTGCGCCACAACACGGCCGCCCGGCAGCCCCCCGCCGCAAGGACTACAGCTCCCGGCATGCTCTGCGCCACAACACGGCCGCCCGGCAGCCCCCCGCCACAAGGACTACAGCTCCCGGCACGCTCTGCGCCACAACACGGCCGCCCGGCAGCCCCCCGCCACAAGGACTACAGCTCCCGCCATGCTCTGCGCCACAACACGGCCGCCCGGCAGCCGCGCGCCGCAAGGACTACAGCTCCCGCCATGCTCTGCGCCACAACACGCCCGCCCGGCAGCCCCCCGACACAAGGACTACAGCTCCCGGCACGCTCTGCGCCACAACATGGCCGCCCGCCCAGCCGCCACACGCACCACCACAGCTCCCGCCACGCCGCGAGCCCGCCCTCCCCGCTCTCTCACCCTGCGGGGCACCGTCCCTCCCGCCGATGCACCCGGAAGCCCCACCGAGCCCTCAGCACAGCCTCGCTCTCCCCACCGCCCGCTCCGACCCGCCGCTGCCCCGCCGCAGCCCTCCTCGGGGCTTGACCCGGCACGCAGCGGCCCCCCACCCAGCCCCCGCTCACCTCCTCCCTCGCTACACTCGCAGCCCGCTGACGCTCGGCCACAGCTCCGCTCCGCTCCGCCCTCGGCTCACACTGGCCCCCCGGAGCAGGGCACCACCCCTTTTCCAGGGAGGAGCCGGCACCGCCAGCCCCACTGCCCGCACCTGGGGCTCCTCCAGCCAGACCCCGCCCACAGCTGAGGCGCAGCAGCAACGGGGGGCCCCCTCCCCTCACCCCCACAGTGCACCACCTCCTCCCCCGGGCTCCATCACAGCCCCTTGCCCCACGCCAAGGGAGCGCAAACGCAGCCCTCAGGCCAAAGGAGAGGGCAGGTGTTGGTGCAGGCGCGCACGTAACAAGTCCCAGGAGCGATTCGTGGCTCAGGGTCCCCAACGCTCCCCCTGCCCCAAGGCCACCTCGGCCGCCGTTGCCGCAGCCGCACGGAGCTGGTGGTGGCTGGGATAGTGCTCATTTTCTCCACAGTAGCTAGGAAGGGATACGTTTTGGATTTATGCTCAAAACCCCGTTAATAATGTAGAGATGTTTTGGTTCTTGCTGAGCACTGCTTCCACAGTCAGGGCCTCTTCTGGTTCTCTCAGTGCCCCACCAGCAAGTAGGCTGGGACAGCTGGGAAAGCTTTCCCAGCTAACTGACCAAAGGGATATTCCATACCATTTGACATCATGCTCAGCACACGCAGCTGGGGGAAGAAGGGGGAGTCCTTGGGGGGGGGGGGGCTACGGCATTTCTCTCCCTAAGTAACCATGACACATGACAGAGCCCTGCTTTCCCAGAGGTGGCTCAACACCTGCCCGCCGAAAAGGAGGAGTGAATTAATTCCTTGCTTTGCTTCCACGCACAGCTTTTGCTTTACCTATTAAACAGTCTTGATCTCAGCCCATGATTTTTCTCACTTTTACCCTTCCAGCTCTCTCCCCCAGCCCACTGAGGGTGGAGCGAGCAAGCAGCTCCCTGGTGCAGAGTTGCCAGCTGGGGCTAAACCACGGCACGCGCTTGTCCGCGTTTGGCAGGAAAGGGACCGTCCGTCGCCTGGCTCCTGGAGCGACGGGCTGCTGGGCAGAGGGGGAGGCCACCAAAGGTGAGGAGCAGGGCACAGGACAGTAGGAAGAGAGAAGAGAAGAGAAGAGCGGCAGCCAGCTGGACGGGGGCGGGGGGGCGTGTGTGCGTGTAGTGAGAAGGCACGAGGCAGGGAACAGGACGGCCAGAGAAGGACAGGGAGCCTGACGGAGGTGGAGATACAAGCAGCAGAGAGAGGGGAAGAGAGGCAGCAGAAAGAGGGGGGAAGAGCAGGACACAGACCAACAAAGAAGGAAGAGGAGCAGGCTGGAGACGCACAAAGAACCTGGGGCAGGCAGCACGACAGCGAGGGAGGAAAGAAGAATAGGGGCAGGAAGCTGGACCGAGCGCGATGGAGACAGACAAGACAAGCGACAAGAACAGGGCAGAGAGGGAAGAATGAAGCCACGGGGACAGGGAGCCGAGACAGCCAACAACGGAGGGAAGGGGCCGGGGAGGGAACACCACAAAACAAACCATGGGGCTACGTGGTACAGAGCATGAGAAGGCAGAGAATTAAGAATTAGGGACAGGGAGCCAGAGAAACAACAACAAAAAAAAAACACCCAAAACAAAGGGAGATGGGGAGCAAAAGGAATCGCAATGCGTACAGAAAGGAGAGAGAAACAATTCTAAAACAGGGTCACGGGGAAGCCAGAGACAGCAAGATGGAGAAAGGACAAAAGCTACAGGCTACAGGGCAGAGAGGGAAGAATTAATGAATAGACACAGAGAGCTGGGCAGAAAGAGATGGAGAAAGGCTGAAGATCACACGGCCAACAGGGAAGAGAGAAGAGAGGGAGGAATTTTCAAAACAGGGGCAAGAAGCCAGAGAGAGGGAGAGAGGCGCAACAATAAAATGGGGACAGGCCACAGGGCGGCGAGGAGGGAATCGATGAATAAGAACAGGAGACCAAAGAGAACACAATGTAGAATGGAAAAAAGGAACAGCGGCCTACAGGGAAGGAGGAATTAAAGATCAGGCACTGGGAGGCAGACAGAGACACATGAAGAAACAAGTAGGAAAAAAAAAAAAAACAACACACACAACGGCAATGGGCTACAAAGACAGACAGAGAGGGAAGAAATAAAACATAGCAGCAAGGAGCTGGACAGAGAGAGATGAGGACAAACAAATAGCACGGGTCTACGTGACAGAGAACGTGGAATTAGAACACAGAGAGGGGGAGCCGGACAGAGAGAGAGGCCGAGAGAAAAATCTAGACGGGCTACGGCGGGCAGAGGCAGGAATTAAAACCTAGGGACAGGGAGCTGGACAGAGGGGACGGAGATCACAGGGAACAGCGGCGGGTGCAGGAAGAACAGGAATTCAAGAATAGGGAAAGGGAGCTGGACAGAGAAGAACTCAGGCAGGCAAGTAACAGTAGCAGGGTACAGAGCAGAGCAGACGAACTAAAAAGCGCGGCGGGAGCGTTGAGGCAGACAGAGAGAGATTAAGAAAAAAGTCACGGGCTACGTGGCAAAGCAGGAGGAACTCAGAAACGGGGATGGCAACCAAGGGAGAGTGAGCTGGTGAAGGATAACGGGTATTCAAAGTGAGGGACGGGGAGCTGGGAAAAGCGAGGCAGAGAAAAACAGAATCACAGAGAGAATCACACAAAGCCAAAAAAGAAGAAACTGAACAACAGGAACAGGTGTAACCAAAGCGATGAAATCAACCAACCAGAGACGGTGTTCCATTACGGGAACACGGAGCGTACGAATCAGCGCATCTGTCGATCTGCATTTTAGTCCCTAGGCGATCGTTAATGTCAGCAGAACAACAGACAACGTGCTTCTGTCAGAAAAGGATGACAAAACGCGGTTTCGTGTAGCGCACTGAGAAAACTAGCCAAGACTGCCAAGATTAAGAGCCAAGAAGGTAAAAGGCAATTCTGGCAGGGGGAGATCGCGACCACCGACTCACGGACCACCACCGAGCCTGCGCAGTGATTTACATACGGAACGAGCCAGTTTGTACCGATCAGTAGACAGGACGATAATGAATATGTATGAATACGTAAAATTTTGATCTACAAATTCTACGGGAAAGGTGTGTGAGGTACGCACGCCAGGAGAAGCGATCCCCCGTGCATCTGGCGCCGTGAATAAAGAACGCCTGCTCTTTAATACTAAATCGGCGTTGAGGAGTTGTTTCCGATTTTACCGCGTTTTTCGGTAACACACGGAGTCAGACCAAGAGGGCCAGAGAAAGACAAAATACCGACAGGCTACAGAACAGAGCAGGAGGAATAAAAAAATAAAAACGGAGCCAGAGCCAGGCAGAGAGAGGCGGAGAAAGAAAAAGTAGCCACAGGCTACAGGACAGAGAGAGAGAGGCCTGAAAAGACGGGGAGGCAGGGAGCCACTCAGAGCGAGATGGAGAAAGAAGGGGCGGGGGGGCGCCAAAAAAAAAAAAAAAAAAAATTTTGCAGCAGGTAAGGAAAGAGAGGGGGCCAGGGGGGAGAGACAGGGAGGGCCCAGGACGCACAAGAGAGGCAACGGGGCCCCAGTGGCCCAGGACTCACCGCGACTCTCGCTCTCAGCGCTGCTGGCACAATTTAGCCGTTCAGATGCTTCTTTCCCCTCCTCTCCGCCCTGCCTCTTCTGCAGCTCCAGACTCTAGGCCGTTCTCCACCTAAAGAGGATACACGGGTGTCTTACCGCTCTTACGAGATGAGGCTTCCTAGGCACGTAGCCTAGCTCGCTCGTGCACTACACGCCCGTACCCAACTCCCGGTTACGCGTACAGACCCTGCGGTGCACGTTGGTGGCCTGGCCCGCTGCGGGCTACGAAGGGGGATCCTCCCTCCCTCACCTGCAGGGACAGGCTCTCTCTTGCCTGCGGCAGGAAGGCAGCTGGCAGCCAGAGCGCCTTCAGTTTCTTCTGCTTTACCTTTCGTTGGCGTCTCCAGCTTCAGCCGAGGCAGCTCCTGTCCACAGCCGGGAAGGGCTCTGTGTGTCCCTTTTCGCCCCCGCGCTGCGAGGATGGCAACACCGGGCAGAGAGAAGCCACGCAAGCCTGAGACGGCTGCAGTCAACGGCATCCCCGGGGGAAGGACAGACAACCACGTCCTCAGCACGGTCTCTGGGAGAGGGAAAGAAGAAACAGCGACCGTCATTACCGTCGATCGACCCTGGCCAAAGCCCCTCCTTGCGCAGGGGCTTCTGGACACACCGCCCCTTCCCCGCGCTACTGCTAAGGGCCCCTGCGCCGAGGGGGAATCCAGTGCGCTCGAGGGCCGGCTCGCTGCCTTCACGACAGGGCCTGGGGGCGGCCAAGGGCTACGCAGCACGCTTCAGGGGAGGTGCCGGGGCTGGGGGCAGGCGCACGGGGCAAGGGGGGGGCCAGGGGAGGCTGAGCGGGAGCTCCGGTGAGCCGGGGAGGCGGCGGCCATCATCTGCGCCCTGGGCAGGGGGAAAAGGTCCTCCTCCTTTCCCTCTTCCCTTCTGTCAGCTCCCGGGGAACTCACCGCTTCTCGGGGAGCGGCCGCACCTGGAAGCCCCCAGAAATCAACACGAATCCAACCCCAAAAATACACCGCGCGTACCGTACGGGGCACGGCCGCCCGCCACCCGAGCGCCGGAACACCGCGCCTCCCGCCGCGCCCCGGCGAGCCACGTGACAGGGCCGGCAGCCACTGCGCCAGGACTACAGCTCCCGGCACGCTCTGCGCCACAACACGGCCGCCCGGCAGCCCCCCGCCGCAAGGACTACAGCTCCCGGCATGCTCTGCGCCACAACACGGCCGCCCGGCAGCCACTGCGCCAGGACTACAGCTCCCGGCACGCTCTGCGCCACAACACGGCCGCCCGGCAGCCGCGCGCCGCAAGGACTACAACTCCCGGCATGCTCTGCGCCACAACATGGCCGCCCGGCAGCCCCCCGCCACAAGGACTACAGCTCCCGGCATGCTCTGCGCCACAACACGGCCGCCCGGCAGCCCCCCGACACAAGGACTACAGCTCCCGGCACGCTCTGCGCCACAACATGGCCGCCCGCCCAGCCGCCACACGCACCACCACAGCTCCCGCCACGCCGCGAGCCCGCCCTCCCCGCTCTCTCACCCTGCGGGGCACCGTCCCTCCCGCCGCTGCCCCCGGAAGCCCCACCGAGCCCTCAGCACAGCCTCGCTCTCCCCACCGCCCGCTCCGACCCGCCGCTGCCCCACCGCAGCCCTCCTCGGGGCTTGACCCGGCACGCAGCGGCCCCCCACCCAGCCCCCGCTCACCTCCTCCCTCGCTACACTCGCAGCCCGCTGACGCTCGGCCACAGCTCCGCTCCGCTCCGCCCTCGGCTCACACTGGCCCCCCGGAGCAGGGCACCACCCCTTTTCCAGGGAGGAGCCGGCACCGCCAGCCCCACTGCCCGCACCTGGGGCTCCTCCAGCCAGACCCCGCCCACAGCTGAGGCGCAGCAGCAACGGGGGGCCCCCTCCCCTCACCCCCACAGTGCACCACCTCCTCCCCCGGGCTCCATCACAGCCCCTTGCCCCACGCCAAGGGAGCGCAAACGCAGCCCTCAGGCCAAAGGAGAGGGCAGGTGTTGGTGCAGGCGCGCACGTAACAAGTCCCAGGAGCGATTCGTGGCTCAGGGTCCCCAACGCTCCCCCTGCCCCAAGGCCACCTCGGCCGCCGTTGCCGCAGCCGCACGGAGCTGGTGGTGGCTGGGATAGTGCTCATTTTCTCCACAGTAGCTAGGAAGGGATACGTTTTGGATTTATGCTCAAAACCCCGTTAATAATGTAGAGATGTTTTGGTTCTTGCTGAGCACTGCTTCCACAGTCAGGGCCTCTTCTGGTTCTCTCAGTGCCCCACCAGCAAGTAGGCTGGGACAGCTGGGAAAGCTTTCCCAGCTAACTGACCAAAGGGATATTCCATACCATTTGACATCATGCTCAGCACACGCAGCTGGGGGAAGAAGGGGGAGTCCTTGGGGGGGGGGGGGCTACGGCATTTCTCTCCCTAAGTAACCATGACACATGACAGAGCCCTGCTTTCCCAGAGGTGGCTCAACACCTGCCCGCCGAAAAGGAGGAGTGAATTAATTCCTTGCTTTGCTTCCACGCACAGCTTTTGCTTTACCTATTAAACAGTCTTGATCTCAGCCCATGATTTTTCTCACTTTTACCCTTCCAGCTCTCTCCCCCAGCCCACTGAGGGTGGAGCGAGCAAGCAGCTCCCTGGTGCAGAGTTGCCAGCTGGGGCTAAACCACGGCACGCGCTTGTCCGCATTTGGCAGGAAAGGGACCGTCCGTCGCCTGGCTCCTGGAGCGACGGGCTGCTGGGCAGAGGGGGAGGCCACCAAAGGTGAGGAGCAGGGCACAGGACAGTAGGAAGAGAGAAGAGAAGAGCGGCAGCCAGCTGGACGGGGGCGGGGGGGCGTGTGTGCGTGTAGTGAGAAGGCACGAGGCAGGGAACAGGACGGCCAGAGAAGGACAGGGAGCCTGACGGAGGTGGAGATACAAGCAGCAGAGAGAGGGGAAGAGAGGCAGCAGAAAGAGGGGGGAAGAGCAGGACACAGACCAACAAAGAAGGAAGAGGAGCAGGCTGGAGACGCACAAAGAACCTGGGGCAGGCAGCACGACAGCGAGGGAGGAAAGAAGAATAGGGGCAGGAAGCTGGACCGAGCGCGATGGAGACAGACAAGACAAGCGACAAGAACAGGGCAGAGAGGGAAGAATGAAGCCACGGGGACAGGGAGCCGAGACAGCCAACAACGGAGGGAAGGGGCCGGGGAGGGAACACCACAAAACAAACCATGGGGCTACGTGGTACAGAGCATGAGAAGGCAGAGAATTAAGAATTAGGGACAGGGAGCCAGAGAAACAACAACAAAAAAAAAACACCCAAAACAAAGGGAGATGGGGAGCAAAAGGAATCGCAATGCGTACAGAAAGGAGAGAGAAACAATTCTAAAACAGGGTCACGGGGAAGCCAGAGACAGCAAGATGGAGAAAGGACAAAAGCTACAGGCTACAGGGCAGAGAGGGAAGAATTAATGAATAGACACAGAGAGCTGGGCAGAAAGAGATGGAGAAAGGCTGAAGATCACACGGCCAACAGGGAAGAGAGAAGAGAGGGAGGAATTTTCAAAACAGGGGCAAGAAGCCAGAGAGAGGGAGAGAGGCGCAACAATAAAATGGGGACAGGCCACAGGGCGGCGAGGAGGGAATCGATGAATAAGAACAGGAGACCAAAGAGAACACAATGTAGAATGGAAAAAAGGAACAGCGGCCTACAGGGAAGGAGGAATTAAAGATCAGGCACTGGGAGGCAGACAGAGACACATGAAGAAACAAGTAGGAAAAAAAAAAAAAACAACACACACAACGGCAATGGGCTACAAAGACAGACAGAGAGGGAAGAAATAAAACATAGCAGCAAGGAGCTGGACAGAGAGAGATGAGGACAAACAAATAGCACGGGTCTACGTGACAGAGAACGTGGAATTAGAACACAGAGAGGGGGAGCCGGACAGAGAGAGAGGCCGAGAGAAAAATCTAGACGGGCTACGGCGGGCAGAGGCAGGAATTAAAACCTAGGGACAGGGAGCTGGACAGAGGGGACGGAGATCACAGGGAACAGCGGCGGGTGCAGGAAGAACAGGAATTCAAGAATAGGAAAAGGGAGCTGGACAGAGAAGAACTCAGGCAGGCAAGTAACAGTAGCAGGGTACAGAGCAGAGCAGACGAACTAAAAAGCGCGGCGGGAGCGTTGAGGCAGACAGAGAGAGATTAAGAAAAAAGTCACGGGCTACGTGGCAAAGCAGGAGGAACTCAGAAACGGGGATGGCAACCAAGGGAGAGTGAGCTGGTGAAGGATAACGGGTATTCAAAGTGAGGGACGGGGAGCTGGGAAAAGCGAGGCAGAGAAAAACAGAATCACAGAGAGAATCACACAAAGCCAAAAAAGAAGAAACTGAACAACAGGAACAGGTGTAACCAAAGCGATGAAATCAACCAACCAGAGACGGTGTTCCATTACGGGAACACGGAGCGTACGAATCAGCGCATCTGTCGATCTGCATTTTAGTCCCTAGGCGATCGTTAATGTCAGCAGAACAACAGACAACGTGCTTCTGTCAGAAAAGGATGACAAAACGCGGTTTCGTGTAGCGCACTGAGAAAACTAGCCAAGACTGCCAAGATTAAGAGCCAAGAAGGTAAAAGGCAATTCTGGCAGGGGGAGATCGCGACCACCGACTCACGGACCACCACCGAGCCTGCGCAGTGATTTACATACGGAACGAGCCAGTTTGTACCGATCAGTAGACAGGACGATAATGAATATGTATGAATACGTAAAATTTTGATCTACAAATTCTACGGGAAAGGTGTGTGAGGTACGCACGCCAGGAGAAGCGATCCCCCGTGCATCTGGCGCCGTGAATAAAGAACGCCTGCTCTTTAATACTAAATCGGCGTTGAGGAGTTGTTTCCGATTTTACCGCGTTTTTCGGTAACACACGGAGTCAGACCAAGAGGGCCAGAGAAAGACAAAATACCGACAGGCTACAGAACAGAGCAGGAGGAATAAAAAAATAAAAACGGAGCCAGAGCCAGGCAGAGAGAGGCGGAGAAAGAACAAGTAGCCACAGGCTACAGGACAGAGAGAGGGAGGCCTGAAAAGACGGGGAGGCAGGGAGCCACTCAGAGCGAGATGGAGAAAGAAGGGGCGGGGGGGCGCCAAAAAAAAAAAAAAAAAAAATTTTGCAGCAGGTAAGGAAAGAGAGGGGGCCAGGGGGGAGAGACAGGGAGGGCCCAGGACGCACAAGAGAGGCAACGGGGCCCCAGTGGCCCAGGACTCACCGCGACTCTCGCTCTCAGCGCTGCTGGCACAATTTAGCCGTTCAGATGCTTCTTTCCCCTCCTCTCCGCCCTGCCTCTTCTGCAGCTCCAGACTCTAGGCCGTTCTCCACCTAAAGAGGATACACGGGTGTCTTACCGCTCTTACGAGATGAGGCTTCCTAGGCACGTAGCCTAGCTCGCTCGTGCACTACACGC
Organism: Phalacrocorax carbo; assembly: GCF_963921805.1. Taxonomy (NCBI): domain Eukaryota; kingdom Metazoa; phylum Chordata; class Aves; order Suliformes; family Phalacrocoracidae; genus Phalacrocorax; species Phalacrocorax carbo. The sequence continues at coordinate 689,020 of NC_087543.1, read as the reverse complement.
CCGTACCCAACTCCCGGTTACGCGTACAGACCCTGCGGTGCACGTTGGTGGCCTGGCCCGCTGCGGGCTACGAAGGGGGATCCTCCCTCCCTCACCTGCAGGGACAGGCTCTCTCTTGCCTGCGGCAGGAAGGCAGCTGGCAGCCAGAGCGCCTTCAGTTTCTTCTGCTTTACCTTTCGTTGGCGTCTCCAGCTTCAGCCGAGGCAGCTCCTGTCCACAGCCGGGAAGGGCTCTGTGTGTCCCTTTTCGCCCCCGCGCTGCGAGGATGGCAACACCGGGCAGAGAGAAGCCACGCAAGCCTGAGACGGCTGCAGTCAACGGCATCCCCGGGGGAAGGACAGACAACCACGTCCTCAGCACGGTCTCTGGGAGAGGGAAAGAAGAAACAGCGACCGTCATTACCGTCGATCGACCCTGGCCAAAGCCCCTCCTTGCGCAGGGGCTTCTGGACACACCGCCCCTTCCCCGCGCTACTGCTAAGGGCCCCTGCGCCGAGGGGGAATCCAGTGCGCTCGAGGGCCGGCTCGCTGCCTTCACGACAGGGCCTGGGGGCGGCCAAGGGCTACGCAGCACGCTTCCGGGGAGGTGCCGGGGCTGGGGGCAGGCGCACGGGGCAAGGGGGGGGCCAGGGGAGGCTGAGCGGGAGCTCCGGTGAGCCGGGGAGGCGGCGGCCATCATCTGCGCCCTGGGCAGGGGGAAAAGGTCCTCCTCCTTTCCCTCTTCCCTTCTGTCAGCTCCCGGGGAACTCACCGCTTCTCGGGGAGCGGCCGCACCTGGAAGCCCCCAGAAATCAACACGAATCCAACCCCAAAAATACACCGCGCGTACCGTACGGGGCACGGCCGCCCGGCACCCGAGCGCCGGAACACCGCGCCTCCCGCCGCGCCCCGGCGAGCCACGTGACAGGGCCGGCAGCCACTGCGCCAGGACTACAGCTCCCGGCATGCTCTGCGTCACAACACGGCCGCCCGGCGGCCCCCCGCCACAAGGACTACAGCTCCCGGCACGCTCTGCGCCACAACACGGCCGCCCGGCAGCCCCCCGCCACAAGGACTACAGCTCCCGCCACGCTCTGCGCCACAACGCGGCCGCCCGGCAGCCCCCCGCCACAAGGACTACAGCTCCCGGCATGCTCTGCGCCACAACACGGCCGCCCGGCAGCCCCCCGACACAAGGACTACAGCTCCCGGCACGCTCTGCGCCACAACACGGCCGCCCGCCCAGCCGCCACACGCACCACCACAGCTCCCGCCACGCCGCGAGCCCGCCCTCCCCGCTCTCTCACCCTGCGGGGCACCGCCCCTCCCGCCGATGCACCCGGAAGCCCCACCGAGCCCTCAGCACAGCCTCGCTCTCCCCACCGCCCGCTCCGACCCGCCGCTGCCCCGCCGCAGCCCTCCTCGGGGCTTGACCCGGCACGCAGCGGCCCCCCACCCAGCCCCCGCTCACCTCCTCCCTCGCTACACTCGCAGCCCGCTGACGCTCGGCCACAGCTCCGCTCCGCTCCGCCCTCGGCTCACACTGGCCCCCCGGAGCAGGGCACCACCCCTTTTCCAGGGAGGAGCCGGCACCGCCAGCCCCACTGCCCGCACCTGGGGCTCCTCCAGCCAGACCCCGCCCACAGCTGAGGCGCAGCAGCAACGGGGGGCCCCCTCCCCTCACCCCCACAGTGCACCACCTCCTCCCCCGGGCTCCATCACAGCCCCTTGCCCCACGCCAAGGGAGCGCAAACGCAGCCCTCAGGCCAAAGGAGAGGGCAGGTGTTGGTGCAGGCGCGCACGTAACAAGTCCCAGGAGCGATTCGTGGCTCAGGGTCCCCAACGCTCCCCCTGCCCCAAGGCCACCTCGGCCGCCGTTGCCGCAGCCGCACGGAGCTGGTGGTGGCTGGGATAGTGCTCATTTTCTCCACAGTAGCTAGGAAGGGATACGTTTTGGATTTATGCTCAAAACACCGTTAATAATGTAGAGATGTTTTGGTTCTTGCTGAGCACTGCTTCCACAGTCAGGGCCTCTTCTGGTTCTCTCAGTGCCCCACCAGCAAGTAGGCTGGGACAGCTGGGAAAGCTTTCCCAGCTAACTGACCAAAGGGATATTCCATACCATTTGACATCATGCTCAGCACACGCAGCTGGGGGAAGAAGGGGGAGTCCTTGGGGGGGGGGGGGCTACGGCATTTCTCTCCCTAAGTAACCATGACACATGACAGAGCCCTGCTTTCCCAGAGGTGGCTCAACACCTGCCCGCCGAAAAGGAGGAGTGAATTAATTCCTTGCTTTGCTTCCACGCACAGCTTTTGCTTTACCTATTAAACAGTCTTGATCTCAGCCCATGATTTTTCTCACTTTTACCCTTCCAGCTCTCTCCCCCAGCCCACTGAGGGTGGAGCGAGCAAGCAGCTCCCTGGTGCAGAGTTGCCAGCTGGGGCTAAACCACGGCACGCGCTTGTCCGCGTTTGGCAGGAAAGGGACCGTCCGTCGCCTGGCTCCTGGAGCGACGGGCTGCTGGGCAGAGGGGGAGGCCACCAAAGGTGAGGAGCAGGGCACAGGACAGTAGGAAGAGAGAAGAGAAGAGAAGAGCGGCAGCCAGCTGGACGGGGGCGGGGGGGCGTGTGTGCGTGTAGTGAGAAGGCACGAGGCAGGGAACAGGACGGCCAGAGAAGGACAGGGAGCCTGACGGAGGTGGAGATACAAGCAGCAGAGAGAGGGGAAGAGAGGCAGCAGAAAGAGGGGGGAAGAGCAGGACACAGACCAACAAAGAAGGAAGAGGAGCAGGCGGGAGACGCACAAAGAACCTGGGGCAGGCAGCACGACAGCGAGGGAGGAAAGAAGAATAGGGGCAGGAAGCTGGACCGAGCGCGATGGAGACAGACAAGACAAGCGACAAGAACAGGGCAGAGAGGGAAGAATGAAGCCACGGGGACAGGGAGCCGAGACAGCCAACAACGGAGGGAAGGGGCCGGGGAGGGAACACCACAAAACAAACCATGGGGCTACGTGGTACAGAGCATGAGAAGGCAGAGAATTAAGAATTAGGGACAGGGAGCCAGAGAAACAACAACAAAAAAAAAACACCCAAAACAAAGGGAGATGGGGAGCAAAAGGAATCGCAATGCGTACAGAAAGGAGAGAGAAACAATTCTAAAACAGGGTCACGGGGAAGCCAGAGACAGCAAGATGGAGAAAGGACAAAAGCTACAGGCTACAGGGCAGAGAGGGAAGAATTAATGAATAGACACAGAGAGCTGGGCAGAAAGAGATGGAGAAAGGCTGAAGATCACACGGCCAACAGGGAAGAGAGAAGAGAGGGAGGAATTTTCAAAACAGGGGCAAGAAGCCAGAGAGAGGGAGAGAGGCGCAACAATAAAATGGGGACAAGCCACAGGGCGGCGAGGAGGGAATCGATGAATAAGAACAGGAGACCAAAGAGAACACAATGTAGAATGGAAAAAAGGAACAGCGGCCTACAGGGAAGGAGGAATTAAAGATCAGGCACTGGGAGGCAGACAGAGACACATGAAGAAACAAGTAGGAAAAAAAAAAAAAACAACACACACAACGGCAATGGGCTACAAAGACAGACAGAGAGGGAAGAAATAAAACATAGCAGCAAGGAGCTGGACAGAGAGAGATGAGGACAAACAAATAGCACGGGTCTACGTGACAGAGAACGTGGAATTAGAACACAGAGAGGGGGAGCCGGACAGAGAGAGAGGCCGAGAGAAAAATCTAGACGGGCTACGGCGGGCAGAGGCAGGAATTAAAACCTAGGGACAGGGAGCTGGACAGAGGGGACGGAGATCACAGGGAACAGCGGCGGGTGCAGGAAGAACAGGAATTCAAGAATAGGGAAAGGGAGCTGGACAGAGAAGAACTCAGGCAGGCAAGTAACAGTAGCAGGGTACAGAGCAGAGCAGACGAACTAAAAAGCGCGGCGGGAGCGTTGAGGCAGACAGAGAGAGATTAAGAAAAAAGTCACGGGCTACGTGGCAAAGCAGGAGGAACTCAGAAACGGGGATGGCAACCAAGGGAGAGTGAGCTGGTGAAGGATAACGGGTATTCAAAGTGAGGGACGGGGAGCTGGGAAAAGCGAGGCAGAGAAAAACAGAATCACAGAGAGAATCACACAAAGCCAAAAAAGAAGAAACTGAACAACAGGAACAGGTGTAACCAAAGCGATGAAATCAACCAACCAGAGACGGTGTTCCATTACGGGAACACGGAGCGTACGAATCAGCGCATCTGTCGATCTGCATTTTAGTCCCTAGGCGATCGTTAATGTCAGCAGAACAACAGACAACGTGCTTCTGTCAGAAAAGGATGACAAAACGCGGTTTCGTGTAGCGCACTGAGAAAACTAGCCAAGACTGCCAAGATTAAGAGCCAAGAAGGTAAAAGGCAATTCTGGCAGGGGGAGATCGCGACCACCGACTCACGGACCACCACCGAGCCTGCGCAGTGATTTACATACGGAACGAGCCAGTTTGTACCGATCAGTAGACAGGACGATAATGAATATGTATGAATACGTAAAATTTTGATCTACAAATTCTACGGGAAAGGTGTGTGAGGTACGCACGCCAGGAGAAGCGATCCCCCGTGCATCTGGCGCCGTGAATAAAGAACGCCTGCTCTTTAATACTAAATCGGCGTTGAGGAGTTGTTTCCGATTTTACCGCGTTTTTCGGTAACACACGGAGTCAGACCAAGAGGGCCAGAGAAAGACAAAATACCGACAGGCTACAGAACAGAGCAGGAGGAATAAAAAAATAAAAACGGAGCCAGAGCCAGGCAGAGAGAGGCGGAGAAAGAACAAGTAGCCACAGGCTACAGGACAGAGAGAGGGAGGCCTGAAAAGACGGGGAGGCAGGGAGCCACTCAGAGCGAGATGGAGAAAGAAGGGGCGGGGGGGCGCCAAAAAAAAAAAAAAAAAAAATTTTGCAGCAGGTAAGGAAAGAGAGGGGGCCAGGGGGGAGAGACAGGGAGGGCCCAGGACGCACAAGAGAGGCAACGGGGCCCCAGTGGCCCAGGACTCACCGCGACTCTCGCTCTCAGCGCTGCTGGCACAATTTAGCCGTTCAGATGCTTCTTTCCCCTCCTCTCCGCCCTGCCTCTTCTGCAGCTCCAGACTCTAGGCCGTTCTCCACCTAAAGAGGATACACGGGTGTCTTACCGCTCTTACGAGATGAGGCTTCCTAGGCACGTAGCCTAGCTCGCTCGTGCACTACACGCCCGTACCCAACTCCCGGTTACGCGTACAGACCCTGCGGTGCACGTTGGTGGCCTGGCCCGCTGCGGGCTACGAAGGGGGATCCTCCCTCCCTCACCTGCAGGGACAGGCTCTCTCTTGCCTGCGGCAGGAAGGCAGCTGGCAGCCAGAGCGCCTTCAGTTTCTTCTGCTTTACCTTTCGTTGGCGTCTCCAGCTTCAGCCGAGGCAGCTCCTGTCCACAGCCGGGAAGGGCTCTGTGTGTCCCTTTTCGCCCCCGCGCTGCGAGGATGGCAACACCGGGCAGAGAGAAGCCACGCAAGCCTGAGACGGCTGCAGTCAACGGCATCCCCGGGGGAAGGACAGACAACCACGTCCTCAGCACGGTCTCTGGGAGAGGGAAAGAAGAAACAGCGACCGTCATTACCGTCGATCGACCCTGGCCAAAGCCCCTCCTTGCGCAGGGGCTTCTGGACACACCGCCCCTTCCCCGCGCTACTGCTAAGGGCCCCTGCGCCGAGGGGGAATCCAGTGCGCTCGAGGGCCGGCTCGCTGCCTTCACGACAGGGCCTGGGGGCGGCCAAGGGCTACGCAGCACGCTTCCGGGGAGGTGCCGGGGCTGGGGGCAGGCGCACGGGGCAAGGGGGGGGCCAGGGGAGGCTGAGCGGGAGCTCCGGTGAGCCGGGGAGGCGGCGGCCATCATCTGCGCCCTGGGCAGGGGGAAAAGGTCCTCCTCCTTTCCCTCTTCCCTTCTGTCAGCTCCCGGGGAACTCACCGCTTCTCGGGGAGCGGCCGCACCTGGAAGCCCCCAGAAATCAACACGAATCCAACCCCAAAAATACACCGCGCGTACCGTACGGGGCACGGCCGCCCGCCACCCGAGCGCCGGAACACCGCGCCTCCCGCCGCGCCCCGGCGAGCCACGTGACAGGGCCGGCAGCCACTGCGCCAGGACTACAGCTCCCGGCACGCTCTGCGCCACAACACGGCCGCCCGGCAGCCCCCCGCCGCAAGGACTACAGCTCCCGGCATGCTCTGCGCCACAACACGGCCGCCCGGCAGCCGCGCGCCGCAAGGACTACAGCTCCCGCCATGCTCTGCGCCACAACACGGCCGCCCGGCAGCCGCGCGCCGCAAGGACTACAGCTCCCGGCATGCTCTGCGCCACAACACGGCCGCCCGGCAGCCCCCCGCCACAAGGACTACAGCTCCCGCCACGCTCTGCGCCACAACGCGGCCGCCCGGCAGCCCCCCGCCACAAGGACTACAGCTCCCGGCATGCTCTGCGCCACAACACGGCCGCCCGGCAGCCCCCCGACACAAGGACTACAGCTCCCGGCACGCTCTGCGCCACAACATGGCCGCCCGCCCAGCCGCCACACGCACCACCACAGCTCCCGCCACGCCGCGAGCCCGCCCTCCCCGCTCTCTCACCCTGCGGGGCACCGTCCCTCCCGCCGATGCACCCGGAAGCCCCACCGAGCCCTCAGCACAGCCTCGCTCTCCCCACCGCCCGCTCCGACCCGCCGCTGCCCCGCCGCAGCCCTCCTCGGGGCTTGACCCGGCACGCAGCGGCCCCCCACCCAGCCCCCGCTCACCTCCTCCCTCGCTACACTCGCAGCCCGCTGACGCTCGGCCACAGCTCCGCTCCGCTCCGCCCTCGGCTCACACTGGCCCCCCGGAGCAGGGCACCACCCCTTTTCCAGGGAGGAGCCGGCACCGCCAGCCCCACTGCCCGCACCTGGGGCTCCTCCAGCCAGACCCCGCCCACAGCTGAGGCGCAGCAGCAACGGGGGGCCCCCTCCCCTCACCCCCACAGTGCACCACCTCCTCCCCCGGGCTCCATCACAGCCCCTTGCCCCACGCCAAGGGAGCGCAAACGCAGCCCTCAGGCCAAAGGAGAGGGCAGGTGTTGGTGCAGGCGCGCACGTAACAAGTCCCAGGAGCGATTCGTGGCTCAGGGTCCCCAACGCTCCCCCTGCCCCAAGGCCACCTCGGCCGCCGTTGCCGCAGCCGCACGGAGCTGGTGGTGGCTGGGATAGTGCTCATTTTCTCCACAGTAGCTAGGAAGGGATACGTTTTGGATTTATGCTCAAAACCCCGTTAATAATGTAGAGATGTTTTGGTTCTTGCTGAGCACTGCTTCCACAGTCAGGGCCTCTTCTGGTTCTCTCAGTGCCCCACCAGCAAGTAGGCTGGGACAGCTGGGAAAGCTTTCCCAGCTAACTGACCAAAGGGATATTCCATACCATTTGACATCATGCTCAGCACACGCAGCTGGGGGAAGAAGGGGGAGTCCTTGGGGGGGGGGGGGCTACGGCATTTCTCTCCCTAAGTAACCATGACACATGACAGAGCCCTGCTTTCCCAGAGGTGGCTCAACACCTGCCCGCCGAAAAGGAGGAGTGAATTAATTCCTTGCTTTGCTTCCACGCACAGCTTTTGCTTTACCTATTAAACAGTCTTGATCTCAGCCCATGATTTTTCTCACTTTTACCCTTCCAGCTCTCTCCCCCAGCCCACTGAGGGTGGAGCGAGCAAGCAGCTCCCTGGTGCAGAGTTGCCAGCTGGGGCTAAACCACGGCACGCGCTTGTCCGCATTTGGCAGGAAAGGGACCGTCCGTCGCCTGGCTCCTGGAGCGACGGGCTGCTGGGCAGAGGGGGAGGCCACCAAAGGTGAGGAGCAGGGCACAGGACAGTAGGAAGAGAGAAGAGAAGAGAAGAGCGGCAGCCAGCTGGACGGGGGCGGGGGGGCGTGTGTGCGTGTAGTGAGAAGGCACGAGGCAGGGAACAGGACGGCCAGAGAAGGACAGGGAGCCTGACGGAGGTGGAGATACAAGCAGCAGAGAGAGGGGAAGAGAGGCAGCAGAAAGAGGGGGGAAGAGCAGGACACAGACCAACAAAGAAGGAAGAGGAGCAGGCTGGAGACGCACAAAGAACCTGGGGCAGGCAGCACGACAGCGAGGGAGGAAAGAAGAATAGGGGCAGGAAGCTGGACCGAGCGCGATGGAGACAGACAAGACAAGCGACAAGAACAGGGCAGAGAGGGAAGAATGAAGCCACGGGGACAGGGAGCCGAGACAGCCAACAACGGAGGGAAGGGGCCGGGGAGGGAACACCACAAAACAAACCATGGGGCTACGTGGTACAGAGCATGAGAAGGCAGAGAATTAAGAATTAGGGACAGGGAGCCAGAGAAACAACAACAAAAAAAAAACACCCAAAACAAAGGGAGATGGGGAGCAAAAGGAATCGCAATGCGTACAGAAAGGAGAGAGAAACAATTCTAAAACAGGGTCACGGGGAAGCCAGAGACAGCAAGATGGAGAAAGGACAAAAGCTACAGGCTACAGGGCAGAGAGGGAAGAATTAATGAATAGACACAGAGAGCTGGGCAGAAAGAGATGGAGAAAGGCTGAAGATCACACGGCCAACAGGGAAGAGAGAAGAGAGGGAGGAATTTTCAAAACAGGGGCAAGAAGCCAGAGAGAGGGAGAGAGGCGCAACAATAAAATGGGGACAGGCCACAGGGCGGCGAGGAGGGAATCGATGAATAAGAACAGGAGACCAAAGAGAACACAATGTAGAATGGAAAAAAGGAACAGCGGCCTACAGGGAAGGAGGAATTAAAGATCAGGCACTGGGAGGCAGACAGAGACACATGAAGAAACAAGTAGGAAAAAAAAAAAAAACAACACACACAACGGCAATGGGCTACAAAGACAGACAGAGAGGGAAGAAATAAAACATAGCAGCAAGGAGCTGGACAGAGAGAGATGAGGACAAACAAATAGCACGGGTCTACGTGACAGAGAACGTGGAATTAGAACACAGAGAGGGGGAGCCGGACAGAGAGAGAGGCCGAGAGAAAAATCTAGACGGGCTACGGCGGGCAGAGGCAGGAATTAAAACCTAGGGACAGGGAGCTGGACAGAGAGAGACAGAGATCACAGGGAACAGCGGCGGGTGCAGGAAGAACAGGAATTCATGAATAGGAAAAGGGAGCTGGACAGAGAAGAACTCAGAAAGGCAAGAACAGTAGCAGGGTACAGAGCAGAGCAGACGAACTAAAAAGCGCGGCGGGAGCGTTGAGGCAGACAGAGAGAGATTAAGAAAAAAGTCACGGGCTACGTGGCAAAGCAGGAGGAACTCAGAAACGGGGATGGCAACCAAGGGAGAGTGAGCTGGTGAAGGATAACGGGTATTCAAAGTGAGGGACGGGGAGCTGGGAAAAGCGAGGCAGAGAAGAACAGAATCACAGAGAGAATCACACAAAGCCAAAAAAGAAGAAACTGAACAACAGGAACAGGTGTAACCAAAGCGATGAAATCAACCAACCAGAGACGGTGTTCCATTACGGGAACACGGAGCGTACGAATCAGCGCATCTGTCGATCTGCATTTTAGTCCCTAGGCGATCGTTAATGTCAGCAGAACAACAGACAACGTGCTTCTGTCAGAAAAGGATGACAAAACGCGGTTTCGTGTAGCGCACTGAGAAAACTAGCCAAGACTGCCAAGATTAAGAGCCAAGAAGGTAAAAGGCAATTCTGGCAGGGGGAGATCGCGACCACCGACTCACGGACCACCACCGAGCCTGCGCAGTGATTTACATACGGAACGAGCCAGTTTGTACCGATCAGTAGACAGGACGATAATGAATATGTATGAATACGTAAAATTTTGATCTACAAATTCTACGGGAAAGGTGTGTGAGGTACGCACGCCAGGAGGAGCGATCCCCCGTGCATCTGGCGCCGTGAATAAAGAACGCCTGCTCTTTAATACTAGATTGGTGTTGAATAGATATTTCCGATTTTACCGTGTTTTTTGGTAACAGTTTTGGCACCCCAGATGGGAACCTGCTTTTGAATCTCGACGGATCCGCAGGACCGTGGGACCTGCAGTCAGCCCCAAGGAATTCTTGGGGAGAGCTTCCGATCCCCAGGCCAGAGAATTCTGAGAAAGATCCCCTGGACTGAAGTAAACAAGGCATTCGTTTAAGAAGAAACTTAGGTAGAATAATATGTGGCGTTAGCTTCCCACATAGGACAGGATAGTGGGTTTGAGTCCCACAGGCCTGCCCGTAAGGCGCGGCGAAAGCCACGCAGGGTTGGGGCCAAGAGGTACCTCGGTTGGTAAGTCTCTGCTAGGCGAAAGCCTGTGGAGCGGGACCCGAGGGTAGGGGGGTCTTCAACAGGGGGTTGAAGTCTCCAGGGATATCTAGCAGGGGGCTACAGATCCCAGTGGCGGATTCCCAGTGAGACCTCTAACGGGGGTTGGAGTCCCTCTGACTACTATTTGTGATAGTGCACTATCACAACTGCTAGTCGACTGGGAGATGGGAGCATTTCTGAGTAAGAAACCTATCCCACAGAGAACACCTTTGGGATGTACTTTGAAGCACTGGAAAGACATCGGGGGTGATGACCCACTAACTCGGAAACCATTAATTGAATATTGCAATCATTGGTGCCCAACGTATCAATTGGAAGGTGGGCACGAATGGCCAGAACAGGAGACATTGCAATATCATACCATCTTGCAATTAATGTTGTTTTGTAAAAAGGGAAGGCAAATGGGAAGAAGTGGCATATGTTGATTTGTTCTTTACACTGTGGAATCATCCAGCGTGGCAGAAACAGCGTGAGATATGTCCACAGGATTCTACAGCAATGTTTCTGAAAAGAGGAAAATGTGGTGAGAACTTGAAGTGTTGCTCTACTTGTGATACTGGATACTTCACTTGATGGAACTGACAAGAAAATAGTATTGAATACAGCCAGAAGGCAGGTGCAGGGAGCACATGCTAACAGGAATTTACAGAGAACAACGAATAAGAATTTTCCATCTACAAATCCCGAGTGGGACCCTAATCAGCCAGGACCCAGGGGAATGTTGACTAGATGTCAGAGACAGATTTTATTTGGAGTAAGACATGCAATGCCAAAAGCCATAAATTTTGACCCATTTATTAAGTGAGACAAGAATTAAAGGAGTCCCCCCCTTCAGCCTTTATGGAAAGACTGAAGGTGACCACCAGAAAATATACTCATTTGAACCCAGAAAAACACAGAAAAAGCAATTCAGTTGGTCTCTATATTCATAAGACAATCAGCCCCAGATTGGGGGGGGTGGGGGGGGGGAGTAAAAAAACCTTCAGAAACCAGAAGAACCTGAATCCAGAGATCTGGGTAAAATGCTTGAAGTAGCTTGGCATGAAGGAGACCAGAGGAATCAACCCTAGCTGAACACCTGGTTACACTGAAGCTAGGGAATGAAGAAATAGAATTTTTGGTAGATACGGGAGCCACTTCTTTGGTATTGAATACACGTAAAGAGAAAGTTGATCATAAACCAGTAGGTGTTGTTAGTGCGACAGGGCAAAGAAAAATTAGCCTTTCTTAGAGCCATTAAAGTTTAAATTGGAGAAGCAATGGGCAACTCACCAGTTTCTGTATATGCCTGAATGTCCACTGCCTCTGTTATGATGAGATCTATTAAGTAAATTAGATGCTCAAGTAACTTTTAAAGATGGAGAGATTAAATTACTAATACCAGAACAGAATCAAAAGCCACAGAGGCGAGAGCGTTTATGTTACAGGATTCCTCCAGGGAGGAACAGGTTCCTGAAGAAGTGGAAAACGTAGTAATTCCTTTGGTTTGAGCGAGCGGAGCTCCGGAGCGACCTAAGCGGGCAGAGCCGGTAAAAGTAACCTTAAAGCCTGGAGCCAAGCCGGTAAGGCAAAAACAATACCGTATTAAGCGAGAGGCTCGAAAAGGATTAGAGAAGTTAATTATAAATTTTTTTCAGAATATGAGCTCTTAGTAGAATGTGAATCAGAATATAGTACTCCTGTGCCGCCAGTAAAGAAATCTAGAGGCAAAGAGTATTAGCTGGTTCACGATTTAAGGGCTATATCTCAGGTGGTCCAAGATCTACATCCGGTAGTAGCTAATCCATACACTTTACTGACCTCTTTTAAAGGAGGAGCATAAATGGTTTACTGTACTAGATTTGAAGGATGCCTTCTTTTGCATACCTCCAGGCATAAAAAGTCAAAGCCTATTTGCTTTGGAATGGGAAAGCCCCACCACAGAATGAAAGACACAGCTAACATGGACCGTACTTCCACAAGGATTTAAAATTAGTCCTACGATATTTGGGACTCAGCTGGCAAGAAAAAAAATTAGAAATATAGAAATGTATAGAAAAAACAGAACCCAGGGAGAGGCATACTGTTACAGAATGCAGACGACATTCTGATAGTGGCAGAAAGTAAAGAATAATGTTTTGAAATTTTTAAATTTTCTGGGCCAAGGAAGATGCGGAGTTTCCAGAAACAAAACCCAAATAGGAGAAGAAGCAGCCATTTATTTAGGATTTGAAATATCTCAGAGACAAAGACAATTAGAAAGTGAAAAGAAAGAAACTATTTGTCAAATTCCCGAACCTTGCGGCCCGAAGGAACTGAGAGCTTTTCTGAAAATAGTGAAATAGCGTCAGCTCTGGATTCTGAACTACAGACTGTATGTAAAACCATTATACGAGGCACTGAAAGAATCAAAGGATAAATATTTAACCTGGACGCCCGGATGCCAAACGGCATTCAAAGAACTGAAAAGAGCCTCAGTGATGGCCCCTGCATTAGGCCTACCCGATTTCGCTAAACCTTTTGAGCTGTTTGTCCACGAAAGACAACATTTAGCCCTTGGAGTGCTGACACAGCGACTGGGAACCTGGAAGAGACCCGTGGGCTACTTCTCCAAACAACTCGACCACGTGAGTAAAAGATGGCCTGGATGTTTACGGGCAGTAGCAACAGCAGCGCTGCCGATCCAGGAAGCCCCAAAGTTAACAATGGGACAAAAGATGACAGTATGTGTCCCGCACATAGCGGTGACTGTTTTAGAACAAAAGGGGGGTCGTTGGCTATCCCTTAGCAGAATGTTGAAATATCAAGTTGTTCTGTTAGAACAAGACCATGTGGAATCGAAGGCTACTGCTATACTGAATCCTGTATGTTTTTAACAACAGAAAACCTTACGGACAATTTCGAACACGATCGCTTGCTAACTATTGAACAAGTCTATTCCAGCAGACCAGGCCTGAGACACAAACCTCTGGGAAAATCCTGATCTGGAGTTGTTTACAGATGGAAGCAGCTCTGGGCGAGAAGAGAATGGCCGGATATGCTGTCGTTATCACCGCCGAGGGAATGGAGTCAGGGGCGCTGCCTGCGAACACCTCAGCACAGAAAGCAGTATTGGTAGCGTTGAAGCGAGCTCTGCGAATGGCAGAAGGACGAAGGATAAATATCTAGACTGATTCCAAACATGCATTTGGTGTGATCCACGATCATGGAGCTACTGGGAAGGAAAAAGGACTGCCATCAGCCCAAGAATCATTGATACAGCATAAAGAAGACATTCTCCAACTTCCGGAAGACGTGCAGAAACCAAAAGAAGTGGCGGTAAAGCGTTGCAAAGCTCATCGATTCGGCCAGACGGCTGTAAACATAAGCAAACGATTGACAGATAAAGCTGCAAAGAGGACTGCAGAGCAAGGTATCCTTGCACTAGTACCAGTAAAACAAATCGGAATTCCAAAGTTGAAACCGAGATTATTATAATAAATTGGATAAGCAATTAGCAGAACAATTGGAAGCATCACAAAACACAGAGAGATGGTAGGTAACACCAGAAAAACAAGTAATAATAATAACAACCCCACAAGTTATGACAGAACTTGCAAAAGAAAAGCATGAGCAAACACATTAGGGTGTAGATGCTACGGTTTTGAGTTTAAAAGCATCTGTAGCGTGTGTAGGCATGACAAGAATAATTAAACCCATGGTAGCTAAGTGTCCAATCTGTCCTAGAAATAATCCCCTGAACCAAAGGAAACCACCTTTAGGAGTAACAAAACAAAAAATTCTCCCGGAAATTATTAGCAAATTAAGTTCTCTGAGTTACCCAGACAAAATAGATATAGCAGTATTTGTTAGTGATGATGGACAAATTTTCTAGTTGGCCAGAAGCTTTCTCGTGCTGCACCAACAAAGCTAGAGTAGTAGTTAAAATGTTGCTGAAAGAAATAATACCAAGATTTAGAGTGCCAACAGGAATGTCCTCTGGGAGAGGACCACATTTTTTTGCAGAGGTAGTTCAACAAATTAATAAAATTTTGGGTATAAAATGGAACCTGCATATGCCCTAGAGACCACAATCAAGTGAAAACTTTGAGAAGATGAACCAAACACTGAACTGACATAGTGGAATATTATTGATCTAGGATGGAAGTATTGAGAAAATGATTATTTCAAAACTTCCAAAGGGGGGAAATGTAACCAAAGCGATGAAATCAACCAACCAGAGACGGTGTTCCATTACGGGAACACGGAGCGTACGAATCAGCGCATCTGTCGATCTGCATTTTAGTCCCTAGGCGATCGTTAATGTCAGCAGAACAACAGACAACGTGCTTCTGTCAGAAAAGGATGACAAAACGCGGTTTCGTGTAGCACACTGAGAAAACTAGCCAAGACTGCCAAGATTAAGAGCCAAGAAGGTAAAAGGCAATTCTGGCAGGGGGAGATCGCGACCACCGACTCACGGACCACCACCGAGCCTGCGCAGTGATTTACATACGGAACGAGCCAGTTTGTACCGATCAGTAGACAGGACGATAATGAATATGTATGAATACGTAAAATTTTGATCTACAAATTCTACGGGAAAGGTGTGTGAGGTACGCACGCCAGGAGAAGCGATCCCCCGTGCATCTGGCGCCGTGAATAAAGAACGCCTGCTCTTTAATACTAAATCGGCGTTGAGGAGTTGTTTCCGATTTTACCGCGTTTTTCGGTAACACAGGGAGTCAGACCAAGAGGGCCAGAGAAAGACAAAATACCGACAGGCTACAGAACAGAGCAGGAGGAATAAAAAAATAAAAATGGAGCCAGAGCCAGGCAGAGAGAGGCGGAGAAAGAACAAGTAGCCACAGGCTACAGGACAGAGAGAGGGAGGACTGAAAAGACGGGGAGGCAGGGAGCCACTCAGAGCGAGATGGAGAAAGAGGGGGGGGGGTGCAAAAAAAAAAACTAAAAAAAATTTTGCAGCAGGTAAGGAAAGAGAGGGGGCCGGGGGAGAGACAGGGAGGGCCCAGGATGCACAAGAGAGGCAACGGGGCCCCAGTGGCCCAGGACTCACCGCGACTCTCGCTCTCAGCGCTGCTGGCACAATTTAGCCGTTCAGATGCTTCTTTCCCCTCCTCTCCGCCCTGCCTCTTCTGCAGCTCCAGACTCTAGGCCGTCCTCCACCTGAAGAGAATACAAGGGTGTCTCACAGCTCTTACGAGATGAGGCTTCCTAGGCACGTAGCCTAGCTCGCTCGTGCCGGAGCTGGGGGCAGGAGCACGGGGCAAGGGGGGCCAGGGGAGGCTGAGGGGGAGCTCTGGTGAGCTGGGGAGTCGGCTATCTTCTGCACCCTGGGCAGGGGGAAAAGGTCATCCTCCTCCTCCTCCTTTCCCTCTTCCCTTCTATCAGCTCCTGGGTAACTCCTGGGGCTGCCCTCACCCGCTCGCCTTTAGCATACCAGAAGCCTGCCTCGGCAGGTCGTTTGAAGCTTCCCATCCCACCAGCCCCAGTAGTGCAGGCACACAAGGAGACACCCCTGCACCCACCAAAGGGGCTCGCTCACCTCGCCGGCAGCCCTAGGCCTCACCCGACACAGGGAATCGTGTCCGACACACCACCACGCTGCAGCAGGAGCGGAGGAGGCCTTTCCTTACCAGGAAGCAGCAACGAGCACGGCGGCATCACCTCGCAGGCACCGCAGCATCGCAGGGCTGTCACCTGCGGAGAGAGCAATGGGGATCACAGGGACGCCACCGCGCGTGCGCGGCTCCCGGGCTCAGTACCCAACTCTGGTCGCTGGGCAGCAGCATTATCTGAATTACTCTTCTCGATTAATACCATCCAGAAACCGTAACTTGGCTGCATCCACAGAGCTTCTATTCCTCTGCACCTTTCCCCCTCGCAGCCCCAGCAGCACCGTTCATTGCCTCTGCACCAAACAGCAAAGCGTCTCGAGCATTTCAGTCCTTTCCTCTCGACTGCTTAAAAAAATCTGGTGCTTGCTACTGTCCATGCCACTGCCCGCCCCCCCCCATGCCCGAGGGAGGAGAAGCAGCACAGCAAACCTGGGGAACAAGGTTGGGTCCCCCACCCCCGCAGAATAAGCCCCAGGAACTGCTTGTAGGCATGTGGCATCAGGGTTGTGATAGGGTTTTGTTTTGGTTTTCTTTTTTTTCCCTGCCTTCTTTACATAATGTAATAATTGGGGTTGCTTTTCCAAACTACTGAGTTCTGTGGGGACTTTTTGTGCTTTTACCCTACAAAAAATGGTCATTTTCACTTTCGGTTTTGTGCATGAGAATGGTTGGTGGGTGCTTTTAGGTGGTTGTTCCTTCCCCACCACCACCCTTTTTTTCCCTTTCCAGCTGCACAAATCCAGCTGGAGTTGGCTTTCCCAGAAGCCCCAAGTTGTTTTCTTTCCACCAGAATTCTTTCTGTTTTTTTCACCCCCCATTGCAGACCCAGCGTCAGGGGGTTTGAGGTATTTTTGTGCCCAGGCAGCAGCTCCCAGGCTGCATAAGCAGCCCCACAGGGGGAAGTCCCCGTTTGAGGGAATCGGCCCCAAATGGGGATGGGAAAGTGAAGACAAGGGAAAAAAAAATCCTGAATAACCTGAAAAAGAACACCTACTCCAGCCCACCAAGCACCGGTCACCTTGCCTGACTCACCTCCAGGGCCCAGATCACGCTCGGCTCATCGCTTAGCGCCCTCGGATCACAAAAAAAAAAGAGTAAAACCCATAATGGAGCCCTATAGCCATCAGTCACATCTTCCCTCCCGTACTACACAGACTCACCTTCTTCCAGCGCTCCCCTGGGCTCTCCTCCGTTGCCCTGCACGACTCATCCACCTGCACCTGGAAAAACAGTGTTACTGAACAAGTCACCTGGAGGCACAGCAACAGCTTAACCATTCCACAGCTCTTGCGCCCCCGTAGGAATACCATCTAGAGCCCAACTACAGCCTGCCGTTAAAGGAAATGCGTTAAATCAAACATTAAGCCCTCGCACGTACAAGCCGGAACAGCAAACACACGGCACGCTCGCGCACCCAGGGCGCAGCCCGACGGAGGTCCACGGGCACCTCGCCGGTTTGATGCGGAGCCGCCCAGCATCCCTGAGAGCACAGCTGCAGGCGCAACAGCAGTTTCACCTACACCCATCTCAGCGCGCAGCGCTTCTGAAGCTTTAAGCTGAAAGCCCTACCTTGACCCTTGGCCACACTAGAAGCGAGCCGTGGCTAGGACTCCACAGAAACACAGCAACACAAATTGCACACCCACAGCGGCGACAGCCTTGCAGCTATTTAGACCAGGAACAACAGAGAAAAGTAAAACAGCTTCATCACCCGCACGGGAAAAGCAGCAGACGGAGACAAAGGGTCAGCATTCACAGCCCTTACAGAACACAGGCGTTCTCTCTCCTTCCACTCCTAAACCCATCCCCACTTAGGTCTAAATATCGCAGCCCTGCTGGGGCAATATCGAGAGCGGGGAACAAGAGCCCTGCCGCCGGCCGTTTGTGCGGCAGGACACAAAAACAGAGGGACATGTTTTGCCACACACAACCCTGAATCTCCTGAAAATTTATGTTTACCAAAAATAGCCATTTGGAACATATTCCCAAAAACATTCGGCAATGAAACGCTTACGTGCTTGACACCCGCACATTTTTGGGGAACTTGCTATTTGCTTCCTGGTTTTGCTGGTCTTCCCTCAGAAGTTCTACCTGCAGCCAAGTTATTCCCACCCGCCCGACCGGTTCAACCATTCACCTTCCTGGTATTACCAGCACATTGACACAGGCGAGGAACTTAACTGCTCTTCTAAAACTATCCAAATGACAATCACAGCCCTGAAAGAGGAGTGGAAGAGAAGAAAAGGAGAGATCAGGCAGCAAAGATGCCCTGCAGGCTGCTGCCAGCCAACACTGCACTCTTTTGTTAAAGCCACCCCACCCCCCCAAACGCAAAAAAAAAGCCCCATGACTTTGTGGAGTGCGGTTTTTTTTTCTTTTCCGCAGTCCTTCTGGAGCTCATCCCTGTCTCAGCATCTTGTCTTGTCAGAGCATGAAGATGCAGATGATCTGTATCCCGACGACATCTGCATGGGATGAATACATTTTCAGAAATAGACCAGATCTGTGAGACTCCTGTCACCTTTGTGGTTTTAATAATCATAACTCAATTTTGTCGACTGACACACTTGTGAGAACTAACTTTGAAACTTAGCCTCTCCTTGGGGAAAAAAACGTGTTAGACACCAAATGAAACTGATTCAGAGCTCCGAACCACGATGGAGCCGATAGAGCTGCTGTGACTTAGTTTGTATGATTAATTAATTGGTTAATAACTATCCTAAGCAGCACAGAAAGAAGAGCTGGACCCAAAGAGGGTGCGCTGCGCTGGATCCAAAAAGCACCCTTCCTCCAGAGACCCGCCTCAGGTGGCGAGTTCGCTCTGGTGCATGCCGGCCTCCCGAACTTCGGGGTCCGATGTGACCGGACCCCCACCTCCGGGGAGGGTCCGCGTACCCTGCCCAACCCCTGCTTTCCCCTGCAGCCCCCAATGCCCCCACCCCACCCCAACCCCCCAGCCTGCACAAGCAGCCAAACCGGCTTCTGCTTTTGGCCCCCAAACCAGCTCACTTTGGGACCGTTTCTGAGCTAAAAAGCCCAGCTGCTGAGCCTGTTCTCAAGTCCCAAAAATGCAGCACTCGACCTCTGCTCCTCAGCCCCAAACCACACGACTTAGTCCCCTCGGTCAGGCCCTCAAAACGCACGACTCGATCTGTTTCAGGGCCCCGGCGTCAGCCACAGGAGCCTGCTCTCACGGCCCAGGAACAGAAGAGCTGCGCTCTCCCCGCTCAGGGACCAAACCAGCTGAGCCTGGCTGCGTCCCGGCCCCCTCCGCAGTCCCCACGGGCAACGCTCAGGGCCGCGGAGAGCGCAGCCACCCCGCAGCCCCGCACCCCCACGGCCCACGCGGGCACTGTCGGGGAGGCCTCGGGAACTGAACTGCGCGGGCCCGGCCCCGCACCCCGGCGGGGCAGCCCAGCGCCGGCCCGGCAGCGCTTTCCTCCTGCTCTCGCAGGCCTCGTTTCCCCGGCACCGCCGGGCCCGCACCCCAACCCCACAGGGGGCCGGGCCCAGCCCGCCTCCAGCAAACCGCGGCGGCAGCAGCCGGGGTCCCTGCCTGCCTCGCGGGCAAGGGGGGACCCGCCCGGCACCGCAGGGGCCCCCGCCGGGGTCGCCGCCGCCGCCCGACCCCGACGAGGAGCAGCCGAGAGCCGGGTGGGGCTGCCCCTACTTCCCCACGGCCGGGCACGGGCTCGGCCCCAAAACCCAACCACCGACCCACGACAGCGCTCGGCCCGGGGCCGCTGCTGCCCGCAACCCCACCCCGGGGACTCCGCGGACCGGGAGACCCCACAGCCGAAACCCGCCGACCCACAGCGCGCCCAGCCACGCACGCGGCTCCTCACCTGCCCCCCGGCGCGGCTCCGGCTGCCCCACGGCCCGGCACGGAGCCGAACCCGGCCACCGGACCATCCGCCGCCCCCCCGCAACCCCCGGACGCTCCGGGCCGGTTCTCGTCCCTTTTCGCTCTGACGCCTCGAGCCGAGCCGGCCCCGCTCCTCCGAGCTACCGGCGGTGCCCGCTCTGCTGCTCGGGGCCGGGCCCTGTTCTCACCCGGCCGCGAGAAGCCGCCCCGGGGTCTCCTCGGTGCGTCCAGCCCCGTGCCGTGCCGGAGCGGGGAGAGCCGGGTACGAGCGCGGAGCCCTGGGGCAGGGGTTGCCCCAGTGCCGCCGACGGTGTGGGGGTGTGTGTCGTCGTCCCCCGCCCCACGCGGGGGGCGCACACACGGTACACCCGCGGGCAGGGGCATCCCCGGGGAGCCGTGCGGCCGGGCTGCGCCGTAGGAGGGGAAGGTGATGTTGGTTTCCCATTTTCCCCGCAGCCTGATCCTCCCCCCTCCCCCGTACTGAGTTGCCCCCCCCGCCCACCCCTTCCCGCGCGTTACAGCCCGCGAAAAAGCTTTTAACAACCCCATCGACAACACTCCCTTTATCCCTCTTCCAGCAGCAGCAGCAGCGAGAGATTAAGCCAACTGCAGCAGAGAGGAGGAAGGCAAGGAGAGCCTTTTCAAGCAAGGGCAGGACAAAAATGCACGGCGTGGACAGGCACAGGAGAGGCTGCGTTATCTGGAAAGCACAACACCTACCCAAGGGCAGAAAATAAGGAACGAATCGTTTGCAAGGAGCTGCAGCAGACAGGTCACCTTTTTCTTTATTGCTCTCCTGCCCTTTGTTATCCAAAGCGATAGGCTTCACCACCGGGCAGAAAATAGCTGCCTAGATTTACACGGACAACCAGAAACAATCAAGCCACCCAGGAAAAAGTTCACAGCAGAGGTATAACACATCAGCAGCTAAAACATTTGTTACGCAGGCACAACCAGGCACTAAACAAAGGCTTTCCAACATTGGAGATCTAGAACAGGTAGACATTAGCACAGAAGCGCAAGGGGCTCCGTCACCCTGCGCAAATCTCCCCGTGCCTACACACGCACACGTTCAGAAGTTTTTTATCAGAAAACGCCTGACTGAGCCATTTGCCACAGTCACGAGACTCACGACATGACACACGAGGTGGGCCCAGAGTTTTAAGGCAAAAATACCTCCCCCGCCCCCCACCCGAGATCTTTCAGGCTCCAGACCTGCCATCTCCCCGCACCAAACCTCCCCGGCCAAAGGGTTTCAGGTGGCCCAAAACACAGTACACAGAAAATAAACGGGGAAAGCCCTACATTGTGCAAAAGCGAACGATGCCCGACCAGGGCTTCTCTGCGGGGCCCGAGCTCGGCACGGAGCCCCCCCCCGGCACGAGCCCGGCCCCGGGGCCGGCACGGAGGAGCCAGCCCCCCCCCGGCACGAGCCCGGCACGGAGGAGCCAGCCCCCCCCTCCCCCGCCCGGCCCCGGGCCCGGCACGGAGGAGCCAGCCCCCCCCTCCCCCGCCCGGCCCCGGGCCCGGCACGGAGGAGCCAGCCCCCCCCTCCCCCGCCCGGCCCCGGGCCCGGCACGGAGGAGCCAGCCCCCGCCTCCCCCGCCCGGCCCCGGGCCCGGCACGGAGGAGCCAGCCCCCCCCTCACCCGCCCGGCCCCGGGCCCGGCACGGAGGAGCCAGCCCCCCCCTCACCCGCCCGGCCCCGGGCCCGGCGCGACGGAGCTCCTCCCGCCCGGCACCGAGCCCGGCCCAGGCCCGGCGCGACGGAGCCCCCCCCGCCCGGCCCAGGGTCGGGCCCGCACGGAGCCCCCCCCACCCCCGGCCCACAAGGAGCCCCCACCGCTGTCCGAACTCACCCACCAGCGCTCTCCGGCCCCCGGCTACGGCCGCGCTGCTCTCTCAGGCGGCTGCCGCAGACGAGGATCGGGAGCCGCCAGGCCTCCACGAGTCCCGAGGGGATGCCGGCCACCGCAGGGGATGGCTGCCTGCGGCCGGACTGCCGCGGCGCTCCCCGCCCAGCTCCGAGCAGTCTCCGCCGGCCACGGGCTTCCCACGCCGGGCCGCAGAGGGGCCCCGGCACCGCAAAGAGACCCCTCGCGACCCGGCCGCCCCACGCACCTCTCCCACCTCCGCTCCGCCGCGCACGCGCCACCGGAAGCCCGGGCCCCGCGGGGCGGCCCTTAGAGGGCGGCCGGAAGGACCGGCCCCCACCGGCCCCGCCCCCGCGCCGGACCGCCCCCGCGCCCAGCCGGTGAGCGCCAGCGCCCCCTGCTGGCCGGGCCGCGCTCAGCTCGCGAGGGCGCCGAGGGCCGGGCGGGGCGGGACGCGCCGGCTCGGGGCCGGCTCCTTTCGGGGCGAGCGGGCGAGCGAGAGACCCCTGCGGGCCCCGGTCACGGCCGGGCAGAGCCGCGCGCCCTCCGGGAGCGGCTGAACGGGGCTGCCGCTCGTGACACGTACCGAGCCGTCCGCGACGGGAGCGAGCAGAGGAGGAAGGGGCCGGCGGCCGCGGGGCCCTGCCCGCAGGCACGGGGGGGGGGTGCGGGCTGGGGCCCGTGGGGCCGCCCTGCTGGGCCGCTGCCCTGCGCCGCACCGCGCTGGGGGCTGGGGCCCGACCGGCGCCGGGGGACCGGGGGCAGCCACGAGCAGGGGGCCTGAGCTTAGCCACGGCCTGCAAAACACCCCGCAGCGTGAGACGCTGCGAGGCCAAGGTGGTCCTTGGCAATGGGGGCGCCTGGGCTCGGCCTCCGCCGTACCCGTCCTGGGTCTGCGTGGCGTTCCAGGGGAACGGTGTTCTCCTTGTGCGGAAGGTGGGCTGGCCGTTCGGCCGTGCCCCGGCCGTTACCGATACTGCCAGAGGCGCTCGCACGCTCTGGCCCGTTACTGCTGCGGTACCGCGCCGTAGCCGAAAGAAGAGGTGTTGTGTTTTCTCACAAAAAAGCCTCCTACGGTCAGTGGAAGAAATAACCTCCTTCCGTGGCACTGACTCTTTTCGTCCAGTCCATAGCCGGCTTTCGGCTTTTGTCTTTACGGCATTCAGTTTGCTTTCTGCCAAGCTTTCTACCTGCTGTGAAACATTTGGATGGTTTTTTCTTGTTGCTTTTTTTCCCCCCTACTTGCTCCACAACTCCCACACCAACCACCCAGCGCGGCTCGCCTTTCAGCCCCCAGACCCAGGAGCCTTGCCCTGGGACGGCCCGTACATGTCAGCAGAGTTGTTCCAGCTCTCACCCTGTCCCTACCCAGCTGAGGACGTCTGTGTCCGTGGCAGACACCCAGACACTGCCCCTGCAGCATGGCAGTCCCCTGCCCCGTCAGTGAAAACTGCGGCAATATCGGCTAAGTTTAAAAGCGTCGGCAGGAGGTGCAGGATACGTAAATAAAGCGGCGGTTGGCTGCCGGGTATGGGTGCGATATAAATACATTTTGTTTACAGGCCTTCGTGCCTATTCAGCGTTGAACGGCACCGCAGCCCACCCACCCCGGGGCTCACGGGGCTCGGAGAAGGGTCTCTCCAAGGGCACAACCTAAGGCAGCGCAGGAAGCCCAGCTGCCACGCTCCCAGTCGCTACGGGACGCTTGCTTACAGCTACACCGACGAGGGTGCGGATGAGGCTGGAACTAGCAGAAATGCTGACTCTTCTGGCCTTTTATTTGCGGAAGGCACAGCGCGCGAGCCTCGGCGGCTCACAGGAGAAGCGTGCGGCGCTGCCGGACTCTCATTCTCAGCTCACGTACTACTGCCAAAGCTCCTGCCCTGTGCTGTGCCAGATGCCGGCTGGCGTGAGCACCTGGGCTCCTGAGGGACCCCCTTGTCCTGAGAGCCAGAGGTACTCGCTTCCCTTTGCATGAGGCCTGTAGGAGATAGACCCTGCAATTTAAAAAATCTGTATCAAACGTGGCAGACTCAAAGGGGGGCATTTTAAAAAAGGCAGGTTTGTTTTCTTTTTTAACTTTACGATCTACAGCCTAGCAAAGAGCTCCCTTTCAGTGTCAGTCGCTTGGCCTTCTCCCCTACTGACGAGGTCCCAGCCTCCCGGTGAGATCTCGCTGGAGATATTCTCAGTTTCCCTCAGGTACGGGGCTGCCCTGGCCCGAGGCCAGCGAAGAAGCTGACTTTGCCCGTGCCTGAATCAGCAACACGTCCAGCAGGCGACTTGCAGAGCCCAGGGAACCCTCGTAAAGAGGTCTGGGGGTGGGCCGCGCCACATCTGCGGCATCGGCCGTGGGAAAGGACCGGCGCAGTAAAGCAGGTGGGTGAAACCGCGGTCCGCGCCAGTACGTGCTGCTGCCTGGGGCATGGCTTTGCTGCAGGTCAAGTCAGATGCTCTCTGTAAGAGTCAGTCAGGGCAAAGGCCGCAGCAGATGTCTTTTCTGCTCATTTTAACAAAGGCTGGACGGAGCCCATAGAGGAAGGCACTACGCGTCTTGCTGGGTCTGTTTGCCTGCCTTCTCGTAAGCCGTCGCGGAAACTTGCACGAGCAAAGCCTGTGCAAGCTGATGACAGCCACGCACGGTTGAAGAGGGAGCAGACGGTGAGAGCAGAGGTGCGCGCTCAGGCTGTGCGCTGGAAGCTAATGCTAATGCTGCAAAATAAAGAGTGGATTTTCTTTTTTGGGTTTAGGTGAGCGCTAAACATGACATGTGCGTGTGTGCGTGTGTCTCTCGCAGGTTTTTGTCATACACCCCACCCCCCCGCCCCAAAAAAACCACCCGCACATGCCACGCGTTAAACAGTGGTTTTCCATTGTACTTAGACGTGCTTACATAGGTGTGTTGGTTTTTTTCTTTTTTAATGCAGAAACAGCAATACGATAGATTTAATACAGCTAGCAATTAGATGGGTGTAGCTTTAGAGCGTCGGCTGTTTACAAAGCAACTGCACACCTTCTTTAACTCACAGTTTAAACAGGTAAACTTGCAGTGCATCACACGTGCTTTGTACAGTCACGGTCCACACGGCAGGCCAGATGCTTCCCCCTGCCTTGTCCTTGTTCCCCCGACTCCGACGGGACCGCCGAGGCCACCCTGGGGACAGCGCCGCTTTCTAGCAGCTGGGTTGCTTGCCTGGACGCCCCACAGACAAACAGTCATTTCCCCACTGAACCTCTTCTCAAATATTTTCCTAGCCCTGCAGGCCCCAGGTCCTTTGGTTCATATTTCCTTTTTTCCGGGCTTGATGCACAGGACCGACGATTTCCAGAAACAGAAACAGAGGCTGATTCAGTCCAGGCTAAACATTCTCTGACCTAAACCAAACTGCCTTCGAAGAGATAGCTGTACTGTAGGCACCACCTCGGGAACAGAAGTTGCCCTGTCATTAAAAAAAAAAAAAAAAAAAAAGCAGGAAAACAAGGCATTTCAGGCTGAGGAGGCTGAACAGTGTGCTGGGGGCGGTGGGGGGCTGGAAAGAAACAGTTCAGACGATTAGAGCGAGCTTGGCGTTGCAAAGCGTGCCATTATTTTTAATTCGGCAGTCAGAAGAAAATAGATTCTGACACTGATTTCCTGCGTGCTGCGGGAGTTCTCTCCTCAGCATTCCTGTGCACCATTTTACTTTTGTGTCCCGTCCGCTTCGCTTTTGTGCTGTAGCTCTCCGGTTCTAGCTACGCTTCCCACCACCCCCATTACGCTTTGACAAGCCCAGCTCTCACTGTGCGTCCCTTCCCTTCCCTTCCCGTATGCGCGTGCAGGGAAAAGCCCGCGCGTCTGGCACTACAGGACACGCTCTGGGGGGCAGGAGAGATGACGACGCTCCCTGACAGAGGACACAGCTGAGGGGCGGTCCGCCGGGGCCGGGGAGATGGCAGCACCTTCCCTCAGCTGCCCCATCCGAGCACAGGTGCAGGTGCGCACTGAGGAGAGACAAGCAGGCAGGAGCCGCAGAGCGAGAGAGAAAATAAAATTCACGGGTGGGTGCTACTTGCGTCTCATTTTTAGCGCAAGACATTAATTCTCAGCACGTTCTTGGAGCTGCCCCTTTGGGACTCACGGAGAAGAGGGAGGTTGGCCACGCGGTGCAGCCCAGCTCTGCTTCCCCTAAATGGTTTTACTGTTCAGGTGTTGCCCTAATCTGGCCGGTACCCCCGCAAAGAGTTTGGGATTTCTGCTGCCTCTCCGGGCCAGCCACAGACCCCGACTTCATCGCAGCGAATGACCCTGCACTCGTCAGAGCGGTTGCCGAGTCACATCCCGCTGCCTTCCCTGCAGAACTGGAGACCCTTTTTCAGCCCTTGCCCCCTCTTCTCTCAGCTCGTCGCCCATCCCTTTATCAGTGCCGGCACCGATCCTGCCTCCAGCTCGCCCTGTCCCCACCTGCGAGCGCCCAACAGGAGCTAAATGTCTCCTCAAGGATGCACGGAAGAGACGCGCAGGTAACCCAGCACAGACCCCCTGCAAACATCTTCTTTCCATTTGCTTTCCTCTCCTGACACGAAGGGATGACTTAGGAAAAGCGTACTGCTCGCGTTTCACATGCACCGCTTCTACTTTCACTCTCGCTCTCCTTGGCAGTAATTAATAGCGGTGGCGGGGGGGGCTGGGGCATTCCCCCAAAGCGGCTGCGGTTACATCCGGGCGGTTGTGGCACTCCATTAGCTCTGTAGTTTTTAAATCTAAATCTTCTGGAATTGTTAGTTCTGGTCAGGAATCACCCGTACCTGCAAATTTTCTTAATAGCTACGCTTGACCCCAGCCACTGTTTAACAGCTCACCTTTATTTCTCTTCATTTAAGAACCTAAAGCTTCGTTTACTGCTTGGGTTGGAAGCAGGAGCTGTCGCTGCCTCTGAACTTTCTAACAGCCCTGTTACAATTTCAGTACTACCCGCTCCCAATTTAGCTTTCCGGGTCGATTTTCATTCTAGATTCTAAAATTTCCTTATTTTGTTTCTGATCAGGAGTCATTAATGCCTGCAGTTGATTTAATAACGGCTGCATTTAGATTGAGCTATTAATGACTCGCAACTCTATTTATGGCATAAAAAAGGGCTGCCTTTATATTTTTTTTAATTACAGATTAGGAATAATGACTGCCTGGTTTGTTCAGTAATAGCTGCGATTAAATTGAGTCACGACTCCTCCCTAAATAATATGTGTTTATTTGCACTCTAACAATTTAACCTCCCCTTCACTGGTCAGGGGCACCGACAAGTGCCCGCGCGTACCTCCGCGCCCCCTGCGCCGGCTCCCCAGGGAGCAGCCTCGTACCCTGACCAGAGTCTGCAGCGGCCCGTTGTCGGCCCAGCTCCTCGCCCTCGAGCGGCGGATCCGCTGCTGCCCAGAGGGGACGGAAACGGCGCGGGGTAAATGATAATGTGAAATGATAAACGAATAAAATGATCTCACAAGGGGGAAGAAAACCAGCAAAGCAAAAACCAAACCCCAAACAGAACACCATACCACTAAACCGCCTCACCGCCCCCTCAGCGCCCAAAACAGCATCCCGGGAGAAAAAAAGCAAAGCAGGCCACAAGGGACCTTTCTAGTACAGCTGCTGCCAAAGAGCGCCAAGCTCTGGAAGCCTTACCTCAGGCAACGCCTCCGCTTCTCTAAGCGCCAGAGCACGCCTGCCCGGGGGGCTGAGACAGCCCCAGAGCTGCGACCGCCCGAGGGAACACGGGAGCCCCGGCGCCAGAGGAGCCCGGGGGCAGCGAGAGCTGCCCGAGCCCCGGCTGGGGCTCTTCGACCCCCGGGCCCCGCCCCCGCCCTTCCCACAGCGCCCCGCGAAAGGGGCGGGCCGAGCCCCCCGAGGGGGGAAGGCCCCGGGAGCCGTACGGGAGCCGCCTGGAGCTCCCGGCGCGGGAGGGGGGGGGGAGAGAAAACACCCAAACCGAGCCCCCCCCCCGAGCGGAGCAAACACAGGCTCGGGCCGTTGCCGGGGGGCGGGGCCTGTCGCTACGGGGAGAGAGCCGGCACCGCCCCCCGGTCCGTTGCCAGGGGGCGGGGCCTGTCGCTAAGGGGAGAGAGCCGGCACCGCCCCCCGGGCCGTTGCCAGGGGGCGGGGCCTGTCGCTAAGGGGAGAGAGCCGGCACCGCCCCCCGGGCCGTTGCTAGGGGGCTGGGCCTGTCGCTAAGGGGAGAGAGCCGGCACCGCCCCCCGGGCCGTTGCCAGGGGGCGGGGCCTGTCGCTAAGGGGAGAGAGCCGGCACCGCCCCCCGGGCCGTTGCCAGGGGGCGGGGCCTGTCGCTAAGGGGAGAGAGCCGGCACCGCCCCCCGGGCCGTTGCTAGGGGGCTGGGCCTGTCGCTAAGGGGAGAGAGCCGGCACCGCCCCCCGGGCCGTTGCTAGGGGGCTGGGCCTGTCGCTAAGGGGAGAGAGCCGGCACCGCCCCCTGGGCCGTTGCCAGGGGGCTGGGCCTGTCGCTAAGGGGAGAGAGCCAGCACCGCCCCCTGGGCCGTTGCCAGGGGGTGGGGCCTGTCGCTAAGGGGAGAGAGCCGGCACCGCCCCCCGGGCCGTTGCTAGGGGGCTGGGCCTGTCGCTAAGGGGAGAGAGCCGGCACCGCCCCCCGGGCCGTTGCCAGGGGGCGGGGCCTGTCGCTAAGGGGAGAGAGCCGGCACCGCCCCCCGGGCCGTTGCCAGGGGGCGGGGCCTGTCGCTAAGGGGAGAGAGCCGGCACCGCCCCCCGGGCCGTTGCCAGGGGGCGGGGCCTGTCGCTAAGGGGAGAGAGCCGGCACCGCCCCCCGGGCCGTTGCCAGGGGGCGGGGCCTGTCGCTAAGGGGAGAGAGCCGGCACCGCCCCCCGGGCCGTTCCCAGGGGGCGGGGCCTGTCGCTAAGGGGAGAGAGCCGGCACCGCCCCCCGGGCCGTTGCTAGGGGGCTGGGCCTGTCGCTAAGGGGAGAGAGCCGGCACCGCCCCCCGGGCCGTTGCCAGGGGGCGGGGCCTGTCGCTAAGGGGGTGTGTCCAAAGGGACGCTGGCAATGCCCCTGGAACCATCACCACGGGCAGGGCCTCTTGCTATGGAGGGTGGGGCCAGGCAGCACCAGCAACACCCCCAGGCTGTCACCAGGGGGTGGGGCCTGTTGCTACCTGGGGGTGCTGGGGAGCACAGGAGCACGGCCCCGCCCCACCAGGCCCTCGCCAGGGGGCCTGTCGCAAAGGTGGGTGGGGCCAGGTGGGTCAGCCATCAGACCGCCTGCCCGCCCATCGCCGGGGGCGGGGCCCGTTGCTAAGAGCGTGGCGAGGAGTATCAGCACCACCCTCACCGGGCTATCGCAAGGGGTCAACACCTGTCGCTAAGGGCTGTGGTACACGGCTCCAGCCCCCACGGTGCCGTCACCAGGTAGCGGGGGGGGGTGTCACTAAGTGGCGTGGAGAAGTGAGCGCGGCGAAGTGTCGCTACAGCCCGTGCACGGCTGCTGGCTGCAGTACCGCGGTTTGGCCGCACGGTGGCGGCAGAGAGCAGAAAAGGGCGCCACTGCGCATGCGCGGCTGCCGGATTGCAGTACCGCGGTTTGGTCGCACGGTGGCGGCAGAGAGCAGAAAAGGGCGCCACTGCGCATGCGCGGCTGCCCGCCTGCAGTACCGCTCTTTGGTCGCACGGTGGCGATAGAGCTAAAATGGCGCCACTGCGCATGCGCGGCCGCCCGCCTGCAGTACCGCGGTTTGGCCGCACGGTGGCGATAGAGAGCAGAAAAAGGCGCCACTGCGCATGCGCGGCTGCCCGCCTGCAGTACCGCGGTTTGGCCGCACGGTGGCGGCAGAGAGCAGAAAAGGGCGCCACTGCGCATGCGCGGCTGCCCGCCTGCAGTACCGCGGTTGGGCCGCACGGTGGCGGCAGAGAGCAGAAAAGGGCGCCACTGCGCATGCGCGGCCGCCCGCCTGCAGTACCAGCATCTGCTTGCACGGCAACAGCAGCGGCCAGAGGAAAACTTCACCCTCGGGAACGGGCGGCTTCCCGTCTGCCGTACCCGGTTTTGATCGACCGGTGACTGCCGCGATCGGATAAGGGGCGGGTGGAAATCTCTACCAGGGTAGCGCACCTCCCGCCTGCAGTCCCGGGGCTCGGTCGCTCGGTGAAAGCAGCGAGCAGAAAACAGGTGGCCAGTGCGCATGCGCGGCTGCCCGCCTGCAGTACCGCGGTTTGGCCGCACGGTGGCGGCAGAGAGCAGCAAAGGCGCCACTGCGCATGCGCACTGTCCTCCCGCCTGCCCCACTCGCCCCCACCCCACGCCCGAGGGAGGAGAAGCAGCACAAGCCACCTGGGGAAAAAGGTCCCCTTTCCCACCCCCACACCCCCCCCGGAGTAAGCCCCATCAGTTGCTGTAGGCCTGCGGCATCAGGGCTGGGACAGGGAGAGCAGCAAGTCAACAGGTCCTGGAGGGTTAAAGAAGAAAATCCATCAGGGGAACACAGCTGCCCTTCTGAAGGCAGGCTGCCCGGGGTGAGGGGGGCAGCCGTGCGTCGGGGCACAGGGCAGCCAGGCAGACCAGATGCCAGCGGCTGCCCTGCAAAGGAGTTGTGCGCTGCTGAGCCTTGGGCTTCGTTGGCTTGGCAGCGCCTCGCCTCGCCACTGCTCATCCTGCGTAAGCACGAGGCTTCAGCGAGCACAGAACAGGAGGCCAGGGGAAGCGGGGGGGAGGAATGTCACCGGGGAAAAAAAGTCATGCAGGGGGGCCATCTCAGGGGACAGCGTCTGGGAGGGCACAGACACACGCAGAGGGAGGGCGGGGGAGGAGGCGGACACTGCCGGACAGGGGCATGTCTGGGCAGACACGCCATGGGGAACATGCATGGGGATGACTGACACCAGGGGGGTCCCCCCAGGATAATCCACAATGGGCAACTCACCTGGGCTCACCTGCAGCAGATGATCCGCTCCAGATAACCGACCCACTCCGGAGAATCCATTCCGGATAAGCCCCAGCAATGCCCCTCAAACTGCTGCTGTTTCACCCCAAATTTTCCCCAATTTGGGGTTTTTGGGCCGGTCGTTTGGTGGTGCTGATTTCTGTTTGGATGGCTTGGCTTTTTTTGTTGTTGGGGTTTTTGGGGGTTTTACCTTATGGAAAAGCAAAAAAAGTCAAAGGAACAAAGTTGGGATTGCTTTTCCAAACGGTTCACTTCTGGGTCTCTTTGGCCCTTTCCACAACAAAGAAATCGGTGATTTTTGCTCCTGGTTTTGTGCATGAGAATGGTTAGTGGGGTTCCACCCCCCCCCCCCCCCCCCCCCTTTCCAGCTGCACAAACCCAGCAGGAGTGGGCTTTCCCAGGAGCCCCCAATTGTTTTCTTTCCCCCAAACCTGTTTGGGTGTTTTGGCTGTTTGGGGTTTTTCACCCCCCACTGCAGACCCAGACTCGAGGGCTTTGGGGTGTTTGTCTGCCCTGGCAGCAGCTCCCAGGCGGCCTGCGCAGCCCCAGAGGGGGAAGTCCCCATCTGGGGGAATCGGCCCCAAATCGGGATGGGAGAAGGAGAACGGGAAAGGGGCAGCATTTGAAAGCGCTTTTGTGTCTTCAGTTGATTGGGGGGTGGGGGTGGGGTGTGTGTCCAATTTTTAAATCCTCTCTATAAACATCTCTATCAACATGGTTTCTTTGCATTTTAAAACCTTATATAGCATAGACATTTGCACTTGTGTGTCTGCTTACACATCCTTACAGAGTACATCTATAGTTTATATATACTATCTATTTTACATTTACATACAACACCTGTTTAGACTTAGCTATTAAATTTACACTTACACCTACTTAGGCTATTTACACTTACACAGAATATCTATTTACACATACCTGTTCAGACTTCCATATTAACACGTATATAAACCACCTATTTAGGCTAGCTATCTGCTTACTTACCCTTTGACACTTCAATCTTTTTCGACTTCTCTATTTAGACATCTACTTACAGTTATACCTAGGCTTATTTCACTCTATATAACCTCTATTTAGATTACACATCTGCTTAGACTATGTAACACACACTAAGCGTAGATGCTCGCTCTAGCCAGACTTTCTTCTGCTTTGAATTCCTTCATCTGTCCTTTTTCTTCATTTTAAACTCCTTTATTGTTTAATTTAGATATTTAGACAGTCGAGTTACTTTTGTGTTTTAAAACCCTGTATCTCGATGTAGAATTTCTGTATCCTGAAATACGTTATATAATATAGGAGAGAGAAGTTCTTATTTTATATATATTGACATGTAATATTAATTGATAGATGTATAAAGGGATTTTAAAATAAGAGGGTTTTGTAATAGCCCCCCTGAATTTTCAGGCATTTGGGGGCTGCAACCCCCCTTTTTGGGGGGGAACCCCTACATGACGCCCCCACTCACCTGTTCCTCTGACGCATTATCAGCTCCCCCAGTGACACCGGGGCGCCCCGCATGACATCATCACACCACCACCACCACCCCCCCCCCCCCCCAATTTTATTCACCCCCAAGAAGGGCACTAAACAAGGGAATCTACTCCAACCTGCAGCTCATTACTTTAATAGTGCCATTTACAAAGGTACACACACACACACCCCCACACCCCCCAGAAAAGGGGGAGCTCTGCTAAAATCTAAAAGGTGGGGCAGCCCCCCAAACAGCTGCAGCCCCCCCAGCCCCTGTCCACAGGCTAGCGGCCGCCCCACGGCGGAGCGGGAGCGTGCCAGAGGACAGTGTCACATCTCTCTCGGGCTCTGCTCGGCCACGCTCCCGCGCTGGGATGGGCTCCCCGGGGCGACAAACAGCCCCGGTCCCTGGGGGCCCCGACTCTCCCCACCAGGCAGCCCTCGCGGCCGCACCTGCGGGGCACCCGCTGGAGACAGAGCCGGGAGCCCCCAGGCAGAGGGATGGCCCCTTACCTTCACCACGCTTAACGACCGGCAGGCAAACCCGGGCCGGGGGGCATCTCTTGAGCATCACGAGACACTGAGAAGACATCTGAAAAACAGAAATCCCAAACTATATTTCAGCACGTGAATAAAATAGCACAGAAGAAAATGGAGGAACTCAGTCAGCACAAGGGATAGGAAGGAAATTGAGCCGCAGCAAGATTCTGGGCAAACGGGTCACGTCAAAACACAACACCTCCTTTAAAAGCTAGAGGGACTGGAACACTTGAAAACGGTATTAAGACTAACCGATACCATTTTGAACAGATTCTTCGCGTAACACTGAACGCTCTGGCTGGTGCTGGAAAACGTCTCATCCCTTCCTTACGGCACCGCTGCGGGGAGATAACCCCGTGAGGCTGCGGGGCAAAGTTGTACCGTAACCGGAACCTCCGCTTACAGATCCGCCGCAGCAGCTACAGCCCTCGCCCTGCCGCCGCACGTCTTGCTGCCTGGCTCCATGAAGCCTGAAGCGAAGCGTCAAACTTGAAAGAGTAACGTAAAAAATTAAGAATAAATCTCAGTAATGCACTTTGTGCTGAGAAGGCGGGCGCGTGTTTACGCACATCCAATATGAGCGTCTAGGCTCTGAAAGCTTTCCATTTTCCTTCTGCGTTCATTTAACTCACACAGCCGTTCACACCCGCCATAAGATTATCTATCTCCAAAATACACAGCAGCAACGTGACTGGGGGGTTTTGGCGTGTTATGGAGTCGGGAGGGACGTCCGCCCAGCTGCCCCGCCCGAGAGATGCTGCTGAACTGCCAGGGAAACGCGCATCGAAAGCGAGACTGAAATAAAATACTTAAGAGCGCTCCCTCAAAATACTGTTGGGAAAAAACCGCCCCCACCCCAACATTCAGTCGCCCCTCGTTAAAGGGGAGAAATAAAACATAGCAGCAAGGAGCTGGACAGAGAGAGATGAGGACAAACAAACAGCACGGGTCTACGTGACAGAGAACGTGGAATTAGAACACAGAGAGGGGGAGCCGGACAGAGAGAGAGGCCGAGAGAAAAATCTAGACGGGCTACGGCGGGCAGAGGCAGGAATTAAAACCTAGGGACAGGGAGCTGGACAGAGGGAGACGGAGATCACAGGGAACAGCGGCGGGTGCAGGAAGAACAGGAATTCAAGAATAGGGAAAGGGAGCTGGACAGAGAAGAACTCAGGCAGGCAAGTAACAGTAGCAGGGTACAGAGCAGAGCAGACGAACTAAAAAGCGCGGCGGGAGCGTTGAGGCAGACAGAGAGAGATTAAGAAAAAAGTCACGGGCTACGTGGCAAAGCAGGAGGAACTCAGAAACGGGGATGGCAACCAAGGGAGAGTGAGCTGGTGAAGGATAACGGGTATTCAAAGTGAGGGACGGGGAGCTGGGAAAAGCGAGGCAGAGAAAAACAGAATCACAGAGAGAATCACACAAAGCCAAAAAAGAAGAAACTGAACAACAGGAACAGGTGTCACTAGATTTGAAGGATGCCTTCTTTTGCATACCTCCAGGCATAAAAAGTCAAAGCCTATTTGCTTTGGAATGGGAAAGCCCGACCACAGAATGAAAGACACAGCTAACATGGACCGTACTTCCACAAGGATTTAAAATTAGTCCTACGATATTTGGGACTCAGCTGGCAAGAAAAAAAATTAGAAATATAGAAATGTATAGAAAAAACAGAACCCAGGGAGAGGCATACTGTTACAGAATGCAGACGACATTCTGATAGTGGCAGAAAGTAAAGAATAATGTTTTGAAATTTTTAAATTTTCTGGGCCAAGGAAGATGCGGAGTTTCCAGAAACAAAACCCAAATAGGAGAAGAAGCAGCCATTTATTTAGGATTTGAAATATCTCAGAGACAAAGACAATTAGAAAGTGAAAAGAAAGAAACTATTTGTCAAATTCCCGAACCTTGCGGCCCGAAGGAACTGAGAGCTTTTCTGAAAATAGTGAAATAGCGTCAGCTCTGGATTCTGAACTACAGACTGTATGTAAAACCATTATACGAGGCACTGAAAGAATCAAAGGATAAATATTTAACCTGGACGCCCGGATGCCAAACGGCATTCAAAGAACTGAAAAGAGCCTCAGTGATGGCCCCTGCATTAGGCCTACCCGATTTCGCTAAACCTTTTGAGCTGTTTGTCCACGAAAGACAACATTTAGCCCTTGGAGTGCTGACACAGCGACTGGGAACCTGGAAGAGACCCGTGGGCTACTTCTCCAAACAACTCGACCACGTGAGTAAAAGATGGCCTGGATGTTTACGGGCAGTGGCAACAGCAGCGCTGCCGATCCAGGAAGCCCCAAAGTTAACAATGGGACAAAAGATGACAGTATGTGTCCCGCACATAGCGGTGACTGTTTTAGAACAAAAGGGGGGTCGTTGGCTATCCCTTAGCAGAATGTTGAAATATCAAGTTGTTCTGTTAGAACAAGACCATGTGGAATCGAAGGCTACTGCTATACTGAATCCTGCTATGTTTTTAACAACAGAAAACCTTACGGACAATTTCGAACACGATCGCTTGCTAACTATTGAACAAGTCTATTCCAGCAGACCAGGCCTGAGACACAAACCTCTGGGAAAATCCTGATCTGGAGTTGTTTACAGATGGAAGCAGCTCTGGGCGAGAAGAGAATGGCCGGATATGCTGTCGTTATCACCGCCGAGGGAATGGAGTCAGGGGCGCTGCCTGCGAACACCTCAGCACAGAAAGCAGTATTGGTAGCGTTGAAGCGAGCTCTGCGAATGGCAGAAGGACGAAGGATAAATATCTAGACTGATTCCAAACATGCATTTGGTGTGATCCACGATCATGGAGCTACTGGGAAGGAAAAAGGACTGCCATCAGCCCAAGAATCATTGATACAGCATAAAGAAGACATTCTCCAACTTCCGGAAGACGTGCAGAAACCAAAAGAAGTGGCGGTAAAGCGTTGCAAAGCTCATCGATTCGGCCAGACGGCTGTAAACATAAGCAAACGATTGACAGATAAAGCTGCAAAGAGGACTGCAGAGCAAGGTATCCTTGCACTAGTACCAGTAAAACAGATCGGAATTCCAAAGTTGAAACCGAGATTATTATAATAAATTGGATGAGCAATTAGCAGAACAATTGGAAGCATCACAAAACACAGAGAGATGGTAGGTAACACCAGAAAAACAAGTAATAATAATAACAACCCCACAAGTTATGACAGAACTTGCAAAAGAAAAGCATGAGCAAACACATTAGGGTGTAGATGCTACGGTTTTGAGTTTAAAAGCATCTGTAGCGTGTGTAGGCATGACAAGAATAATTAAACCCATGGTAGCTAAGTGTCCAATCTGTCCTAGAAATAATCCCCTGAACCAAAGGAAACCACCTTTAGGAGTAACAAAACAAAAAATTCTCCCGGAAATTATTAGCAAATTAAGTTCTCTGAGTTACCCAGACAAAATAGATATAGCAGTATTTGTTAGTGCTGATGGACAAGTTTTCTAGTTGGCCAGAAGCTTTCTCGTGCTGCACCAACAAAGCTAGAGTAGTAGTTAAAATGTTGCTGAAAGAAATAATACCAAGATTTAGAGTGCCAACAGGAATGTCCTCTGGGAGAGGACCACATTTTTTTGCAGAGGTAGTTCAACAAATTAATAAAATTTTGGGTATAAAATGGAACCTGCATATGCCCTAGAGACCACAATCAAGTGAAAACTTTGAGAAGATGAACCAAACACTGAACTGACATAGTGGAATATTATTGATCTAGGATGGAAGTATTGAGAAAATGATTATTTCAAAACTTCCAAAGGGGGGAAATGTAACCAAAGCGATGAAATCAACCAACCAGAGACGGTGTTCCATTACGGGAACACGGAGCGTACGAATCAGCGCATCTGTCGATCTGCATTTTAGTCCCTAGGCGATCGTTAATGTCAGCAGAACAACAGACAACGTGCTTCTGTCAGAAAAGGATGACAAAACGCGGTTTCGTGTAGCGCACTGAGAAAACTAGCCAAGACTGCCAAGATTAAGAGCCAAGAAGGTAAAAGGCAATTCTGGCAGGGGGAGATCGCGACCACCGACTCACGGACCACCACCGAGCCTGCGCAGTGATTTACATACGGAACGAGCCAGTTTGTACCGATCAGTAGAAAGGACGATAATGAATATGTATGAATACGTAAAATTTTGATCTACAAATTCTACGGGAAAGGTGTGTGAGGTACGCACGCCAGGAGGAGCGATCCCCCGTGCATCTGGCGCCGTGAATAAAGAACGCCTGCTCTTTAATACTAAATCGGCGTTGAGGAGTTGTTTCCGATTTTACCGCGTTTTTCGGTAACACACGGAGTCAGACCAAGAGGGCCAGAGAAAGACAAAATACCGACAGGCTACAGAACAGAGCAGGAGGAATAAAAAAATAAAAACGGAGCCAGAGCCAGGCAGAGAGAGGCGGAGAAAGAACAAGTAGCCACAGGCTACAGGACAGAGAGAGGGAGGCCTGAAAAGACGGGGAGGCAGGGAGCCACTCAGAGCGAGATGGAGAAAGAAGGGGCGGGGGGGCGCCAAAAAAAAAAAAAAAATTTTGCAGCAGGTAAGGAAAGAGAGGGGGCCGGGGGAGAGACAGGGAGGGCCCAGGATGCACAAGAGAGGCAACGGGGCCCCAGTGGCCCAGGACTCACCGCGACTCTCGCTCTCAGCGCTGCTGGCACAATTTAGCCGTTCAGATGCTTCTTTCCCCTCCTCTCCGCCCTGCCTCTTCTGCAGCTCCAGACTCTAGGCCGTCCTCCACCTAAAGAGGATACACGGGTGTCTTACCGCTCTTACGAGATGAGGCTTCCTAGGCACGTAGCCTAGCTCGCTCGTGCACTACACGCCCGTACCCAACTCCCGGTTACGCGTACAGACCCTGCGGTGCACGTTGGTGGCCTGGCCCGCTGCGGGCTACGAAGGGGGATCCTCCCTCCCTCACCTGCAGGGACAGGCTCTCTCTTGCCTGCGGCAGGAAAGCAGCTGGCAGCCAGAGCGCCTTCAGTTTCTTCTGCTTTACCTTTCGTTGGCGTCTCCAGCTTCAGCCGAGGCAGCTCCTGTCCACAGCCGGGAAGGGCTCTGTGTGTCCCTTTTCGCCCCCGCGCTGCGAGGATGGCAACACCGGGCAGAGAGAAGCCACGCAAGCCTGAGACGGCTGCAGTCAACGGCATCCCCGGGGGAAGGACAGACAACCACGTCCTCAGCACGGTCTCTGGGAGAGGGAAAGAAGAAACAGCGACCGTCATTACCGTCGATCGACCCTGGCCAAAGCCCCTCCTTGCGCAGGGGCTTCTGGACACACCGCCCCTTCCCCGCGCTACTGCTAAGGGCCCCTGCGCCGAGGGGGAATCCAGTGCGCTCGAGGGCCGGCTCGCTGCCTTCACGACAGGGCCTGGGGGCGGCCAAGGGCTACGCAGCACGCTTCAGGGGAGGTGCCGGGGCTGGGGGCAGGCGCACGGGGCAAGGGGGGGGCCAGGGGAGGCTGAGCGGGAGCTCCGGTGAGCCGGGGAGGCGGCGGCCATCGTCTGCGCCCTGGGCAGGGGGAAAAGGTCCTCCTCCTTTCCCTCTTCCCTTCTGTCAGCTCCCGGGGAACTCACCGCTTCTCGGGGAGCGGCCGCACCTGGAAGCCCCCAGAAATCAACACGAATCCAACCCCAAAAATACACCGCGCCTACCGTACGCGGCACGGCCGCCCGGCACCCGAGCGCCGGAACACCGCGCCTCCCGCCGCGCCCCGGCGAGCCACGTGACAGGGCCGGCAGCCACTGCGCCAGGACTACAGCTCCCGGCACGCTCTGCGCCACAACATGGCCGCCCGCCCAGCCGCCACACGCACCACCACAGCTCCCGCCACGCCGCGAGCCCGCCCTCCCCGCTCTCTCACCCTGCGGGGCACCGTCCCTCCCGCCGATGCACCCGGAAGCCCCACCGAGCCCTCAGCACAGCCTCGCTCTCCCCACCGCCCGCTCCGACCCGCCGCTGCCCCGCCGCAGCCCTCCTCGGGGCTTGACCCGGCACGCAGCGGCCCCCCACCCAGCCCCCGCTCACCTCCTCCCTCGCTACACTCGCAGCCCGCTGACGCTCGGCCACAGCTCCGCTCCGCCCCGCCCTCGGCTCACACTGGCCCCCCGGAGCAGGGCACCACCCCTTTTCCAGGGAGGAGCCGGCACCGCCAGCCCCACTGCCCGCACCTGGGGCTCCTCCAGCCAGACCCCGCCCACAGCTGAGGCGCAGCAGCAACGGGGGGCCCCCTCCCCTCACCCCCACAGTGCACCACCTCCTCCCCCGGGCTCCATCACAGCCCCTTGCCCCACGCCAAGGGAGCGCAAACGCAGCCCTCAGGCCAAAGGAGAGGGCAGGTGTTGGTGCAGGCGCGCACGTAACAAGTCCCAGGAGCGATTCGTGGCTCAGGGTCCCCAACGCTCCCCCTGCCCCAAGGCCACCTCGGCCACCGTTGCCGCAGCCGCACGGAGCTGGTGGTGGCTGGGATAGTGCTCATTTTCTCCACAGTAGCTAGGAAGGGATACGTTTTGGATTTATGCTCAAAACACCGTTAATAATGTAGAGATGTTTTGGTTCTTGCTGAGCACTGCTTCCACAGTCAGGGCCTCTTCTGGTTCTCTCAGTGCCCCACCAGCAAGTAGGCTGGGACAGCTGGGAAAGCTTTCCCAGCTAACTGACCAAAGGGATATTCCATACCATTTGACATCATGCTCAGCACACGCAGCTGGGGGAAGAAGGGGGAGTCCTTGGGGGGGGGGGGGGGCTACGGCATTTCTCTCCCTAAGTAACCATGACACATGACAGAGCCCTGCTTTCCCAGAGGTGGCTCAACACCTGCCCGCCGAAAAGGAGGAGTGAATTAATTCCTTGCTTTGCTTCCACGCACAGCTTTTGCTTTACCTATTAAACAGTCTTGATCTCAGCCCATGATTTTTCTCACTTTTACCCTTCCAGCTCTCTCCCCCAGCCCACTGAGGGTGGAGCGAGCAAGCAGCTCCCTGGTGCAGAGTTGCCAGCTGGGGCTAAACCACGGCACGCGCTTGTCCGCGTTTGGCAGGGAAGGGACCGTCCGTCGCCCGGCTCCTGGAGCGACGGGCTGCTGGGCAGAGGGGGAGGCCACCAAAGGTGAGGAGCAGGGCACAGGACAGTAGGAAGAGAGAAGAGAAGAGCGGCAGCCGGCTGGACGGGGGCGGGGGGGCGTGTGTGCGTGTAGTGAGAAGGCACGAGGCAGGGAACAGGACGGCCAGAGAAGGACAGGGAGCCTGACGGAGGTGGAGATACAAGCAGCAGAGAGAGGGGAAGAGAGGCAGCAGAAAGAGGGGGGAAGAGCAGGACACAGACCAACAAAGAAGGAAGAGGAGCAGGCTGGAGACGCACAAAGAACCTGGGGCAGGCAGCACGACAGCGAGGGAGGAAAGAAGAATAGGGGCAGGAAGCTGGACCGAGCGCGATGGAGACAGACAAGACAAGCAACAAGAACAGGGCAGAGAGGGAAGAATGAAGCCACGGGGACAGGGAGCCGAGACAGCCAACAACGGAGGGAAGGGGCCGGGGAGGGAACACCACAAAACAAACCATGGGGCTACGTGGTACAGAGCACGAGAAGGCAGAGAATTAAGAATTAGGGACAGGGAGCCAGAGAAACAACAACAAAAAAAAACACCCAAAACAAAGGGAGATGGGGAGCAAAAGGAATCGCAATGCGTACAGAAAGGAGAGAGAAACAATTCTAAAACAGGGTCACGGGGAAGCCAGAGACAGCAAGATGGAGAAAGGACAAAAGCTACAGGCTACAGGGCAGAGAGGGAAGAATTAATGAATAGACACAGAGAGCTGGGCAGAAAGAGATGGAGAAAGGCTGAAGATCACACGGCCAACAGGGAAGAGAGAAGAGAGGGAGGAATTTTCAAAACAGGGGCAAGAAGCCAGAGAGAGGGAGAGAGGCGCAACAATAAAATGGGGACAGGCCACAGGGCGGCGAGGAGGGAATCGATGAATAAGAACAGGAGACCAAAGAGAACACAATGTAGAATGGAAAAAAGGAACAGCGGCCTACAGGGAAGGAGGAATTAAAGATCAGGCACTGGGAGGCAGACAGAGACACATGAAGAAACAAGTAGGAAAAAAAAAAAAAAAACACACAACGGCAATGGGCTACAAAGACAGACAGAGAGGGAAGAAATAAAACATAGCAGCAAGGAGCTGGACAGAGAGAGATGAGGACAAACAAATAGCACGGGTCTACGTGACAGAGAACGTGGAATTAGAACACAGAGAGGGGGAGCTGGACAGAGAGAGAGGCCGAGAGAAAAATCTAGACGGGCTACGGCGGGCAGAGGCAGGAATTAAAACCTAGGGACAGGGAGCTGGACAGAGAGAGACAGAGATCACAGGGAACAGCGGCGGGTGCAGGA
The DNA here is from genome assembly GCF_963921805.1 of Phalacrocorax carbo. Lineage (NCBI taxonomy): Eukaryota > Metazoa > Chordata > Aves > Suliformes > Phalacrocoracidae > Phalacrocorax > Phalacrocorax carbo. The sequence continues at coordinate 647,934 of NC_087543.1, read as the reverse complement.
AGAACAGGAATTCATGAATAGGAAAAGGGAGCTGGACAGAGAAGAACTCAGAAAGGCAAGAACAGTAGCAGGGTACAGAGCAGAGCAGACGAACTAAAAAGCGCGGCGGGAGCGTTGAGGCAGACAGAGAGAGATTAAGAAAAAAGTCACGGGCTACGTGGCAAAGCAGGAGGAACTCAGAAACGGGGATGGCAACCAAGGGAGAGTGAGCTGGTGAAGGATAACGGGTATTCAAAGTGAGGGACGGGGAGCTGGGAAAAGCGAGGCAGAGAAGAACAGAATCACAGAGAGAATCACACAAAGCCAAAAAAGAAGAAACTGAACAACAGGAACAGGTGTAACCAAAGCGATGAAATCAACCAACCAGAGACGGTGTTCCATTACGGGAACACGGAGCGTACGAATCAGCGCATCTGTCGATCTGCATTTTAGTCCCTAGGCGATCGTTAATGTCAGCAGAACAACAGACAACGTGCTTCTGTCAGAAAAGGATGACAAAACGCGGTTTCGTGTAGCGCACTGAGAAAACTAGCCAAGACTGCCAAGATTAAGAGCCAAGAAGGTAAAAGGCAATTCTGGCAGGGGGAGATCGCGACCACCGACTCACGGACCACCACCGAGCCTGCGCAGTGATTTACATACGGAACGAGCCAGTTTGTACCGATCAGTAGACAGGACGATAATGAATATGTATGAATACGTAAAATTTTGATCTACAAATTCTACGGGAAAGGTGTGTGAGGTACGCACGCCAGGAGGAGCGATCCCCCGTGCATCTGGCGCCGTGAATAAAGAACGCCTGCTCTTTAATACTAGATTGGTGTTGAATAGATATTTCCGATTTTACCGTGTTTTTTGGTAACAGTTTTGGCACCCCAGATGGGAACCTGCTTTTGAATCTCGACGGATCCGCAGGACCGTGGGACCTGCAGTCAGCCCCAAGGAATTCTTGGGGAGAGCTTCCGATCCCCAGGCCAGAGAATTCTGAGAAAGATCCCCTGGACTGAAGTAAACAAGGCATTCGTTTAAGAAGAAACTTAGGTAGAATAATATGTGGCGTTAGCTTCCCACATAGGACAGGATAGTGGGTTTGAGTCCCACAGGCCTGCCCGTAAGGCGCGGCGAAAGCCACGCAGGGTTGGGGCCAAGAGGTACCTCGGTTGGTAAGTCTCTGCTAGGCGAAAGCCTGTGGAGCGGGACCCGAGGGTAGGGGGGTCTTCAACAGGGGGTTGAAGTCTCCAGGGATATCTAGCAGGGGGCTACAGATCCCAGTGGCGGATTCCCAGTGAGACCTCTAACGGGGGTTGGAGTCCCTCTGACTACTATTTGTGATAGTGCACTATCACAACTGCTAGTCGACTGGGAGATGGGAGCATTTCTGAGTAAGAAACCTATCCCACAGAGAACACCTTTGGGATGTACTTTGAAGCACTGGAAAGACATCGGGGGTGATGACCCACTAACTCGGAAACCATTAATTGAATATTGCAATCATTGGTGCCCAACGTATCAATTGGAAGGTGGGCACGAATGGCCAGAACAGGAGACATTGCAATATCATACCATCTTGCAATTAATGTTGTTTTGTAAAAAGGGAAGGCAAATGGGAAGAAGTGGCATATGTTGATTTGTTCTTTACACTGTGGAATCATCCAGCGTGGCAGAAACAGCGTGAGATATGTCCACAGGATTCTACGGCAATGTTTCTGAAAAGAGGAAAATGTGGTGAGAACTTGAAGTGTTGCTCTACTTGTGATACTGGATACTTCACTTGATGGAACTGACAAGAAAATAGTATTGAATACAGCCAGAAGGCAGGTGCAGGGAGCACATGCTAACAGGAATTTACAGAGAACAACGAATAAGAATTTTCCATCTACAAATCCCGAGTGGGACCCTAATCAGCCAGGACCCAGGGGAATGTTGACTAGATGTCAGAGACAGATTTTATTTGGAGTAAGACATGCAATGCCAAAAGCCATAAATTTTGACCCATTTATTAAGTGAGACAAGAATTAAAGGAGTCCCCTTCAGCCTTTATGGAAAGACTGAAGGTGACCACCAGAAAATATACTCATTTGAACCCAGAAAAACACAGAAAAAGCAATTCAGTTGGTCTCTATATTCATAAGACAATCAGCCCCAGATTGGGGGGGGTGGGGGGGGGGAGTAAAAAAACCTTCAGAAACTAGAAGAACCTGAATCCAGAGATCTGGGTAAAATGCTTGAAGTAGCTTGGCATGAAGGAGACCAGAGGAATCAACCCTAGCTGAACACCTGGTTACACTGAAGCTAGGGAATGAAGAAATAGAATTTTTGGTAGATACGGGAGCCACTTCTTTGGTATTGAATACACGTAAAGAGAAAGTTGATCATAAACCAGTAGGTGTTGTTAGTGCGACAGGGCAAAGAAAAATTAGCCTTTCTTAGAGCCATTAAAGTTTAAATTGGAGAAGCAATGGGCAACTCACCAGTTTCTGTATATGCCTGAATGTCCACTGCCTCTGTTATGATGAGATCTATTAAGTAAATTAGATGCTCAAGTAACTTTTAAAGATGGAGAGATTAAATTACTAATACCAGAACAGAATCAAAAGCCACAGAGGCGAGAGCGTTTATGTTACAGGATTCCTCCAGGGAGGAACAGGTTCCCGAAGAAGTGGAAAACGTAGTAATTCCTTTGGTTTGAGCGAGCGGAGCTCCGGAGCGACCTAAGCGGGCAGAGCCGGTAAAAGTAACCTTAAAGCCTGGAGCCAAGCCGGTAAGGCAAAAACAATACCGTATTAAGCGAGAGGCTCGAAAAGGATTAGAGAAGTTAATTATAAATTTGTTTCAGAATATGAGCTCTTAGTAGAATGTGAATCAGAATATAGTACTCCTGTGCCGCCAGTAAAGAAATCTAGAGGCAAAGAGTATTAGCTGGTTCACGATTTAAGGGCTATATCTCAGGTGGTCCAAGATCTACATCCGGTAGTAGCTAATCCATACACTTTACTGACCTCTTTTAAAGGAGGAGCATAAATGGTTTACTGTACTAGATTTGAAGGATGCCTTCTTTTGCATACCTCCAGGCATAAAAAGTCAAAGCCTATTTGCTTTGGAATGGGAAAGCCCCACCACAGAATGAAAGACACAGCTAACATGGACCGTACTTCCACAAGGATTTAAAATTAGTCCTACGATATTTGGGACTCAGCTGGCAAGAAAAAAAATTAGAAATATAGAAATGTCTAGAAAAAACAGAACCCAGGGAGAGGCATACTGTTACAGAATGCAGACGACATTCTGATAGTGGCAGAAAGTAAAGAATAATGTTTTGAAATTTTTAAATTTTCTGGGCCAAGGAAGATGCGGAGTTTCCAGAAACAAAACCCAAATAGGAGAAGCAACAGCCATTTATTTAGGATTCGAAATATCTCAAAGACAAAGACAATTAGAAAGTGAAAAGAAAGAAACTATTTGTCAAATTCCCGAACCTTGCGGCCCGAAGGAACTGAGAGCTTTTCTGAAAATAGTGAAATAGCGTCAGCTCTGGATTCTGAACTACAGACTGTATGTAAAACCATTATACGAGGCACTGAAAGAATCAAAGGATAAATATTTAACCTGGACGCCCGGATGCCAAACGGCATTCAAAGAACTGAAAAGAGCCTCAGTGATGGCCCCTGCATTAGGCCTACCCGATTTCGCTAAACCTTTTGAGTTGTTTGTCCACGAAAGACAACATTTAGCCCTTGGAGTGCTGACACAGCGACTGGGAACCTGGAAGAGACCCGTGGGCTACTTCTCCAAACAACTCGACCACGTGAGTAAAAGATGGCCTGGATGTTTACGGGCAGTGGCAACAGCAGCGCTGCCGATCCAGGAAGCCCCAAAGTTAACAATGGGACAAGAGATGACAGTATGTGTCCCGCACATAGCGGTGACTGTTTTAGAACAAAAGGGGGGTCGTTGGCTATCCCTTAGCAGAATGTTGAAATATCAAGTTGTTCTGTTAGAACAAGACCATGTGGAATCGAAGACTACTGCTATACTGAATCCTGCTATGTTTTTAACAACAGAAAACCTTACGGACAATTTCGAACACGATCGCTTGCTAACTATTGAACAAGTCTATTCCAGCAGACCAGGCCTGAGACACAAACCTCTGGGAAAATCCTGATCTGGAGTTGTTTACAGATGGAAGCAGCTCTGGGCGAGAAGAGAATGGCCGGATATGCTGTCGTTATCACCGCCGAGGGAATGGAGTCAGGGGCGCTGCCTGCGAACACCTCAGCACAGAAAGCAGCATTGGTAGCGTTGAAGCGAGCTCTGCGAATGGCAGAAGGACGAAGGATAAATATCTAGACTGATTCCAAACATGCATTTGGTGTGATCCACGATCATGGAGCTACTGGGAAGGAAAAAGGACTGCCATCAGCCCAAGAATCATTGATACAGCATAAAGAAGACATTCTCCAACTTCCGGAAGACGTGCAGAAACCAAAAGAAGTGGCGGTAAAGCGTTGCAAAGCTCATCGATTCGGCCAGACGGCTGTAAACATAAGCAAACGATTGACAGATAAAGCTGCAAAGAGGACTGCAGAGCAAGGTATCCTTGCACTAGTACCAGTAAAACAGATCGGAATTCCAAAGTTGAAACCGAGATTATTATAATAAATTGGATGAGCAATTAGCAGAACAATTGGAAGCATCACAAAACACAGAGATGGTAGGTAACACCAGAAAAACAAGTAATAATAATAACAACCCCACAAGTTATGACAGAACTTGCAAAAGAAAAGCATGAGCAAACACATTAGGGTGTAGATGCTACGGTTTTGAGTTTAAAAGCATCTGTAGCGTGTGTAGGCATGACAAGAACAGTTAAACCCATGGTAGCTAAGTGTCCAATCTGTCCTAGAAATAATCCCCTGAACCAAAGGAAACCACCTTTAGGAGTAACAAAACAAAAAATTCTCCCGGAAATTATTAGCAAATTAAGTTTTCTGAGTTACCCAGACAAAATAGATATAGCAGTATTTGTTAGTGCTGATGGACAAGTTTTCTAGTTGGCCAGAAGCTTTCTCGTGCTGCACCAACAAAGCTAGAGTAGTAGTTAAGATGTTGCTGAAAGAAATAATACCAAGATTTAGAGTGCCAACAGGAATGTCCTCTGAGAGAGGACCACATTTTTTTGCAGAGGTAGTTCAACAAATTAATAAAATTTTGGGTATAAAATGGAACCTGCATATGCCCTAGAGACCACAATCAAGTGAAAATTTTGAGAAGATGAACCAAACACTGAACTGACATAGTGGAATATTATTGATCTAAGATGGAAGTATTGAGAAAATGATTATTTCAAAACTTCCAAAGGGGGGAAATGTAACCAAAGCGATGAAATCAACCAACCAGAGACGGTGTTCCATTACGGGAACACGGAGCGTACGAATCAGCGCATCTGTCGATCTGCATTTTAGTCCCTAGGCGATCGTTAATGTCAGCAGAACAACAGACAACGTGCTTCTGTCAGAAACGGATGACAAAACGCGGTTTCGTGTAGCGGACTGAGAAAACTAGCCAAGACTGCCAAGATTAAGAGCCAAGAAGGTAAAAGGCAATTCTGGCAGGGGGAGATCGCGACCACCGACTCACGGACCACCACCGAGCCTGCGCAGCGATTTACATACGGAACGAGCAAGTTTGTACCGATCAGTAGACAGGACGATAATGAATATGTATGAATACGTAAAATTTTGATCTACAAATTCTACGGGAAAGGTGTGTGAGGTACGCACGCCAGGAGAAGCGATCCCCCGTGCATCTGGCGCCGTGAATAAAGAACGCCTGCTCTTTAATACTAAATCGGCGTTGAGGAGTTGTTTCCGATTTTACCGCGTTTTTCGGTAACACACGGAGTCAGACCAAGAGAGCCAGAGAAAGACAAAATACCGACAGGCTACAGGACAGAGCAGGAGGAATAAAAAAATAAAAACGGAGCCAGAGCCAGGCAGAGAGAGGCGGAGAAAGAACAAGTAGCCACAGGCTACAGGACAGAGAGAGGGAGGCCTGAAAAGACGGGGAGGCAGGGAGCCACTCAGAGCGAGATGGAGAAAGAAGGGGCGGGGGGACGCAAAAAAAAAATAAAATTTTGCAGCAGGTAAGGAAAGAGAGGGGGCCAGGGGGGAGAGACAGGGAGGGCCCAGGACGCACAAGAGAGGCAACGGGGCCCCAGTGGCCCAGGACTCACCGCGACTCTCGCTCTCAGCGCTGCTGGCACAATTTAGCCGTTCAGATGCTTCTTTCCCCTCCTCTCCTCCCTGCCTCTTCTGCAGCTCCAGACTCTAGGCCATCCTCCACCTGAAGAGAATACAAGGGTGTCTCACAGCTCTTACGAGATGAGGCTTCCTAGGCACGTAGCCTAGCTCGCTCGTGCCAGAGCTGGGGGCAGGAGCACGGGGCAAGGGGGGCCAGGGGAGGCTGAGGGGGAGCTCTGGTGAGCTGGGGAGTTGGCTATCTTCTGCACCCTGGGCAGGGGGAAAAGGTCATCCTCCTCCTCCTCCTCCTCCTTTCCCTCTTCCCTTCTATCAGCTCCCGGGTAACTCCTGGGGCTGCCCTCACCCGCTCGCCTTTAGCATACCAGAAGCCTGCCTCGGCAGGTCGTTTGAAGCTTCCCATCCCACCAGCCCCAGTAGTGCAGGCACACAAGGAGACACCCCTGCACCCACCAAAGGGGCTCGCTCACCTCGCCGGCAGCCCTAGGCCTCACCCGACACAGGGAATCGTGTCCGACACACCACCACGCTGCAGCAGGAGCGGAGGAGGCCTTTCCTTACCAGGAAGCAGCAACGAGCACGGCGGCATCACCTCGCAGGCACCGCAGCATCGCAGGGCTGTCACCTGCGGAGAGAGCAATGGGGATCACAGGGACGCCACCGCGCGTGCGCGGCTCCCGGGCTCAGTACCCAACTCTGGTCGCTGGGCAGCAGCATTATCTGAATTACTCTTCTCGATTAATACCATCCAGAAACCGTAACTTGGCTGCATCCACAGAGCTTCTATTCCTCTGCACCTTTCCCCCTCGCAGCCCCGGCAGCACCGTTCATTGCCTCTGCACCAAACAGCAAAGCGTCTCGAGCATTTCAGTCCTTTCCTCTCGACTGCTTACAAAAATCTGGTGCTTGCTACTGTCCATGCCACTGCCCGCCCCCCCCATGCCCGAGGGAGGAGAAGCAGCACAGCAAACCTGGGGAACAAGGTTGGGTCCCCCACCCCCGCAGAATAAGCCCCAGGAACTGCTTGTAGGCATGTGGCATCAGGGTTGTGATAGGGTTTTGTTTTGGTTTTCTTTTTTTTCCCCTGCCTTCTTTACATAATGTAATAATTGGGGTTGCTTTTCCAAACTACTGAGTTCTGTGGGGACTTTTTGTGCTTTTACCCTACAAAAAATGGTCATTTTCACTTTCGGTTTTGTGCATGAGAATGGTTGGTGGGTGCTTTTAGGTGGTTGTTCCTTCCCCACCACCACCCTTTTTTTCCTTTCCAGCTGCACAAATCCAGCTGAGTTGGCTTTCCCAGAAGCCCCAAGTTGTTTTCTTTCCACCAGAATTCTTCCTGTATTTTCACCCCCCATTGCAGACCCAGAGTCAGGGGGTTTGAGGTATTTTTGTGCCCAGGCAGCAGCTCCCAGGCTGCATAAGCAGCCCCACAGGGGGAAGTCCCCGTTTGAGGGAATCGGCCCCAAATTGGGATGGGAAAGTGAAGACAAGGGAAAAAAAAATCCTGAATAACCTGAAAAAGAACACCTACTCCAGCCCACCAAGCACCCGTCACCTTGCCTGACTCACCTCCAGGGCCCAGATCACGCTCGGCTCATCACTTAGTGCCCTCAGATCACAAAAAAAAAAAAAAGAGTAAAACCCATAATGGAGCCCTATAGCCATCAGTCACATCTTCCCTCCAGTACTACACACAGACTCACCTTCTTACAGCGCTCCCCTGGGCTCTCCTCCGTTGCCCTGCACGACTCATCCATCTGCACCTGGAAAAACAGTGTTACTGAACAAGTCACCTGGAGGCACAGCAACAGCTTAACCATTCCACAGCTCTCGCGCCCCCGTAGGAATACCATCTAGAGCCCGACTACAGCCTGCCGTTAAAGGAAATGCGTTAAATCAAACATTAAGCCCTCGCACGTACAAGCCGGAACAGCAAACACACGGCACGCTCGCGCACCCAGGGCGCAGCCCGACGGAGGTCCACGCGCACCTCGCCGGTCTGATGCGGAGCCGCCCAGCATCCCTGCGAGCACAGCTGCAGGCGCAACAGCAGTTTCACCTACACCCATCTCAGCGCGCAGCGCTTCTGAAGCTTTAAGCTGAAAGCCCTACCTTGACCCTTGGCCCCACTAGAAGCGAGCCGTGGCTAGGACTCCACAGAAACACAGCAACACAAATTGCACACCCACAGCGGCGACAGCCTTGCAGCTATTTAGACCAGGAACAACAGAGAAAAGTAAAACAGCTTCATCACCCGCACAGGAAAAGCAGCAGACGGAGACAAAGGGTCAGCATTCACAGCCCTTACAGAACACAGGCGTTCTCTCTCCTTCCACTCCTAAACCCATCCCCACTTAGGTCTAAGTATCGCAGCCCTGCTGGGGCAATATCGAGAGCGGGGAACAAGAGCCCTGCCGCCCGCCGTTTGTGCGGCAGGACACAAAAACAGAGGGACATGTTTTGCCACACACAACCCTGAATCTCCTGAAAATTTATGTTTACCAAAAATAGCCATTTGGAACATATTCCCAAAAACATTCGGCAATGAAACGCTTACGTGCTTGACACCCGCACATTTTTGGGGAACTTGCTATTTGCTTCCTGGTTTTGCTGGTCTTCCCTCAGAAGTTCTACCTGCAGCCAAGTTATTCCCACCCGCCCGACCGGTTCAACCATTCACCTTCCTGGTATTACCAGCACATTGACACAGGCGAGGAACTTAACTGCTCTTCTAAAACTATCCAAATGACAATCACAGCCCTGAAAGAGGAGTGGAAGAGAAGAAAAGGAGAGATCAGGCAGCAAAGATGCCCTGCAGGCTGCTGCCAGCCAACACTGCACTCTTTTGTTAAAGCCACCCCACCCCCCCAAACGCAAAAAAAAAGCCCCATGACTTTGTGGAGTGCGGTTTTTTTTTCTTTTCCGCAGTCCTTCTGGAGCTCATCCCTGTCTCAGCATCTTGTCTTGTCAGAGCATGAAGATGCAGATGATCTGTATCCCGACGACATCTGCATGGGATGAATACATTTTCAGAAATAGACCAGATCTGTGAGACTCCTGTCACCTTTGTGGTTTTAATAATCATAACTCAATTTTGTCGACTGACACACTTGTGAGAACTAACTTTGAAACTTAGCCTCTCCTTGGGGAAAAAAACGTGTTAGACACCAAATGAAACTGATTCAGAGCTCCGAACCACGATGGAGCCGATAGAGCTGCTGTGACTTAGTTTGTATGATTAATTAATTGGTTAATAACTATCCTAAGCAGCACAGAAAGAAGAGCTGGACCCAAAGAGGGTGTGCTGTGCTGGATCCAAAAAGCACCCTTCCTCCAGAGACCCGCCTCAGGTGGCGAGTTCGCTCTGGTGCATGCCGGCCTCCCGAACTTCGGGGTCCGATGTGACCGGACCCCCACCTCCGGGGAGGGTCCGCGTACCCTGCCCAACCCCTGCTTTCCCCTGCAGCCCCCAATGCCCCCACCCCACCCCAACCCCCCAGCCTGCACAAGCAGCCAAACCGGCTTCTGCTTTTGGCCCCCAAACCAGCTCACTTTGGGACCGTTTCTGAGCTAAAAAGCCCAGCTGCTGAGCCTGTTCTCAAGTCCCAAAAATGCAGCACTCGACCTCTGCTCCTCAGCCCAAAACCACACGACTTAGTCCCCTCGGTCAGGCCCTCAAAACGCACGACTCGATCTGTTTCAGGGCCCCGGCGTCAGCCACAGGAGCCTGCTCTCACGGCCCAGGAACAGAAGAGCTGCGCTCTCCCCGCTCAGGGACCAAACCAGCTGAGCCTGGCTGCGTCCCGGCCCCCTCCGCAGTCCCCACGGGCAACGCTCAGGGCCGCGGAGAGCGCAGCCACCCCGCAGCCCCGCACCCCCACGGCCCACGCGGGCACTGTCGGGGAGGCCTCGGGAACTGAACTGCGCGGGCCCGGCCCCGCACCCCGGCGGGGCAGCCCAGCGCCGGCCCGGCAGCGCTTTCCTCCTGCTCTCGCAGGCCTCGTTTCCCCGGCACCGCCGGGCCCGCACCCCAACCCCACAGGGGGCCGGGCCCAGCCCGCCTCCAGCAAACCGCGGCGGCAGCAGCCGGGGTCCCTGCCTGCCTCGCGGGCAAGGGGGGACCCGCCCGGCACCGCAGGGGCCCCCGCCGGGGTCGCCGCCGCCGCCCGACCCCGACGAGGAGCAGCCGAGAGCCGGGTGGGGCTGCCCCTACTTCCCCACGGCCGGGCACGGGCTCGGCCCCAAAACCCAACCACCGACCCACGACAGCGCTCGGCCCGGGGCCGCTGCTGCCCGCAACCCCACCCCGGGGACTCCGCGGACCGGGAGACCCCACAGCCGAAACCCGCCGACCCACAGCGCGCCCAGCCACGCACGCGGCTCCTCACCTGCCCCCCGGCGCGGCTCCGGCTGCCCCACGGCCCGGCACGGAGCCGAACCCGGCCACCGGACCATCCGCCGCCCCCCCGCAACCCCCGGACGCTCCGGGCCGGTTCTCGTCCCTTTTCGCTCCGACGCCTCGAGCCGAGCCGGCCCCGCTCCTCCGAGCTACCGGCGGTGCCCGCTCTGCTGCTCGGGGCCGGGCCCTGTTCTCACCCGGCCGCGAGAAGCCGCCCCGGGGTCTCCTCGGTGCGTCCAGCCCCGTGCCGTGCCGGAGCGGGGAGAGCCGGGTACGAGCGCGGAGCCCTGGGGCAGGGGTTGCCCCAGTGCCGCCGACGGTGTGGGGGGGTGTGTCGTCGTCCCCCGCCCCACGCGGGGGGCGCACACACGGTACACCCGCGGGCAGGGGCATCCCCGGGGAGCCGTGCGGCCGGGCTGCGCCGTAGGAGGGGAAGGTGATGTTGGTTTCCCATTTTCCCCGCAGCCTGATCCTCCCCCCTCCCCCGTACTGAGTTGCCCCCCCCGCCCACCCCTTCCCGCGCGTTACAGCCCGCGAAAAAGCTTTTAACAACCCCATCGACAACACTCCCTTTATCCCTCTTCCAGCAGCAGCAGCAGCGAGAGATTAAGCCAACTGCAGCAGAGAGGAGGAAGGCAAGGAGAGCCTTTTCAAGCAAGGGCAGGACAAAAATGCACGGCGTGGACAGGCACAGGAGAGGCTGCGTTATCTGGAAAGCACAACACCTACCCAAGGGCAGAAAATAAGGAACGAATCGTTTGCAAGGAGCTGCAGCAGACAGGTCACCTTTTTCTTTATTGCTCTCCTGCCCTTTGTTATCCAAAGCGATAGGCATCACCACCGGGCAGAAAATAGCTGCCTAGATTTACACGGACAACCAGAAACAATCAAGCCACCCAGGAAAAAGTTCACAGCAGAGGTATAACACATCAGCAGCTAAAACATTTGTTACGCAGGCACAACCAGGCACTAAACAAAGGCTTTCCAACATTGGAGATCTAGAACAGGTAGACATTAGCACAGAAGCGCAAGGGGCTCCGTCACCCTGCGCAAATCTCCCCGTGCCTACACACGCACACGTTCAGAAGTTTTTTATCAGAAAACGCCTGACTGAGCCATTTGCCACAGTCACGAGACTCACGACATGACACACGAGGTGGGCCCAGAGTTTTAAGGCAAAAATACCTCCCCCGCCCCCCACCCGAGATCTTTCAGGCTCCAGACCTGCCATCTCCCCGCACCAAACCTCCCCGGCCAAGGGTTTCAGGTGGCCCAAAACACAGTACACAGAAAATAAACGGGGAAAGCCCTACATTGTGCAAAAGAGAACGATGCCCGACCAGAGCTTCTCTGCGGGGCCCGAGCTCGGCACGGAGCCCCCCCCCGGCACGAGCCCGGCCCCGGGGCCGGCACGGAGGAGCCAGCCCCCCCCCCGGCACGAGCCCGGCCCCGGGGCCGGCACGGAGGAGCCAGCCCCCCCCCCGGCACGAGCCCGGCCCCGGGGCCGGCACGGAGGAGCCAGCCCCCCCCCCGGCACGAGCCCGGCCCCGGGGCCGGCACGGAGGAGCTAGCCCCCCCCCGGCACGAGCCCGGCCCCGGGCCCGGCACGGAGGAGCCAGCCCCCCCCTCACCCGCCCGGCCCCGGGCCCGGCACGGAGGAGCCAGCCCCCCCCTCACCCGCCCGGCCCCGGGCCCGGCGCGACGGAGCTCCTCCCGCCCGGCACCGAGCCCGGCCCAGGCCCGGCGCGACGGAGCCCCCCCCCGCCCGGCCCAGGGTCGGGCCCGCACGGAGCCCCCCCCACCCCCGGCCCACAAGGAGCCCCCACCGCTGTCCGAACTCACCCACCAGCGCTCTCCGGCCCCCGGCTACGGCCGCGCTGCTCTCTCAGGCGGCTGCCGCAGACGAGGATCGGGAGCCGCCAGGCCTCCACGAGTCCCGAGGGGATGCCGGCCACCGCAGGGGATGGCTGCCTGCGGCCGGACTGCCGCGGCGCTCCCCGCCCAGCTCCGAGCAGTCTCCGCCGGCCACGGGCTTCCCACGCCGGGCCGCAGAGGGGCCCCGGCACCGCAAAGAGACCCCTCGCGACCCGGCCGCCCCACGCACCTCTCCCACCTCCGCTCCGCCGCGCACGCGCCACCGGAAGCCCGGGCCCCGCGGGGCGGCCCTTAGAGGGCGGCCGGAAGGACCGGCCCCCACCGGCCCCGCCCCCGCGCCGGACCGCCCCCGCGCCCAGCCGGTGAGCGCCAGCGCCCCCTGCTGGCCGGGCCGCGCTCAGCTCGCGAGGGCGCCGAGGGCCGGGCGGGGCGGGACGCGCCGGCTCGGGGCCGGCTCCTTTCGGGGCGAGCGGGCGAGCGAGAGACCCCTGCGGGCCCCGGTCACGGCCGGGCAGAGCCGCGCGCCCTCCGGGAGCGGCTGAACGGGGCTGCCGCTCGTGACACGTACCGAGCCGTCCGCGACGGGAGCGAGCAGAGGAGGAAGGGGCCGGCGGCCGCGGGGCCCTGCCCGCAGGCACGGGGGGGGGGTGCGGGCTGGGGCCCGTGGGGCCGCCCTGCTGGGCCGCTGCCCTGCGCCGCACCGCGCTGGGGGCTGGGGCCCGACCGGCGCCGGGGGACCGGGGGCAGCCACGAGCAGGGGGCCTGAGCTTAGCCACGGCCTGCAAAACACCCCGCAGCGTGAGACGCTGCGAGGCCAAGGTGGTCCTTGGCAATGGGGGCGCCTGGGCTCGGCCTCCGCCGTACCCGTCCTGGGTCTGCGTGGCGTTCCAGGGGAACGGTGTTCTCCTTGTGCGGAAGGTGGGCTGGCCGTTCGGCCGTGCCCCGGCCGTTACCGATACTGCCAGAGGCGCTCGCACGCTCTGGCCCGTTACTGCTGCGGTACCGCGCCGTAGCCGAAAGAAGAGGTGTTGTGTTTTCTCACAGAAAAGCCTCCTACGGTCAGTGGAAGAAATAACCTCCTTCCGTGGCACTGACTCTTTTCGTCCAGTCCATAGCCGGCTTTCGGCTTTTGTCTTTACAGCATTCAGTTTGCTTTCTGCCAAGCTTTCTACCTGCTGTGAAACATTTGGATGTTTTTTTCCTGTTGCTTTTTTTCCCCCCTACTTGCTCCACAACTCCCACACCAACCACCCAGCGCGGCTCGCCTTTCAGCCCCCAGACCCAGGAGCCTTGCCCTGGGACGGCCCGTACATGTCAGCAGAGTTGTTCCAGCTCTCACCCTGTCCCTACCCAGCTGAGGACGTCTGTGTCCGTGGCAGACACCCAGACACTGCCCCTGCAGCATGGCAGTCCCCTGCCCCGTCAGTGAAAACTGCGGCAATATCGGCTAAGTTTAAAAGCGTCGGCAGGAGGTGCAGGATACGTAAATAAAGCGGCGGTTGGCTGCCGGGTATGGGTGCGATATAAATACATTTTGTTTACAGGCCTTCGTGCCTATTCAGCGTTGAACGGCACCTCAGCCCACCCACCCCGGGGCTCACGGGGCTCGGAGAAGGGTCTCTCCAAGGGCACAACCTAAGGCAGCGCAGGAAGCCCAGCTGCCACGCTCCCAGTCGCTACGGGACGCTTGCTTACAGCTACACCGACGAGGGTGCGGATGAGGCTGGAACTAGCAGAAATGCTGACTCTTCTGGCCTTTTATTTGCGGAAGGCACAGCGCGCGAGCCTCGGCGGCTCACAGGAGAAGCGTGCAGCGCTGCCGGACTCTCATTCTCAGCTCACGTACTACTGCCAAAGCTCCTGCCCTGTGCTGTGCCAGATGCCGGCTGGCGTGAGCACCTGGGCTCCTGAGGGACCCCCTTGTCCTGAGAGCCAGAGGTACTCGCTTCCCTTTGCATGAGGCCTGTAGGAGATAGACCCTGCAATTTAAAAAATCTGTATCAAACGTGGCAGACTCAAAGGGGGGCATTTTAAAAAAGGCAGGTTTGTTTTCTTTTTTAACTTTACGATCTACAGCCTAGCAAAGAGCTCCCTTTCAGTGTCAGTCGCTTGGCCTTCTCCCCTACTGACGAGGTCCCAGCCTCCCGGTGAGATCTCGCTGGAGATATTCTCAGTTTCCCTCAGGTACGGGGCTGCCCTGGCCCGAGGCCAGCGAAGAAGCTGACTTTGCCCGTGCCTGAATCAGCAACACGTCCAGCAGGCGACTTGCAGAGCCCAGGGAACCCTCGTAAAGAGGTTTGGGGGTGGGCCGCGCCACATCTGCGGCATCGGCCGTGGGAAAGGACCGGCGCAGTAAAGCAGGTGGGTGAAACCGCGGTCCGCGCCAGTACGTGCTGCTGCCTGGGGCATGGCTTTGCTGCAGGTCAAGTCAGATGCTCTCTGTAAGAGTCAGTCAGGACAAAGGCCGCAGCAGATGTCTTTTCTGCTCATTTTAACAAAGGCTGGACGGAGCCCATAGAGAAAGGCACTACGCGTCTTGCTGGGTCTGTTTGCCTGCCTTCTCGTAAGCCGTCGCGGAAACTTGCACGAGCAAAGCCTGTGCAAGCTGACGACAGCCACGCACGGTTGAAGAGGGAGCAGACGGTGAGAGCAGAGGTGCGCGCTCAGGCTGTGCGCTGGAAGCTAATGCTAATGCTGCAAAATAAAGAGTGGATTTTCTTTTTTGGGTTTAGGTGAGCGCTAAACATGACATGTGCGTGTGTGCGTGTGTCTCTCGCAGGTTTTTGTCATACACCCCACCCCCCCGCCCCCAAAAAATCACCCACACATGCCACGCGTTAAACAGTGGTTTTCCATTGTACTTAGAAGTGCTTACATAGGTTTGTTGTGGTTTTTTTTTATTTATTTTTTAATGCAGAAACAGCAATACGATAGATTTAATACAGCTAGCAATTAGATGGGTGTAGCTTTAGAGCGTCGGCTGTTTACAAAGCAACTGCACACCTTCTTTAACTCACAGTTTAAACAGGTAAACTTGCAGTGCATCACACGTGCTTTGTACAGTCACGGTCCACACAGCAGGCCAGATGCTTCACCCTGCCTTGTCCTTGTTCCCCCGACTCCGACGGGACCGCCGAGGCCATCCTGGGGACAGCGCCGCTTTCTAGCAGCTGGGTTGCTTGCCTGGACGCCCCACAGACAAACAGTCATTTCCCCGCTGAACCTCTTCTCAAATATTTTCCTAGCCCTGCAGGCCCCAGGTCCTTTGGTTCATATTTCCTTTTTTCCGGGCTTGATGCACAGGACCGACGATTTCCAGAAATAGAAACAGAGGCTGATTCAGTCCAGGCTAAACATTCTCTGACCTAAACCAAACTGCCTTCGAAGAGATAGCTGTACTGTAGGCACCACCTCGGGAACAGAAGTTGCCCTGTCATTAAAAAAAAAAAAAAGAAGAAAAACAAGGCATTTCAGGCTGAGGAGGCTGAACGGTGTGCTGGGGGCAGTGGGGGGTTGGAAAGAAACAGTTCAGACGATTAGAGTGAGCTTAGCGTTGCAAAGCGTGCCATTATTTTTAATTTGGCAGTCAGAAGAAAATAGATTCTGACACTGATTTCCTGCGTGCTGCGGGAGTTCTCTCCTCAGCATTCCTGTGCACCATTTTACTTTTGTGTCCCGTCCGCTTCGCTTTTGTGCTGTAGCTCTCCGGTTCTAGCTACGCTTCCCACCACCCCCATTACGCTTTGACAAGCCCAGCTCTCACTGTGCTTCCCTTCCCTTCCCTTCCCGTATGCGCGTGCAGGGAAAAGCCCGCGCGTCTGCCACTACAGGACACGCTCTGGGGGGCAGGAGAGATGACGACGCTCCCTGACAGAGGACACAGCTGAGGGGCGGTCCGCCGGGGCTGGGGAGATGGCAGCACCTTCCCTCAGCTGCCCCATCCGAGCACAGGTGCAGGTGCGCACTGAGGAGAGACAAGCAGGCAGGAGCCGCAGAGCGAGAGAGAAAATAAAATTCACGGGTGGGTGCTACTTGCGTCTCATTTTTAGCGCAAGACATTAATTCTCAGCACGTTCTTGGAGCTGCCCCTTTGGGACTCACGGAGAAGAGGGAGGTTGGCCACGCGGTGCAGCCCAGCTCTGCTTCCCCTAAATGGTTTTACTGTTCAGGTGTTGCCCTAATCTGGCCGGTACCCCCGCAAAGAGTTTGGGATTTCTGCTGCCTCTCCGGGCCAGCCACAGACCCCGACTTCATCGCAGCGAATGACCCTGCACTCGTCAGAGCGGTTGCCGAGTCACATCCCGCTGCCTTCCCTGCAGAACTGGAGACCCTTTTTCAGCCCTTGCCCCCTCTTCTCTCAGCTCGTCGCCCGTCCCTTTACCAGTGCCGGCACCGATCCTGCCTCCAGCTCGCCCTGTCCCCACCTGCGAGCGCCCAACAGGAGCTAAATGTCTCCTCAAGGATGCACGGAAGAGACGCGCAGGTAACCCAGCACAGACCCCCTGCAAACATCTTCTTTCCATTTGCTTTCCTCTCCTGACACGAAGGGATGACTTAGGAAAAGCGTACTGCTCACATTTCACCTGCACCGCTTCTACTTTCACTCTCGCTCTCCTTGGCAGTAATTAATAGCGGTGGCGGGGGGGGCTGGGGCATTCCCCCAAAGCGGCTGCGGTTACATCCGGGCGGTTGTGGCACTCCATTAGCTTTGTAATTTTTAAATCTAAATCTTCTGGAATTGTTAGTTCTGGTCAGGAATCACCCGTACCTGCAAATTTTCTTAATAGCTACGCTTGAACCCAGCCACTGTTTAACAGCTCACCTTTATTTCTCTTCATTTAAGAACCCAAAGCTTCGTTTACTGCTTGGGTTGGAAGCAGGAGCTGTCGCTGCCTCCGAACTTTCTAACAGCCCTGTTACAATTTCAGTACTACCCGCTCCCGATTTAGCTTTCCGGGTCGATTTTCATTCTAGATTCTAAAATTTCCTTATTTTGTTTCTGATCAGGAGTCATTAATGCCTGCAGTTGATTTAATAACGGCTGCATTTAGATTGAGCTATTAATGACTCGCAACTCTATTTATGGCATAAAAAAGGACTGCCTTTATTTTTTTTAATTACAGATTAGGAATAATGACTGCCTGGTTTGTTCAGTAATAGCTGCGATTAAATTGAGTCACGACTCCTCCCTAAATAATATGTGTTTATTTGCACTCCTACAATTTAACCTCCCCTTCACCGGTCAGGGGCACCGACAAGTGCCCGCGCGTACCTCCGCGCCCCCTGCGCCGGCTCCCCAGGGAGCAGCCTCGTACCCTGACCAGAGTCTGCAGCGGCCCGTTGTCGGCCCAGCTCCTCGCCCTCGAGCGGCGGATCCGCTGCTGCCCAGAGGGGACGGAAATGGCGCGGGGTAAATGATAATGTGAAATGATAAACGAATAAAATGATCTCACAAGGGGGAAGAAAACCAGCAAAGCAAAAACCAAACCCCAAACAGAACACCATACCACTAAACCGCCTCACCGCCCCCTCAGCGCCCAAAACAGCATCCCGGGAGGAAAAAAGCAAAGCAGGCCACAAGGGACCTTTCTAGTACAGCTGCTGCCAAAGAGCGCCAAGCTCTGGAAGCCTTACCTCAGGCAACGCCTCCGCTTCTCTAAACGCCAGAGCACGCCTGCCCGGGGGGCTGAGACAGCCCCAGAGCTGCGACCGCCCGAGGGAACACGGGAGCCCCGGCGCCAGAGGAGCCCGGGGGCAGCGAGAGCTGCCCGAGCCCCGGCTGGGGCTCTTCGACCCCCGGGCCCCGCCCCCGCCCTTCCCACAGCGCCCCGCGAAAGGGGCGGGCCGAGCCCCCCGAGGGGGGAAGGCCCCGGGAGCCGTACGGGAGCCGCCTGGAGCTCCCGGCGCGGGAGGGGGGGGGGAGAGAAAACACCCAAACCGAGCCCCCCCCCGAGCGGAGCAAACACAGGCTCGGGCCGTTGCCGGGGGGCGGGGCCTGTCGCTAAGGGGAGAGAGCCGGCACCGCCCCCCGGGCCGTTGCCAGGGGGTGGGGCCTGTCGCTAAGGGGAGAGAGCCGGCACCGCCCCCCGGGCCGTTGCCAGGGGGCGGGGCCTGTCGCTAAGGGGAGAGAGCCGGCACCGCCCCCCGGGCCGTTGCCAGGGGGCGGGGCCTGTCGCTAAGGGGAGAGAGCCGGCACCGCCCCCCGGGCCGTTGCCAGGGGGCGGGGCCTGTCGCTAAGGGGAGAGAGCCGGCACCGCCCCCCGGGCCGTTGCCAGGGGGCGGGGCCTGTCGCTAAGGGGAGAGAGCCGGCACCGCCCCCCGGGCCGTTGCCAGGGGGCGGGGCCTGTCGCTAAGGGGAGAGAGCCGGCACCGCCCCCCGGGCCGTTGCCAGGGGGCGGGGCCTGTCGCTAAGGGGAGAGAGCCGGCACCGCCCCCCGGGCCGTTGCCAGGGGCGGGGCCTGTCGCTAAGGGGAGAGAGCCGGCACCGCCCCCCGGGCCGTTGCCAGGGGGCGGGGCCTGTCGCTAAGGGGAGAGAGCCGGCACCGCCCCCCGGGCCGTTGCCAGGGGGCGGGGCCTGTCGCTAAGGGGAGAGAGCCGGCACCGCCCCCCGGGCCGTTGCCAGGGGGCGGGGCCTGTCGCTAAGGGGAGAGAGCCGGCACCGCCCCCTGGGCCGTTGCCAGGGGGTGGGGCCTGTCGCTAAGGGGAGAGAGCCGGCACCGCCCCCCGGGCCGTTGCCAGGGGGCGGGGCCTGTCGCTAAGGGGAGAGAGCCGGCACCGCCCCCCGGGCCGTTGCCAGGGGGCGGGGCCTGTCGCTAAGGGGAGAGAGCCGGCACCGCCCCCCGGGCCGTTGCCAGGGGGCGGGGCCTGTCGCTAAGGGGAGAGAGCCGGCACCGCCCCCCGGGCCGTTGCCAGGGGGCGGGGCCTGTCGCTAAGGGGAGAGAGCCGGCACCGCCCCCTGGGCCGTTGCCAGGGGGCGGGGCCTGTCGCTAAGGGGAGAGAGCCGGCACCGCCCCCCGGGCCGTTGCCAGGGGCGGGGCCTGTCGCTAAGGGGAGAGAGCCGGCACCGCCCCCCGGGCCGTTGCCAGGGGGCGGGGCCTGTCGCTAAGGGGAGAGAGCCGGCACCGCCCCCCGGGCCGTTGCCAGGGGGCGGGGCCTGTCGCTAAGGGGAGAGAGCCGGCACCGCCCCCCGGGCCGTTGCCAGGGGGCGGGGCCTGTCGCTAAGGGGAGAGAGCCGGCACCGCCCCCTGGGCCGTTGCCAGGGGGCTGGGCCTGTCGCTAAGGGGAGAGAGCCGGCACCGCCCCGTGGGCCGTTGCCAGGGGGCGGGGCCTGTCGCTAAGGGGAGAGAGCCGGCACCGCCCCCCGGGCCGTTGCCAGGGGGTGGGGCCTGTCGCTAAGGGGAGAGAGCCGGCACCGCCCCCCGGGCCGTTGCCAGGGGGCTGGGCCTGTCGCTAAGTGGAGAGAGCCGGCACCGCCCCCCGGGCCGTTGCCAGGGGGCTGGGCCTGTCGCTGAGGGGAGAGAGCCGGCACCGCCCCCCGGGCCGTTGCCAGGGGGCGGGGCCTGTCGCTAAGGGGAGAGAGTCGGCACCGCCCCCCGGGCCGTTGCCAGGGGGCGGGGCCTGTCGCTAAGGGGAGAGAGCCGGCACCGCCCCCGGGCCGTTGCCAGGGGGCGGGGCCTGTCGCTAAGGGGAGAGAGCCGGCACCGCCCCGTGGGCCGTTGCCAGGGGGCAGGGCCTGTCGCTAAGGGGAGAGAGCCGGCACCGCCCCCCGGGCCGTTGCCAGGGGGCTGGGCCTGTCGCTAAGGGGGTGTGTCCAAAGGGACGCTGGCAATGCCCCTGGAACCATCACCACGGGCAGGGCCTCTTGCTATGGAGGGTGGGGCCAGGCAGCACCAGCAACACCCCCAGGCTGTCACCAGGGGGTGGGGCCTGTTGCTACCTGGGGGTGCTGGGGAGCACAGGAGCACGGCCCCGCCCCACCAGGCCCTCGCCAGGGGGCGGGGCCTGTCGCAAAGGTGGGTGGGGCCAGGTGGGTCAGCCATCAGACCGCCTGCCCGCCCATCACCGGGGGCGGGGCCCGTTGCTAAGAGCGTGGCGAGGAGTATCAGCACCACCCTCACCGGGCTATCGCAAGGGGTCAACACCTGTCGCTAAGGGCTGTGGTACACGGCTCCAGCCCCCACGGTGCCGTCACCAGGTAGCGGGGGGGGGGTGTCACTAAGTGGCGTGGAGAAGTGAGCGCGGCGAAGTGTCGCTACAGCCCGTGCACGGCTGCTGGCTGCAGTACCGCGGTTTGGCCGCACGGTGGCGGCAGAGAGCAGAAAAGGGCGCCACTGCGCATGCGCGGCTGCCCGCCTGCAGTACCGCGGTTTGGCCGCACGGTGGCGGCAGAGAGCAGGAAAGGGCGCCACTGCGCATGCGCCGCTGCCCGCCTGCAGTACCGAGGTTTGGCCGCACGGTGGCGGCAGAGAGCTAAAATGGCGCCACTGCGCATGCGCGGCTGCCCGCCTGCAGTACCGCGGTTTGGTCGCACGGTGGCGATAGAGAGCTAAAATGGCGCCACTGCGCATGCGCGGCTGCCCGCCTGCAGTACCGCGGTTTGGTCGCACGGTGGCGATAGAGAGCTAAAATGGCGCCACTGCGCATGCGCGACTGCCCGCCTGCAGTACCGCGGTTTGGCCGCACGGTGGCGGCAGAGAGCAGAAAAGGGCGCCACTGCGCATGCGCGGCCGCCCGCCTGCAGTACCAGCATCTGCTTGCACGGCAACAGCAGCGGCCAGAGGAAAACTTCCCCCTCGGGAACGGGCGGCTTCCCGTCTGCCGTACCCGGTTTTGATCGACCGGTGACTGCCGCGAACGGATAAGGGGCGGGTGGAAATCTCTACCAGGGTAGCGGAGCTCCCGCCTGCAGTCCCGGGGCTCGGTCGCTCGGTGAAAGCAGCGCGCAGAAAACAACAGGTGGCCAGTGCGCATGCGCGGCTGCCCGCCTGCAGTACCGCGCCTTGGTCGCACGGTGGCGGCAGAGAGCTAAAATGGCGCCACTGCGCATGCGCGGCTGCCCGCCTGCAGTACCGCGGTTTGGCCGCACGGTGGCGGTAGAGAGCAGAAAAGGGCGCCACTGCGCATGCGCGGCCGCCCGCCTGCAGTACCCCGGTTTGGCCGCACGGTGGCGGTAGAGCAGAAAAGGGCGCCACTGCGCATGCGCGGCTGCCCGCCTGCAGTACCGCGGTTTGGCCGCACGGTGGCGGCAGAGAGCAGCAAAGGCGCCACTGCGCATGCGCGGCTGCCCGCCTGCAGTACCGCGCCTTGGTCGCACGGTGGCAGCAGAGAGCAGCAAAGGCGCCACTGCGCATGCGCACTGTCCTCCCGCCTGCCCCACTCGCCCCCACCCCACGCCCGAGGGAGGAGAAGCAGCACAAACCACCTGGGGAAAAAGGTCCCCTTTCCCACCCCCACACCCGCCCGGAGTAAGCCCCATCAGTTGCTGTAGGCCTGCGGCATCAGGGCTGGGACAGGGAGAGCAGCAAGTCAACACGTCCTGGAGGGTTAAAGAAGAAAATCCATCAGGGGAACACAGCTGCCCCTCTGAAGGCAGGCTGCCCGGGGTGAGGGGGGCAGCTGTGCGTCGGGGCACAGGGCAGCCAGGCAGACCAGATGCCAGCGGCTGCCCTGCAAAGGAGTTGTGCGCTGCTGAGCCTTGGGCTTCGTTGGCTTGGCAGCGCCTCGCCTCGCCACTGCTCATCCTGCGTAAGCACGAGGCTTCAGCGAGCACAGAACAGGAGGCCAGGGGAAGCGGGGGGGAGGAATGTCACCGGGGAAAAAAAGTCATGCAGGGGGGCCATCTCAGGGGACAGCGTCTGGGAGGGCACAGACACACGCAGAGGGAGGGCGGGGGAGGAGGCGGACACTGCCGGACAGGGGCATGTCTGGGCAGACACGCCATGGGGAACATGCATGGGGATGACTGACACCAGGGGGGTCCCCCCAGGATAATCCACAACGGGCAACTCACCTGGGCTCACCTGCAGCAGATGATCCGCTCCAGATAACCGACCCACTCCGGAGAATCCATTCCGGATAAGCCCCAGCAATGCCCCTCAAACTGCTGCTGTTTCACCCCAAATTTTCCCCAATTTGGGGTTTTTGGGGCGGTCGTTTGGTGGTGCTGATTTCTGTTTGGATGGCTTGGCTTTTTTTGTTGTTGGGGGTTTTGGGGGTTTTACCTTATGGAAAAGCAAAAAAAGCCAAAGGAACAAAGTTGGGATTGCTTTTCCAAACGGTTCACTTCTGGGTCTCTTTGGCCCTTTCCACAACAAAGAAATCGGTGATTTTTGCTCCTGGTTTTGTGCATGAGAATGGTTAGTGGGGTTCCACCCCACCCCACCCCCCCACCGCTTCCCCCCCCCTTTCCAGCTGCACAAACCCAGCAGGAGTGGGCTTTCCCAGGAGCCCCCAATTATTTTCTTTCCCCCAAACCTGTTTGGGTGTTTTGGCTGTTTGGGGTTTTTCACCCCCCATTGCAGACCCAGACTCGGGGGCTTTGGGGGTGTTTGTCTGCCCTGGCAGCAGCTCCCAGGCTGCCTGCGCAGCCCCAGAGGGGGAAGTCCCTGGGGGAATCGGCCCCAAATCGGGATGGGAGAAGGAGAACGGGAAAGGGGCAGCATTTGAAAGCGCTTTTGTGTCTTCAGTTGATTGGGGGGTGGGGGCCTCTCTATAAACATCTCTATCAACATGGTTTCTTTGCATTTTAAAACCTTATATAGCATAGACATTTGCACTTGTATGTAAATGTAAAATAGATAGTATCTATAAACTATAGATGTACTCTGTAAGGATGTGTAAGTAGACACACAACACCTGTTTAGACTTAGCTATTGAATTTACACTTACACCTACTTAGGCCATTTACACTTACACAGAATATCTATTTACACATACCTGTTCAGACTTCCATATTAACACGTATATAAACCACCTATTTAGGCTAGCTATCTGCTTACTTACCCTTTGACACTTCAATCTTTTTCGACTTCTCTATTTAGACATCTACTTACAGTTATACCTAGGCTTATTTCACTCTATATAACCTCTATTTAGATTACACATCTGCTTAGACTATGTAACACACACTAAGCGTAGATGCTCGCTCTAGCCAGACTTTCTTCTGCTTTGAATTCCTTCATCTGTCCTTTTTCTTCATTTTAAACTCCTTTATTGTTTAATTTAGATATTTAGACAGTCGAGTTACTTTTGTGGTTTAAAACCCTGTATCTCAATGTAGAATTTTTGTATCCTGAAATCCGTTATATAATATAGGAGAGAGAAGTTCTTATTTTAAAATCCCTTTATACATCTATCAATTAATATGACATGTCAATATATATAAAATAAGAGGTTTTTGTAATAGCCCCCCTCAATTTTCAGGCATTTGGGGGCTGCAACCCCCCTTTTTGGGGGGGAACCCCTACATGACGCCCCCACTCACCTGTTCCTCTGACGCATTATCAGCTCCCCCAGTGACACCGGGGCGCCCCGCATGACATCATCACACCGCCCCCCCCCCCCCCCCCCCCCAATTTTATTCACCCCCAAGAAGGGCACTAAACAAGGGAATCTACTCCAACCTGCAGCTCATTACTTTAATAGTGCCATTTACAAAGGTACACACACACACACCCCCACACCCCCCAGAAAAGGGGGAGCTCTGCTAAAATCTAAAAGGTGGGGCAGCCCCCCAAACAGCTGCAGCCCCCCCAGCCCCTGTCCACAGGCTAGCGGCCGCCCCACGGCGGAGCGGGAGCGTGCCAGAGGACAGTGTCACATCTCTCTCGGGCTCTGCTCGGCCACGCTCCCGCGCTGGGATGGGCTCCCCGGGGCGACAAACAGCCCCGGTCCCTGGGGGCCCCGACTCTCCCCACCAGGCAGCCCTCGCGGCCGCACCTGCGGGGCACCCGCTGGAGACAGAGCCGGGAGCCCCCAGGCAGAGGGATGGCCCCTTACCTTCACCACGCTTAACGACCGGCAGGCAAACCCGGGCCGGGGGGCATCTCTTGAGCATCACGAGACACTGAGAAGACATCTGAAAAACAGAAATCCCAAACTATATTTCAGCACGTGAATAAAATAGCACAGAAGAAAATGGAGGAGCTCAGTCAGCACAAGGGATAGGAAGGAAATTGAGCCGCAGCAAGATTCTGGGCAAACGGGTCATGTCAAAACACAACACCTCCTTTAAAAGCTAGAGGGACTGGAACACTTGAAAACGGTATTAAGACTAACCGATACCGTTTTGAACAGATTCTTCGCGTAACACTGAACGCTCTGGCTGGTGCTGGAAAACGTCTCATCCCTTCCTTACGGCACCGCTGCGGGGAGATAACCCCGTGAGGCTGCGGGGCAAAGTTGTACCGTAACCGGAACCTCCGCTTACAGATCCGCCGCAGCAGCTACAGCCCTCGCCCTGCCGCCGCACGTCTTGCTGCCTGGCTCCATGAAGCCTGAAGCGAAGCGTCAAACTTGAAAGAGTAACGTAAAAAATTAAGAATAAATCTCAGTAATGCACTTTGTGCTGAGAAGGCGGGCGCGTGTTTACGCACATCCAATATGAGCGTCTAGGCTCTGAAAGCTTTCCATTTTCCTTCTGCGTTCATTTAACTCACACAGCCGTTCACACCCGCCATAAGATTATCTATCTCCAAAATACACAGCAGCAACGTGACTGGGGGGTTTTGGCGTGTTATGGAGTCGGGAGGGACGTCCGCCCAGCTGCCCCGCCCGAGAGATGCTGCTGAACTGCCAGGGAAACGCGCATCCAAAGCGAGACTGAAATAAAATACTTAAGAGCGCTCCCTCAAAATACTGGCGGGAAAAAACCGCCCCCACCCCAACATTCAGTCGCCCCTCGTTAAATATTTACAACAAATACCTACCTGCTTAATTACACCTAATAAATCGTACCCTACATCTGCTTGGCAGTTACAGCTGAAACAGCGCAAGTCATGTCGTAAATCAGACGCTGTTAGCTTTTTTTAAACTTTCATTTATGACAGAAGAATCGGTGAGTGAAGAGATCCCCGATACGGTTTTACTTCTTTTGGGGAAGAAAAATACCACAACAAAAAACCACGCAAATCAAATCCCCAGTGTTGCAATACATGGGGCTACCAAGAAGGACCGGCAGATATGCTAATGCGTTTGGCTGTACCGAAGCATGCAGGGGAACCGTATTTTTATGGGATCTCGACTGTTACAACTGAGAACCCAAGCACTACCAATGCCATCAACATTTGGAGTATGTGCTGTGCTTGGATCTCCGCAAGGACCATTGATTTTTTCATCTTAAAAAAAAAAAGCAGTACTTCGCAAGTCTTGTGCTGATGAGTTCTACTGACAAAGACATTGTCTCTAAGATGCACTCTGATGGCAAGTTCATAGAATGCAACCTCACTGAATAAGAAATATCTCAATTTTTCAAGATCTCTTCCTAACAAAAGTCACACTGTGGGGCTTTCAGATGGGCCAGATTATGAATCCTTTCACAACAAGAAACACACCAGCTAACCAGGATATTCTCGCAGTGGCCAGGTGCCTCTTCATCACGTGAAAAAAAAAACCAACAACAAAAAAAAACCCAAAAAACACCAGGGCCAGCAATAAGTATCACACGGGTCAACACAGATCTCTTCCAGAGCACCCCCCTCATCAAAACGAACATGCCCATCGGCTCACCTGCTCTGCACAGATTCCAGCATCACCCCCCGCTTCCGTCATCGCTTGTGGCACCAAATGTATCAACACACAGTAAACTACCGTTACGCTCGTGAGAAATCACCGCCCCGTGACTTCCTCATTACTACCCAGCTCGCTTCTAATGCTCATACGCCGTTCCAAAGACGGCCCACGTGTTACCTACAGAACTGAAGAGCTCGACGACGGACCACAGCATTCTCTGGTCTCAGATGCTGGCCGCTGCCCCACCTTCTCAGACCTCTCATAGGCACGCGGCAGCACCGCTCCGAGCCTGCCAGCGGCACCTGCAAAAAGCCAAGCGAAAAGGCACCTCCCGAGATGCTGCCCGATGCCACAGCCTGCCCGCACCGATCCCCGTCTCGCACCCCTTTCCCTCGACAGCCTCCCTCCCAGCCTACGCCACTTCCAGGTGCCGTGTCCAGCTCGCCCGCCGTCCGTAACACCCGAACAACGCGCGTTGCTTATAACTTCCCCAGCAACACAACACCTCAGAAAAGAGCTGCTACTTCAGCCCACCAATCACCACTCGCCTTGCTCGACTTGCCTCCTTTGCTCATTGCTACGCTACTTCAAACCCAAAACAAAAGACAAACGCAAGGAGCAACGGAGTCATAGAGCCATCGGTCACATCTTCCCTCTATATACACCACGCACCACCTCACCCGCTTACATCGGTCCCCTCGGTTCCCCTCCGTCGCCCTGCACGACTCGTCCCTCGGCATCTCCAAAACCAATACCAAACAAGTCGCCTGGTTGCACAGCAGTACCTTAACGGTTCCTGAAGACCGACTATAACCTGCCATTAAAACAAACATATGACATCAAACATGAAGCCCTACGCACGTACAAGCTTGAACACCCCGCAGAGGTAATCTGCTCAGCTGAACTCTAGCTGCCTCTCCCAGATAGCTACGGTCACGGCCTCCGAGCCCACAAAATGTCACGGTGATTACGGTCCTCGCCCGCTGAGGAGGGCCACTCAATCCAAGATGACGGTACAACCTTTCCCCCAACAGCCTTGGCACAGCAACAGATGAACCCTAACCTCTCCTCGCTGTGCCACCTACCCGACTCTACAGGGCCAGCAAGGCGGTCCGAGACAAACTCAAACGCACACACCAACGCTATGAGAAACGCTACAAACTGCGCGCCTCCGAGACGAGAGAACGCTCTCGGCAAACAGAGAGACAACTGGACGGAAGAGCTCGTCCAGCAACAAGACCTGCGGAACCCTGACAGTGACGCAAGGAGGCCCTAACGCGATCCAAAAAGATTAGAAGAGCGTCAGGGCCCGTGACAAGAAGTTCCTCTCAAAACTGAGAGGGAGGAGGCACAAGAAGCCCAGCTACAAGACCTAAGACTGTAAGGATGCAGGAAAGAAATCACGCTCCCTGAAAATGGACAGCGACAGAGCAGAGCTGTTCACGCATCTGGGAACGATGTCGCAGACAACAACTGCCCAGAAACTCCTCAAACACCAGAGTGACCCACACTTTAAACTGCAACGCAAAAAATGAGGTACCCGATGGGCGCCGGCCCCACAATTAGAACCTTGCCAGCCCCTAGGGATAGCGCTGTGCTCCTGAGAGCAAAGAGAACAAAGTCACCAGCCCCATGAGCCTCCTCACTGCGACCCAGCTCACCTGAAATGCTCCTCAAATAGCCTTCAGTCGCATCTTCCCTTTAATCCTGCACACGGACCCGCCGCCTTAGTGTGCTCTACTCAGCTCTGCTCTATCACCCTGCACAGCTCCATCTTCATCCTCTGCAAGAACAGCATGATAGAACAAGTCACCTGGACGCACAGCAACAGCTTAACCATTCCACAGGTCTTGCTTCCACGTAGGAATACCATCTAGAGCCCAACTACTGCATGCCATTAAAGGAAATACCTTCAATCAAATGTTAAGCCCCACGCACGTACAAGCTTGAACAGCTGAGAGATGCCCTCTGCTCAGCTAGCACTCTAGCTGCCTCTCCCAGACGGCTACGGTCATCCCCTCGGCACCCACAAAACGCCCCGGAAATTACCGTCCTCGCCCGCTGCCAACGGCCACTCGCTCCAACGAGGGTTGTACGGGCGTTGCCAAAACAGTCTACGCACATTAACGTTAACCATATACTCTTATTGCTATTCTTTCCCCCGCTCTACCATTGCTACACCCCCAGGCGGAGGAGCAGCTCTGACACAGGCATCGACGTGCACGGACCGACACTGCTCACAAATACTACAAGCGACGTGATCGCGGCACCTCAGAAAATTCTCACCGAGACCACGGACTTCCGGCCCAGAGATGCCACCGGGCGAGAAGATCTGCAGGGCAGCGAGGAAGCAGCTATAGCATCCGCGGAGATGTCACGTACCATCATCACCTGCGAAAAAACCATATACCCACAACTAGGACGATGCACGAGCGACGAGCCGCTCTTAAAGACCTCAGAACGTTCAGGTGCAGGGAACAGGTCCCAGAAAAGGGCCCTGCGTATTCAGACTGCTCTTCAGCAGCAGTACTGAGGCCGCCTTAATCACCGCCGCAAAAAGATGACCTTCTATAAAGGTCTAATATTTAAGACACAAGACAAATCTATGCAGTAGACTTAAAATGCGAGAAAGGAAGCTCTCGGTTACCATTATGCCGATGAGCCAGGGCTTGCAAAACCCTCAATATTGCTACCTAGGTGCCTGCTCAGCACGGAGAACAGACACATCGAGACCCGAGTACAGGAAGGAACAAAGACAGACTACAAAATCCACACAACAGCACAAGCACAGGCAGGAACTCCCCTGCCTGGCAGATGCTTCTGTTTTGCAGAAAGGACAACACAACCTCTCTCGGCCCAAACGTGTCCGGTCTCTGAACGGTCCCCTCCACTGATTTGACAACCCCTGCCTGCCCCCCCTGCGCTTCCCGCAACCGACCGGCCACCTGCACAAAGACCGCATCGGCCCCTCAGCTTCGCTTCCAAATCCGGGGGCTCAAAAGCCATCCTTTAAAAAGGCCACACAGGCTACGTAGGATGGGGCTGCGGTCACACGGACACTCTTCATCTCCAAACGTGCGGTGCCATCACTCAGCGTCGCACCACTCAACGCCGGCCACTTCCGCAACGACAGCCTCCTCGGAAGCGCCGTGAACTTCCGCTCGCCCACGCTCTAATGAGGCTGGATGTCGTGGCCGCCGCCACCTACGGCGCCTAGAGAACCAGAGAGACAAGGTGACCGCTGCGCCTGGAAGCGGCCGCCCGCTCACAAACAATTCCATACCTCAAAAATAACCGCTGCTACAGTTTCCTGTTCATCGCTCACCTTGCCCGACGAGCTCGGGGCAGACATCCCGCTTTGCATGTAGTTTTGTGAGTCCCTTCGTTAACTAGTCACATAGGTGCTCGCACTGCACGACCCCTCCGTTGTCACGTGCTGACCTACCTTCTCACAATGCTCTGTTCGCCCCCTCCCTCCCGTGTCCGGCTCCCTGCCGTGCATCTCCACCAACAGCCACATTCCAGACTCATCCTTTCCCCTACCATGCCAACACGGCTCCCTCACCTCCCGATCCGTGCCTCCCGGGTCAGTGGCCGCGTCAGGCACCTGCTCGCATACTCGGTCCGTCCCCGATGGCTGGGAACTGTCACCTTCAATGCCGGGCCCACTTCTGGGGAAATACGGAGAGGCACACAGATATTAGACACTGCTTTCCAAAAGCAAGAGCTCACCACGCAAAACAAACTAACAAATCCTTCTGACTGACTTGTTTGGCAACACAGAGACCCCAAAGGCAGAAATCCCAGACGAGTGACCGCACAGCCCGCCCCGTCACAGCACACGACGCCATCTGCTCGCCTTTGCTGCCACGCCTCGCTCGACTGTCCTGCTTAACCCTAGACCTATGACTTAAAGTGCAAGAAAAAGTCAAACCACGCAACACACAAAAATTACACCGATAGGGCAAACACCAAAAGCAGTACGGGAAGCAAACGGGCGTGGCTGGTGTAGTGACACACTCTCCCTTTGTAGGTAACTCACTCCTGAGCGACTCCGTGAACAGCCGCGTGGAGAACCTCTCGGCAGACAGCACGCTCGAGCGGCCGCGCTGACACATACGGGGAAGGAGACTGGGCTACCGGAGGCTGCTTGCACACAGAACGCGACCGTTAGCTAACACTTGAACACCCCTTTCCCAACCATCCCCCGGTACCAAGACTTCAAAAACCCCTCCTCTCCTCCTGAACTGTCAGGGAAGGAACCTCACTCCTTCCCGACAGCTCCCGCCCTGTATTTGCACCCCTAAAGCCCCTCTGTCAGCCGCTCCTCGGGAGCTGCCCTTCCCACCTCTGCCCCGCGCTCTGCGAGCACCTCCCACCTTCCGGCTTCCCGCAGACTCCGTGCTCTCTACAGGCCCACAAAATAACAGAAGCCCCGATGCTTATAATCTACGAGGGACCTGCCGCAAGCTGCAAAGGTTCTCGGGACAACGTGGTACTCTGCGGGCGATTGGGAAAGGCGACGAGCAGTTCCGTACCCCGACACACACTATGCGTTACGTCCCTGCTGCTTTCTGAAGGAAGGCTAGAGCTCCACATACAGACGCGTACAACACGCTCACCCTAACCCCTACCGCAGCATCTCAGCATCAGTCCTATTGAGAGATAACGTCAACAACTTGCACAACACACAGGCAAAACTGGTGGGAAAAATATACGCTTCTACCCTCAGCCAAGTCATAAAATTCCTGCAAAACCAACCAAACAAAAAACCTACCACACACAAAAACAAAACACCAAAAAAACCCCAGACAAAACCATAACACCCCCACAAAACCAAACAATCCAAAACACACTATTAGACCATCTTGCTACCCCTGAACATCCAACACAAACTTACTGACCCGAGGAAAAACAAAAGCTCGTACAAGTATACTTCCTAATATATATCTGCTGCTCAACTTTGACTGCTCTCTTACCTCAGCCAGAAACCTCCCCCTCTCTAAATGTCAAAACACACCTACCCAAAGAGCTTAGACAGCTCAAAACCTGCAACCAACTCAAGGAACAGTACCAGAGAAGCCCAGGAGCAGAATGAGCCTCCCGAAGAAAGGCTGGGGCTCATCTACGCCAGCAGAATGGCAAAGCAGAATGAAATCTTTTAAGAGCCCCTTCTCAAAAATTATCTCTGGTTATAAAGTAAATCATTTACTGTAAAACCATCAACCATTCGGAGTCACCTCAACGCTCTCTCTCGCTCAGTCCCTTAACAGAACTGAATCAGTCTCAAAGGACAAAAAACATGAAAAGAAACGTGGAAATATACAAGCGTATCGGGAACGGTACGAAGCAGCTAAATTAACACCTCAGTAGCTGGGACAAAACTAAATTGTAAAGGACAACAAAAAACCACCCCAGGAGACGCATCGATAAAAACAGAGGAAGGCTCTCTCTACTCACAGAAGCTCACGGAGAGACCTGAGCCAACGGTACACAGCTTTGGGGTAGCCGATACCGAAAAGAAACATACTCGAGACAGAAAACAGACTGCTGTGGAGCACAAAGGTGGCTTTGGCAAAGGTTCTGCCAGGACAAGAGTCACAGTTACAGGGAACGGACAGCGGCCGGCAGGGGAAACGCCGTCGGCGTGGCGGGGCCAGCGCGGGAAATGCCGCCCTCAGCTAACGCTGCGCTATCAAGCCTTAAGTGAAAACTGCAGAGTAGTTACAGGAGACGGGCATAAGACGGATGCTGAATATCACTTGATGGTCACAAAATCTCATGGGGATGGGCACCACGTAGCCTCGTGGACACCCCTTAGACCCAAACGCTTAACGAGAGACGCTTCTTGCCAAAATACAAGCTCGACGAGGAAAAGCCAACGGGGATGTGGGGGCAACTACCAAAATCTCAGTATGTGAGCAGGCGTTACTTAAGATGGTGCAGTGGTTCTGCCGGGTCCGTCCAACCTGAGCAACGGGTTCTAACGCCTGTCCAGCAGCGTCCATGATCTCTCTCACGGCCTCCCACATCATAGACACCTCCCCTGCCTGGGACCGCGTTTTCCATGTCCCACCCCTCCCCATCCCCGCAATGAAAATCAAACACAACAAATAAGTACTCCACTTCATCTTCTTGGCCTCCAAAAGAAGCTTCCTTCCACTGCTGAGCATCGACACCGACATCCTCATGCTGTTCCTCAAAAGCAGG
This sequence comes from Phalacrocorax carbo, assembly GCF_963921805.1. Classification (NCBI taxonomy): domain Eukaryota; kingdom Metazoa; phylum Chordata; class Aves; order Suliformes; family Phalacrocoracidae; genus Phalacrocorax; species Phalacrocorax carbo. The sequence goes on along the minus strand of NC_087543.1, from coordinate 615,462 downwards.
CTGGCCCTCGGGTGCCCGTACTGCCAAAGGAAGAGAAAATGATTATGCTCTTATGATGAGCTCCATCATCCTCTCCTTCAGGAAATCAAATCCCGATCGCTACATACCAGAAGTTTGTGCAGGAGATGGCCGAGGCCAGCCCCATATATGAGGCACTCTGTGACCCTGCTCTCTCTTTTGGCCACAGCACCCGCCACCGGGGAGCCCCAAACCCCTTGTGACTCCCAAGGAAAACCAGATAAAACTAGTCCAAAACAACTGGCAGGTGAGAGGTGACCGACAAACACGTATAGCCCACCTCAAACCAGCCAGAGAGCTGACTACCTCCCCCACTAAACTCTCATCTTCGACAAATACACCAAACAGAACAATGTTTACGCTGAACAGAACAAAACCCTTACCCTCTGACACTCTGAAAAGGATTTGTGCACCCACAAAATATATATATATTCATGCTATCGACCGACGGACCACACTTCCTCAGGGTCAGCCCTGCAAAGACAGGAGGACGCCCGATGCTCTCTCCATAAATATAAAATAAAAAACTGAGCCAGAGCCAGGCAGAGAGAGGCGGAGAAAGAACAAGTAGCCACAGGCTACAGGACAGAGAGAGGGAGGACCAAAAAGACGGGGAGGCAGGGAGCCACTCAGAGCGAGATGGAGAAAGAAGGGGCGGGGGGACGCAAAAAAAAAAACCTAAAAATAATTTTGCAGCAGGTAAGGAAAGAGAGGGGGCCAGGGGGGAGAGACAGGGAGGGCCCAGGACGCACAAGAGAGGCAACGGGGCCCCAGTGGCCCAGGACTCACCGCGACTCTCGCTCTCAGCGCTGCTGGCACAATTTAGCCGTTCAGATGCTTCTTTCCCCTCCTCTCCGCCCTGCCTCTTCTGCAGCTCCAGACTCTAGGCCGTTCTCCACCTAAAGAGGATACACGGGTGTCTTACCGCTCTTACGAGATGAGGCTTCCTAGGCACGTAGCCTAGCTCGCTCGTGCACTACACGCCCGTACCCAACTCCCGGTTACGTGTACAGACCCTGCGGTGCACGTTGGTGGCCTGGCCCGCTGCGGGCTACGAAGGGGGATCCTCCCTCCCTCACCTGCAGGGACAGGCTCTCTCTTGCCTGCGGCAGGAAGGCAGCTGGCAGCCAGAGCGCCTTCAGTTTCTTCTGCTTTACCTTTCGTTGGCGTCTCCAGCTTCAGCCGAGGCAGCTCCTGTCCACAGCCGGGAAGGGCTCTGTGTGTCCCTTTTCGCCCCCGCGCTGCGAGGATGGCAACACCGGGCAGAGAGAAGCCACGCAAGCCTGAGACGGCTGCAGTCAACGGCATCCCCGGGGGAAGGACAGACAACCACGTCCTCAGCACGGTCTCTGGGAGAGGGAAAGAAGAAACAGCGACCGTCATTACCGTCGATCGACCCTGGCCAAAGCCCCTCCTTGCGCAGGGGCTTCTGGACACACCGCCCCTTCCCCGCGCTACTGCTAAGGGCCCCTGCGCCGAGGGGGAATCCAGTGCGCTCGAGGGCCGGCTCGCTGCCTTCACGACAGGGCCTGGGGGCGGCCAAGGGCTACGCAGCACGCTTCAGGGGAGGTGCCGGGGCTGGGGGCAGGCGCACGGGGCAAGGGGGGGGCCAGGGGAGGCTGAGCGGGAGCTCCGGTGAGCCGGGGAGGCGGCGGCCATCATCTGCGCCCTGGGCAGGGGGAAAAGGTCCTCCTCCTTTCCCTCTTCCCTTCTGTCAGCTCCCGGGGAACTCACCGCTTCTCGGGGAGCGGCCGCACCTGGAAGCCCCCAGAAATCAACACGAATCCAACCCCAAAAATACACCGCGCGTACCGTACGGGGCACGGCCGCCCGGCACCCGAGCGCCGGAACACCGCGCCTCCCGCCGCGCCCCGCCGAGCCACGTGACAGGGCCGGCAGCCACTGCGCCAGGACTACAGCTCCCGCCATGCTCTGCGCCACAACACGGCCGCCCGGCAGCCCCCCGCCACAAGGACTACAGCTCCCGGCATGCTCTGCGCCACAACACGGCCGCCCGGCAGCCGCGCGCCGCAAGGACTACAGCTCCCGGCATGCTCTGCGCCACAACATGGCCGCCCGGCAGCCCCCCGCCGCAAGGACTACAGCTCCCGCCATGCTCTGCGCCACAACACGGCCGCCCGGCAGCCCCCCGCCACAAGGACTACAGCTCCCGCCATGCTCTGCGCCACAACACGGCCGCCCGGCAGCCGCGCGCCACAAGGACTACAGCTCCCGGCATGCTCTGCGCCACAACACGGCCGCCCGCCCAGCCGCCACACGCACCACCACAGCTCCCGCCACGCCGCGAGCCCGCCCTCCCCGCTCTCTCACCCTGCGGGGCACCGTCCCTCCCGCCGATGCACCCGGAAGCCCCACCGAGCCCTCAGCACAGCCTCGCTCTCCCCACCGCCCGCTCCGACCCGCCGCTGCCCCGCCGCAGCCCTCCTCGGGGCTTGACCCGGCACGCAGCGGCCCCCCACCCAGCCCCCGCTCACCTCCTCCCTCGCTACACTCGCAGCCCGCTGACGCTCGGCCACAGCTCCGCTCCGCTCCGCCCTCGGCTCACACTGGCCCCCCGGAGCAGGGCACCACCCCTTTTCCAGGGAGGAGCCGGCACCGCCAGCCCCACTGCCCGCACCTGGGGCTCCTCCAGCCAGACCCCGCCCACAGCTGAGGCGCAGCAGCAACGGGGGGCCCCCTCCCCTCACCCCCACAGTGCACCACCTCCTCCCCCGGGCTCCGTCACAGCCCCTTGCCCCACGCCAAGGGAGCGCAAACGCAGCCCTCAGGCCAAAGGAGAGGGCAGGTGTTTGTGCAGGCGCGCACGTAACAAGTCCCAGGAGCGATTCGTGGCTCAGGGTCCCCAACGCTCCCCCTGCCCCAAGGCCACCTCGGCCGCCGTTGCCGCAGCCGCACGGAGCTGGTGGTGGCTGGGATAGTGCTCATTTTCTCCACAGTAGCTAGGAAGGGATACGTTTTGGATTTATGCTCAAAACACCGTTAATAATGTAGAGATGTTTTGGTTCTTGCTGAGCACTGCTTCCACAGTCAGGGCCTCTTCTGGTTCTCTCAGTGCCCCACCAGCAAGTAGGCTGGGACAGCTGGGAAAGCTTTCCCAGCTAACTGACCAAAGGGATATTCCATACCATTTGACATCATGCTCAGCACACGCAGCTGGGGGAAGAAGGGGGAGTCCTTGGGGGGGGGGGGGCTACGGCATTTCTCTCCCTAAGTAACCATGACACATGACAGAGCCCTGCTTTCCCAGAGGTGGCTCAACACCTGCCCGCCGAAAAGGAGGAGTGAATTAATTCCTTGCTTTGCTTCCACGCACAGCTTTTGCTTTACCTATTAAACAGTCTTGATCTCAGCCCATGATTTTTCTCACTTTTACCCTTCCAGCTCTCTCCCCCAGCCCACTGAGGGTGGAGCGAGCAAGCAGCTCCCTGGTGCAGAGTTGCCAGCTGGGGCTAAACCACGGCACGCGCTTGTCCGCATTTGGCAGGAAAGGGACCGTCCGTCGCCCGGCTCCTGGAGCGACGGGCTGCTGGGCAGAGGGGGAGGCCACCAAAGGTGAGGAGCAGGGCACAGGACAGTAGGAAGAGAGAAGAGAAGAGAAGAGCGGCAGCCAGCTGGACGGGGGCGGGGGGGCGTGTGTGCGTGTAGTGAGAAGGCACGAGGCAGGGAACAGGACGGCCAGAGAAGGACAGGGAGCCTGACGGAGGTGGAGATACAAGCAGCAGAGAGAGGGGAAGAGAGGCAGCAGAAAGAGGGGGGAAGAGCAGGACACAGACCAACAAAGAAGGAAGAGGAGCAGGCTGGAGACGCACAAAGAACCTGGGGCAGGCAGCACGACAGCGAGGGAGGAAAGAAGAATAGGGGCAGGAAGCTGGACCGAGCGCGATGGAGACAGACAAGACAAGCGACAAGAACAGGGCAGAGAGGGAAGAATGAAGCCACGGGGACAGGGAGCCGAGACAGCCAACAACGGAGGGAAGGGGCCGGGGAGGGAACACCACAAAACAAACCATGGGGCTACGTGGTACAGAGCACGAGAAGGCAGAGAATTAAGAATTAGGGACAGGGAGCCAGAGAAACAACAACAAAAAAAAACACCCAAAACAAAGGGAGATGGGGAGCAAAAGGAATCGCAATGCGTACAGAAAGGAGAGAGAAACAATTCTAAAACAGGGTCATGGGGAAGCCAGAGACAGCAAGATGGAGAAAGGACAAAAGCTACAGGCTACAGGGCAGAGAGGGAAGAATTAATGAATAGACACAGAGAGCTGGGCAGAAAGAGATGGAGAAAGGCTGAAGATCACACGGCCAACAGGGAAGAGAGAAGAGAGGGAGGAATTTTCAAAACAGGGGCAAGAAGCCAGAGAGAGGGAGAGAGGCGCAACAATAAAATGGGGACAAGCCACAGGGCGGCGAGGAGGGAATCGATGAATAAGAACAGGAGACCAAAGAGAACACAATGTAGAATGGAAAAAAGGAACAGCGGCCTACAGGGAAGGAGGAATTAAAGATCAGGCACTGGGAGGCAGACAGAGACACATGAAGAAACAAGTAGGAAAAAAAAAAAAAAAACCACACAACGGCAATGGGCTACAAAGACAGACAGAGAGGGAAGAAATAAAACATAGCAGCAAGGAGCTGGACAGAGAGAGATGAGGACAAACAAATAGCACGGGTCTACGTGACAGAGAACGTGGAATTAGAACACAGAGAGGGGGAGCTGGACAGAGAGAGAGGCCGAGAGAAAAATCTAGACGGGCTACGGCGGGCAGAGGCAGGAATTAAAACCTAGGGACAGGGAGCTGGACAGAGGGGACGGAGATCACAGGGAACAGCGGCGGGTGCAGGAAGAACAGGAATTCAAGAATAGGGAAAGGGAGCTGGACAGAGAAGAACTCAGGCAGGCAAGTAACAGTAGCAGGGTACAGAGCAGAGCAGACGAACTAAAAAGCGCGGCGGGAGCGTTGAGGCAGACAGAGAGAGATTAAGAAAAAAGTCACGGGCTACGTGGCAAAGCAGGAGGAACTCAGAAACGGGGATGGCAACCAAGGGAGAGTGAGCTGGTGAAGGATAACGGGTATTCAAAGTGAGGGACGGGGAGCTGGGAAAAGCGAGGCAGAGAAAAACAGAATCACAGAGAGAATCACACAAAGCCAAAAAAGAAGAAACTGAACAACAGGAACAGGTGTAACCAAAGCGATGAAATCAACCAACCAGAGACGGTGTTCCATTACGGGAACACGGAGCGTACGAATCAGCGCATCTGTCGATCTGCATTTTAGTCCCTAGGCGATCGTTAATGTCAGCAGAACAACAGACAACGTGCTTCTGTCAGAAAAGGATGACAAAACGCGGTTTCGTGTAGCGCACTGAGAAAACTAGCCAAGACTGCCAAGATTAAGAGCCAAGAAGGTAAAAGGCAATTCTGGCAGGGGGAGATCGCGACCACCGACTCACGGACCACCACCGAGCCTGCGCAGCGATTTACATACGGAACGAGCAAGTTTGTACCGATCAGTAGACAGGACGATAATGAATATGTATGAATACGTAAAATTTTGATCTACAAATTCTACGGGAAAGGTGTGTGAGGTACGCACGCCAGGAGGAGCGATCCCCCGTGCATCTGGCGCCGTGAATAAAGAACGCCTGCTCTTTAATACTAGATTGGTGTTGAATAGATATTTCCGATTTTACCGTGTTTTTTGGTAACAGTTTTGGCACCCCAGATGGGAACCTGCTTTTGAACCTCGACGGATCCGCAGGACCGTGGGACCTGCAGCCAGCCCCAAGGAATTCTTGGGGAGAGCTTCCGATCCCCAGGCCAGAGAATTCTGAGAAAGATCCCCTGGACTGAAGTAAACAAGGCATTCGTTTACGAAGAAACTTAGGTAGAATAATATGTGGCGTTAGCTTCCCACATAGGATAGGATAGTGGGTTTGAGTCCCACAGGCCTGCCCGTAAGGCGCGGCAAAAGCCACGCAGGGTTGGGGCCAAGAGGTACCTCGGTTGGTAAGTCTCTGCTAGGCGAAAGCCTGTGGAGCGGGACCCGAGGGTAGGGGGGTCTTCAACAGGGGGTTGAAGTCTCCAGGGATATCTAGCAGGGGGCTACAGATCCCAGTGAGACCTCTAACGGGGGTTGGAGTCCCTCTGACTACTATTTGTGATAGTGCACTATCACAACTGCTAGTCGACTGGGAGATGGGAGCATTTCTGAGTAAGAAACCTATCCCACAGAGAACACCTTTGGGATGTACTTTGAAGCACTGGAAAGACATCGGGGGTGATGACCCACTAACTCGGAAACCATTAATTGAATATTGCAATCATTGGTGCCCAACGTATCAATTGGAAGGTGGGCACGAATGGCCAGAACAGGAGACATTGCAATATCATACCATCTTGCAATTAATGTTGTTTTGTAAAAAGGGAAGGCAAATGGGAAGAAGTGGCATATGTTGATTTGTTCTTTACACTGTGGAATCATCCAGAGTGGCAGAAACAGCGTGAGATATGTCCACAGGATTCTACGGCAATGTTTCTGAAAAGAGGAAAATGTGGCGAGAACTTGAAGTGTTGCTCTACTTGTGATACTGGACACTTCACTTGATGGAACTGACAAGAAAATAGTATTGAATACAGCCAGAAGGCAGGTGCAGGGAGCACATGCTAACAGGAATTTACAGAGAACAACGAATAAGAATTTTCCATCTACAAATCCCGAGTGGGACCCTAATCAGCCAGGACCCAGGGGAATGTTGACTAGATGTCAGAGACAGATGTTATTTGGAGTAAGACATGCAATGCCAAAAGCCATAAATTTTGACCCATTTATTAAGTGAGACAAGAATTAAAGGAGTCCCCTTCAGCCTTTATGGAAAGACTGAAGGTGACCACCAGAAAATATACTCATTTGAACCCAGAAAAAAACAGAAAAAGCAATTCAGTTGGTCTCTATATTCATAAGACAATCAGCCCCAGATTGGGGGGGGGGAGTAAAAAAACCTTCAGAAACTAGAAGAACCTGAATCCAGAGATCTGGGTAAAATGCTTGAAGTAGCTTGGCATGAAGGAGACCAGAGGAATCAACCCTAGCTGAACACCTGGTTACACTGAAGCTAGGGAATGAAGAAATAGAATTTTTGGTAGATACGGGAGCCACTTCTTTGGTACTGAATACACGTAAAGAGAAAGTTGATCATAAACCAGTAGGTGTTGTTAGTGCGACAGGGCAAAGAAAAATTAGCCTTTCTTAGAGCCATTAAAGTTTAAATTGGAGAAGCAATGGGCAACTCACCAGTTTCTGTATATGCCTGAATGTCCACTGCCTCTGTTATGATGAGATCTATTAAGTAAATTAGATGCTCAAGTAACTTTTAAAGATGGAGAGATTAAATTACTAATACCAGAACAGAATCAAAAGCCACAGAGGCGAGAGCGTTTATGTTACAGGATTCCTCCAGGGAGGAACAGGTTCCCGAAGAAGTGGAAAACGTAGTAATTCCTTTGGTTTGAGCGAGCGGAGCTCCGGAGCGACCTAAGCGGGCAGAGCCGGTAAAAGTAACCTTAAAGCCTGGAGCCAAGCCGGTAAGACAAAAACAATACCGTATTAAGCGAGAGGCTCGAAAAGGATTAGAGAAGTTAATTATAAATTTGTTTCAGAATATGAGCTCTTAGTAGAATGTGAATCAGAATATAGTACTCCTGTGCCGCCAGTAAAGAAATCTAGAGGCAAAGAGTATTAGCTGGTTCACGATTTAAGGGCTATATCTCAGGTGGTCCAAGATCTACATCCGGTAGTAGCTAATCCATACACTTTACTGACCTCTTTTAAAGGAGGAGCATAAATGGTTTACTGTACTAGATTTGAAGGATGCCTTCTTTTGCATACCTCCAGGCATAAAAAGTCAAAGCCTATTTGCTTTGGAATGGGAAAGCCCCACCACAGAATGAAAGACACAGCTAACATGGACCGTACTTCCACAAGGATTTAAAATTAGTCCTACGATATTTGGGACTCAGCTGGCAAGAAAAAAAATTAGAAATATAGAAATGTATAGAAAAAACAGAACCCAGGGAGAGGCATATTGTTACAGAATGCAGACGACATTCTGATAGTGGCAGAAAGTAAAGAATAATGTTTTGAAATTTTTAAATTTTCTGGGCCAAGGAAGATGCGGAGTTTCCAGAAACAAAACCCAAATAGGAGAAGCAACAGCCATTTATTTAGGATTCAAAATATCTCAAAGACAAAGACAATTAGAAAGTGAAAAGAAAGAAACTATTTGTCAAATTCCCAAACCTTGCGGCCCGAAGGAACTGAGAGCTTTTCTGAAAATAGTGAAATAGCGTCAGCTCTGGATTCTGAACTACAGACTGTATGTAAAACCATTATACGAGGCACTGAAAGAATCAAAGGATAAATATTTAACCTGGACGCCCGGATGCCAAACGGCATTCAAAGAACTGAAAAGAGCCTCAGTGATGGCCCCTGCATTAGGCCTACCCGATTTCGCTAAACCTTTTGAGTTGTTTGTCCACGAAAGACAACATTTAGCCCTTGGAGTGCTGACACAGCGACTGGGAACCTGGAAGGGACCCGTGGGCTACTTCTCCAAACAACTCGACCACGTGAGTAAAAGATGGCCTGGATGTTTACGGGCAGTGGCAACAGCAGCGCTGCCGATCCAGGAAGCCCCAAAGTTAACAATGGGACAAGAGATGACAGTATGTGTCCCGCACATAGCGGTGACTGTTTTAGAACAAAAGGGGGGTCGTTGGCTATCCCTTAGCAGAATGTTGAAATATCAAGTTGTTCTGTTAGAACAAGACCATGTGGAATCGAAGACTACTGCTATACTGAATCCTGCTATGTTTTTAACAACAGAAAACCTTACGGACAATTTCGAACACGATCGCTTGCTAACTATTGAACAAGTCTATTCCAGCAGACCAGGCCTGAGACACAAACCTCTGGGAAAATCCTGATCTGGAGTTGTTTACAGATGGAAGCAGCTCTGGGCGAGAAGAGAATGGCCGGATATGCTGTCGTTATCACCGCCGAGGGAATGGAGTCAGGGGCGCTGCCTGCGAACACCTCAGCACAGAAAGCAGTATTGGTAGCGTTGAAGCGAGCTCTGCGAATGGCAGAAGGACGAAGGATAAATATCTAGACTGATTCCAAACATGCATTTGGTGTGATCCACGATCATGGAGCTACTGGGAAGGAAAAAGGACTGCCATCAGCCCAAGAATCATTGATACAGCATAAAGAAGACATTCTCCAACTTCCGGAAGACGTGCAGAAACCAAAAGAAGTGGCGGTAAAGCGTTGCAAAGCTCATCGATTCGGCCAGACGGCTGTAAACATAAGCAAACGATTGACAGATAAAGCTGCAAAGAGGACTGCAGAGCAAGGTATCCTTGCACTAGTACCAGTAAAACAGATCGGAATTCCAAAGTTGAAACCGAGATTATTATAATAAATTGGATGAGCAATTAGCAGAACAATTGGAAGCATCACAAAACACAGAGATGGTAGGTAACACCAGAAAAACAAGTAATAATAATAACAACCCCACAAGTTATGACAGAACTTGCAAAAGAAAAGCATGAGCAAACACATTAGGGTGTAGATGCTACGGTTTTGAGTTTAAAAGCATCTGTAGCGTGTGTAGGCATGACAAGAACAGTTAAACCCATGGTAGCTAAGTGTCCAATCTGTCCTAGAAATAATCCCCTGAACCAAAGGAAACCACCTTTAGGAGTAACAAAACAAAAAATTCTCCCGGAAATTATTAGCAAATTAAGTTCTCTGAGTTACCCAGACAAAATAGATATAGCAGTATTTGTTAGTGCTGATGGACAAGTTTTCTAGTTGGCCAGAAGCTTTCTCGTGCTGCACCAACAAAGCTAGAGTAGTAGTTAAAATGTTGCTGAAAGAAATAATACCAAGATTTAGAGTGCCAACAGGAATGTCCTCTGGGAGAGGACCACATTTTTTTGCAGAGGTAGTTCAACAAATTAATAAAATTTTGGGTATAAAATGGAACCTGCATATGCCCTAGAGACCACAATCAAGTGAAAATTTTGAGAAGATGAACCAAACACTGAACTGACATAGTGGAATATTATTGATCTAAGATGGAAGTATTGAGAAAATGATTATTTCAAAACTTCCAAAGGGGGGAAATGTAACCAAAGCGATGAAATCAACCAACCAGAGACGGTGTTCCATTACGGGAACACGGAGCGTACGAATCAGCGCATCTGTCGATCTGCATTTTAGTCCCTAGGCGATCGTTAATGTCAGCAGAACAACAGACAACGTGCTTCTGTCAGAAACGGATGACAAAACGCGGTTTCGTGTAGCGGACTGAGAAAACTAGCCAAGACTGCCAAGATTAAGAGCCAAGAAGGTAAAAGGCAATTCTGGCAGGGGGAGATTGCGACCACCGACTCACGGACCACCACCGAGCCTGCGCAGCGATTTACATACGGAACGAGCAAGTTTGTACCGATCAGTAGACAGGACGATAATGAATATGTATGAATACGTAAAATTTTGATCTACAAATTCTACGGGAAAGGTGTGTGAGGTACGCACGCCAGGAGGAGCGATCCCCCGTGCATCTGGCGCCGTGAATAAAGAACGCCTGCTCTTTAATACTAGATTGGTGTTGAATAGATATTTCCGATTTTACCGTGTTTTTTGGTAACAGTTTTGGCACCCCAGATGGGAACCTGCTTTTGAACCTCGACGGATCCGCAGGACCGTGGGACCTGCAGCCAGCCCCAAGGAATTCTTGGGGAGAGCTTCCGATCCCCAGGCCAGAGAATTCTGAGAAAGATCCCCTGGACTGAAGTAAACAAGGCATTCGTTTACGAAGAAACTTAGGTAGAATAATATGTGGCGTTAGCTTCCCACATAGGATAGGATAGTGGGTTTGAGTCCCACAGGCCTGCCCGTAAGGCGCGGCAAAAGCCACGCAGGGTTGGGGCCAAGAGGTACCTCGGTTGGTAAGTCTCTGCTAGGCGAAAGCCTGTGGAGCGGGACCCGAGGGTAGGGGGGTCTTCAACAGGGGGTTGAAGTCTCCAGGGATATCTAGCAGGGGGCTACAGATCCCAGTGAGACCTCTAACGGGGGTTGGAGTCCCTCTGACTACTATTTGTGATAGTGCACTATCACAACTGCTAGTCGACTGGGAGATGGGAGCATTTCTGAGTAAGAAACCTATCCCACAGAGAACACCTTTGGGATGTACTTTGAAGCACTGGAAAGACATCGGGGGTGATGACCCACTAACTCGGAAACCATTAATTGAATATTGCAATCATTGGTGCCCAACGTATCAATTGGAAGGTGGGCACGAATGGCCAGAACAGGAGACATTGCAATATCATACCATCTTGCAATTAATGTTGTTTTGTAAAAAGGGAAGGCAAATGGGAAGAAGTGGCATATGTTGATTTGTTCTTTACACTGTGGAATCATCCAGAGTGGCAGAAACAGCGTGAGATATGTCCACAGGATTCTACGGCAATGTTTCTGAAAAGAGGAAAATGTGGTGAGAACTTGAAGTGTTGCTCTACTTGTGATACTGGATACTTCGCTTGATGGAACTGACAAGAAAATAGTATTGAATACAGCCAGAAGGCAGGTGCAGGGAGCACATGCTAACAGGAATTTACAGAGAACAACGAATAAGAATTTTCCATCTACAAATCCCGAGTGGGACCCTAATCAGCCAGGACCCAGGGAAATGTTGACTAGATGTCAGAGACAGATTTTATTTGGAGTAAGACATGCAATGCCAAAAGCCATAAATTTTGACCCATTTATTAAGTGAGACAAGAATTAAAGGAGTCCCCCCCTTCAGCCTTTATGGAAAGACTGAAGGTGACCACCAGAAAATATACTCATTTGAACCCAGAAAAAAACAGAAAAAGCAATTCAGTTGGTCTCTATATTCATAAGACAATCAGCCCCAGATTGGGGGGGGTGGGGTGGGGGAGTAAAAAAACCTTCAGAAACTAGAAGAACCTGAATCCAGAGATCTGGGTAAAATGCTTGAAGTAGCTTGGCATGAAGGAGACCAGAGGAATCAACCCTAGCTGAACACCTGGTTACACTGAAGCTAGGGAATGAAGAAATAGAATTTTTGGTAGATACGGGAGCCACTTCTTTGGTATTGAATACACGTAAAGAGAAAGTTGATCATAAACCAGTAGGTGTTGTTAGTGCGACAGGGCAAAGAAAAATTAGCCTTTCTTAGAGCCATTAAAGTTTAAATTGGAGAAGCAATGGGCAACTCACCAGTTTCTGTATATGCCTGAATGTCCACTGCCTCTGTTATGATGAGATCTATTAAGTAAATTAGATGCTCAAGTAACTTTTAAAGATGGAGAGATTAAATTACTAATACCAGAACAGAATCAAAAGCCACAGAGGCGAGAGCGTTTATGTTACAGGATTCCTCCAGGGAGGAACAGGTTCCCGAAGAAGTGGAAAACGTAGTAATTCCTTTGGTTTGAGCGAGCGGAGCTCCGGAGCGACCTAAGCGGGCAGAGCCGGTAAAAGTAACCTTAAAGCCTGGAGCCAAGCCGGTAAGACAAAAACAATACCGTATTAAGCGAGAGGCTCGAAAAGGATTAGAGAAGTTAATTATAAATTTGTTTCAGAATATGAGCTCTTAGTAGAATGTGAATCAGAATATAGTACTCCTGTGCCGCCAGTAAAGAAATCTAGAGGCAAAGAGTATTAGCTGGTTCACGATTTAAGGGCTATATCTCAGGTGGTCCAAGATCTACATCCGGTAGTAGCTAATCCATACACTTTACTGACCTCTTTTAAAGGAGGAGCATAAATGGTTTACTGTACTAGATTTGAAGGATGCCTTCTTTTGCATACCTCCAGGCATAAAAAGTCAAAGCCTATTTGCTTTGGAATGGGAAAGCCCCACCACAGAATGAAAGACACAGCTAACATGGACCGTACTTCCACAAGGATTTAAAATTAGTCCTACGATATTTGGGACTCAGCTGGCAAGAAAAAAAATTAGAAATATAGAAATGTATAGAAAAAACAGAACCCAGGGAGAGGCATATTGTTACAGAATGCAGACGACATTCTGATAGTGGCAGAAAGTAAAGAATAATGTTTTGAAATTTTTAAATTTTCTGGGCCAAGGAAGATGCGGAGTTTCCAGAAACAAAACCCAAATAGGAGAAGCAACAGCCATTTATTTAGGATTCAAAATATCTCAAAGACAAAGACAATTAGAAAGTGAAAAGAAAGAAACTATTTGTCAAATTCCCGAACCTTGCGGCCCGAAGGAACTGAGAGCTTTTCTGAAAATAGTGAAATAGCGTCAGCTCTGGATTCTGAACTACAGACTGTATGTAAAACCATTATACGAGGCACTGAAAGAATCAAAGGATAAATATTTAACCTGGACGCCCGGATGCCAAACGGCATTCAAAGAACTGAAAAGAGCCTCAGTGATGGCCCCTGCATTAGGCCTACCCGATTTCGCTAAACCTTTTGAGTTGTTTGTCCACGAAAGACAACATTTAGCCCTTGGAGTGCTGACACAGCGACTGGGAACCTGGAAGGGACCCGTGGGCTACTTCTCCAAACAACTCGACCACGTGAGTAAAAGATGGCCTGGATGTTTACGGGCAGTGGCAACAGCAGCGCTGCCGATCCAGGAAGCCCCAAAGTTAACAATGGGACAAAAGATGACAGTATGTGTCCCGCACATAGCGGTGACTGTTTTAGAACAAAAGGGGGGTCGTTGGCTATCCCTTAGCAGAATGTTGAAATATCAAGTTGTTCTGTTAGAACAAGACCATGTGGAATCGAAGACTACTGCTATACTGAATCCTGCTATGTTTTTAACAACAGAAAACCTTACGGACAATTTCGAACACGATCGCTTGCTAACTATTGAACAAGTCTATTCCAGCAGACCAGGCCTGAGACACAAACCTCTGGGAAAATCCTGATCTGGAGTTGTTTACAGATGGAAGCAGCTCTGGGCGAGAAGAGAATGGCCGGATATGCTGTCGTTATCACCGCCGAGGGAATGGAGTCAGGGGCGCTGCCTGCGAACACCTCAGCACAGAAAGCAGTATTGGTAGCGTTGAAGCGAGCTCTGCGAATGGCAGAAGGACGAAGGATAAATATCTAGACTGATTCCAAACATGCATTTGGTGTGATCCACGATCATGGAGCTACTGGGAAGGAAAAAGGACTGCCATCAGCCCAAGAATCATTGATACAGCATAAAGAAGACATTCTCCAACTTCCGGAAGACGTGCAGAAACCAAAAGAAGTGGCGGTAAAGCGTTGCAAAGCTCATCGATTCGGCCAGACGGCTGTAAACATAAGCAAACGATTGACAGATAAAGCTGCAAAGAGGACTGCAGAGCAAGGTATCCTTGCACTAGTACCAGTAAAACAGATCGGAATTCCAAAGTTGAAACCGAGATTATTATAATAAATTGGATGAGCAATTAGCAGAACAATTGGAAGCATCACAAAACACAGAGATGGTAGGTAACACCAGAAAAACAAGTAATAATAATAACAACCCCACAAGTTATGACAGAACTTGCAAAAGAAAAGCATGAGCAAACACATTAGGGTGTAGATGCTACGGTTTTGAGTTTAAAAGCATCTGTAGCGTGTGTAGGCATGACAAGAACAGTTAAACCCATGGTAGCTAAGTGTCCAATCTGTCCTAGAAATAATCCCCTGAACCAAAGGAAACCACCTTTAGGAGTAACAAAACAAAAAATTCTCCCGGAAATTATTAGCAAATTAAGTTCTCTGAGTTACCCAGACAAAATAGATATAGCAGTATTTGTTAGTGCTGATGGACAAGTTTTCTAGTTGGCCAGAAGCTTTCTCGTGCTGCACCAACAAAGCTAGAGTAGTAGTTAAGATGTTGCTGAAAGAAATAATACCAAGATTTAGAGTGCCAACAGGAATGTCCTCTGGGAGAGGACCACATTTTTTTGCAGAGGTAGTTCAACAAATTAATAAAATTTTGGGTATAAAATGGAACCTGCATATGCCCTAGAGACCACAATCAAGTGAAAATTTTGAGAAGATGAACCAAACACTGAACTGACATAGTGGAATATTATTGATCTAAGATGGAAGTATTGAGAAAATGATTATTTCAAAACTTCCAAAGGGGGGAAATGTAACCAAAGCGATGAAATCAACCAACCAGAGACGGTGTTCCATTACGGGAACACGGAGCGTACGAATCAGCGCATCTGTCGATCTGCATTTTAGTCCCTAGGCGATCGTTAATGTCAGCAGAACAACAGACAACGTGCTTCTGTCAGAAACGGATGACAAAACGCGGTTTCGTGTAGCGGACTGAGAAAACTAGCCAAGACTGCCAAGATTAAGAGCCAAGAAGGTAAAAGGCAATTCTGGCAGGGGGAGATTGCGACCACCGACTCACGGACCACCACCGAGCCTGCGCAGCGATTTACATACGGAACGAGCAAGTTTGTACCGATCAGTAGACAGGACGATAATGAATATGTATGAATACGTAAAATTTTGATCTACAAATTCTACGGGAAAGGTGTGTGAGGTACGCACGCCAGGAGGAGCGATCCCCCGTGCATCTGGCGCCGTGAATAAAGAACGCCTGCTCTTTAATACTAGATTGGTGTTGAATAGATATTTCCGATTTTACCGTGTTTTTTGGTAACAGTTTTGGCACCCCAGATGGGAACCTGCTTTTGAACCTCGACGGATCCGCAGGACCGTGGGACCTGCAGCCAGCCCCAAGGAATTCTTGGGGAGAGCTTCCGATCCCCAGGCCAGAGAATTCTGAGAAAGATCCCCTGGACTGAAGTAAACAAGGCATTCGTTTACGAAGAAACTTAGGTAGAATAATATGTGGCGTTAGCTTCCCACATAGGATAGGATAGTGGGTTTGAGTCCCACAGGCCTGCCCGTAAGGCGCGGCAAAAGCCACGCAGGGTTGGGGCCAAGAGGTACCTCGGTTGGTAAGTCTCTGCTAGGCGAAAGCCTGTGGAGCGGGACCCGAGGGTAGGGGGGTCTTCAACAGGGGGTTGAAGTCTCCAGGGATATCTAGCAGGGGGCTACAGATCCCAGTGAGACCTCTAACGGGGGTTGGAGTCCCTCTGACTACTATTTGTGATAGTGCACTATCACAACTGCTAGTCGACTGGGAGATGGGAGCATTTCTGAGTAAGAAACCTATCCCACAGAGAACACCTTTGGGATGTACTTTGAAGCACTGGAAAGACATCGGGGGTGATGACCCACTAACTCGGAAACCATTAATTGAATATTGCAATCATTGGTGCCCAACGTATCAATTGGAAGGTGGGCACGAATGGCCAGAACAGGAGACATTGCAATATCATACCATCTTGCAATTAATGTTGTTTTGTAAAAAGGGAAGGCAAATGGGAAGAAGTGGCATATGTTGATTGGTTCTTTACACTGTGGAATCATCCAGAGTGGCAGAAACAGCGTGAGATATGTCCACAGGATTCTACGGCAATGTTTCTGAAAAGAGGAAAATGTGGCGAGAACTTGAAGTGTTGCTCTACTTGTGATACTGGACACTTCACTTGATGGAACTGACAAGAAAATAGTATTGAATACAGCCAGAAGGCAGGTGCAGGGAGCACATGCTAACAGGAATTTACAGAGAACAACGAATAAGAATTTTCCATCTACAAATCCCGAGTGGGACCCTAATCAGCCAGGACCCAGGGGAATGTTGACTAGATGTCAGAGACAGATTTTGTTTGGAGTAAGACATGCAATGCCAAAAGCCATAAATTTTGACCCATTTATTAAGTGAGACAAGAATTAAAGGAGTCCCCTTCAGCCTTTATGGAAAGACTGAAGGTGACCACCAGAAAATATACTCATTTGAACCCAGAAAAAAACAGAAAAAGCAATTCAGTTGGTCTCTATATTCATAAGACAATCAGCCCCAGATTGGGGGGGGGGGGAGTAAAAAAACCTTCAGAAACTAGAAGAACCTGAATCCAGAGATCTGGGTAAAATGCTTGAAGTAGCTTGGCATGAAGGAGACCAGAGGAATCAACCCTAGCTGAACACCTGGTTACACTGAAGCTAGGGAATGAAGAAATAGAATTTTTGGTAGATACGGGAGCCACTTCTTTGGTACTGAATACACGTAAAGAGAAAGTTGATCATAAACCAGTAGGTGTTGTTAGTGCGACAGGGCAAAGAAAAATTAGCCTTTCTTAGAGCCATTAAAGTTTAAATTGGAGAAGCAATGGGCAACTCACCAGTTTCTGTATATGCCTGAATGTCCACTGCCTCTGTTATGATGAGATCTATTAAGTAAATTAGATGCTCAAGTAACTTTTAAAGATGGAGAGATTAAATTACTAATACCAGAACAGAATCAAAAGCCACAGAGGCGAGAGCGTTTATGTTACAGGATTCCTCCAGGGAGGAACAGGTTCCCGAAGAAGTGGAAAACGTAGTAATTCCTTTGGTTTGAGCGAGCGGAGCTCCGGAGCGACCTAAGCGGGCAGAGCCGGTAAAAGTAACCTTAAAGCCTGGAGCCAAGCCGGTAAGACAAAAACAATACCGTATTAAGCGAGAGGCTCGAAAAGGATTAGAGAAGTTAATTATAAATTTGTTTCAGAATATGAGCTCTTAGTAGAATGTGAATCAGAATATAGTACTCCTGTGCCGCCAGTAAAGAAATCTAGAGGCAAAGAGTATTAGCTGGTTCACGATTTAAGGGCTATATCTCAGGTGGTCCAAGATCTACATCCGGTAGTAGCTAATCCATACACTTTACTGACCTCTTTTAAAGGAGGAGCATAAATGGTTTACTGTACTAGATTTGAAGGATGCCTTCTTTTGCATACCTCCAGGCATAAAAAGTCAAAGCCTATTTGCTTTGGAATGGGAAAGCCCCACCACAGAATGAAAGACACAGCTAAAATGGACCGTACTTCCACAAGGATTTAAAATTAGTCCTACGATATTTGGGACTCAGCTGGCAAGAAAAAAAATTAGAAATATAGAAATGTCTAGAAAAAACAGAACCCAGGGAGAGGCATATTGTTACAGAATGCAGACGACATTCTGATAGTGGCAGAAAGTAAAGAATAATGTTTTGAAATTTTTAAATTTTCTGGGCCAAGGAAGATGCGGAGTTTCCAGAAACAAAACCCAAATAGGAGAAGAAGCAGCCATTTATTTAGGATTTGAAATATCTCAGAGACAAAGACAATTAGAAAGTGAAAAGAAAGAAACTATTTGTCAAATTCCCGAACCTTGCGGCCCGAAGGAACTGAGAGCTTTTCTGAAAATAGTGAAATAGCGTCAGCTCTGGATTCTGAACTACAGACTGTATGTAAAACCATTATACGAGGCACTGAAAGAATCAAAGGATAAATATTTAACCTGGACGCCCGGATGCCAAACGGCATTCAAAGAACTGAAAAGAGCCTCAGTGATGGCCCCTGCATTAGGCCTACCCGATTTCGCTAAACCTTTTGAGTTGTTTGTCCACGAAAGACAACATTTAGCCCTTGGAGTGCTGACACAGCGACTGGGAACCTGGAAGAGACCCGTGGGCTACTTCTCCAAACAACTCGACCACGTGAGTAAAAGATGGCCTGGATGTTTACGGGCAGTGGCAACAGCAGCGCTGCCGATCCAGGAAGCCCCAAAGTTAACAATGGGACAAAAGATGACAGTATGTGTCCCGCACATAGCGGTGACTGTTTTAGAACAAAAGGGGGGTCGTTGGCTATCCCTTAGCAGAATGTTGAAATATCAAGTTGTTCTGTTAGAACAAGACCATGTGGAATCGAAGACTACTGCTATACTGAATCCTGCTATGTTTTTAACAACAGAAAACCTTACGGACAATTTCGAACACGATCGCTTGCTAACTATTGAACAAGTCTATTCCAGCAGACCAGGCCTGAGACACAAACCTCTGGGAAAATCCTGATCTGGAGTTGTTTACAGATGGAAGCAGCTCTGGGCGAGAAGAGAATGGCCGGATATGCTGTCGTTATCACCGCCGAGGGAATGGAGTCAGGGGTGCTGCCTGCGAACACCTCAGCACAGAAAGCAGTATTGGTAGCGTTGAAGCGAGCTCTGCGAATGGCAGAAGGACGAAGGATAAATATCTAGACTGATTCCAAACATGCATTTGGTGTGATCCACGATCATGGAGCTACTGGGAAGGAAAAAGGACTGCCATCAGCCCAAGAATCATTGATACAGCATAAAGAAGACATTCTCCAACTTCCGGAAGACGTGCAGAAACCAAAAGAAGTGGCGGTAAAGCGTTGCAAAGCTCATCAATTCGGCCAGACGGCTGTAAACATAAGCAAACGATTGACAGATAAAGCTGCAAAGAGGACTGCAGAGCAAGGTATCCTTGCACTACTACCAGTAAAACAGATCGGAATTCCAAAGTTGAAACCGAGATTATTATAATAAATTGGATGAGCAATTAGCAGAACAATTGGAAGCATCACAAAACACAGAGAGATGGTAGGTAACACCAGAAAAACAAGTAATAATAATAACAACCCCACAAGTTATGACAGAACTTGCAAAAGAAAAGCATGAGCAAACACATTAGGGTGTAGATGCTACGGTTTTGAGTTTAAAAGCATCTGTAGCGTGTGTAGGCATGACAAGAACAGTTAAACCCATGGTAGCTAAGTGTCCAATCTGTCCTAGAAATAATCCCCTGAACCAAAGGAAACCACCTTTAGGAGTAACAAAACAAAAAATTCTCCCGGAAATTATTAGCAAATTAAGTTCTCTGAGTTACCCAGACAAAATAGATATAGCAGTATTTGTTAGTGCTGATGGACAAGTTTTCTAGTTGGCCAGAAGCTTTCTCGTGCTGCACCAACAAAGCTAGAGTAGTAGTTAAGATGTTGCTGAAAGAAATAATACCAAGATTTAGAGTGCCAACAGGAATGTCCTCTGGGAGAGGACCACATTTTTTTGCAGAGGTAGTTCAACAAATTAATAAAATTTTGGGTATAAAATGGAACCTGCATATGCCCTAGAGACCACAATCAAGTGAAAATTTTGAGAAGATGAACCAAACACTGAACTGACATAGTGGAATATTATTGATCTAAGATGGAAGTATTGAGAAAATGATTATTTCAAAACTTCCAAAGGGGGGAAATGTAACCAAAGCGATGAAATCAACCAACCAGAGACGGTGTTCCATTACGGGAACACGGAGCGTACGAATCAGCGCATCTGTCGATCTGCATTTTAGTCCCTAGGCGATCGTTAATGTCAGCAGAACAACAGACAACGTGCTTCTGTCAGAAACGGATGACAAAACGCGGTTTCGTGTAGCGGACTGAGAAAACTAGCCAAGACTGCCAAGATTAAGAGCCAAGAAGGTAAAAGGCAATTCTGGCAGGGGGAGATTGCGACCACCGACTCACGGACCACCACCGAGCCTGCGCAGCGATTTACATACGGAACGAGCAAGTTTGTACCGATCAGTAGACAGGACGATAATGAATATGTATGAATACGTAAAATTTTGATCTACAAATTCTACGGGAAAGGTGTGTGAGGTACGCACGCCAGGAGGAGCGATCCCCCGTGCATCTGGCGCCGTGAATAAAGAACGCCTGCTCTTTAATACTAGATTGGTGTTGAATAGATATTTCCGATTTTACCGTGTTTTTTGGTAACAGTTTTGGCACCCCAGATGGGAACCTGCTTTTGAACCTCGACGGATCCGCAGGACCGTGGGACCTGCAGCCAGCCCCAAGGAATTCTTGGGGAGAGCTTCCGATCCCCAGGCCAGAGAATTCTGAGAAAGATCCCCTGGACTGAAGTAAACAAGGCATTCGTTTACGAAGAAACTTAGGTAGAATAATATGTGGCGTTAGCTTCCCACATAGGATAGGATAGTGGGTTTGAGTCCCACAGGCCTGCCCGTAAGGCGCGGCAAAAGCCACGCAGGGTTGGGGCCAAGAGGTACCTCGGTTGGTAAGTCTCTGCTAGGCGAAAGCCTGTGGAGCGGGACCCGAGGGTAGGGGGGTCTTCAACAGGGGGTTGAAGTCTCCAGGGATATCTAGCAGGGGGCTACAGATCCCAGTGAGACCTCTAACGGGGGTTGGAGTCCCTCTGACTACTATTTGTGATAGTGCACTATCACAACTGCTAGTCGACTGGGAGATGGGAGCATTTCTGAGTAAGAAACCTATCCCACAGAGAACACCTTTGGGATGTACTTTGAAGCACTGGAAAGACATCGGGGGTGATGACCCACTAACTCGGAAACCATTAATTGAATATTGCAATCATTGGTGCCCAACGTATCAATTGGAAGGTGGGCACGAATGGCCAGAACAGGAGACATTGCAATATCATACCATCTTGCAATTAATGTTGTTTTGTAAAAAGGGAAGGCAAATGGGAAGAAGTGGCATATGTTGATTTGTTCTTTACACTGTGGAATCATCCAGCGTGGCAGAAACAGCGTGAGATATGTCCACAGGATTCTACAGCAATGTTTCTGAAAAGAGGAAAATGTGGTGAGAACTTGAAGTGTTGCTCTACTTGTGATACTGGATACTTCACTTGATGGAACTGACAAGAAAATAGTATTGAATACAGCCAGAAGGCAGGTGCAGGGAGCACATGCTAACAGGAATTTACAGAGAACAACGAATAAGAATTTTCCATCTACAAATCCCGAGTGGGACCCTAATCAGCCAGGACCCAGGGGAATGTTGACTAGATGTCAGAGACAGATTTTATTTGGAGTAAGACATGCAATGCCAAAAGCCATAAATTTTGACCCATTTATTAAGTGAGACAAGAATTAAAGGAGTCCCCTTCAGCCTTTATGGAAAGACTGAAGGTGACCACCAGAAAATATACTCATTTGAACCCAGAAAAACACAGAAAAAGCAATTCAGTTGGTCTCTATATTCATAAGACAATCAGCCCCAGATTGGGGGGGGTGGGGGGGGGAGTAAAAAAACCTTCAGAAACCAGAAGAACCTGAATCCAGAGATCTGGGTAAAATGCTTGAAGTAGCTTGGCATGAAGGAGACCAGAGGAATCAACCCTAGCTGAACACCTGGTTACACTGAAGCTAGGGAATGAAGAAATAGAATTTTTGGTAGATACGGGAGCCACTTCTTTGGTATTGAATACACGTAAAGAGAAAGTTGATCATAAACCAGTAGGTGTTGTTAGTGCGACAGGGCAAAGAAAAATTAGCCTTTCTTAGAGCCATTAAAGTTTAAATTGGAGAAGCAATGGGCAACTCACCAGTTTCTGTATATGCCTGAATGTCCACTGCCTCTGTTATGATGAGATCTATTAAGTAAATTAGATGCTCAAGTAACCTTTAAAGATGGAGAGATTAAATTACTAATACCAGAACAGAATCAAAAGCCACAGAGGCGAGAGCGTTTATGTTACAGGATTCCTCCAGGGAGGAACAGGTTCCCGAAGAAGTGGAAAACGTAGTAATTCCTTTGGTTTGAGCGAGTGGAGCTCCGGAGCGACCTAAGCGGGCAGAGCCGGTAAAAGTAACCTTAAAGCCTGGAGCCAAGCCGGTAAGGCAAAAACAATACCGTATTAAGCGAGAGGCTCGAAAAGGATTAGAGAAGTTAATTATAAATTTTTTTCAGAATATGAGCTCTTAGTAGAATGTGAATCAGAATATAGTACTCCTGTGCCGCCAGTAAAGAAATCTAGAGGCAAAGAGTATTAGCTGGTTCACGATTTAAGGGCTATATCTCAGGTGGTCCAAGATCTACATCCGGTAGTAGCTAATCCATACACTTTACTGACCTCTTTTAAAGGAGGAGCATAAATGGTTTACTGTACTAGATTTGAAGGATGCCTTCTTTTGCATACCTCCAGGCATAAAAAGTCAAAGCCTATTTGCTTTGGAATGGGAAAGCCCCACCACAGAATGAAAGACACAGCTAACATGGACCGTACTTCCACAAGGATTTAAAATTAGTCCTACGATATTTGGGACTCAGCTGGCAAGAAAAAAAATTAGAAATATAGAAATGTATAGAAAAAACAGAACCCAGGGAGAGGCATACTGTTACAGAATGCAGACGACATTCTGATAGTGGCAGAAAGTAAAGAATAATGTTTTGAAATTTTTAAATTTTCTGGGCCAAGGAAGATGCGGAGTTTCCAGAAACAAAACCCAAATAGGAGAAGAAGCAGCCATTTATTTAGGATTTGAAATATCTCAGAGACAAAGACAATTAGAAAGTGAAAAGAAAGAAACTATTTGTCAAATTCCCGAACCTTGCGGCCCGAAGGAACTGAGAGCTTTTCTGAAAATAGTGAAATAGCGTCAGCTCTGGATTCTGAACTACAGACTGTATGTAAAACCATTATACGAGGCACTGAAAGAATCAAAGGATAAATATTTAACCTGGACGCCCGGATGCCAAACGGCATTCAAAGAACTGAAAAGAGCCTCAGTGATGGCCCCTGCATTAGGCCTACCCGATTTCGCTAAACCTTTTGAGCTGTTTGTCCACGAAAGACAACATTTAGCCCTTGGAGTGCTGACACAGCGACTGGGAACCTGGAAGAGACCCGTGGGCTACTTCTCCAAACAACTCGACCACGTGAGTAAAAGATGGCCTGGATGTTTACGGGCAGTAGCAACAGCAGCGCTGCCGATCCAGGAAGCCCCAAAGTTAACAATGGGACAAAAGATGACAGTATGTGTCCCGCACATAGCGGTGACTGTTTTAGAACAAAAGGGGGGTCGTTGGCTATCCCTTAGCAGAATGTTGAAATATCAAGTTGTTCTGTTAGAACAAGACCATGTGGAATCGAAGGCTACTGCTATACTGAATCCTGTATGTTTTTAACAACAGAAAACCTTACGGACAATTTCGAACACGATCGCTTGCTAACTATTGAACAAGTCTATTCCAGCAGACCAGGCCTGAGACACAAACCTCTGGGAAAATCCTGATCTGGAGTTGTTTACAGATGGAAGCAGCTCTGGGCGAGAAGAGAATGGCCGGATATGCTGTCGTTATCACCGCCGAGGGAATGGAGTCAGGGGCGCTGCCTGCGAACACCTCAGCACAGAAAGCAGTATTGGTAGCGTTGAAGCGAGCTCTGCGAATGGCAGAAGGACGAAGGATAAATATCTAGACTGATTCCAAACATGCATTTGGTGTGATCCACGATCATGGAGCTACTGGGAAGGAAAAAGGACTGCCATCAGCCCAAGAATCATTGATACAGCATAAAGAAGACATTCTCCAACTTCCGGAAGACGTGCAGAAACCAAAAGAAGTGGCGGTAAAGCGTTGCAAAGCTCATCGATTCGGCCAGACGGCTGTAAACATAAGCAAACGATTGACAGATAAAGCTGCAAAGAGGACTGCAGAGCAAGGTATCCTTGCACTAGTACCAGTAAAACAGATCGGAATTCCAAAGTTGAAACCGAGATTATTATAATAAATTGGATGAGCAATTAGCAGAACAATTGGAAGCATCACAAAACACAGAGAGATGGTAGGTAACACCAGAAAAACAAGTAATAATAATAACAACCCCACAAGTTATGACAGAACTTGCAAAAGAAAAGCATGAGCAAACACATTAGGGTGTAGATGCTACGGTTTTGAGTTTAAAAGCATCTGTAGCGTGTGTAGGCATGACAAGAATAATTAAACCCATGGTAGCTAAGTGTCCAATCTGTCCTAGAAATAATCCCCTGAACCAAAGGAAACCACCTTTAGGAGTAACAAAACAAAAAATTCTCCCGGAAATTATTAGCAAATTAAGTTCTCTGAGTTACCCAGACAAAATAGATATAGCAGTATTTGTTAGTGATGATGGACAAGTTTTCTAGTTGGCCAGAAGCTTTCTCGTGCTGCACCAACAAAGCTAGAGTAGTAGTTAAGATGTTGCTGAAAGAAATAATACCAAGATTTAGAGTGCCAACAGGAATGTCCTCTGGGAGAGGACCACATTTTTTTGCAGAGGTAGTTCAACAAATTAATAAAATTTTGGGTATAAAATGGAACCTGCATATGCCCTAGAGACCACAATCAAGTGAAAATTTTGAGAAGATGAACCAAACACTGAACTGACATAGTGGAATATTATTGATCTAAGATGGAAGTATTGAGAAAATGATTATTTCAAAACTTCCAAAGGGGGGAAATGTAACCAAAGCGATGAAATCAACCAACCAGAGACGGTGTTCCATTACGGGAACACGGAGCGTACGAATCAGCGCATCTGTCGATCTGCATTTTAGTCCCTAGGCGATCGTTAATGTCAGCAGAACAACAGACAACGTGCTTCTGTCAGAAACGGATGACAAAACGCGGTTTCGTGTAGCGGACTGAGAAAACTAGCCAAGACTGCCAAGATTAAGAGCCAAGAAGGTAAAAGGCAATTCTGGCAGGGGGAGATTGCGACCACCGACTCACGGACCACCACCGAGCCTGCGCAGCGATTTACATACGGAACGAGCAAGTTTGTACCGATCAGTAGACAGGACGATAATGAATATGTATGAATACGTAAAATTTTGATCTACAAATTCTACGGGAAAGGTGTGTGAGGTACGCACGCCAGGAGGAGCGATCCCCCGTGCATCTGGCGCCGTGAATAAAGAACGCCTGCTCTTTAATACTAGATTGGTGTTGAATAGATATTTCCGATTTTACCGTGTTTTTTGGTAACAGTTTTGGCACCCCAGATGGGAACCTGCTTTTGAACCTCGACGGATCCGCAGGACCGTGGGACCTGCAGCCAGCCCCAAGGAATTCTTGGGGAGAGCTTCCGATCCCCAGGCCAGAGAATTCTGAGAAAGATCCCCTGGACTGAAGTAAACAAGGCATTCGTTTACGAAGAAACTTAGGTAGAATAATATGTGGCGTTAGCTTCCCACATAGGATAGGATAGTGGGTTTGAGTCCCACAGGCCTGCCCGTAAGGCGCGGCAAAAGCCACGCAGGGTTGGGGCCAAGAGGTACCTCGGTTGGTAAGTCTCTGCTAGGCGAAAGCCTGTGGAGCGGGACCCGAGGGTAGGGGGGTCTTCAACAGGGGGTTGAAGTCTCCAGGGATATCTAGCAGGGGGCTACAGATCCCAGTGAGACCTCTAACGGGGGTTGGAGTCCCTCTGACTACTATTTGTGATAGTGCACTATCACAACTGCTAGTCGACTGGGAGATGGGAGCATTTCTGAGTAAGAAACCTATCCCACAGAGAACACCTTTGGGATGTACTTTGAAGCACTGGAAAGACATCGGGGGTGATGACCCACTAACTCGGAAACCATTAATTGAATATTGCAATCATTGGTGCCCAACGTATCAATTGGAAGGTGGGCACGAATGGCCAGAACAGGAGACATTGCAATATCATACCATCTTGCAATTAATGTTGTTTTGTAAAAAGGGAAGGCAAATGGGAAGAAGTGGCATATGTTGATTGGTTCTTTACACTGTGGAATCATCCAGAGTGGCAGAAACAGCGTGAGATATGTCCACAGGATTCTACGGCAATGTTTCTGAAAAGAGGAAAATGTGGCGAGAACTTGAAGTGTTGCTCTACTTGTGATACTGGACACTTCACTTGATGGAACTGACAAGAAAATAGTATTGAATACAGCCAGAAGGCAGGTGCAGGGAGCACATGCTAACAGGAATTTACAGAGAACAACGAATAAGAATTTTCCATCTACAAATCCCGAGTGGGACCCTAATCAGCCAGGACCCAGGGGAATGTTGACTAGATGTCAGAGACAGATTTTGTTTGGAGTAAGACATGCAATGCCAAAAGCCATAAATTTTGACCCATTTATTAAGTGAGACAAGAATTAAAGGAGTCCCCTTCAGCCTTTATGGAAAGACTGAAGGTGACCACCAGAAAATATACTCATTTGAACCCAGAAAAAAACAGAAAAAGCAATTCAGTTGGTCTCTATATTCATAAGACAATCAGCCCCAGATTGGGGGGGGGGGGGGGGGGGGGGGGGGGAGTAAAAAAACCTTCAGAAACTAGAAGAACCTGAATCCAGAGATCTGGGTAAAATGCTTGAAGTAGCTTGGCATGAAGGAGACCAGAGGAATCAACCCTAGCTGAACACCTGGTTACACTGAAGCTAGGGAATGAAGAAATAGAATTTTTGGTAGATACGGGAGCCACTTCTTTGGTACTGAATACACGTAAAGAGAAAGTTGATCATAAACCAGTAGGTGTTGTTAGTGCGACAGGGCAAAGAAAAATTAGCCTTTCTTAGAGCCATTAAAGTTTAAATTGGAGAAGCAATGGGCAACTCACCAGTTTCTGTATATGCCTGAATGTCCACTGCCTCTGTTATGATGAGATCTATTAAGTAAATTAGATGCTCAAGTAACTTTTAAAGATGGAGAGATTAAATTACTAATACCAGAACAGAATCAAAAGCCACAGAGGCGAGAGCGTTTATGTTACAGGATTCCTCCAGGGAGGAACAGGTTCCCGAAGAAGTGGAAAACGTAGTAATTCCTTTGGTTTGAGCGAGCGGAGCTCCGGAGCGACCTAAGCGGGCAGAGCCGGTAAAAGTAACCTTAAAGCCTGGAGCCAAGCCGGTAAGACAAAAACAATACCGTATTAAGCGAGAGGCTCGAAAAGGATTAGAGAAGTTAATTATAAATTTGTTTCAGAATATGAGCTCTTAGTAGAATGTGAATCAGAATATAGTACTCCTGTGCCGCCAGTAAAGAAATCTAGAGGCAAAGAGTATTAGCTGGTTCACGATTTAAGGGCTATATCTCAGGTGGTCCAAGATCTACATCCGGTAGTAGCTAATCCATACACTTTACTGACCTCTTTTAAAGGAGGAGCATAAATGGTTTACTGTACTAGATTTGAAGGATGCCTTCTTTTGCATACCTCCAGGCATAAAAAGTCAAAGCCTATTTGCTTTGGAATGGGAAAGCCCCACCACAGAATGAAAGACACAGCTAAAATGGACCGTACTTCCACAAGGATTTAAAATTAGTCCTACGATATTTGGGACTCAGCTGGCAAGAAAAAAAATTAGAAATATAGAAATGTCTAGAAAAAACAGAACCCAGGGAGAGGCATATTGTTACAGAATGCAGACGACATTCTGATAGTGGCAGAAAGTAAAGAATAATGTTTTGAAATTTTTAAATTTTCTGGGCCAAGGAAGATGCGGAGTTTCCAGAAACAAAACCCAAATAGGAGAAGCAACAGCCATTTATTTAGGATTTGAAATATCTCAGAGACAAAGACAATTAGAAAGTGAAAAGAAAGAAACTATTTGTCAAATTCCCGAACCTTGCGGCCCGAAGGAACTGAGAGCTTTTCTGAAAATAGTGAAATAGCGTCAGCTCTGGATTCTGAACTACAGACTGTATGTAAAACCATTATACGAGGCACTGAAAGAATCAAAGGATAAATATTTAACCTGGACGCCCGGATGCCAAACGGCATTCAAAGAACTGAAAAGAGCCTCAGTGATGGCCCCTGCATTAGGCCTACCCGATTTCGCTAAACCTTTTGAGTTGTTTGTCCACGAAAGACAACATTTAGCCCTTGGAGTGCTGACACAGCGACTGGGAACCTGGAAGGGACCCGTGGGCTACTTCTCCAAACAACTCGACCACGTGAGTAAAAGATGGCCTGGATGTTTACGGGCAGTGGCAACAGCAGCGCTGCCGATCCAGGAAGCCCCAAAGTTAACAATGGGACAAAAGATGACAGTATGTGTCCCGCACATAGCGGTGACTGTTTTAGAACAAAAGGGGGGTCGTTGGCTATCCCTTAGCAGAATGTTGAAATATCAAGTTGTTCTGTTAGAACAAGACCATGTGGAATCGAAGGCTACTGCTATACTGAATCCTGCTATGTTTTTAACAACAGAAAACCTTACGGACAATTTCGAACACGATCGCTTGCTAACTATTGAACAAGTCTATTCCAGCAGACCAGGCCTGAGACACAAACCTCTGGGAAAATCCTGATCTGGAGTTGTTTACAGATGGAAGCAGCTCTGGGCGAGAAGAGAATGGCCGGATATGCTGTCGTTATCACCGCCGAGGGAATGGAGTCAGGGGCGCTGCCTGCGAACACCTCAGCACAGAAAGCAGTATTGGTAGCGTTGAAGCGAGCTCTGCGAATGGCAGAAGGACGAAGGATAAATATCTAGACTGATTCCAAACATGCATTTGGTGTGATCCACGATCATGGAGCTACTGGGAAGGAAAAAGGACTGCCATCAGCCCAAGAATCATTGATACAGCATAAAGAAGACATTCTCCAACTTCCGGAAGACGTGCAGAAACCAAAAGAAGTGGCGGTAAAGCGTTGCAAAGCTCATCGATTCGGCCAGACGGCTGTAAACATAAGCAAACGATTGACAGATAAAGCTGCAAAGAGGACTGCAGAGCAAGGTATCCTTGCACTAGTACCAGTAAAACAAATCGGAATTCCAAAGTTGAAACCGAGATTATTATAATAAATTGGATAAGCAATTAGCAGAACAATTGGAAGCATCACAAAACACAGAGAGATGGTAGGTAACACCAGAAAAACAAGTAATAATAATAACAACCCCACAAGTTATGACAGAACTTGCAAAAGAAAAGCATGAGCAAACACATTAGGGTGTAGATGCTACGGTTTTGAGTTTAAAAGCATCTGTAGCGTGTGTAGGCATGACAAGAATAATTAAACCCATGGTAGCTAAGTGTCCAATCTGTCCTAGAAATAATCCCCTGAACCAAAGGAAACCACCTTTAGGAGTAACAAAACAAAAAATTCTCCCGGAAATTATTAGCAAATTAAGTTCTCTGAGTTACCCAGACAAAATAGATATAGCAGTATTTGTTAGTGATGATGGACAAATTTTCTAGTTGGCCAGAAGCTTTCTCGTGCTGCACCAACAAAGCTAGAGTAGTAGTTAAAATGTTGCTGAAAGAAATAATACCAAGATTTAGAGTGCCAACAGGAATGTCCTCTGGGAGAGGACCACATTTTTTTGCAGAGGTAGTTCAACAAATTAATAAAATTTTGGGTATAAAATGGAACCTGCATATGCCCTAGAGACCACAATCAAGTGAAAACTTTGAGAAGATGAACCAAACACTGAACTGACATAGTGGAATATTATTGATCTAGGATGGAAGTATTGAGAAAATGATTATTTCAAAACTTCCAAAGGGGGGAAATGTAACCAAAGCGATGAAATCAACCAACCAGAGACGGTGTTCCATTACGGGAACACGGAGCGTACGAATCAGCGCATCTGTCGATCTGCATTTTAGTCCCTAGGCGATCGTTAATGTCAGCAGAACAACAGACAACGTGCTTCTGTCAGAAAAGGATGACAAAACGCGGTTTCGTGTAGCACACTGAGAAAACTAGCCAAGACTGCCAAGATTAAGAGCCAAGAAGGTAAAAGGCAATTCTGGCAGGGGGAGATCGTGACCACCGACTCACGGACCACCACCGAGCCTGCGCAGTGATTTACATACGGAACGAGCCAGTTTGTACCGATCAGTAGACAGGACGATAATGAATATGTATGAATACGTAAAATTTTGATCTACAAATTCTACGGGAAAGGTGTGTGAGGTACGCACGCCAGGAGAAGCGATCCCCCGTGCATCTGGCGCCGTGAATAAAGAACGCCTGCTCTTTAATACTAAATCGGCGTTGAGGAGTTGTTTCCGATTTTACCGCGTTTTTCGGTAACACACGGAGTCAGACCAAGAGGGCCAGAGAAAGACAAAATACCGACAGGCTACAGGACAGAGCAGGAGGAATAAAAAAATAAAAATGGAGCCAGAGCCAGGCAGAGAGAGGCGGAGAAAGAACAAGTAGCCACAGGCTACAGGACAGAGAGAGGGAGGACTGAAAAGACGGGGAGGCAGGGAGCCACTCAGAGCGAGATGGAGAAAGAGGGGGGGGGGTGCAAAAAAAAAAACTAAAAAAAATTTTGCAGCAGGTAAGGAAAGAGAGGGGGCCGGGGGAGAGACAGGGAGGGCCCAGGATGCACAAGAGAGGCAACGGGGCCCCAGTGGCCCAGGACTCACCGCGACTCTCGCTCTCAGCGCTGCTGGCACAATTTAGCCGTTCAGATGCTTCTTTCCCCTCCTCTCCGCCCTGCCTCTTCTGCAGCTCCAGACTCTAGGCCGTCCTCCACCTGAAGAGAATACAAGGGTGTCTCACAGCTCTTACGAGATGAGGCTTCCTAGGCACATAGCCTAGCTCGCTCGTGCCGGAGCTGGGGGCAGGAGCACGGGGCAAGGGGGGCCAGGGGAGGCTGAGGGGGAGCTCTGGTGAGCTGGGGAGTCGGCTATCTTCTGCACCCTGGGCAGGGGGAAAAGGTCATCCTCCTCCTCCTCCTTTCCCTCTTCCCTTCTATCAGCTCCTGGGTAACTCCTGGGGCTGCCCTCACCCGCTCGCCTTTAGCATACCAGAAGCCTGCCTCGGCAGGTCGTTTGAAGCTTCCCATCCCACCAGCCCCAGTAGTGCAGGCACACAAGGAGACACCCCTGCACCCACCAAAGGGGCTCGCTCACCTCGCCGGCAGCCCTAGGCCTCACCCGACACAGGGAATCGTGTCCGACACACCACCACGCTGCAGCAGGAGCGGAGGAGGCCTTTCCTTACCAGGAAGCAGCAACGAGCACGGCGGCATCACCTCGCAGGCACCGCAGCATCGCAGGGCTGTCACCTGCGGAGAGAGCAATGGGGATCACAGGGACGCCACCGCGCGTGCGCGGCTCCCGGGCTCAGTACCCAACTCTGGTCGCTGGGCAGCAGCATTATCTGAATTACTCTTCTCGATTAATACCATCCAGAAACCGTAACTTGGCTGCATCCACAGAGCTTCTATTCCTCTGCACCTTTCCCCCTCGCAGCCCCAGCAGCACCGTTCATTGCCTCTGCACCAAACAGCAAAGCGTCTCGAGCATTTCAGTCCTTTCCTCTCGACTGCTTAAAAAAATCTGGTGCTTGCTACTGTCCATGCCACTGCCCCCCCCGCCCATGCCTGAGGGAGGAGAAGCAGCACAGCAAACCTGGGGAACAAGGTTGGGTCCCCCACCCCCGCAGAATAAGCCCCAGGAACTGCTTGTAGGCATGTGGCATCAGGGTTGTGATAGGGTTTTGTTTTGGTTTTCTTTTTTTTCCCTGCCTTCTTTACATAATGTAATAATTGGGGTTGCTTTTCCAAACTACTGAGTTCTGTGGGGACTTTTTGTGCTTTTACCCTACAAAAAATGGTCATTTTCACTTTCGGTTTTGTGCATGAGAATGGTTGGTGGGTGCTTTTAGGTGGTTGTTCCTTCCCCACCACCACCCTTTTTTTCCCTTTCCAGCTGCACAAATCCAGCTGGAGTTGGCTTTCCCAGAAGCCCCAAGTTGTTTTCTTTCCACCAGAATTCTTTCTGTTTTTTTCACCCCCCATTGCAGACCCAGAGTCAGGGGGTTTGAGGTATTTTTGTGCCCAGGCAGCAGCTCCCAGGCTGCATAAGCAGCCCCACAGGGGGAAGTCCCCGTTTGAGGGTTTCAGCTGCGATAGAGTTAATTTTCTTCACTCTAGCTGGTATAGTGCTGTGCTTTGAAATTAGCATGGAAAAAAACCTGTTGAGATAACACACAGATGTTTAGGCTGTTGCTGGGCAGCGCTGATACTAGTCAAGGACATGTCTAGCTTCCCATGCTCTGCTGGGTGCACAAGAAGCCGGGAGGGGAGGGGGCACAGCTAAGAGTGGATTCAAACTGACCAAAGGGATATTCCATATCATGTAACGTCATGCCCAGTATGCTACCTGGGAGGGGCTGGCCGGGGGAGGGAGGGAGCAATCGCGGCTCGGGGACGGGCAGCGTCGGTCGGCGGGTGGTGAGCGGTTGTATCGTTCGTGTTTCTGCGTTTTTGTTCCCTGTTCTCCCTTTCCTCCCTTTTCCCTTTTATTATATTAACCTTACTGTCATTATTATCATAATCATTTATCATCATCATTCTATTGTAGTTATTAAACTGTGCTTATCTCAACCCACAAGTTCTTTTGCTCGTCCGATTCTCTTCCCCATCCCACAGGGGTGGGGGCGGGGGTGTGAGCGAGCGGCTGCGTGGTGTTCAGTTGCCAGCTGAGGCTGAACCACGACAGTCTATTTTTGGCGCCCAACGTGGGGCGAGAAGGGTTTGAGATAATAACAGTTGCTGGTCACAGCATTGATTAATCTGCTCGCAGTATTAGCTTGTCCAGTCTTTACCATGCTGATTGTAAAGTACATGTTAAAACTTGCTGTTGGTTCTGTCAGCTGGCTGTGCTCTTCAGTGATTAGAGATATTTTGCCTAGGAGACTTGTTATTAAAACACTGGCCTTGACTGTTATCAGTTATTTAGGTTTTGCATGGAAGCCATTACTGTACTACAGCTACCACCTCATGGAGGCAATTAGCAATTATACCTCCTCCTCTGAGGAGTTTTTTATGGAGGAAATACAGAATGGCACCGTAGCTAATATCTTATGTAATGTCTCCTCCCTCCTTACAACAACTTTTCAGTATCTTGAACATCCTTGTGTAGTTAAGATACATCTGTTGATATTGCTTTGGCAAGTGGTATCAGATCTGTCTAAGGTTAGTAAGCAAGTTAAGAATATAATCCAGAGATCTGTCCCAAGGCTTGATAGCTATGCGTGGCAGGGTATGTGGGAAAGTATGGGCAAATGCCTAAGACGGTGGGCACCCCCCATGGTGTGGGACTTCACCCCTGAACAAGTGCAGAATCCTGAAAAATTAGTAGAACATTTGGAGGAAATATGTTGTCACCCTGGCAATTCCAGAGACATA
Source organism: Phalacrocorax carbo (assembly GCF_963921805.1). Taxonomy (NCBI): domain Eukaryota; kingdom Metazoa; phylum Chordata; class Aves; order Suliformes; family Phalacrocoracidae; genus Phalacrocorax; species Phalacrocorax carbo. The sequence goes on along the minus strand of NC_087543.1, from coordinate 581,523 downwards.
CAGATCACTGCCATGTGCTGGGGTCTGGCTTATGCTTATCGAGCCCTATTTAACACTATTCAGTACCCCCAAGGGAAAGAGAAAGGAACTACTCCGACCCCCGTGACAAGTACTGCGGCCACCCAAACCCTCACGACAGACACTGCAGCTACTCCAACCCCAGCGACAAGCACTGCGGCCACCCAAACCGCCGTGACAGAGACTGCAGTTACTCCAACCCCGGTGATGAGCACTGTGGCCACCCAACCTGCCGCGACAGAGACTGCAGCTACTCCAACCCCGGTGATGAGCACGGCGGCCACCCAACCCGCCGCAACAGAGAATGCAGTTACTCCAACCCCGGTGACGAGCACTGCGGCCACCCAACCCGTTGCGACAGATACTGCAGCTGCTCCAACCCCGGTGATGAGCACGGCGGCCACCCAACCCATTGCGACAGATACTGCAGCTGCTCCAACCCCGGTGATGAGCACGGCGGCCACTCAAACCCCCACGACAGGCACTGCAGCTACTCAAACCCCAGTGCCAAGCGTTGCAGCTGAACCAGAGGACCAACCTGTGCCAGTATCAGTCGCCCCTATACGCAAGAAGAAATCATGGAAGAGAAAGTCAACTCGTTTAGAAAGAGATTACGATGAACCAGGGCCATCACGAGAAGAGGAGGAGGAGGAGGAACCATGTGTACAAGAAACGGAAACTACCCGATCCCTATCCTTGAGTGAGTTGCGGGATATACGGAAAGACTTCGGGCGTCATTCAGGTGAGCACGTTATCACCTGGCTGCTCCGATGCTGGGATAATGGGGCCAGTAGTTTGGAATTAGAGGGGAAGGAAGCCAAACAACTGGGATCCCTCTCTAGGGAAGGGGGCATTGATAAAGCAATTGGAAAAGGAACACAAGCCCTCAGCCTCTGGAGGCGGCTCCTGGCCGCGGTGAGAGAGAGGTATCCCTTCAAAGAAGATATTGTATTTCGCCTAGGAAAATGGACGACCATGGAGAAAGGCGTTCAGCATCTAAGGGAATTAGCCGTGCTTGAGGTGGTTTATGGTGACCTGGACGATCAACGGTCCTCCAAAGATCCAGATGAAGCCGAGTGCACACGACCCATGTGGCGGAAGTTTGTACGGAGCGCACCATCCTCGTATGCAAACTCATTGGCAGTGATGTCCTGGAAAGATGACGAGACACCAACGGTGGCTGAGTTGATTGATAGACTCCGGGAATATGAAGCGAATCTCTCTTCCTCGCTCGTCTCTGCTGTTGAGAAACTGTCCCGAGAGTTCCAGCAACTCAAAGAAGATATGTCCTACTCCCCACCAGTACGGACCAGTATCTCAGCCATTAGGAGTAATCGTCCCTTGGCTCAAGAGAAGGGATACACACGACGGGGCACCCTATGGTTTTACCTGCGTGATCACGGAGAGGACATGAAGAAGTGGGATGGAAAACCTACCTCAGCCTTAGAGGCACGGGTACGTGAGCTGCAAGGGAGAACAATTACTCAGGGAAGTTTCTCCAGGAGAGCTGCTGCCCCAGTTTCCCGTAAGCAATTCTCTAGACAGAGGAGCAGAAGTGCTGATGGCCTGACTGATCTTAACAGAGACACCCGTGATTCATATCTACCGGAAGTGAGTGATGAATACTATGATCAGGACTAGGGGGGCCCTGCCTCCAGCCAGGTGGAGGAAAGGGATAACCGGGTTTACTGGACTGTGTGGATCCGATGGCCTGGCACATCTGACCCACAGGAATATAGAGCTTTAGTGGACACCGGTGCACAGTGTACCTTAATGCCATCAAACTATATAGGGGCAGAACCCATCAGCATTGCTGGAGTGACAGGGGGATCCCAAGAGCTAACTGTATTGGAGGCCGAAGTGAGCCTAACTGGCAATGAGTGGCAGAAGCACCCCATTGTGACTGGCCCCGAGGCTCCGTGCATCCTTGGCATAGACTATCTCAGGAGGGGGTATTTCAAGGACCCAAAAGGTTACAAGTGGGCTTTTGGTGTAGCTGCCTTGGAGACGGCGGAAATTAAACAGCTGTCTACTTTGCCTGGCCTCTCGAAGGACCCTTCTGTGGTGGGGTTGCTGAAGGTCAAAGAACAACAGGTGCCGATCGCCACCACAACAGTGCACCGACGGCAATATCGCACCAACAGAGACTCTCTGATCCCTATCCACGGGCTCATTCGTCGACTGGAGAGCCAAGGAGTCATCAGTAAAACCCACTCACCCTTTAACAGTCCCATATGGCCAGTCCGGAAGTCTAATGGAGAGTGGAGGCTAACGGTAGACTATCGTGGCCTGAATGAAGTCACTCCACCGTTGAGTGCTGCTGTGCCAGACATGCTAGAACTTCAATATGAACTGGAGTCCAAGGCAGCCAAGTGGTATGCCACAATCGATATCGCTAATGCATTCTTCTCAATCCCTCTGGCAGCAGAGTGCAGGCCACAGTTTGCTTTTACTTGGAGGGGGGTCCAGTACACCTGGAATCGACTGCCCCAGGGGTGGAAACACAGCCCTACCATTTGCCATGGACTGATCCATAATGCTTTGGAACAAGGTGGAGCTCCCGAACACCTACAATACATTGATGACATCATCGTGTGGGGCAATACAGCAGAAGAAGTTTTTGAGAAAGGGAAGGAAATAGTTCAAATCCTCCTGAAAGCTGGTTTCGCCATAAAACAAAGTAAAGTTAAGGGACCTGCACGAGAAATCCAGTTCTTAGGAATCAAATGGCAGGATGGTCGTCGTCAGATCCCCATGGATGTGATCAACAAAATAACAGCCATGTCTCCACCAACCAGCAAAAAGGAAACACAAGCTTTCTTGGGCGTTGTGGGTTTTTGGAGAATGCATATTCCACACTACAGCCTGATCGTAAGCCCCCTCCATCAAGTGACCCGGAAAAAGAATGATTTCAAATGGGGCCCTGAACAACAACAAGCCTTTGAACAGATTAAACGGGAAATAGTTCATGCAGTAGCTCTTGGGCCAGTCCGGGCAGGACAAGATATTAAAAATGTGCTCTACACCGCAGCCGGGGAGAATGGCCCTACCTGGAGCCTCTGGCAGAGAGCACCAGGGGAGACCCGAGGTCGACCCCTAGGGTTTTGGAGTCGGGGATACAGAGGGTCCGAAGCCCGCTATACTCCAACTGAAAAAGAGATATTGGCAGCATATGAAGGGGTTCGAGCTGCTTCAGAAGTGGTTGGTACTGAAGCACAGTTGCTCCTGGCACCCCGACTGCCAGTGCTGGGCTGGATGTTCAAAGGAAATGTCCCCTCTACACACCATGCAACTGATGCTACGTGGAGTATATGGGTTGCACTGATCACCCAGCGGGCTCGAGTAGGAAACCCCAGTCGCCCAGGAATCTTGGAAGTGATTATGGACTGGCCAGAAGGCAAAGATTTTGGAATATCACCAGAGGAGGAGGTGGCACGTGCTGAAGAAGCCCCACTGTATAACACACTGCCAGAAGATGAGAAGCAATATGCCCTGTTTACTGATGGGTCCTGTCGCCTTGTGGGAAAACACCGGAGATGGAAGGCTGCTGTATGGAGTCCTACACGACAAGTAGCAGAAACTGCTGAAGGAGAAGGTGAATCGAGCCAGTTTGCAGAAGTAAAGGCCATCCAGCTGGCCTTAGACATCGCTGAACGGGAAAAGTGGCCAGTGCTCTATCTCTATACTGATTCCTGGATGGTGGCAAATGCCCTGTGGGGCTGGCTACAGCAGTGGAAGCAAAGCAACTGGCAGCGCAGAGGCAAACCCATCTGGGCTGCCGCACTGTGGCAAGATATTGCTGCCCGGGTAGAGAACCTGGTTGTAAAGGTACGGCATGTGGATGCTCACGTCCCCAAGAGTCGGGCCACTGAAGAACATCGAAACAACCAGCAGGTAGATCAGGCTGCCAAGATTGAAGTGGCTGAGGTGGATCTGGACTGGCAGCATAAGGGTGAACTATTTCTAGCTCGGTGGGCCCATGACACCTCAGGCCATCAAGGGAGAGATGCAACATACAGGTGGGCTCGTGATCGAGGGGTGGACTTGACCATGGACGTTATTGCGCAGGTTATCCACGAATGTGAAACATGTGCTGCAATCAAGCAAGCGAAGCGGGTAAAGCCTCTGTGGTATGGGGGACGATGGCTGAAATATAAATATGGGGAGGCCTGGCAAATTGACTATATCACACTCCCACAGACCCGCCAAGGCAAGCGCCATGTTCTCACCATGGTAGAAGCAACCACCGGCTGGCTGGAAACATATCCTGTCCCCCACGCCACTGCCCGGAACACTATCCTGGGTCTCGAAAAACAAGTCCTGTGGCGACATGGCACCCCAGAGAGAATTGAGTCAGATAATGGGACTCATTTCCGAAACAACCTTATAGACACCTGGGCCAAAGAGCACGGCATTGAGTGGGTGTATCACATCCCCTATCACGCACCAGCCTCTGGGAAAATCGAAAGATACAATGGACTATTAAAGATGACACTGAGAGCAATGGGGGGTGGAACATTTAAACACTGGGATACACATTTAGCAAAAGCCACCTGGTTAGTCAACACAAGGGGATCTGCCAGGCGAGCTGGCCCGGCCCAATCAGAATCCTTACGTACTGTGGAAGGGGATAGAGTCCCTGTAGTGCACATAAAAAATATGCTGGGCAAGACTATCTGGGTTATTCCTACTTCCAGCAGAGGCAAACCCACTCGTGGGATTGCGTTTGCTCGAGGACCTGGGTGCACTTGGTGGGTGATGCGGGAGGATGGAGGAGTTCGGTGTGTACCCCAGGGGGATTTAATTCTGGGTGAAAACAGCCAATGAACTGAATAATATGCTGTTAATTGTAATATGATGTTGTATGTCATCACTACTATGGTTGCATCAGTGGAATGTTATCATGGTGGGAATCTCCCAATTAATGATAATAGCAAATGAACTTTCAATGGAACCGAGCAGAGTGCAGCAGTGAGAGAACAGGAACTACCAGTGCAGCGGTGATGGAACAAGGACTGACATGCAACAACCTGACCCCACGCACACCGCCGCACCGAAGGACCCTTACAAGAGATGAAATCCAAAGTCATGGACTAAATGAACTCAATGGACATTTCACAGGCATTCTACAGGGGTGTTCCATAAACTAGTGGAATGATAAATGAAAATCTGTATATATATATATTGTTAAAGGATAAGAAGATGGATAGGGATTATTGAAGTTGTACTGAATAGTATGGGACCTGAGCATGATGTCAATGATATGGAATAAGGGGTGGATACTGTCATGGTTTCAGCTGCGATAGAGTTAATTTTCTTCACTCTAGCTGGTATAGTGCTGTGCTTTGAAATTAGCATGGAAAAAAACCTGTTGAGATAACACACAGATGTTTAGGCTGTTGCTGGGCAGCGCTGATACTAGTCAAGGACATGTCTAGCTTCCCATGCTCTGCTGGGTGCACAAGAAGCCGGGAGGGGAGGGGGCACAGCTAAGAGAGTGGATTCAAACTGACCAAAGGGATATTCCATATCATGTAACGTCATGCCCAGTATGCTACCTGGGAGGGGCTGGCCGGGGGAGGGAGGGAGCAATCGCGGCTCGGGGACGGGCAGCGTCGGTCGGCGGGTGGTGAGCGGTTGTATCGTTCGTGTTTCTGCGTTTTTGTTCCCTGTTCTCCCTTTCCTCCCTTTTCCCTTTTATTATATTAACCTTACTGTCATTATTATCATAATCATTTATCATCATCATTCTATTGTAGTTATTAAACTGTGCTTATCTCAACCCACAAGTTCTTTTGCTCGTCCGATTCTCTTCCCCATCCCACAGGGGTGGGGGGGGGGGTGAGCGAGCGGCTGCGTGGTGTTCAGTTGCCAGCTGAGGCTGAACCACGACAGGAAAGTGAAGACAAGGGAAAAAAAAACCTGAATAACCTGAAAAAGAACACCTACTCCAGCCCACCAAGCACCGGTCACCTTGCCTGACTCACCTCCAGGGCCCAGATCACGCTCGGCTCATCGCTTAGCGCCCTCGGATCACAAAAAAAAAAAGAGTAAAACCCATAATGGAGCCCTATAGCCATCAGTCACATCTTCCCTCCAGTACTACACAGACTCACCTTCTTCCAGCGCTCCCCTGGGCTCTCCTCCGTTGCCCTGCACGACTCATCCACCTGCACCTGGAAAAACAGTGTTACTGAACAAGTCACCTGGAGGCACAGCAACAGCTTAACCATTCCACAGCTCTTGCGCCCCCGTAGGAATACCATCTAGAGCCCAACTACAGCCTGCCGTTAAAGGAAATGCGTTAAATCAAACGTTAAGCCCTCGCACGTACAAGCCGGAACAGCAAACCCACGGCACGCTCGCGCACCCAGGGCGCAGCCCGACGGAGGTCCACGGGCACCTCGCCGGTTTGATGCGGAGCCGCCCAGCATCCCTGCGAGCACAGCTGCAGGCGCAACAGCAGTTTCACCTACAGCCATCTCAGCGCGCAGCGCTTCTGAAGCTTTAAGCTGAAAGCCCTACCTTGACCCTTGGCCACACTAGAAGCGAGCCGTGGCTAGGACTCCACAGAAACACAGCAACACAAATTGCACACCCACAGCGGCGACAGCCTTGCAGCTATTTAGACCAGGAACAACAGAGAAAAGTAAAACAGCTTCATCACCCGCACGGGAAAAGCAGCAGACGGAGACAAAGGGTCAGCATTCACAGCCCTTACAGAACACAGGCGTTCTCTCTCCTTCCACTCCTAAACCCATCCCCACTCAGGTCTAAGTATCACAGCCCTGCTGGGGCAATATCGAGAGCGGGGAACAAGAGCCCTGCCGCCGGCCGTTTGTGCGGCAGGACACAAAAACAGAGGGACATGTTTTGCCACACACAACCCTGAATCTCCTGAAAATTTATGTTTACCAAAAATAGCCATTTGGAACATATTCCCAAAAACATTCGGCAATGAAACGCTTACGTGCTTGACACCCGCACATTTTTGGGGAACTTGCTATTTGCTTCCTGGTTTTGCTGGTCTTCCCTCAGAAGTTCTACCTGCAGCCAAGTTATTCCCACCCGCCCGACCGGTTCAACCATTCACCTTCCTGGTATTACCAGCACATTGACACAGGCGAGGAACTTAACTGCTCTTCTAAAACTATCCAAATGACAATCACAGCCCTGAAAGAGGAGTGGAAGAGAAGAAAAGGAGAGATCAGGCAGCAAAGATGCCCTGCAGGCTGCTGCCAGCCAACACTGCACTCTTTTGTTAAAGCCACCCCACCCCCCCAAACGCAAAAAAAAAGCCCCATGACTTTGTGGAGTGCGGTTTTTTTTTCTTTTCCGCAGTCCTTCTGGAGCTCATCCCTGTCTCAGCATCTTGTCTTGTCAGAGCATGAAGATGCAGATGATCTGTATCCCGACGACATCTGCATGGGATGAATACATTTTCAGAAATAGACCAGATCTGTGAGACTCCTGTCACCTTTGTGGTTTTAATAATCATAACTCAATTTTGTCGACTGACACACTTGTGAGAACTAACTTTGAAACTTAGCCTCTCCTTGGGGAAAAAAACGTGTTAGACACCAAATGAAACTGATTCAGAGCTCCGAACCACGATGGAGCCGATAGAGCTGCTGTGACTTAGTTTGTATGATTAATTAATTGGTTAATAACTATCCTAAGCAGCACAGAAAGAAGAGCTGGACCCAAAGAGGGTGCGCTACGCTGGATCCAAAAAGCACCCTTCCTCCAGAGACCCGCCTCAGGTGGCGAGTTCGCTCTGGTGCATGCCGGCCTCCCGAACTTCGGGGTCCGATGTGACCGGACCCCCACCTCCGGGGAGGGTCCGCGTACCCTGCCCAACCCCTGCTTTCCCCTGCAGCCCCCAATGCCCCCACCCCAACCCCCCAGCCTGCACAAGCAGCCAAACCGGCTTCTGCTTTTGGCCCCCAAACCAGCTCACTTTGGGACCGTTTCTGAGCTAAAAAGCCCAGCTGCTGAGCCTGTTCTCAAGTCCCAAAAATGCAGCACTCGACCTCTGCTCCTCAGCCCAAAACCACACGACTTAGTCCCCTCGGTCAGGCCCTCAAAACGCACGACTCGATCTGTTTCAGGGCCCCGGCGTCAGCCACAGGAGCCTGCTCTCACGGCCCAGGAACAGAAGAGCTGCGCTCTCCCCGCTCAGGGACCAAACCAGCTGAGCCTGGCTGCGTCCCGGCCCCCTCCGCAGTCCCCACGGGCAACGCTCAGGGCCGCGGAGAGCGCAGCCACCCCGCAGCCCCGCACCCCCACGGCCCACGCGGGCACTGTCGGGGAGGCCTCGGGAACTGAACTGCGCGGGCCCGGCCCCGCACCCCGGCGGGGCAGCCCAGCGCCGGCCCGGCAGCGCTTTCCTCCTGCTCTCGCAGGCCTCGTTTCCCCGGCACCGCCGGGCCCGCACCCCAACCCCACAGGGGGCCGGGCCCAGCCCGCCTCCAGCAAACCGCGGCGGCAGCAGCCGGGGTCCCTGCCTGCCTCGCGGGCAAGGGGGGACCCGCCCGGCACCGCAGGGGCCCCCGCCGGGGTCGCCGCCGCCGCCCGACCCCGACGAGGAGCAGCCGAGAGCCGGGTGGGGCTGCCCCTACTTCCCCACGGCCGGGCACGGGCTCGGCCCCAAAACCCAACCACCGACCCACGACAGCGCTCGGCCCGGGGCCGCTGCTGCCCGCAACCCCCCCCCCCGGGGACTCCGCGGACCGGGAGACCCCACAGCCGAAACCCGCCGCCCCACAGCGCGCCCAGCCACGCACGCGGCTCCTCACCTGCCCCCCGGCGCGGCTCCGGCTGCCCCACGGCCCGGCACGGAGCCGAACCCGGCCACCGGACCATCCGCCGCCCCCCCGCAACCCCCGGACGCTCCGGGCCGGTTCTCGTCCCTTTTCGCTCCGACGCCTCGAGCCGAGCCGGCCCCGCTCCTCCGAGCTACCGGCGGTGCCCGCTCTGCTGCTCGGGGCCGGGCCCTGTTCTCGCCCGGACGCGAGAAGCCGCCCCGGGGTCTCCTCGGTGCGTCCAGCCCCGTGCCGTGCCGGAGCGGGGAGAGCCGGGTACGAGCGCGGAGCCCTGGGGCAGGGGTTGCCCCAGTGCCGCCGACGGTGTGGGGGTGTGTGTCGTCGTCCCCCGCCCCACGCGGGGGGCGCACACACGGTACACCCGCGGGCAGGGGCATCCCCGGGGAGCCGTGCGGCCGGGCTGCGCCGTAGGAGGGGAAGGTGATGTTGGTTTCCCATTTTCCCCGCAGCCTGATCCTCCCCCCTCCCCCGTACTGAGTTGCCCCCCCCGCCCACCCCTTCCCGCGCGTTACAGCCCGCGAAAAAGCTTTTAACAACCCCATCGACAACACTCCCTTTATCCCTCTTCCAGCAGCAGCAGCAGCGAGAGATTAAGCCAACTGCAGCAGAGAGGAGGAAGGCAAGGAGAGCCTTTTCAAGCAAGGGCAGGACAAAAATGCACGGCGTGGACAGGCACAGGAGAGGCTGCGTTATCTGGAAAGCACAACACCTACCCAAGGGCAGAAAATAAGGAACGAATCGTTTCCAAGGAGCTGCAGCAGACAGGTCACCTTTTTCTTTATTGCTCTCCTGCCCTTTGTTATCCAAAGCGATAGGCTTCACCACCGGGCAGAAAATAGCTGCCTAGATTTACACGGACAACCAGAAACAATCAAGCCACCCAGGAAAAAGTTCACAGCAGAGGTATAACACATCAGCAGCTAAAACATTTGTTACGCAGGCACAACCAGGCACTAAACAAAGGCTTTCCAACATTGGAGATCTAGAACAGGTAGACATTAGCACAGAAGCGCAAGGGGCTCCGTCACCCTGCGCAAATCTCCCCGTGCCTACACACGCACACGTTCAGAAGTTTTTTATCAGAAAACGCCTGACTGAGCCATTTGCCACAGTCACGAGACTCACGACATGACACACGAGGTGGGCCCAGAGTTTTAAGGCAAAAATACCTCCCCCGCCCCCCACCCGAGATCTTTCAGGCTCCAGACCTGCCATCTCCCCGCACCAAACCTCCCCGGCCAAAGGGTTTCAGGTGGCCCAAAACACAGTACACAGAAAATAAAAGGGGAAAGCCCTACATTGTGCAAAAGCGAACGATGCCCGACCAGGGCTTCTCTGCGGGGCCCGAGCTCGGCACGGAGCCCCCCCCGGCACGAGCCCGGCCCCGGGGCCGGCACGGAGGAGCCAGCCCCCCCCCGGCACGAGCCCGGCACGGAGGAGCCAGCCCCCCCCCGGCACGAGCCCGGCACGGAGGAGCCAGCCCCCCCCCCGGCACGAGCCCGGCCCCAGGGCCGGCACGGAGGAGCCAGCCCCCCCCGGCACGAGCCCGGCCCCAGGGCCGGCACGGAGGAGCCAGCCCCCCCCCGGCACGAGCCCGGCCCCGGGGCCGGCACGGAGGAGCCAGCCCCCCCCTCCCCCGCCCGGCCCCGGGGCCGGCGCGACGGAGCTCCCCCCGCCCGGCACCGAGCCCGGCCCGGGCCGGCGACGGAGGCCCCCCCCGCCCGGCCCAGGGTCGGGCCCGCACGGAGCCCCCCCCACCCCCGGCCCACACGGAGCCCCCACCGCTGCCCGAACTCACCCACCAGCGCTCTCCGGCCCCCGGCTACGGCCGCGCTGCTCTCTCAGGCGGCTGCCGCAGACGAGGATCGGGAGCCGCCAGGCCTCCAGGAGTCCCGAGGGGATGCCGGCCACCGCAGGGGATGGCTGCCTGCGGCCGGACTGCCGCGGCGCTCCCCGCCCAGCTCCGAGCAGTCTCCGCCGGCCACGGGCTTCCCACGCCGGGCCGCAGAGGGGCCCCGGCACCGCAAAGAGACCCCTCGCGACCCGGCCGCCCCACGCACCTCTCCCACCTCCGCTCCGCCGCGCACGCGCCACCGGAAGCCCGGGCCCCGCGGGGCGGCCCTTAGAGGGCGGCCGGAAGGACCGGCCCCCACCGGCCCCGCCCCCGCGCCGGACCGCCCCCGCGCCCAGCCGGTGAGCGCCAGCGCCCCCTGCTGGCCGGGCCGCGCTCAGCTCGCGAGGGCGCCGAGGGCCGGGCGGGGCGGGACGCGCCGGCTCGGGGCCGGCTCCTTTCGGGGCGAGCGGGCGAGCGAGAGACCCCTGCGGGCCCCGGTCACGGCCGGGCAGAGCCGCGCGCCCTCCGGGAGCGGCTGAACGGGGCTGCCGCTCGTGACACGTACCGAGCCGTCCGCGACGGGAGCGAGCAGAGGAGGAAGGGGCCGGCGGCCGCGGGGCCCTGCCCGCAGGCACGGGGGGGGGGTGCGGGCTGGGGCCCGTGGGGCCGCCCTGCTGGGCCGCTGCCCTGCGCCGCACCGCGCTGGGGGCTGGGGCCCGACCGGCGCCGGGGGACCGGGGGCAGCCACGAGCAGGGGGCCTGAGCTTAGCCACGGCCTGCAAAACACCCCGCAGCGTGAGACGCTGCGAGGCCAAGGTGGTCCTTGGCAATGGGGGCGCCTGGGCTCGGCCTCCGCCGTACCCGTCCTGGGTCTGCGTGGCGTTCCAGGGGAACGGTGTTCTCCTTGTGCGGAAGGTGGGCTGGCCGTTCGGCCGTGCCCCGGCCGTTACCGATACTGCCAGAGGCGCTCGCACGCTCTGGCCCGTTACTGCTGCGGTACCGCGCCGTAGCCGAAAGAAGAGGTGTTGTGTTTTCTCACAGAAAAGCCTCCTACGGTCAGTGGAAGAAATAACCTCCTTCCGTGGCACTGACTCTTTTCGTCCAGTCCATAGCCGGCTTTCGGCTTTTGTCTTTACAGCATTCAGTTTGCTTTCTGCCAAGCTTTCTACCTGCTGTGAAACATTTGGATGGTTTTTTCCTGTTGCTTTTTTTCCCCCCTACTTGCTCCACAGCTCCCACACCAACCACCCAGCGCGGCTCGCCTTTCAGCCCCCAGACCCAGGAGCCTTGCCCTGGGACGGCCCGTACATGTCAGCAGAGTTGTTCCAGCTCTCACCCTGTCCCTACCCAGCTGAGGACGTCTGTGTCCGTGAGAGACACCCAGACACTGCCCCTGCAGCGTGGCAGTCCCCTGCCCCGTCAGTGAAAACTGCGGCAATATCGGCTAAGTTTAAAAGCGTCGGCAGGAGGTGCAGGATACGTAAATAAAGCGGCGGTTGGCTGCCGGGTACGGGTGCGATATAAATACATTTTGTTTACAGGCCTTCGTGCCTATTCAGCGTTGAACGGCACCGCAGCCCACCCACCCCGGGGCTCACGGGGCTCGGAGAAGGGTCTCTCCAAGGGCACAACCTAAGGCAGCGCAGGAAGCCCAGCTGCCACGCTCCCAGTCGCTACGGGACGCTTGCTTACAGCTACACCGACGAGGGTGCGGATGAGGCTGGAACTAGCAGAAATGCTGACTCTTCTGGCCTTTTATTTGCGGAAGGCACAGCGCGCGAGCCTCGGCGGCTCACAGGAGAAGCGTGCGGCGCTGCCGGACTCTCATTCTCAGCTCACGTACTACTGCCAAAGCTCCTGCCCTGTGCTGTGCCAGATGCCGGCTGGCGTGAGCACCTGGGCTCCTGAGGGACCCCCTTGTCCTGAGAGCCAGAGGTACTCGCTTCCCTTTGCATGAGGCCTGTAGGAGATAGACCCTGCAATTTAAAAAATCTGTATCAAACGTGGCAGACTCAAAGGGGGGCATTTTAAAAAAGGCAGGTTTGTTTTCTTTTTTAACTTTACGATCTACAGCCTAGCAAAGAGATCCCTTTCAGTGTCAGTCGCTTGGCCTTCTCCCCTACTGACGAGGTCCCAGCCTCCCGGTGAGATCTCGCTGGAGATATTCTCAGTTTCCCTCAGGTACGGGGCTGCCCTGGCCCGAGGCCAGCGAAGAAGCTGACTTTGCCCGTGCCTGAATCAGCAACACGTCCAGCAGGCGACTTGCAGAGCCCAGGGAACCCTCGTAAAGAGGTCTGGGGGTGGGCCGCGCCACATCTGCGGCATCGGCCGTGGGAAAGGACCGGCGCAGTAAAGCAGGTGGGTGAAACCGCGGTCCGCGCCAATACGTGCTGCTGCCTGGGGCATCGCTTTGCTGCAGGTCAAGTCAGATGCTCTCTGTAAGAGTCAGTCAGGGCAAAGGCAGCAGCAGATGTCTTTTCTGCTCATTTTAACAAAGGCTGGACGGAGCCCATAGAGGAAGGCACTACGCGTCTTGCTGGGTCTGTTTGCCTGCCTTCTCGTAAGCCGTCGCGGAAACTTGCACGAGCAAAGCCTGTGCAAGCTGATGACAGCCACGCACGGTTGAAGAGGGAGCAGACGGTGAGAGCAGAGGTGCGCGCTCAGGCTGTGCGCTGGAAGCTAATGCTAATGCTGCAAAATAAAGAGTGGATTTTCTTTTTTGGGTTTAGGTGAGCGCTAAACATGACATGTGCGTGTGTGCGTGTGTCTCTCGCAGGTTTTTGTCATACACCCCACCCCCCCGCCCCAAAAAAACCACCCGCACATGCCACGCGTTAAACAGTGGTTTTCCATTGTACTTAGACGTGCTTACATAGGTGTGTTGGTTTTTTCTTTTTTAATGCAGAAACAGCAATACGATAGATTTAATACAGCTAGCAATTAGATGGGTGTAGCTTTAGAGCGTCGGCTGTTTACAAAGCAACTGCACACCTTCTTTAACTCACAGTTTAAACAGGTAAACTTGCAGTGCATCACACGTGCTTTGTACAGTCACGGTCCACACGGCAGGCCAGATGCTTCACCCTGCCTTGTCCTTGTTCCCCCGACTCCGACGGGACCGCCGAGGCCATCCTGGGGACAGCGCCGCTTTCTAGCAGCTGGGTTGCTTGCCTGGACGCCCCACAGACAAACAGTCATTTCCCCACTGAACCTCTTCTCAAATATTTTCCTAGCCCTGCAGGCCCCAGGTCCTTTGGTTCATATTTCCTTTTTTCCGGGCTTGATGCACAGGACCGACGATTTCCAGAAATAGAAACAGAGGCTGATTCAGTCCAGGCTAAACATTCTCTGACCTAAACCAAACTGCCTTCGAAGAGATAGCTGTACTGTAGGCACCACCTCGGGAACAGAAGTTGCCCTGTCATTAAAAAAAAAAAAAAGAAGAAAAACAAGGCATTTCAGGCTGAGGAGGCTGAACGGTGTGCTGGGGGCAGTGGGGGGTTGGAAAGAAACAGTTCAGACGATTAGAGTGAGCTTAGCGTTGCAAAGCGTGCCATTATTTTTAATTTGGCAGTCAGAAGAAAATAGATTCTGACACTGATTTCCTGTGTGCTGCGGGAGTTCTCTCCTCAGCATTCCTGTGCACCATTTTACTTTTGTGTCCCGTCCGCTTCGCTTTTGTGCTGTAGCTCTCCGGTTCTAGCTACGCTTCCCACCACCCCCATTACGCTTTGACAAGCCCAGCTCTCACTGTGCTTCCCTTCCCTTCCCTTCCCGTATGCGCGTGCAGGGAAAAGCCCGCGCGTCTGCCACTACAGGACACGCTCTGGGGGGCAGGAGAGATGACGACGCTCCCTGACAGAGGACACAGCTGAGGGGCGGTCCGCCGGGGCCGGGGAGATGGCAGCACCTTCCCTCAGCTGCCCCATCCGAGCACAGGTGCAGGTGCGCACTGAGGAGAGACAAGCAGGCAGGAGCCGCAGAGCGAGAGAGAAAATAAAATTCACGGGTGGGTGCTACTTGCGTCTCATTTTTAGCGCAAGACATTAATTCTCAGCACATTCTTGGAGCTGCCCCTTTGGGACTCACGGAGAAGAGGGAGGTTGGCCACGCGGTGCAGCCCAGCTCTGCTTCCCCTAAATGGTTTTACTGTTCAGGTGTTGCCCTAATCTGGCCGGTACCCCCGCAAAGAGTTTGGGATTTCTGCTGCCTCTCCGGGCCAGCCACAGACCCCGACTTCATCGCAGCGAATGACCCTGCACTCGTCAGAGCGGTTGCCGAGTCACATCCCGCTGCCTTCCCTGCAGAACTGGAGACCCTTTTTCAGCCCTTGCCCCCTCTTCTCTCAGCTCGTCGCCCGTCCCTTTACCAGTGCCGGCACCGATCCTGCCTCCAGCTCGCCCTGTCCCCACCTGCGAGCGCCCAACAGGAGCTAAATGTCTCCTCAAGGATGCACGGAAGAGACGCGCAGGTAACCCAGCACAGACCCCCTGCAAACATCTTCTTTCCATTTGCTTTCCTCTCCTGACACGAAGGGATGACTTAGGAAAAGCGTACTGCTCGCATTTCACCTGCACCGCTTCTACTTTCACTCTCGCTCTCCTTGGCAGTAATTAATAGCGGTGGCTGGGGGGGCTGGGGCATTCCCCCAAAGCGGCTGCGGTTACATCCGGGCGGTTGTGGCACTCCATTAGCTTTGTAATTTTTAAATCTAAATCTTCTGGAATTGTTAGTTCTGGTCAGGAATCACCCGTACCTGCAAATTTTCTTAATAGCTACGCTTGACCCCAGCCACTGTTTAACAGCTCACCTTTATTTCTCTTCATTTAAGAACCCAAAGCTTCGTTTACTGCTTGGGTTGGAAGCAGGAGCTGTCGCTGCCTCCGAACTTTCTAACAGCCCTGTTACAATTTCAGTACTACCCGCTCCCAATTTAGCTTTCCGGGTCGATTTTCATTCTAGATTCTAAAATTTCCTTATTTTGTTTCTGATCAGGAGTCATTAATGCCTGCAGTTGATTTAATAACGGCTGCATTTAGATTGAGCTATTAATGACTCGCAACTCTATTTATGGCATAAAAAAGGACTGCCTTTATTTTTTTTAATTACAGATTAGGAATAATGACTGCCTGGTTTGTTCAGTAATAGCTGCGATTAAATTGAGTCACGACTCCTCCCTAAATAATATGTGTTTATTTGCACTCTAACAATTTAACCTCCCCTTCACTGGTCAGGGGCACCGACAAGTGCCCGCGCGTACCTCCGCGCCCCCTGCGCCGGCTCCCCAGGGAGCAGCCTCGTACCCTGACCAGAGTCTGCAGCGGCCCGTTGTCGGCCCAGCTCCTCGCCCTCGAGCGGCGGATCCGCTGCTGCCCAGAGGGGACGGAAATGGCGCGGGGTAAATGATAATGTGAAATGATAAACGAATAAAATGATCTCACAAGGGGGAAGAAAACCAGCAAAGCAAAAACCAAACCCCAAACAGAACACCATACCACTAAACCGCCTCACCGCCCCCTCAGCGCCCAAAACAGCATCCCGGGAGAAAAAAAGCAAAGCAGGCCACAAGGGACCTTTCTAGTACAGATGCTGCCAAAGAGCGCCAAGCTCTGGAAGCCTTACCTCAGGCAACGCCTCCGCTTCTCTAAACGCCAGAGCACGCCTGCCCGGGGGGCTGAGACAGCCCCAGAGCTGCGACCGCCCGAGGGAACACGGGAGCCCCGGCGCCAGAGGAGCCCGGGGGCAGCGAGAGCTGCCCGAGCCCCGGCTGGGGCTCTTCGACCCCCGGGCCCCGCCCCCGCCCTTCCCACAGCGCCCCGCGAAAGGGGCGGGCCGAGCCCCCCGAGGGGGGAAGGCCCCGGGAGCCGTACGGGAGCCGCCTGGAGCTCCCGGCGCGGGAGGGGGGGGGAGAGAAAACACCCAAACCGAGCCCCCCCCGAGCGGAGCAAACACAGGCTCGGGCCGTTGCCGGGGGGCGGGGCCTGTCGCTAAGGGGAGAGAGCCGGCACCGCCCCCCGGGCCGTTGCCAGGGGGCGGGGCCTGTCGCTAAGGGGAGAGAGCCGGCACCGCCCCCCGGGCCGTTGCCAGGGGGCGGGGCCTTTCGCTAAGGGGAGAGAGCCGGCACCGCCCCCCGGGCCGTTGCCAGGGGCGGGGCCTGTCGCTAAGGGGAGAGAGCCGGCACCGCCCCCCGAGCCGTTGCCAGGGGGCGGGGCCTGTCGCTAAGGGGAGAGAGCCGGCACCGCCCCCCGGGCCGTTGCCAGGGGGCGGGGCCTGTCGCTAAGGGGAGAGAGCCGGCACCGCCCCCCCGGCCGTTGCCAGAGGGCGGGGCCTGTCGCTAAGGGGAGAGAGCCGGCACCGCCCCCCGGGCCGTTGCCAGGGGGCGGGGCCTGTCGCTAAGGGGATAGAGCCGGCACCGCCCCCCGGGCCGTTGCCAGGGGGCTGGGCCTGTCGCTGAGGGGAGAGAGCCGGCACCGCCCCCCGGGCCGTTGCCAGGGGGCGGGGCCTGTCGCTAAGGGGAGAGAGCCGGCACCGCCCCCCGGGCCGTTGCCAGGGGGCTGGGCCTGTCGCTAAGGGGAGAGAGCCGGCACCGCCCCCCGGGCCGTTGCCAGGGGGCGGGGCCTGTCGCTAAGGTGGGTGGGGCCAGGTGGGTCAGCCATCAGACCGCCTGCCCGCCCATCGCCGGGGGCGGGGCCCGTTGCTAAGAGCGTGGCGAGGAGTATCAGCACCACCCTCACCGGGCTATCGCAAGGGGTCAACACCTGTCGCTAAGGGCTGTGGTACACGGCTCCAGCCCCCACCAGGTAGCGGGGGGGGGGGTGTCACTAAGTGGCGTGGAGAAGTGAGCGCGGCGAAATGTCGCTCCAGCCCGTGCACGGCTGCTGGCTGCAGTACCGCGGTTTGGCCGCACGGTGGCGGCAGAGAGCAGAAAAGGGCGCCACTGCGCATGCGCGGCTGCCCGCCTGCAGTACCGCGCCTTGGTCGCACGGTGGCGGTAGAGAGCTAAAATGGCGCCACTGCGCATGCGCGGCTCCCCGCCAGCAGTACCGCGCCTTGGTCGCACGGTGGCGGTAGAGAGCTAAAATGGCGCCACTGCGCATGCGCGGCTGCCCGCCTGCAGTACCGCTGTTTGGTCGCACGGTGGCGGTAGAGAGCAGAAAAGGGCGTCACTGCGCATGCGCGGCTGCCCGCCTGCAGTACCGCTGTTTGGTCGCACGGTGGCGGTAGAGAGCAGAAAAGGGCGCCACTGCGCATGCGCGGATGCCCGGCTGCAGTACCGCGGTTTGGTCGCACGGTGGCGGTAGAGAGCAGAAAAGGGCGCCACTGCGCATGCGCGGCCGCCCGCCTGCAGTACCAGCATCTGCTTGCACGGCAACAGCAGCGGCCAGAGGAAAACTTCACCCTCGGGAACGGGCGGCTTCCCGTCTGCCGTACCCGGGTTTGATCGACCGGTGACTGCCGCGATCGGATAAGGGGCGGGTGGAAATCTCTACCAGGGTAGCGGAGCTCCCGCCTGCAGTCCCGGGGCTCGGTCGCTCGGTGAAAGCAGCGCGCCGAAAACAACAGGTGGCCAGTGCGCATGCGCGGCTGCCCGCCTGCAGTACCGCGGTTTGGCCGCACGGTGGCGGCAGAGCTAAAATGGCGCCACTGCGCATGCGCGGCTGCCCGCCTGCAGTACCGCGCCTTGGTCGCACGGTGGCGGCAGAGCTAAAATGGCGCCACTGCGCATGCGCGGCTGCCCGCCTGCAGTACCGCGCCTTGGTCGCACGGTGGCGGCAGAGAGCTAAAATGGCGCCACTGCGCATGCGCGGCTGCCCGCCTGCAGTACCGCGGTTTGGCCGCACGGTGGCGGCAGAGAGCAGAAAAGGGCGCCACTGCGCATGCGCGGCCGCCCGCCTGCAGTACCGCGGTTTGGCCGCACGGTGGCGGCAGAGAGCAGCAAAGGCGCCACTGCGCATGCGCACTGTCCTCCCGCCTGCCCCACTCGCCCCCACCCCACGCCCGAGGGAGGAGAAGCAGCACAAACCACCTGGGGAAAAAGGTCCCCTTTCCCACCCCCACACCCCCCCCGGAGTAAGCCCCATCAGTTGCTGTAGGCCTGCGGCATCAGGGCTGGGACAGGGAGAGCAGCAAGTCAACAGGTCCTGGGGGGTTAAAGAAGAAAATCCATCAGGGGAACACAGCTGCCCTTCTGAAGGCAGGCTGCCCGGGGTGAGGGGGGCAGCTGTGCGTCGGGGCACAGGGCAGCCAGGCAGACCAGATGCCAGCGGCTGCCCTGCAAAGGAGTTGTGCGCTGCTGAGCCTTGGGCTTCGTTGGCTTGGCAGCGCCTCGCCTCGCCACTGCTCATCCTGCGTAAGCACGAGGCTTCAGCGAGCACAGAACAGGAGGCCAGGGGAAGCGGGGGGGAGGAATGTCACCGGGGAAAAAAAGTCATGCAGGGGGGCCATCTCAGGGGACAGCGTCTGGGAGGGCACAGACACACGCAGAGGGAGGGCGGGGGAGGAGGCGGACACTGCCGGACAGGAGCATGTCTGGGCAGACACGCCATGGGGAACATGCATGGGGATGACTGACACCAGGGGGGTCCCCCCAGGATAATCCACAACGGGCAACTCACCTGGGCTTACCTGCAGCAGATGATCCGCTCCAGATAACCGACCCGCTCCGGAGAATCCATTCCGGATAAGCCCCAGCAATGCCCCTCAAACTGCTGCCGTTTCACCCCAAATTTTCCCCAATTTGGGGTTTTTGGGGCGGTCGTTTGGTGGTGGTGATTTCTGTTTGGATGGCTTGGCTTTTTTTGTTGTTGGGGGTTTTGGGGGTTTTACCTTATGGAAAAGCAAAAAAAGCCAAAGGAACAAAGTTGGGATTGCTTTTCCAAACGGTTCACTTCTGGGTCTCTTTGGCCCTTTCCACAACAAAGAAATCGGTGATTTTTGCTCCTGGTTTTGTGCATGAGAATGGTTAGTGGGGTTCCAACCCATCCAACCCCCCACCGCTTTTTTCCCCCCCCCCCTTCCTTTCCAGCTGCACAAACCCAGCAGGAGTGGGCTTTCCCAGGAGCCCCCAATTGTTTTCTTTCCCCCAAACCTGTTTGGGTGTTTTGCCTGTTTGGGGTTTTTCACCCCCCATTGCAGACCCAGACTCGGGGGCTTTGGGGGTGTTTGTCTGCCCTGGCAGCAGCTCCCAGGCGGCCTGCGCAGCCCCAGAGGGGGAAGTCCCCATCTGGGGGAATCGGCCCCAAATCGGGATGGGAGAGGGAGAACGGGAAAGGGGCAGCATTTGAAAGCGCTTTTGTGTCTTCAGTTGATTGGGGGGTGGGGGTGGGGTGTGTGTCCAATTTTTAAATCCTCTCTATAAACATCTCTATCAACATGGTTTCTTTGCATTTTAAAACCTTATATAGCATAGACATTTGCACTTGTGTGTCTGCTTACACATCCTTACAGAGTACATCTATAGTTTATATATACTATCTATTTTACATTTACATACAACACCTGTTTAGACTTAGCTATTAAATTTACACTTACACCTACTTAGGCTATTTACACTTACACAGCATATCTATTTACACATACCTGTTCAGACTTCCATATTAACACGTATATAAACCACCTATTTAGGCTAGCTATCTGCTTACTTACCCTTTGACACTTCAATCTTTTTCGACTTCTCTATTTAGACATCTACTTACAGTTATACCTAGGCTTATTTCACTCTATATAACCTCTATTTAGATTACACATCTGCTTAGACTATGTAACACACACTAAGCGTAGATGCTCGCTCTAGTCAGACTTTCTTCTGCTTTGAATTCCTTCATCTATCCTTTTTCTTCATTTTAAACTCCTTTATTTTTTAATTTAGATATTTAGACAGTCGCGTTACTTTTGTGGTTTAAAACCCTGTATCTCGATGTAGAATTTTTGTATCCTGAAATACGTTATATAATATAGGAGAGAGAAGTTCTTATTTTAAAATCCCTTTATACATCTATCAATTAATATGACATGTCAATATATATAAAATAAGAGGTTTTTGTAATAGCCCCCCTCAATTTTCAGGCATTTTGGGGCTGCAACCCCCCTTTTTGGGGGGGAACCCCTACATGACGCCCCCACTCACCTGTTCCTCTGACGCATTATCAGCTCCCCCAGTGACACCGGGGCGCCCCGCATGACATCATCACACCGCCCCCCCCCCCCCCCCCCCCAATTTTATTCACCCCCAAGAAGGGCACTAAACAAGGGAATCTACTCCAACCTGCAGCTCATTACTTTAATAGTGCCATTTACAAAGGTACACACACACACACACACCCCACCCCCCAGAAAAGGGGGAGCTCTGCTAAAATCTAAAAGGTGGGGCAGCCCCCCAAACAGCTGCAGCCCCACCAGCCCCTGTCCGCAGGCTAGCGGCCGCCCCACGGCGGAGCGGGAGCGTGCCAGAGGACGGTGTCACGTCTCTCTCGGGCTCTGCTCGGACATGTTCCCGCGCTGGGACGGGCTCCCCGGGGCGACAAACAGCCCCGGCCCCTGGGGGCCCCGACTCTCCCCACCAGGCAGCCCTCGCGGCCGCACCTGCGGGGCACCCGCTGGAGACAGAGCCGGGAGCCCCCAGGCAGAGGGATGGCCCCTTACCTTCACCACGCTTAACGACCGGCAGGCAAACCCGGGCCGGGGGGCATCTCTTGAGCATCACGAGACACTGAGAAGACATCTGAAAAACAGAAATCCCAAACTATATTTCAGCACGTGAATAAAATAGCACAGAAGAAAATGGAGGAACTCAGTCAGCACAAGGGATAGGAAGGAAATTGAGCCGCAGCAAGATTCTGGGCAAACGGGTCACGTCAAAACACAACACCTCCTTTAAAAGCTAGAGGGACTGGAACACTTGAAAACGGTATTAAGACTAACCGATACCGTTTTGAACAGATTCTTCGCGTAACACTGAACGCTCTGGCTGGTGCTGGAAAACGTCTCATCCCTTCCTTACGGCACCGCTGCGGGGAGATAACCCCGTGAGGCTGCGGGGCAAAGTTGTACCGGAACCGGAACCTCCGCTTACAGATCCACCGCAGCAGCTACAGCCCTCGCCCTGCCGCCGCACGTCTTGCTGCCTGGCTCCATGAAGCCTGAAGCGAAGCGTCAAACTTGAAAGAGTAACGTAAAAAATTAAGAATAAATCTCAGTAATGCACTTTGTGCTGAGAAGGCGGGCGCGTGTTTACGCACATCCAATATGAGCGTCTAGGCTCTGAAAGCTTTCCATTTTCCTTCTGCGTTCATTTAACTCACACAGCCGTTCACACCCGCCATAAGATTATCTATCTCCAAAATACACAGCAGCAACGTGACTGGGGGGTTTTGGCGTGTTATGGAGTCGGGAGGGACGTCCGCCCAGCTGCCCCGCCCGAGAGATGCTGCTGAACTGCCAGGGAAACGCGCATCCAAAGCGAGACTGAAATAAAATACTTAAGAGCGCTCCCTCAAAATACCGGCAGGAAAAAACCGCCCCCACCCCAACATTCAGTCGCCCCTCGTTAAATATTTACAACAAATACCTACCTGCTTAATTACACCTAACAAATCATACGCTACATCTGCTCGGCAGTTACAGCTGAAACAGCGCAAGTCACGTCGTAAATCAGACGCTGTTAGCTTTTTTTAAACTTTCATTTATGACAGAAGAATCGGTGAGTTAAGAGATCCCCGATACGGTTTTAATTCTTTTGGGGAAAAAAAATACCACAACAAAAACCCACGCAAATCAAATCCCCAGTGTTGCAATACATGGGGCTACCAAGAAGGACCGGCAGATATGCTAATGCGTTTGGCTGTACTGAAGCATGCAGGGGAACCGTATTTTTATGGGATCTCGACTGTTACAACTGAGAACCCAAGCACTACCAATGCCATCAACATTTGGAGTATGTGCTGTGCTTGGATCTCCGCAAGGACCATTGATTTTTTCATCTTAGAAAAAAAAGCAGTACTTCGCAAGTCTTGTGCTGATGAGTTCTACTGACAAAGACATTGTCTCTAAGATGCACTCTGATGGCAAGTTCATAGAATGCAACCTCACTGAATAAGAAATATCTCAATTTTTCAAGATCTCTTCCTAACAAAAGTCACACTGTGGGGCTTTCAGATGGGCCAGATTATGAATCCTTTCACAACAAGAAACACACCAGCTAACCAGGATATTCTCGCAGTGGCCAGGTGCCTCTTCATCACGTGAAAAAAAAAACCAACAAAAAAAAACACCCCAAAAAACACCAGAGCCAGCAATAAGTATCACACGGGTCAACACAGCTCTCTTCCAGAGCACCCCCCTCATCAAAAGGAACATGCCCATCGGCTCACCTGCTCTGCACAGGTTCCAGCATCACACCCCGCTTCCGTCATCGCTTGTGGCACCAAATGTATCAACACACAGTAAACTACCGTTACGCTCGTGAGAAATCACCGCCCCGTGACTTCCTCATTACTACCCAGCTCGCTTCTAATGCTCATACGCCGTTCCAAAGACGGCCCACGTGTTACCTACAAAACTGAAGAGCTCGACGACGGACCACAGCATTCTCTGGTCTCAGATGCTGGCCGCTGCCCCACCTTCTCAGACCTCTCATAGGCACGCGGCAGCACCGCTCCGAGCCTGCCAGCGGCACCTGCAAAAAGCCAAGCGAAAAGGCACCTCCCGAGATGCTGCCCGATGCCACAGCCTGCCCGCACCGATCCCCGTCTCGCACCCCTTTCCCTCGACAGCCTCCCTCCCAGCCTACGCCACTTCCAGGTGCCGTGTCCAGCTCGCCCGCCGTCCGTAACACCCAAACAACACGCATTGCTTATAACTTCCCCAGCAACACAACACCTCAGAAAAGAGCTGCTACTTCAGCCCACCAATCACCACTCGCCTTGCTCGACTTGCCTCCTTTGCTCATTGCTACGCTACTTCAAACCCAAACCAAAAGACAAACGCAAGGAGCAACGGAGTCATAGAGCCATCGGTCACATCTTCCCTCTATATACACCACGCACCACCTCACCCGCTTACATCGGTCCCCTCAGTTCCCCTCCGTCGCCCTGCACGACTCGTCCCTCGGCATCTCCAAAACCAATACCAAACAAGTCGCCTGGTTGCACAGCAGTACCTTAACGGTTCCTGAAGACCGACTATAACCTGCCATCAAAACAAACATATGACTTCAAACATGAAGCCCTACGCACGTACAAGCTTGAACACCCTGCAGAGGTAATCTGCTCAGCTGAACTCTAGCCGCCTCTCCCAGACAGCTACGGTCACGGCCTCCGAGCCCACAAAATGTCACGGTGATTACGGTCCTCGCCCGCTGAGGAGGGCCACTCAATCCGAGATGACGGTACAACCTTTCCCCCAACAGCCTTGGCACAGCAACAGATGAACCCTAACCTCTCATCGCTGTGCCACCTACCCGACTCTACAGGGCCAGCAAGGCGGTCCGAGACAAACTCAAACGCACACACCAACGCTATGAGAAACGCTACAAACTGCGCGCCTCCGAGACGAGAGAACGCTCTCGGCAAACAGAGAGACAACTGGACGGAAGAGCTCGTCCAGCAACAAGACCTGCGGAACCCTGACAGTGACGCAAGGAGGCCCTAACGCGATCCAAAAAGATTAGAAGAGCGTCAGGGCCCGTGACAAGAAGTTCCTCTCAAAACTGAGAGGGAGGAGGCACAAGAAGCCCAGCTACAAGACCTAAGACTGTAAGGATGCAGGAAAGAAATCACGCTCCCTGAAAATGGACAGCAACAGAGCAGAGCTGTTCATGCATCTGGGAACGACGCCGCAGACAACTGCCCAGAAACTCCTCAAACACCAGAGTGACCCACACTTTAAACTGTAACGCAAAAAATGAGGCACCCGATGGGCGCCGGCCCCACAATTAGAACCTTGCCAGCCCCTAGGGATAGCGCTGTGCTCCTGAGAGCAAAGAGAACAAAGTCACCAGCCCCATGAGCCTCCTCACTGCGACCCAGCTCACCTGAAATGCTCCTCAAATAGCCTTCAGTCGCATCTTCCCTTTAATCCTGCACACGGACCCGCCGCCTTAGTGTGCTCTACTCAGCTCTGCTCTATCACCCTGCACAGCTCCATCTTCATCCTCTGCAAGAACAGCATGATAGAACAAGTCACCTGGACGCACAGCAACAGCTTAACCATTCCACAGGTCTTGCTTCCACGTAGGAATACCATCTAGAGCCCAACTACTGCATGCCATTAAAGGAAATACCTTCAATCAAATGTTAAGCCCCACGCACGTACAAGCTTGAACAGCTGAGAGATGCCCTCTGCTCAGCTAGCACTCTAGCTGCCTCTCCCAGACGGCTACGGTCATCCCCTCGGCACCCACAAAACGCCCCGGAAATTACCGTCCTCGCCCGCTGCCAACGGCCACTCGCTCCAACGAGGGTTGTACGGGCGTTGCCAAAACAGTCTACGCACATTAACGTTAACCATATACTCTTATTGCTGTTCTTTCCCCCGCTCTACCATTGCTACACCCCCAGGCGGAGGAGCAGCTCTGACACAGGCATCGACGTGCACGGACCGACACTGCTCACAAATACTACAAGCGACGTGATCGCGGCACCTCAGAAAATTCTCACCGAGACCACGGACTTCCGGCCCAGAGATGCCACCGGGCGAGAAGATCTGCAGGGCAGCGAGGAAGCAGCTATAGCATCCGCGGAGATGTCACGTACCATCATCACCTGCGAAAAAACCATATACCCACAACTAGGACGATGCACGAGCGACGAGCCGCTCTTAAAGACCTCAGAACGTTCAGGTGCAGGGAACAGGTCCCAGAAAAGGGCCCTGCGTATTCAGACTGCTCTTCAGCAGCAGTACTGAGGCCGCCTTAATCACCGCCGCAAAAAGATGACCTTCTATAAAGGTCTAATATTTAAGACACAAGACAAATCTATGCAGTAGACTTAAAATGCGAGAAAGGAAGCTCTCGGTTACCATTATGCCGATGAGCCAGGGCTTGCAAAACCCTCAATATTGCTACCTAGGTGCCTGCTCAGCACGGAGAACAGACACATCGAGACCCGAGTACAGGAAGGAACAAAGACAGACTACAAAATCCACACAACAGCACAAGCACAGGCAGGAACTCCCCTGCCTGGCAGATGCTTCTGTTTTGCAGAAAGGACAACACAACCTCTCTCGGCCCAAACGTGTCCGGTCTCTGAACGGTCCCCTCCACTGATTTGACAACCCCTGCCTGCCCCCCCTGCGCTTCCCGCAACCGACCGGCCACCTGCACAAAGACCGCATCGGCCCCTCAGCTTCGCTTCCAAATCCGGGGGCTCAAAAGCCATCCTTTAAAAAGGCCACACAGGCTACGTAGGATGGGGCTGCGGTCACACGGACACTCTTCATCTCCAAACGTGCGGTGCCATCACTCAGCGTCGCACCACTCAACGCCGGCCACTTCCGCAACGACAGCCTCCTCGGAAGCGCCGTGAACTTCCGCTCGCCCACGCTCTAATGAGGCTGGATGTCGTGGCCGCCGCCACCTACGGCGCCTAGAGAACCAGAGAGACAAGGTGACCGCTGCGCCTGGAAGCGGCCGCCCGCTCACAAACAATTCCACACCTCAAAAATAACCGCTGCTACAGTTTCCTGTTCATCGCTCACCTTGCCCGACGAGCTGGGGGCAGACATCCCGCTTTGCATGTAGTTTTGTGAGTCCCTTCGTTAACTAGTCACATAGGTGCTCGCACTGCACGACCCCTCCGTTGTCACGTGCTGACCTACCTTCTCACGATGCTCTGTTCGCCCCCTCCCTCCCGTGTCCGGCTCCCTGCCGTGCATCTCCACCAACAGCCACATTCCAGACTCATCCTTTCCCCTACCATGCCAACACGGCTCCCTCACCTCCCGATCCGTGCCTCCCGGGTCAGTGGCCGCGTCAGGCACCTGCTCGCATACTCGGTCCGTCCCCGATGGCTGGGAACTGTCACCTTCAATGCCGGGCCCACTTCTGGGGAAATACGGAGAGGCACACAGATATTAGACACTGCTTTCCAAAAGCAAGAGCTCACCACGCAAAACAAACTAACAAATCGTTTTGACTGACTTGTTTGGCAACACAGAGACCCCAAAGGCAGAAATCCCAGACGAGTGACCGCACAGCCCGCCCCGTCACAGCACACGACGCCATCTGCTCGCCTTTGCTGCCACGCCTCGCTCGACTGTCCTGCTTAACCCTAGACCTATGACTTAAAGTGCAAGAAAAAGTCAAACCACGCAACACACAAAAATTACACCGATAGGGCAAACACCAAAAGCAGTACGGGAAGCAAACGGGCGTGGCTGGTGTAGTGACACACTCTCCCTTTGTAGGTAACTCACTCCTGAGCGACTCCGTGAACAGCCGCGTGGAGAACCTCTCGGCAGACAGCACGCTCGAGCGGCCGCGCTGACACGTACGGGGAAGGAGACTGGGCTACCGGAGGCTGCTTGCACACAGAACGCGACCGTTAGCTAACACTTGAACACCCCTTTCCCAACCATCCCCCGGTACCAAGACTTCAAAAACCCCTCCTCTCCTCCTGAACTGTCAGGGAAGGAACCTCACTCCTTCCCGACAGCTCCCGCCCTGTATTTGCACCCCTAAAGCCCCTCTGTCAGCCGCTCCTCGGGAGCTGCCCTTCCCACCTCTGCCCCGCGCTCTGCGAGCACCTCCCACCTTCCGGCTTCCCGCAGACTCCGTGCTCTCTACAGGCCCACAAAATAACAGAAGCCCCGATGCTTATAATCTACGAGGGACCTGCCGCAAGCTGCAAAGGTTCTCGGGACAACGTGGTACTCTGCGGGCGATCGGGAAAGGCGACGAGCAGTTCCGTACCCCGACACACACTATGCGTTACGTCCCTGCTGCTTTCTGAAGGAAGGCTAGAGCTCCACATACAGACGCGTACAACACGCTCACCCTAACCCCTACCGCAGCATCTCAGCATCAGTCCTATTGAGAGATAACGTCAACAACTTGCACAACACACAGGCAAAACTGGTGGGAAAAATATACGCTTCTACCCTCGGCCAAGTCATAAAATTCCTGCAAAACCAACCAAACAAAAAACCTACCACACACAAAAACAAAACACCAAAAAAACCCCAGACAAAACCATAACACCCCCACAAAACCAAACAATCCAAAACACACTATTAGACCATCTTGCTACCCCTGAACATCCAACACAAACTTACTGACCCGAGGAAAAACAAAAGCTCGTACAAGTATACTTCCTAATATATATCTGCTGCTCAACTTTGACTGCTCTCTTACCTCAGCCAGAAACCTCCCCCTCTCTAAATGTCAAAACACACCTACCCAAAGAGCTTAGACAGCTCAAAACCTGCAACCAACTCAAGGAACAGTACCAGAGAAGCCCAGGAGCAGAATGAGCCTCCCGAAGAAAGGCTGGGGCTCATCTACGCCAGCAGAATGGCAAAGCAGAATGAAATCTTTTAAGAGCCCCTTCTCAAAAATTATCTCTGGTTATAAAGTAAATCATTTACTGTAAAACCATCAACCATTCGGAGTCACCTCAACGCTCTCTCTCGCTCAGTCCCTTAACAGAACTGAATCAGTCTCAAAGGACAAAAAACATGAAAAGAAACGTGGAAATATACAAGCGTATCGGGAACGGTACGAAGCAGCTAAATTAACACCTCAGTAGCTGGGACAAAACTAAATTGTAAAGGACAACAAAAAACCACCCCAGGAGACGCATCGATAAAAACAGAGGAAGGCTCTCTCTACTCACAGAAGCTCACGGAGAGACCTGAGCCAACGGTACACAGCTTTGGGGTAGCCGATACCGAAAAGAAACATACTCGAGACAGAAAACAGACTGCTGTGGAGCACAAAGGTGGCTTTGGCAAAGGTTCTGCCAGGACAAGAGTCACAGTTACAGGGAACGGACAGCGGCCGGCAGGGGAAACGCCGTCGGCGTGGCGGGGCCAGCGCGGGAAATGCCGCCCTCAGCTAACGCTGCGCTATCAAGCCTTAAGTGAAAACTGCAGAGTAGTTACAGGAGACGGGCATAAGACGGATGCTGAATATCACTTGATGGTCACAAAATCTCATGGGGATGGGCACCACGTAGCCTCGTGGACACCCCTTAGACCCAAACGCTTAACGAGAGACGCTTCTTGCCAAAATACAAGCTCGACGAGGAAAAGCCAACGGGGATGTGGGGGCAACTACCAAAATCTCAGTATGTGAGCAGGCGTTACTTAAGATGGTGCAGTGGTTCTGCCGGGTCCGTCCAACCTGAGCAACGGGTTCTAACGCCTGTCCAGCAGCGTCCATGATCTCTCTCACGGCCTCCCACATCATAGACACCTCCCCTGCCTGGGACCGCGTTTTCCATGTCCCACCCCTCCCCATCCCCGCAATGAAAATCAAACACAACAAATAAGTACTCCACTTCATCTTCTTGGCCTCCAAAAGAAGCTTCCTTCCACTGCTGAGCATCGACACCGACATCCTCATGCTGTTCCTCAAAAGCAGGCTGGCCCTCGGGTGCCCGTACTGCCAAAGGAAGAGAAAATGATTATGCTCTTATGATGAGCTCCATCATCCTCTCCTTCAGGAAATCAAATCCCGATCGCTACATACCAGAAGTTTGTGCAGGAGATGGCCGAGGCCAGCCCCATAAATGAAGCACTCTGTGACCCTGCTCTCTCTTTTGGCCACAGCACCCGCCACCGGGGAGCCCCAAACCCCTTGTGACTCCCAAGGAAAACCAGATAAAACTAGTTCAAAACAACTGGCAGGTGAGAGGTGACCGACAAACACGTATAGCCCACCTCAAACCAGCCAGAGAGCTGACTACCTCCCCCACTAAACTCTCATCTTCGACAAATACACCAAACAGAACAATGTTTACGCTGAACAGAACAAAACCCTTACCCTCTGACACTCTGAAAAGGATTTGTGCACCCACAAAATATATATATATTCATGCTATCGACCGACGGACCACACTTCCTCAGGGTCAGCCCTGCAAAGACAGGAGGACGCCCGATGCTCTCTCCATAAATATAAAATAAAAAACTGAGCCAGAGCCAGGCAGAGAGAGGCGGAGAAAGAACAAGTAGCCACAGGCTACAGGACAGAGAGAGGGAGGACCAAAAAGACGGGGAGGCAGGGAGCCACTCAGAGCGAGATGGAGAAAGAAGGGGCGGGGGGGCGCAAAAAAAAAACCCTAAAAATAATTTTGCAGCAGGTAAGGAAAGAGAGGGGGCCAGGGGGGAGAGACAGGGAGGGCCCAGGACGCACAAGAGAGGCAACGGGGCCCCAGTGGCCCAGGACTCACCGCGACTCTCGCTCTCAGCGCTGCTGGCACAATTTAGCCGTTCAGATGCTTCTTTCCCCTCCTCTCCGCCCTGCCTCTTCTGCAGCTCCAGACTCTAGGCCGTCCTCCACCTAAAGAGGATACACGGGTGTCTTACCGCTCTTACGAGATGAGGCTTCCTAGGCACGTAGCCTAGCTCGCTCGTGCACTACACGCCCGTACCCAACTCCCGGTTACGTGTACAGACCCTGCGGTGCACGTTGGTGGCCTGGCCCGCTGCGGGCTACGAAGGGGGATCCTCCCTCCCTCACCTGCAGGGACAGGCTCTCTCTTGCCTGCGGCAGGAAGGCAGCTGGCAGCCAGAGCGCCTTCAGTTTCTTCTGCTTTACCTTTCGTTGGCGTCTCCAGCTTCAGCCGAGGCAGCTCCTGTCCACAGCCGGGAAGGGCTCTGTGTGTCCCTTTTCGCCCCCGCGCTGCGAGGATGGCAACGCCGGGCAGAGAGAAGCCACGCAAGCCTGAGACGGCCGCAGTCAACGGCATCCCCGGGGGAAGGACAGACAACCACGTCCTCAGCACGGTCTCTGGGAGAGGGAAAGAAGAAACAGCGACCGTCATTACCGTCGATCGACCCTGGCCAAAGCCCCTCCTTGCGCAGGGGCTTCTGGACACACCGCCCCTTCCCCGCGCTACTGCTAAGGGCCCCTGCGCCGAGGGGGAATCCAGTGCGCTCGAGGGCCGGCTCGCTGCCTTCACGACAGGGCCTGGGGGCGGCCAAGGGCTACGCAGCACGCTTACGGGGAGGTGCCGGGGCTGGGGGCAGGCGCACGGGGCAAGGGGGGGGCCAGGGGAGGCTGAGCGGGAGCTCCGGTGAGCCGGGGAGGCGGCGGCCATCATCTGCGCCCTGGGCAGGGGGAAAAGGTCCTCCTCCTTTCCCTCTTCCCTTCTGTCAGCTCCCGGGGAACTCACCGCTTCTCGGGGAGCGGCCGCACCTGGAAGCCCCCAGAAATCAACACGAATCCAACCCCAAAAATACACCGCGCCTACCGTACGCGGCACGGCCGCCCGGCACCCGAGCGCCGGAACACCGCGCCTCCCGCCGCGCCCCGGCGAGCCACGTGACAGGGCCGGCAGCCACTGCGCCAGGACTACAGCTCCCGCCATGCTCTGCGCCACAACACGGCCGCCCGGCAGCCCCCCGCCACAAGGACTACAGCTCCCGGCATGCTCTGCGCCACAACACGGCCGCCCGGCAGCCACTGCGCCAGGACTACAGCTCCCGGCACGCTCTGCGGCACAACCCGGCCGCCCGGCAGCCGCGCGCCGCAAGGACTACAGCTCCCGGCACGCTCTGCGCCACAACGCGGCCGCCCGGCAGCCCCCCGCCGCAAGGACTACAGCTCCCGGCATGCTCTGCGCCACAACACGGCCGCCCGGCAGCCCCCCGCCACAAGGACTACAGCTCCCGGCATGCTCTGCGCCACAACGCGGCCGCCCGGCAGCCCCCCGCCGCAAGGACTACAGCTCCCGGCATGCTCTGCGCCACAACACGGCCGCCCGCCCAGCCGCCACACGCACCACCACAGCTCCCGCCACGCCGCGAGCCCGCCCTCCCCGCTCTCTCACCCTGCGGGGCACCGTCCCTCCCGCCGCTGCCCCCGGAAGCCCCACCGAGCCCTCAGCACAGCCTCGCTCTCCCCACCGCCCGCTCCGACCCGCCGCTGCCCCGCCGCAGCCCTCCTCGGGGCTTGACCCGGCACGCAGCGGCCCCCCACCCAGCCCCCGCTCACCTCCTCCCTCGCTACACTCGCAGCCCGCTGACGCTCGGCCACAGCTCCGCTCCGCTCCGCCCTCGGCTCACACTGGCCCCCCGGAGCAGGGCACCACCCCTTTTCCAGGGAGGAGCCGGCACCGCCAGCCCCACTGCCCGCACCTGGGGCTCCTCCAGCCAGACCCCGCCCACAGCTGAGGCGCAGCAGCAACGGGGGGCCCCCTCCCCTCACCCCCACAGTGCACCACCTCCTCCCCCGGGCTCCATCACAGCCCCTTGCCCCACGCCAAGGGAGCGCAAACGCAGCCCTCAGGCCAAAGGAGAGGGCAGCTGTTGGTGCAGGCGCACACGTAACAAGTCCCAGGAGCGATTCGTGGCTCAGGGTCCCCAACGCTCCCCCTGCCCCAAGGCCACCTCGGCCGCCGTTGCCGCAGCCGCACGGAGCTGGTGGTGGCTGGGATAGTGCTCATTTTCTCCACAGTAGCTAGGAAGGGATACGTTTTGGATTTATGCTCAAAACACCGTTAATAATGTAGAGATGTTTTGGTTCTTGCTGAGCACTGCTTCCACAGTCAGGGCCTCTTCTGGTTCTCTCAGTGCCCCACCAGCAAGTAGGCTGGGACAGCTGGGAAAGCTTTCCCAGCTAACTGACCAAAGGGATATTCCATACCATTTGACATCATGCTCAGCACACGCAGCTGGGGGAAGAAGGGGGAGTCCTTGGGGGGGGGGGGGGCTACGGCATTTCTCTCCCTAAGTAACCATGACACATGACAGAGCCCTGCTTTCCCAGAGGTGGCTCAACACCTGCCCGCCGAAAAGGAGGAGTGAATTAATTCCTTGCTTTGCTTCCACGCACAGCTTTTGCTTTACCTATTAAACAGTCTTGATCTCAGCCCATGATTTTTCTCACTTTTACCCTTCCAGCTCTCTCCCCCAGCCCACTGAGGGTGGAGCGAGCAAGCAGCTCCCTGGTGCAGAGTTGCCAGCTGGGGCTAAACCACGGCACGCGCTTGTCCGCGTTTGGCAGGGAAGGGACCGTCCGTCGCCTGGCTCCTGGAGCGACGGGCTGCTGGGCAGAGGGGGAGGCCACCAAAGGTGAGGAGCAGGGCACAGGACAGTAGGAAGAGAGAAGAGAAGAGAAGAGCGGCAGCCAGCTGGACGGGGGCGGGGGGGCGTGTGTGCGTGTAGTGAGAAGGCACGAGGCAGGGAACAGGACGGCCAGAGAAGGACAGGGAGCCTGACGGAGGTGGAGATACAAGCAGCAGAGAGAGGGGAAGAGAGGCAGCAGAAAGAGGGAAGAGCAGGACACAGACCAACAAAGAAGGAAGAGGAGCAGGCTGGAGACGCACAAAGAACCTGGGGCAGGCAGCACGACAGCGAGGGAGGAAAGAAGAATAGGGGCAGGAAGCTGGACCGAGCGCGATGGAGACAGACAAGACAAGCGACAAGAACAGGGCAGAAAGGGAAGAATGAAGCCACGGGGACAGGGAGCCGAGACAGCCAACAACGGAGGGAAGGGGCCGGGGAGGGAACACCACAAAACAAACCATGGGGCTACGTGGTACAGAGCATGAGAAGGCAGAGAATTAAGAATTAGGGACAGGGAGCCAGAGAAACAACAACAAAAAAAAACACCCAAAACAAAGGGAGATGGGGAGCAAAAGGAATCGCAATGCGTACAGAAAGGAGAGAGAAACAATTCTAAAACAGGGTCATGGGGAAGCCAGAGACAGCAAGATGGAGAAAGGACAAAAGCTACAGGCTACAGGGCAGAGAGGGAAGAATTAATGAATAGACACAGAGAGCTGGGCAGAAAGAGATGGAGAAAGGCTGAAGATCACACGGCCAACAGGGAAGAGAGAAGAGAGGGAGGAATTTTCAAAACAGGGGCAAGAAGCCAGAGAGAGGGAGAGAGGCGCAACAATAAAATGGGGACAGGCCACAGGGCGGCGAGGAGGGAATCGATGAATAAGAACAGGAGACCAAAGAGAACACAATGTAGAATGGAAAAAAGGAACAGCGGCCTACAGGGAAGGAGGAATTAAAGATCAGGCACTGGGAGGCAGACAGAGACACATGAAGAAACAAGTAGGAAAAAAAAAAAAAAAAACACACAACGGCAATGGGCTACAAAGACAGACAGAGAGGGAAGAAATAAAACACAGCAGCAAGGAGCTGGACAGAGAGAGATGAGGACAAACAAACAGCACGGTCTACGTGACAGAGAACGTGGAATTAGAACACAGAGAGGGGGAGCCGGACAGAGAGAGAGGCCGAGAGAAAAATCTAGACGGGCTACGGCGGGCAGAGGCAGGAATTAAAACCTAGGGACAGGGAGCTGGACAGAGGGAGACGGAGATCACAGGGAACAGCGGCGGGTGCAGGAAGAACAGGAATTCAAGAATAGGGAAAGGGAGCTGGACAGAGAAGAACTCAGGCAGGCAAGTAACAGTAGCAGGGTACAGAGCAGAGCAGACGAACTAAAAAGCGCGGCGGGAGCGTTGAGGCAGACAGAGAGAGATTAAGAAAAAAGTCACGGGCTACATGGCAAAGCAGGAGGAACTCAGAAACGGGGATGGCAACCAAGGGAGAGTGAGCTGGTGAAGGATAACGGGTATTCAAAGTGAGGGACGGGGAGCTGGGAAAAGCGAGGCAGAGAAAAACAGAATCACAGAGAGAATCACACAAAGCCAAAAAAGAAGAAACTGAACAACAGGAACAGGTGTAACCAAAGCGATGAAATCAACCAACCAGAGACGGTGTTCCATTACGGGAACACGGAGCGTACGAATCAGCGCATCTGTCGATCTGCATTTTAGTCCCTAGGCGATCGTTAATGTCAGCAGAACAACAGACAACGTGCTTCTGTCAGAAACGGATGACAAAACGCGGTTTCGTGTAGCGGACTGAGAAAACTAGCCAAGACTGCCAAGATTAAGAGCCAAGAAGGTAAAAGGCAATTCTGGCAGGGGGAGATTGCGACCACCGACTCACGGACCACCACCGAGCCTGCGCAGCGATTTACATACGGAACGAGCAAGTTTGTACCGATCAGTAGACAGGACGATAATGAATATGTATGAATACGTAAAATTTTGATCTACAAATTCTACGGGAAAGGTGTGTGAGGTACGCACGCCAGGAGGAGCGATCCCCCGTGCATCTGGCGCCGTGAATAAAGAACGCCTGCTCTTTAATACTAGATTGGTGTTGAATAGATATTTCCGATTTTACCGTGTTTTTTGGTAACAGTTTTGGCACCCCAGATGGGAACCTGCTTTTGAATCTCGACGGATCCGCAGGACCGTGGGACCTGCAGCCAGCCCCAAGGAATTCTTGGGGAGAGCTTCCGATCCCCAGGCCAGAGAATTCTGAGAAAGATCCCCTGGACTGAAGTAAACAAGGCATTCGTTTACGAAGAAACTTAGGTAGAATAATATGTGGCGTTAGCTTCCCACATAGGATAGGATAGTGGGTTTGAGTCCCACAGGCCTGCCCGTAAGGCGCGGCAAAAGCCACGCAGGGTTGGGGCCAAGAGGTACCTCGGTTGGTAAGTCTCTGCTAGGCGAAAGCCTGTGGAGCGGGACCCGAGGGTAGGGGGGTCTTCAACAGGGGGTTGAAGTCTCCAGGGATATCTAGCAGGGGGCTACAGATCCCAGTGAGACCTCTAACGGGGGTTGGAGTCCCTCTGACTACTATTTGTGATAGTGCACTATCACAACTGCTAGTCGACTGGGAGATGGGAGCATTTCTGAGTAAGAAACCTATCCCACAGAGAACACCTTTGGGATGTACTTTGAAGCACTGGAAAGACATCGGGGGTGATGACCCACTAACTCGGAAACCATGAATTGAATATTGCAATCATTGGTGCCCAACGTATCAATTGGAAGGTGGGCACGAATGGCCAGAACAGGAGACATTGCAATATCATACCATCTTGCAATTAATGTTGTTTTGTAAAAAGGGAAGGCAAATGGGAAGAAGTGGCATATGTTGATTTGTTCTTTACACTGTGGAATCATCCAGCGTGGCAGAAACAGCGTGAGATATGTCCACAGGATTCTACAGCAATGTTTCTGAAAAGAGGAAAATGTGGTGAGAACTTGAAGTGTTGCTCTACTTGTGATACTGGATACTTCACTTGATGGAACTGACAAGAAAATAGTATTGAATACAGCCAGAAGGCAGGTGCAGGGAGCACATGCTAACAGGAATTTACAGAGAACAACGAATAAGAATTTTCCATCTACAAATCCCGAGTGGGACCCTAATCAGCCAGGACCCAGGGGAATGTTGACTAGATGTCAGAGACAGATTTTATTTGGAGTAAGACATGCAATGCCAAAAGCCATAAATTTTGACCCATTTATTAAGTGAGACAAGAATTAAAGGAGTCCCCCCCTTCAGCCTTTATGGAAAGGCTGAAGGTGACCACCAGAAAATATACTCATTTGAACCCAGAAAAACACAGAAAAAGCAATTCAGTTGGTCTCTATATTCATAAGACAATCAGCCCCAGATTGGGGGGGGTGGGGGGGGGAGTAAAAAAACCTTCAGAAACTAGAAGAACCTGAATCCAGAGATCTGGGTAAAATGCTTGAAGTAGCTTGGCATGAAGGAGACCAGAGGAATCAACCCTAGCTGAACACCTGGTTACACTGAAGCTAGGGAATGAAGAAATAGAATTTTTGGTAGATACGGGAGCCACTTCTTTGGTATTGAATACACGTAAAGAGAAAGTTGATCATAAACCAGTAGGTGTTGTTAGTGCGACAGGGCAAAGAAAAATTAGCCTTTCTTAGAGCCATTAAAGTTTAAATTGGAGAAGCAATGGGCAACTCACCAGTTTCTGTATATGCCTGAATGTCCACTGCCTCTGTTATGATGAGATCTATTAAGTAAATTAGATGCTCAAGTAACTTTTAAAGATGGAGAGATTAAATTACTAATACCAGAACAGAATCAAAAGCCACAGAGGCGAGAGCGTTTATGTTACAGGATTCCTCCAGGGAGGAACAGGTTCCCGAAGAAGTGGAAAACGTAGTA
Source organism: Phalacrocorax carbo (assembly GCF_963921805.1). Taxonomy (NCBI): domain Eukaryota; kingdom Metazoa; phylum Chordata; class Aves; order Suliformes; family Phalacrocoracidae; genus Phalacrocorax; species Phalacrocorax carbo. Next base: position 544,662 of record NC_087543.1, on the reverse strand, counting down.
ATTCCTTTGGTTTGAGCGAGCGGAGCTCCGGAGCGACCTAAGCGGGCAGAGCCGGTAAAAGTAACCTTAAAGCCTGGAGCCAAGCCGGTAAGGCAAAAACAATACCGTATTAAGCGAGAGGCTCGAAAAGGATTAGAGAAGTTAATTATAAATTTTTTTCAGAATATGAGCTCTTAATAGAATGTGAATCAGAATATAGTACTCCTGTGCCGCCAGTAAAGAAATCTAGAGGCAAAGAGTATTAGCTGGTTCACGATTTAAGGGCTATATCTCAGGTGGTCCAAGATCTACATCCGGTAGTAGCTAATCCATACACTTTACTGACCTCTTTTAAAGGAGGAGCATAAATGGTTTACTGTACTAGATTTGAAGGATGCCTTCTTTTGCATACCTCCAGGCATAAAAAGTCAAAGCCTATTTGCTTTGGAATGGGAAAGCCCCACCACAGAATGAAAGACACAGCTAACATGGACCGTACTTCCACAAGGATTTAAAATTAGTCCTACGATATTTGGGACTCAGCTGGCAAGAAAAAAAATTAGAAATATAGAAATGTCTAGAAAAAACAGAACCCAGGGAGAGGCATACTGTTACAGAATGCAGACGACATTCTGATAGTGGCAGAAAGTAAAGAATAATGTTTTGAAATTTTTAAATTTTCTGGGCCAAGGAAGATGCGGAGTTTCCAGAAACAAAACCCAAATAGGAGAAGAAGCAGCCATTTATTTAGGATTTGAAATATCTCAAAGACAAAGACAATTAGAAAGTGAAAAGAAAGAAACTATTTGTCAAATTCCCGAACCTTGCGGCCCGAAGGAACTGAGAGCTTTTCTGAAAATAGTGAAATAGCGTCAGCTCTGGATTCTGAACTACAGACTGTATGTAAAACCATTATACGAGGCACTGAAAGAATCAAAGGATAAATATTTAACCTGGACGCCCGGATGCCAAACGGCATTCAAAGAACTGAAAAGAGCCTCAGTGATGGCCCCTGCATTAGGCCTACCCGATTTCGCTAAACCTTTTGAGCTGTTTGTCCACGAAAGACAACATTTAGCCCTTGGAGTGCTGACACAGCGACTGGGAACCTGGAAGAGACCCGTGGGCTACTTCTCCAAACAACTCGACCACGTGAGTAAAAGATGGCCTGGATGTTTACGGGCAGTGGCAACAGCAGCGCTGCCGATCCAGGAAGCCCCAAAGTTAACAATGGGACAAAAGATGACAGTATGTGTCCCGCACATAGCGGTGACTGTTTTAGAACAAAAGGGGGGTCGTTGGCTATCCCTTAGCAGAATGTTGAAATATCAAGTTGTTCTGTTAGAACAAGACCATGTGGAATCGAAGACTACTGCTATACTGAATCCTGCTATGTTTTTAACAACAGAAAACCTTACGGACAATTTCGAACACGATCGCTTGCTAACTATTGAACAAGTCTATTCCAGCAGACCAGGCCTGAGACACAAACCTCTGGGAAAATCCTGATCTGGAGTTGTTTACAGATGGAAGCAGCTCTGGGCGAGAAGAGAATGGCCGGATATGCTGTCGTTATCACCGCCGAGGGAATGGAGTCAGGGGCGCTGCCTGCGAACACCTCAGCACAGAAAGCAGTATTGGTAGCGTTGAAGCGAGCTCTGCGAATGGCAGAAGGACGAAGGATAAATATCTAGACTGATTCCAAACATGCATTTGGTGTGATCCACGATCATGGAGCTACTGGGAAGGAAAAAGGACTGCCATCAGCCCAAGAATCATTGATACAGCATAAAGAAGACATTCTCCAACTTCCGGAAGACGTGCAGAAACCAAAAGAAGTGGCGGTAAAGCGTTGCAAAGCTCATCAATTCGGCCAGACGGCTGTAAACATAAGCAAACGATTGACAGATAAAGCTGCAAAGAGGACTGCAGAGCAAGGTATCCTTGCACTAGTACCAGTAAAACAGATCGGAATTCCAAAGTTGAAACCGAGATTATTATAATAAATTGGATGAGCAATTAGCAGAACAATTGGAAGCATCACAAAACACAGAGATGGTAGGTAACACCAGAAAAACAAGTAATAATAATAACAACCCCACAAGTTATGACAGAACTTGCAAAAGAAAAGCATGAGCAAACACATTAGGGTGTAGATGCTACGGTTTTGAGTTTAAAAGCATCTGTAGCGTGTGTAGGCATGACAAGAACAGTTAAACCCATGGTAGCTAAGTGTCCAATCTGTCCTAGAAATAATCCCCTGAACCAAAGGAAACCACCTTTAGGAGTAACAAAACAAAAAATTCTCCCGGAAATTATTAGCAAATTAAGTTTTCTGAGTTACCCAGACAAAATAGATATAGCAGTATTTGTTAGTGCTGATGGACAAGTTTTCTAGTTGGCCAGAAGCTTTCTCGTGCTGCACCAACAAAGCTAGAGTAGTAGTTAAGATGTTGCTGAAAGAAATAATACCAAGATTTAGAGTGCCAACAGGAATGTCCTCTGAGAGAGGACCACATTTTTTTGCAGAGGTAGTTCAACAAATTAATAAAATTTTGGGTATAAAATGGAACCTGCATATGCCCTAGAGACCACAATCAAGTGAAAATTTTGAGAAGATGAACCAAACACTGAACTGACATAGTGGAATATTATTGATCTAAGATGGAAGTATTGAGAAAATGATTATTTCAAAACTTCCAAAGGGGGGAAATGTAACCAAAGCGATGAAATCAACCAACCAGAGACGGTGTTCCATTACGGGAACACGGAGCGTACGAATCAGCGCATCTGTCGATCTGCATTTTAGTCCCTAGGCGATCGTTAATGTCAGCAGAACAACAGACAACGTGCTTCTGTCAGAAACGGATGACAAAACGCGGTTTCGTGTAGCGGACTGAGAAAACTAGCCAAGACTGCCAAGATTAAGAGCCAAGAAGGTAAAAGGCAATTCTGGCAGGGGGAGATTGCGACCACCGACTCACGGACCACCACCGAGCCTGCGCAGCGATTTACATACGGAACGAGCAAGTTTGTACCGATCAGTAGACAGGACGATAATGAATATGTATGAATACGTAAAATTTTGATCTACAAATTCTACGGGAAAGGTGTGTGAGGGACGCACGCCAGGAGGAGCGATCCCCCGTGCATCTGGCGCCGTGAATAAAGAACGCCTGCTCTTTAATACTAGATTGGTGTTGAATAGATATTTCCGATTTTACCGTGTTTTTTGGTAACAGTTTTGGCACCCCAGATGGGAACCTGCTTTTGAATCTCGACGGATCCGCAGGACCGTGGGACCTGCAGCCAGCCCCAAGGAATTCTTGGGGAGAGCTTCCGATCCCCAGGCCAGAGAATTCTGAGAAAGATCCCCTGGACTGAAGTAAACAAGGCATTCGTTTACGAAGAAACTTAGGTAGAATAATATGTGGCGTTAGCTTCCCACATAGGATAGGATAGTGGGTTTGAGTCCCACAGGCCTGCCCGTAAGGCGCGGCAAAAGCCACGCAGGGTTGGGGCCAAGAGGTACCTCGGTTGGTAAGTCTCTGCTAGGCGAAAGCCTGTGGAGCGGGACCCGAGGGTAGGGGGGTCTTCAACAGGGGGTTGAAGTCTCCAGGGATATCTAGCAGGGGGCTACAGATCCCAGTGAGACCTCTAACGGGGGTTGGAGTCCCTCTGACTACTATTTGTGATAGTGCACTATCACAACTGCTAGTCGACTGGGAGATGGGAGCATTTCTGAGTAAGAAACCTATCCCACAGAGAACACCTTTGGGATGTACTTTGAAGCACTGGAAAGACATCGGGGGTGATGACCCACTAACTCGGAAACCATTAATTGAATATTGCAATCATTGGTGCCCAACGTATCAATTGGAAGGTGGGCACGAATGGCCAGAACAGGAGACATTGCAATATCATACCATCTTGCAATTAATGTTGTTTTGTAAAAAGGGAAGGCAAATGGGAAGAAGTGGCATATGTTGATTTGTTCTTTACACTGTGGAATCATCCAGAGTGGCAGAAACAGCGTGAGATATGTCCACAGGATTCTACGGCAATGTTTCTGAAAAGAGGAAAATGTGGTGAGAACTTGAAGTGTTGCTCTACTTGTGATACTGGATACTTCACTTGATGGAACTGACAAGAAAATAGTATTGAATACAGCCAGAAGGCAGGTGCAGGGAGCACATGCTAACAGGAATTTACAGAGAACAACGAATAAGAATTTTCCATCTACAAATCCCGAGTGGGACCCTAATCAGCCAGGACCCAGGGGAATGTTGACTAGATGTCAGAGACAGATTTTATTTGGAGTAAGACATGCAATGCCAAAAGCCATAAATTTTGACCCATTTATTAAGTGAGACAAGAATTAAAGGAGTCCCCCCCTTCAGCCTTTATGGAAAGGCTGAAGGTGACCACCAGAAAATATACTCATTTGAACCCAGAAAAAAACAGAAAAAGCAATTCAGTTGGTCTCTATATTCATAAGACAATCAGCCCCAGATTGGGGGGGGTGGGGGGGGGGAGTAAAAAAACCTTCAGAAACTAGAAGAACCTGAATCCAGAGATCTGGGTAAAATGCTTGAAGTAGCTTGGCATGAAGGAGACCAGAGGAATCAACCCTAGCTGAACACCTGGTTACACTGAAGCTAGGGAATGAAGAAATAGAATTTTTGGTAGATACGGGAGCCACTTCTTTGGTATTGAATACACGTAAAGAGAAAGTTGATCATAAACCAGTAGGTGTTGTTAGTGTGACAGGGCAAAGAAAAATTAGCCTTTCTTAGAGCCATTAAAGTTTAAATTGGAGAAGCAATGGGCAACTCACCAGTTTCTGTATATGCCTGAATGTCCACTGCCTCTGTTATGATGAGATCTATTAAGTAAATTAGATGCTCAAGTAACTTTTAAAGATGGAGAGATTAAATTACTAATACCAGAACAGAATCAAAAGCCACAGAGGCGAGAGCGTTTATGTTACAGGATTCCTCCAGGGAGGAACAGGTTCCCGAAGAAGTGGAAAACGTAGTAATTCCTTTGGTTTGAGCGAGCGGAGCTCCGGAGCGACCTAAGCGGGCAGAGCCGGTAAAAGTAACCTTAAAGCCTGGAGCCAAGCCGGTAAGGCAAAAACAATACCGTATTAAGCGAGAGGCTCGAAAAGGATTAGAGAAGTTAATTATAAATTTTTTTCAGAATATGAGCTCTTAGTAGAATGTGAATCAGAATATAGTACTCCTGTGCCGCCAGTAAAGAAATCTAGAGGCAAAGAGTATTAGCTGGTTCACGATTTAAGGGCTATATCTCAGGTGGTCCAAGATCTACATCCGGTAGTAGCTAATCCATACACTTTACTGACCTCTTTTAAAGGAGGAGCATAAATGGTTTACTGTACTAGATTTGAAGGATGCCTTCTTTTGCATACCTCCAGGCATAAAAAGTCAAAGCCTATTTGCTTTGGAATGGGAAAGCCCCACCACAGAATGAAAGACACAGCTAACATGGACCGTACTTCCACAAGGATTTAAAATTAGTCCTACGATATTTGGGACTCAGCTGGCAAGAAAAAAAATTAGAAATATAGAAATGTATAGAAAAAACAGAACCCAGGGAGAGGCATATTGTTACAGAATGCAGACGACATTCTGATAGTGGCAGAAAGTAAAGAATAATGTTTTGAAATTTTTAAATTTTCTGGGCCAAGGAAGATGCGGAGTTTCCAGAAACAAAACCCAAATAGGAGAAGCAACAGCCATTTATTTAGGATTCGAAATATCTCAAAGACAAAGACAATTAGAAAGTGAAAAGAAAGAAACTATTTGTCAAATTCCCGAACCTTGCGGCCCGAAGGAACTGAGAGCTTTTCTGAAAATAGTGAAATAGCGTCAGCTCTGGATTCTGAACTACAGACTGTATGTAAAACCATTATACGAGGCACTGAAAGAATCAAAGGATAAATATTTAACCTGGACGCCCGGATGCCAAACGGCATTCAAAGAACTGAAAAGAGCCTCAGTGATGGCCCCTGCATTAGGCCTACCCGATTTCGCTAAACCTTTTGAGCTGTTTGTCCACGAAAGACAACATTTAGCCCTTGGAGTGCTGACACAGCGACTGGGAACCTGGAAGAGACCCGTGGGCTACTTCTCCAAACAACTCGACCACGTGAGTAAAAGATGGCCTGGATGTTTACGGGCAGTGGCAACAGCAGCGCTGCCGATCCAGGAAGCCCCAAAGTTAACAATGGGACAAAAGATGACAGTATGTGTCCCGCACATAGCGGTGACTGTTTTAGAACAAAAGGGGGGTCGTTGGCTATCCCTTAGCAGAATGTTGAAATATCAAGTTGTTCTGTTAGAACAAGACCATGTGGAATCGAAGGCTACTGCTATACTGAATCCTGCTATGTTTTTAACAACAGAAAACCTTACGGACAATTTCGAACACGATCGCTTGCTAACTATTGAACAAGTCTATTCCAGCAGACCAGGCCTGAGACACAAACCTCTGGGAAAATCCTGATCTGGAGTTGTTTACAGATGGAAGCAGCTCTGGGCGAGAAGAGAATGGCCGGATATGCTGTCGTTATCACCGCCGAGGGAATGGAGTCAGGGGCGCTGCCTGCGAACACCTCAGCACAGAAAGCAGTATTGGTAGCGTTGAAGCGAGCTCTGCGAATGGCAGAAGGACGAAGGATAAATATCTAGACTGATTCCAAACATGCATTTGGTGTGATCCACGATCATGGAGCTACTGGGAAGGAAAAAGGACTGCCATCAGCCCAAGAATCATTGATACAGCATAAAGAAGACATTCTCCAACTTCCGGAAGACGTGCAGAAACCAAAAGAAGTGGCGGTAAAGCGTTGCAAAGCTCATCAATTCGGCCAGACGGCTGTAAACATAAGCAAACGATTGACAGATAAAGCTGCAAAGAGGACTGCAGAGCAAGGTATCCTTGCACTAGTACCAGTAAAACAGATCGGAATTCCAAAGTTGAAACCGAGATTATTATAATAAATTGGATGAGCAATTAGCAGAACAATTGGAAGCATCACAAAACACAGAGATGGTAGGTAACACCAGAAAAACAAGTAATAATAATAACAACCCCACAAGTTATGACAGAACTTGCAAAAGAAAAGCATGAGCAAACACATTAGGGTGTAGATGCTACGGTTTTGAGTTTAAAAGCATCTGTAGCGTGTGTAGGCATGACAAGAACAGTTAAACCCATGGTAGCTAAGTGTCCAATCTGTCCTAGAAATAATCCCCTGAACCAAAGGAAACCACCTTTAGGAGTAACAAAACAAAAAATTCTCCCGGAAATTATTAGCAAATTAAGTTTTCTGAGTTACCCAGACAAAATAGATATAGCAGTATTTGTTAGTGCTGATGGACAAGTTTTCTAGTTGGCCAGAAGCTTTCTCGTGCTGCACCAACAAAGCTAGAGTAGTAGTTAAGATGTTGCTGAAAGAAATAATACCAAGATTTAGAGTGCCAACAGGAATGTCCTCTGAGAGAGGACCACATTTTTTTGCAGAGGTAGTTCAACAAATTAATAAAATTTTGGGTATAAAATGGAACCTGCATATGCCCTAGAGACCACAATCAAGTGAAAATTTTGAGAAGATGAACCAAACACTGAACTGACATAGTGGAATATTATTGATCTAAGATGGAAGTATTGAGAAAATGATTATTTCAAAACTTCCAAAGGGGGGAAATGTAACCAAAGCGATGAAATCAACCAACCAGAGACGGTGTTCCATTACGGGAACACGGAGCGTACGAATCAGCGCATCTGTCGATCTGCATTTTAGTCCCTAGGCGATCGTTAATGTCAGCAGAACAACAGACAACGTGCTTCTGTCAGAAACGGATGACAAAACGCGGTTTCGTGTAGCGCACTGAGAAAACTAGCCAAGACTGCCAAGATTAAGAGCCAAGAAGGTAAAAGGCAATTCTGGCAGGGGGAGATCGCGACCACCGACTCACGGACCACCACCGAGCCTGCGCAGCGATTTACATACGGAACGAGCAAGTTTGTACCGATCAGTAGACAGGACGATAATGAATATGTATGAATACGTAAAATTTTGATCTACAAATTCTACGGGAAAGGTGTGTGAGGGACGCACGCCAGGAGGAGCGATCCCCCGTGCATCTGGCGCCGTGAATAAAGAACGCCTGCTCTTTAATACTAGATTGGTGCTGAATAGATATTTCCGATTTTACCGTGTTTTTTGGTAACAGTTTTGGCACCCCAGATGGGAACCTGCTTTTGAATCTCGACGGATCCGCAGGACCGTGGGACCTGCAGCCAGCCCCAAGGAATTCTTGGGGAGAGCTTCCGATCCCCAGGCCAGAGAATTCTGAGAAAGATCCCCTGGACTGAAGTAAACAAGGCATTCGTTTACGAAGAAACTTAGGTAGAATAATATGTGGCGTTAGCTTCCCACATAGGATAGGATAGTGGGTTTGAGTCCCACAGGCCTGCCCGTAAGGCGCGGCAAAAGCCACGCAGGGTTGGGGCCAAGAGGTACCTCGGTTGGTAAGTCTCTGCTAGGCGAAAGCCTGTGGAGCGGGACCCGAGGGTAGGGGGGTCTTCAACAGGGGGTTGAAGTCTCCAGGGATATCTAGCAGGGGGCTACAGATCCCAGTGAGACCTCTAACGGGGGTTGGAGTCCCTCTGACTACTATTTGTGATAGTGCACTATCACAACTGCTAGTCGACTGGGAGATGGGAGCATTTCTGAGTAAGAAACCTATCCCACAGAGAACACCTTTGGGATGTACTTTGAAGCACTGGAAAGACATCGGGGGTGATGACCCACTAACTCGGAAACCATTAATTGAATATTGCAATCATTGGTGCCCAACGTATCAATTGGAAGGTGGGCACGAATGGCCAGAACAGGAGACATTGCAATATCATACCATCTTGCAATTAATGTTGTTTTGTAAAAAGGGAAGGCAAATGGGAAGAAGTGGCATATGTTGATTTGTTCTTTACACTGTGGAATCATCCAGAGTGGCAGAAACAGCGTGAGATATGTCCACAGGATTCTACGGCAATGTTTCTGAAAAGAGGAAAATGTGGTGAGAACTTGAAGTGTTGCTCTACTTGTGATACTGGATACTTCACTTGATGGAACTGACAAGAAAATAGTATTGAATACAGCCAGAAGGCAGGTGCAGGGAGCACATGCTAACAGGAATTTACAGAGAACAACGAATAAGAATTTTCCATCTACAAATCCCGAGTGGGACCCTAATCAGCCAGGACCCAGGGGAATGTTGACTAGATGTCAGAGACAGATTTTATTTGGAGTAAGACATGCAATGCCAAAAGCCATAAATTTTGACCCATTTATTAAGTGAGACAAGAATTAAAGGAGTCCCCCCCTTCAGCCTTTATGGAAAGGCTGAAGGTGACCACCAGAAAATATACTCATTTGAACCCAGAAAAAAACAGAAAAAGCAATTCAGTTGGTCTCTATATTCATAAGACAATCAGCCCCAGATTGGGGGGGGTGGGGGTGGGGAGTAAAAAAACCTTCAGAAACTAGAAGAACCTGAATCCAGAGATCTGGGTAAAATGCTTGAAGTAGCTTGGCATGAAGGAGACCAGAGGAATCAACCCTAGCTGAACACCTGGTTACACTGAAGCTAGGGAATGAAGAAATAGAATTTTTGGTAGATACGGGAGCCACTTCTTTGGTATTGAATACACGTAAAGAGAAAGTTGATCATAAACCAGTAGGTGTTGTTAGTGTGACAGGGCAAAGAAAAATTAGCCTTTCTTAGAGCCATTAAAGTTTAAATTGGAGAAGCAATGGGCAACTCACCAGTTTCTGTATATGCCTGAATGTCCACTGCCTCTGTTATGATGAGATCTATTAAGTAAATTAGATGCTCAAGTAACTTTTAAAGATGGAGAGATTAAATTACTAATACCAGAACAGAATCAAAAGCCACAGAGGCGAGAGCGTTTATGTTACAGGATTCCTCCAGGGAGGAACAGGTTCCCGAAGAAGTGGAAAACGTAGTAATTCCTTTGGTTTGAGCGAGCGGAGCTCCGGAGCGACCTAAGCGGGCAGAGCCGGTAAAAGTAACCTTAAAGCCTGGAGCCAAGCCGGTAAGGCAAAAACAATACCGTATTAAGCGAGAGGCTCGAAAAGGATTAGAGAAGTTAATTATAAATTTTTTTCAGAATATGAGCTCTTAATAGAATGTGAATCAGAATATAGTACTCCTGTGCCGCCAGTAAAGAAATCTAGAGGCAAAGAGTATTAGCTGGTTCACGATTTAAGGGCTATATCTCAGGTGGTCCAAGATCTACATCCGGTAGTAGCTAATCCATACACTTTACTGACCTCTTTTAAAGGAGGAGCATAAATGGTTTACTGTACTAGATTTGAAGGATGCCTTCTTTTGCATACCTCCAGGCATAAAAAGTCAAAGCCTATTTGCTTTGGAATGGGAAAGCCCCACCACAGAATGAAAGACACAGCTAACATGGACCGTACTTCCACAAGGATTTAAAATTAGTCCTACGATATTTGGGACTCAGCTGGCAAGAAAAAAAATTAGAAATATAGAAATGTCTAGAAAAAACAGAACCCAGGGAGAGGCATATTGTTACAGAATGCAGACGACATTCTGATAGTGGCAGAAAGTAAAGAATAATGTTTTGAAATTTTTAAATTTTCTGGGCCAAGGAAGATGCGGAGTTTCCAGAAACAAAACCCAAATAGGAGAAGCAACAGCCATTTATTTAGGATTCGAAATATCTCAAAGACAAAGACAATTAGAAAGTGAAAAGAAAGAAACTATTTGTCAAATTCCCGAACCTTGCGGCCCGAAGGAACTGAGAGCTTTTCTGAAAATAGTGAAATAGCGTCAGCTCTGGATTCTGAACTACAGACTGTATGTAAAACCATTATACGAGGCACTGAAAGAATCAAAGGATAAATATTTAACCTGGACGCCCGGATGCCAAACGGCATTCAAAGAACTGAAAAGAGCCTCAGTGATGGCCCCTGCATTAGGCCTACCCGATTTCGCTAAACCTTTTGAGCTGTTTGTCCACGAAAGACAACATTTAGCCCTTGGAGTGCTGACACAGCGACTGGGAACCTGGAAGAGACCCGTGGGCTACTTCTCCAAACAACTCGACCACGTGAGTAAAAGATGGCCTGGATGTTTACGGGCAGTGGCAACAGCAGCGCTGCCGATCCAGGAAGCCCCAAAGTTAACAATGGGACAAAAGATGACAGTATGTGTCCCGCACATAGCGGTGACTGTTTTAGAACAAAAGGGGGGTCGTTGGCTATCCCTTAGCAGAATGTTGAAATATCAAGTTGTTCTGTTAGAACAAGACCATGTGGAATCGAAGACTACTGCTATACTGAATCCTGCTATGTTTTTAACAACAGAAAACCTTACGGACAATTTCGAACACGATCGCTTGCTAACTATTGAACAAGTCTATTCCAGCAGACCAGGCCTGAGACACAAACCTCTGGGAAAATCCTGATCTGGAGTTGTTTACAGATGGAAGCAGCTCTGGGCGAGAAGAGAATGGCCGGATATGCTGTCGTTATCACCGCCGAGGGAATGGAGTCAGGGGCGCTGCCTGCGAACACCTCAGCACAGAAAGCAGTATTGGTAGCGTTGAAGCGAGCTCTGCGAATGGCAGAAGGACGAAGGATAAATATCTAGACTGATTCCAAACATGCATTTGGTGTGATCCACGATCATGGAGCTACTGGGAAGGAAAAAGGACTGCCATCAGCCCAAGAATCATTGATACAGCATAAAGAAGACATTCTCCAACTTCCGGAAGACGTGCAGAAACCAAAAGAAGTGGCGGTAAAGCGTTGCAAAGCTCATCAATTCGGCCAGACGGCTGTAAACATAAGCAAACGATTGACAGATAAAGCTGCAAAGAGGACTGCAGAGCAAGGTATCCTTGCACTAGTACCAGTAAAACAGATCGGAATTCCAAAGTTGAAACCGAGATTATTATAATAAATTGGATGAGCAATTAGCAGAACAATTGGAAGCATCACAAAACACAGAGATGGTAGGTAACACCAGAAAAACAAGTAATAATAATAACAACCCCACAAGTTATGACAGAACTTGCAAAAGAAAAGCATGAGCAAACACATTAGGGTGTAGATGCTACGGTTTTGAGTTTAAAAGCATCTGTAGCGTGTGTAGGCATGACAAGAACAGTTAAACCCATGGTAGCTAAGTGTCCAATCTGTCCTAGAAATAATCCCCTGAACCAAAGGAAACCACCTTTAGGAGTAACAAAACAAAAAATTCTCCCGGAAATTATTAGCAAATTAAGTTTTCTGAGTTACCCAGACAAAATAGATATAGCAGTATTTGTTAGTGCTGATGGACAAGTTTTCTAGTTGGCCAGAAGCTTTCTCGTGCTGCACCAACAAAGCTAGAGTAGTAGTTAAGATGTTGCTGAAAGAAATAATACCAAGATTTAGAGTGCCAACAGGAATGTCCTCTGAGAGAGGACCACATTTTTTTGCAGAGGTAGTTCAACAAATTAATAAAATTTTGGGTATAAAATGGAACCTGCATATGCCCTAGAGACCACAATCAAGTGAAAATTTTGAGAAGATGAACCAAACACTGAACTGACATAGTGGAATATTATTGATCTAAGATGGAAGTATTGAGAAAATGATTATTTCAAAACTTCCAAAGGGGGGAAATGTAACCAAAGCGATGAAATCAACCAACCAGAGACGGTGTTCCATTACGGGAACACGGAGCGTACGAATCAGCGCATCTGTCGATCTGCATTTTAGTCCCTAGGCGATCGTTAATGTCAGCAGAACAACAGACAACGTGCTTCTGTCAGAAACGGATGACAAAACGCGGTTTCGTGTAGCGGACTGAGAAAACTAGCCAAGACTGCCAAGATTAAGAGCCAAGAAGGTAAAAGGCAATTCTGGCAGGGGGAGATTGCGACCACCGACTCACGGACCACCACCGAGCCTGCGCAGCGATTTACATACGGAACGAGCAAGTTTGTACCGATCAGTAGACAGGACGATAATGAATATGTATGAATACGTAAAATTTTGATCTACAAATTCTACGGGAAAGGTGTGTGAGGTACGCACGCCAGGAGGAGCGATCCCCCGTGCATCTGGCGCCGTGAATAAAGAACGCCTGCTCTTTAATACTAGATTGGTGCTGAATAGATATTTCCGATTTTACCGTGTTTTTTGGTAACAGTTTTGGCACCCCAGATGGGAACCTGCTTTTGAATCTCGACGGATCCGCAGGACCGTGGGACCTGCAGCCAGCCCCAAGGAATTCTTGGGGAGAGCTTCCGATCCCCAGGCCAGAGAATTCTGAGAAAGATCCCCTGGACTGAAGTAAACAAGGCATTCGTTTACGAAGAAACTTAGGTAGAATAATATGTGGCGTTAGCTTCCCACATAGGACAGGATAGTGGGTTTGAGTCCCACAGGCCTGCCCGTAAGGCGCGGCAAAAGCCACGCAGGGTTGGGGCCAAGAGGTACCTCGGTTGGTAAGTCTCTGCTAGGCGAAAGCCTGTGGAGCGGGACCCGAGGGTAGGGGGGTCTTCAACAGGGGGTTGAAGTCTCCAGGGATATCTAGCAGGGGGCTACAGATCCCAGTGAGACCTCTAACGGGGGTTGGAGTCCCTCTGACTACTATTTGTGATAGTGCACTATCACAACTGCTAGTCGACTGGGAGATGGGAGCATTTCTGAGTAAGAAACCTATCCCACAGAGAACACCTTTGGGATGTACTTTGAAGCACTGGAAAGACATCGGGGGTGATGACCCACTAACTCGGAAACCATTAATTGAATATTGCAATCATTGGTGCCCAACGTATCAATTGGAAGGTGGGCACGAATGGCCAGAACAGGAGACATTGCAATATCATACCATCTTGCAATTAATGTTGTTTTGTAAAAAGGGAAGGCAAATGGGAAGAAGTGGCATATGTTGATTTGTTCTTTACACTGTGGAATCATCCAGAGTGGCAGAAACAGCGTGAGATATGTCCACAGGATTCTACGGCAATGTTTCTGAAAAGAGGAAAATGTGGTGAGAACTTGAAGTGTTGCTCTACTTGTGATACTGGATACTTCACTTGATGGAACTGACAAGAAAATAGTATTGAATACAGCCAGAAGGCAGGTGCAGGGAGCACATGCTAACAGGAATTTACAGAGAACAACGAATAAGAATTTTCCATCTACAAATCCCGAGTGGGACCCTAATCAGCCAGGACCCAGGGGAATGTTGACTAGATGTCAGAGACAGATTTTATTTGGAGTAAGACATGCAATGCCAAAAGCCATAAATTTTGACCCATTTATTAAGTGAGACAAGAATTAAAGGAGTCCCCCCCTTCAGCCTTTATGGAAAGGCTGAAGGTGACCACCAGAAAATATACTCATTTGAACCCAGAAAAAAACAGAAAAAGCAATTCAGTTGGTCTCTATATTCATAAGACAATCAGCCCCAGATTGGGGGGGGTGGGGGTGGGGAGTAAAAAAACCTTCAGAAACTAGAAGAACCTGAATCCAGAGATCTGGGTAAAATGCTTGATGTAGCTTGGCATGAAGGAGACCAGAGGAATCAACCCTAGCTGAACACCTGGTTACACTGAAGCTAGGGAATGAAGAAATAGAATTTTTGGTAGATACGGGAGCCACTTCTTTGGTATTGAATACACGTAAAGAGAAAGTTGATCATAAACCAGTAGGTGTTGTTAGTGCGACAGGGCAAAGAAAAATTAGCCTTTCTTAGAGCCATTAAAGTTTAAATTGGAGAAGCAATGGGCAACTCACCAGTTTCTGTATATGCCTGAATGTCCACTGCCTCTGTTATGATGAGATCTATTAAGTAAATTAGATGCTCAAGTAACTTTTAAAGATGGAGAGATTAAATTACTAATACCAGAACAGAATCAAAAGCCACAGAGGCGAGAGCGTTTATGTTACAGGATTCCTCCAGGGAGGAACAGGTTCCCGAAGAAGTGGAAAACGTAGTAATTCCTTTGGTTTGAGCGAGCGGAGCTCCGGAGCGACCTAAGCGGGCAGAGCCGGTAAAAGTAACCTTAAAGCCTGGAGCCAAGCCGGTAAGACAAAAACAATACCGTATTAAGCGAGAGGCTCGAAAAGGATTAGAGAAGTTAATTATAAATTTTTTTCAGAATATGAGCTCTTAATAGAATGTGAATCAGAATATAGTACTCCTGTGCCGCCAGTAAAGAAATCTAGAGGCAAAGAGTATTAGCTGGTTCACGATTTAAGGGCTATATCTCAGGTGGTCCAAGATCTACATCCGGTAGTAGCTAATCCATACACTTTACTGACCTCTTTTAAAGGAGGAGCATAAATGGTTTACTGTACTAGATTTGAAGGATGCCTTCTTTTGCATACCTCCAGGCATAAAAAGTCAAAGCCTATTTGCTTTGGAATGGGAAAGCCCCACCACAGAATGAAAGACACAGCTAACATGGACCGTACTTCCACAAGGATTTAAAATTAGTCCTACGATATTTGGGACTCAGCTGGCAAGAAAAAAAATTAGAAATATAGAAATGTCTAGAAAAAACAGAACCCAGGGAGAGGCATATTGTTACAGAATGCAGACGACATTCTGATAGTGGCAGAAAGTAAAGAATAATGTTTTGAAATTTTTAAATTTTCTGGGCCAAGGAAGATGCGGAGTTTCCAGAAACAAAACCCAAATAGGAGAAGCAACAGCCATTTATTTAGGATTCGAAATATCTCAAAGACAAAGACAATTAGAAAGTGAAAAGAAAGAAACTATTTGTCAAATTCCCGAACCTTGCGGCCCGAAGGAACTGAGAGCTTTTCTGAAAATAGTGAAATAGCGTCAGCTCTGGATTCTGAACTACAGACTGTATGTAAAACCATTATATGAGGCACTGAAAGAATCAAAGGATAAATATTTAACCTGGACGCCCGGATGCCAAACGGCATTCAAAGAACTGAAAAGAGCCTCAGTGATGGCCCCTGCATTAGGCCTACCCGATTTCGCTAAACCTTTTGAGTTGTTTGTCCACGAAAGACAACATTTAGCCCTTGGAGTGCTGACACAGCGACTGGGAACCTGGAAGAGACCCGTGGGCTACTTCTCCAAACAACTCGACCACGTGAGTAAAAGATGGCCTGGATGTTTACGGGCAGTGGCAACAGCAGCGCTGCCGATCCAGGAAGCCCCAAAGTTAACAATGGGACAAAAGATGACAGTATGTGTCCCGCACATAGCGGTGACTGTTTTAGAACAAAAGGGGGGTCGTTGGCTATCCCTTAGCAGAATGTTGAAATATCAAGTTGTTCTGTTAGAACAAGACCATGTGGAATCGAAGACTACTGCTATACTGAATCCTGCTATGTTTTTAACAACAGAAAACCTTACGGACAATTTCGAACACGATCGCTTGCTAACTATTGAACAAGTCTATTCCAGCAGACCAGGCCTGAGACACAAACCTCTGGGAAAATCCTGATCTGGAGTTGTTTACAGATGGAAGCAGCTCTGGGCGAGAAGAGAATGGCCGGATATGCTGTCGTTATCACCGCCGAGGGAATGGAGTCAGGGGCGCTGCCTGCGAACACCTCAGCACAGAAAGCAGTATTGGTAGCGTTGAAGCGAGCTCTGCGAATGGCAGAAGGACGAAGGATAAATATCTAGACTGATTCCAAACATGCATTTGGTGTGATCCACGATCATGGAGCTACTGGGAAGGAAAAAGGACTGCCATCAGCCCAAGAATCATTGATACAGCATAAAGAAGACATTCTCCAACTTCCGGAAGACGTGCAGAAACCAAAAGAAGTGGCGGTAAAGCGTTGCAAAGCTCATCAATTCGGCCAGACGGCTGTAAACATAAGCAAACGATTGACAGATAAAGCTGCAAAGAGGACTGCAGAGCAAGGTATCCTTGCACTAGTACCAGTAAAACAGATCGGAATTCCAAAGTTGAAACCGAGATTATTATAATAAATTGGATGAGCAATTAGCAGAACAATTGGAAGCATCACAAAACACAGAGAGATGGTAGGTAACACCAGAAAAACAAGTAATAATAATAACAACCCCACAAGTTATGACAGAACTTGCAAAAGAAAAGCATGAGCAAACACATTAGGGTGTAGATGCTACGGTTTTGAGTTTAAAAGCATCTGTAGCGTGTGTAGGCATGACAAGAATAATTAAACCCATGGTAGCTAAGTGTCCAATCTGTCCTAGAAATAATCCCCTGAACCAAAGGAAACCACCTTTAGGAGTAACAAAACAAAAAATTCTCCCGGAAATTATTAGCAAATTAAGTTTTCTGAGTTACCCAGACAAAATAGATATAGCAGTATTTGTTAGTGCTGATGGACAAGTTTTCTAGTTGGCCAGAAGCTTTCTCGTGCTGCACCAACAAAGCTAGAGTAGTAGTTAAGATGTTGCTGAAAGAAATAATACCAAGATTTAGAGTGCCAACAGGAATGTCCTCTGAGAGAGGACCACATTTTTTTGCAGAGGTAGTTCAACAAATTAATAAAATTTTGGGTATAAAATGGAACCTGCATATGCCCTAGAGACCACAATCAAGTGAAAATTTTGAGAAGATGAACCAAACACTGAACTGACATAGTGGAATATTATTGATCTAAGATGGAAGTATTGAGAAAATGATTATTTCAAAACTTCCAAAGGGGGGAAATGTAACCAAAGCGATGAAATCAACCAACCAGAGACGGTGTTCCATTACGGGAACACGGAGCGTACGAATCAGCGCATCTGTCGATCTGCATTTTAGTCCCTAGGCGATCGTTAATGTCAGCAGAACAACAGACAACGTGCTTCTGTCAGAAACGGATGACAAAACGCGGTTTCGTGTAGCGCACTGAGAAAACTAGCCAAGACTGCCAAGATTAAGAGCCAAGAAGGTAAAAGGCAATTCTGGCAGGGGGAGATTGCGACCACCGACTCACGGACCACCACCGAGCCTGCGCAGCGATTTACATACGGAACGAGCAAGTTTGTACCGATCAGTAGACAGGACGATAATGAATATGTATGAATACGTAAAATTTTGATCTACAAATTCTACGGGAAAGGTGTGTGAGGTACACACGCCAGGAGGAGCGATCCCCCGTGCATCTGGCGCCGTGAATAAAGAACGCCTGCTCTTTAATACTAGATTGGTGTTGAATAGATATTTCCGATTTTACCGTGTTTTTTGGTAACAGTTTTGGCACCCCAGATGGGAACCTGCTTTTGAATCTCGACGGATCCGCAGGACCGTGGGACCTGCAGCCAGCCCCAAGGAATTCTTGGGGAGAGCTTCCGATCCCCAGGCCAGAGAATTCTGAGAAAGATCCCCTGGACTGAAGTAAACAAGGCATTCGTTTACGAAGAAACTTAGGTAGAATAATATGTGGCGTTAGCTTCCCACATAGGATAGGATAGTGGGTTTGAGTCCCACAGGCCTGCCCGTAAGGCGCGGCAAAAGCCACGCAGGGTTGGGGCCAAGAGGTACCTCGGTTGGTAAGTCTCTGCTAGGCGAAAGCCTGTGGAGCGGGACCCGAGGGTAGGGGGGTCTTCAACAGGGGGTTGAAGTCTCCAGGGATATCTAGCAGGGGGCTACAGATCCCAGTGAGACCTCTAACGGGGGTTGGAGTCCCTCTGACTACTATTTGTGATAGTGCACTATCACAACTGCTAGTCGACTGGGAGATGGGAGCATTTCTGAGTAAGAAACCTATCCCACAGAGAACACCTTTGGGATGTACTTTGAAGCACTGGAAAGACATCGGGGGTGATGACCCACTAACTCGGAAACCATTAATTGAATATTGCAATCATTGGTGCCCAACGTATCAATTGGAAGGTGGGCATGAATGGCCAGAACAGGAGACATTGCAATATCATACCATCTTGCAATTAATGTTGTTTTGTAAAAAGGGAAGGCAAATGGGAAGAAGTGGCATATGTTGATTTGTTCTTTACACTGTGGAATCATCCAGAGTGGCAGAAACAGCGTGAGATATGTCCACAGGATTCTACGGCAATGTTTCTGAAAAGAGGAAAATGTGGTGAGAACTTGAAGTGTTGCTCTACTTGTGATACTGGATACTTCACTTGATGGAACTGACAAGAAAATAGTATTGAATACAGCCAGAAGGCAGGTGCAGGGAGCACATGCTAACAGGAATTTACAGAGAACAACGAATAAGAATTTTCCATCTACAAATCCCGAGTGGGACCCTAATCAGCCAGGACCCAGGGGAATGTTGACTAGATGTCAGAGACAGATTTTATTTGGAGTAAGACATGCAATGCCAAAAGCCATAAATTTTGACCCATTTATTAAGTGAGACAAGAATTAAAGGAGTCCCCCCCTTCAGCCTTTATGGAAAGGCTGAAGGTGACCACCAGAAAATATACTCATTTGAACCCAGAAAAAAACAGAAAAAGCAATTCAGTTGGTCTCTATATTCATAAGACAATCAGCCCCAGATTGGGGGGGGTGGGGGTGGGGAGTAAAAAAACCTTCAGAAACTAGAAGAACCTGAATCCAGAGATCTGGGTAAAATGCTTGATGTAGCTTGGCATGAAGGAGACCAGAGGAATCAACCCTAGCTGAACACCTGGTTACACTGAAGCTAGGGAATGAAGAAATAGAATTTTTGGTAGATACGGGAGCCACTTCTTTGGTATTGAATACACGTAAAGAGAAAGTTGATCATAAACCAGTAGGTGTTGTTAGTGCGACAGGGCAAAGAAAAATTAGCCTTTCTTAGAGCCATTAAAGTTTAAATTGGAGAAGCAATGGGCAACTCACCAGTTTCTGTATATGCCTGAATGTCCACTGCCTCTGTTATGATGAGATCTATTAAGTAAATTAGATGCTCAAGTAACTTTTAAAGATGGAGAGATTAAATTACTAATACCAGAACAGAATCAAAAGCCACAGAGGCGAGAGCGTTTATGTTACAGGATTCCTCCAGGGAGGAACAGGTTCCCGAAGAAGTGGAAAACGTAGTAATTCCTTTGGTTTGAGCGAGCGGAGCTCCGGAGCGACCTAAGCGGGCAGAGCCGGTAAAAGTAACCTTAAAGCCTGGAGCCAAGCCGGTAAGGCAAAAACAATACCGTATTAAGCGAGAGGCTCGAAAAGGATTAGAGAAGTTAATTATAAATTTTTTTCAGAATATGAGCTCTTAATAGAATGTGAATCAGAATATAGTACTCCTGTGCCGCCAGTAAAGAAATCTAGAGGCAAAGAGTATTAGCTGGTTCACGATTTAAGGGCTATATCTCAGGTGGTCCAAGATCTACATCCGGTAGTAGCTAATCCATACACTTTACTGACCTCTTTTAAAGGAGGAGCATAAATGGTTTACTGTACTAGATTTGAAGGATGCCTTCTTTTGCATACCTCCAGGCATAAAAAGTCAAAGCCTATTTGCTTTGGAATGGGAAAGCCCCACCACAGAATGAAAGACACAGCTAACATGGACCGTACTTCCACAAGGATTTAAAATTAGTCCTACGATATTTGGGACTCAGCTGGCAAGAAAAAAAATTAGAAATATAGAAATGTATAGAAAAAACAGAACCCAGGGAGAGGCATATTGTTACAGAATGCAGACGACATTCTGATAGTGGCAGAAAGTAAAGAATAATGTTTTGAAATTTTTAAATTTTCTGGGCCAAGGAAGATGCGGAGTTTCCAGAAACAAAACCCAAATAGGAGAAGAAGCAGCCATTTATTTAGGATTTGAAATATCTCAGAGACAAAGACAATTAGAAAGTGAAAAGAAAGAAACTATTTGTCAAATTCCCGAACCTTGCGGCCCGAAGGAACTGAGAGCTTTTCTGAAAATAGTGAAATAGCGTCAGCTCTGGATTCTGAACTACAGACTGTATGTAAAACCATTATAGGAGGCACTGAAAGAATCAAAGGATAAATATTTAACCTGGACGCCCGGATGCCAAACGGCATTCAAAGAACTGAAAAGAGCCTCAGTGATGGCCCCTGCATTAGGCCTACCCGATTTCGCTAAACCTTTTGAGCTGTTTGTCCACGAAAGACAACATTTAGCCCTTGGAGTGCTGACACAGCGACTGGGAACCTGGAAGAGACCCGTGGGCTACTTCTCCAAACAACTCGACCACGTGAGTAAAAGATGGCCTGGATGTTTACGGGCAGTGGCAACAGCAGCGCTGCCGATCCAGGAAGCCCCAAAGTTAACAATGGGACAAAAGATGACAGTATGTGTCCCGCACATAGCGGTGACTGTTTTAGAACAAAAGGGGGGTCGTTGGCTATCCCTTAGCAGAATGTTGAAATATCAAGTTGTTCTGTTAGAACAAGACCATGTGGAATCGAAGACTACTGCTATACTGAATCCTGCTATGTTTTTAACAACAGAAAACCTTACGGACAATTTCGAACACGATCGCTTGCTAACTATTGAACAAGTCTATTCCAGCAGACCAGGCCTGAGACACAAACCTCTGGGAAAATCCTGATCTGGAGTTGTTTACAGATGGAAGCAGCTCTGGGCGAGAAGAGAATGGCCGGATATGCTGTCGTTATCACCGCCGAGGGAATGGAGTCAGGGGCGCTGCCTGCGAACACCTCAGCACAGAAAGCAGTATTGGTAGCGTTGAAGCGAGCTCTGCGAATGGCAGAAGGACGAAGGATAAATATCTAGACTGATTCCAAACATGCATTTGGTGTGATCCACGATCATGGAGCTACTGGGAAGGAAAAAGGACTGCCATCAGCCCAAGAATCATTGATACAGCATAAAGAAGACATTCTCCAACTTCCGGAAGACGTGCAGAAACCAAAAGAAGTGGCGGTAAAGCGTTGCAAAGCTCATCAATTCGGCCAGACGGCTGTAAACATAAGCAAACGATTGACAGATAAAGCTGCAAAGAGGACTGCAGAGCAAGGTATCCTTGCACTAGTACCAGTAAAACAGATCGGAATTCCAAAGTTGAAACCGAGATTATTATAATAAATTGGATGAGCAATTAGCAGAACAATTGGAAGCATCACAAAACACAGAGAGATGGTAGGTAACACCAGAAAAACAAGTAATAATAATAACAACCCCACAAGTTATGACAGAACTTGCAAAAGAAAAGCATGAGCAAACACATTAGGGTGTAGATGCTACGGTTTTGAGTTTAAAAGCATCTGTAGCGTGTGTAGGCATGACAAGAACAGTTAAACCCATGGTAGCTAAGTGTCCAATCTGTCCTAGAAATAATCCCCTGAACCAAAGGAAACCACCTTTAGGAGTAACAAAACAAAAAATTCTCCCGGAAATTATTAGCAAATTAAGTTTTCTGAGTTACCCAGACAAAATAGATATAGCAGTATTTGTTAGTGCTGATGGACAAGTTTTCTAGTTGGCCAGAAGCTTTCTCGTGCTGCACCAACAAAGCTAGAGTAGTAGTTAAGATGTTGCTGAAAGAAATAATACCAAGATTTAGAGTGCCAACAGGAATGTCCTCTGAGAGAGGACCACATTTTTTTGCAGAGGTAGTTCAACAAATTAATAAAATTTTGGGTATAAAATGGAACCTGCATATGCCCTAGAGACCACAATCAAGTGAAAATTTTGAGAAGATGAACCAAACACTGAACTGACATAGTGGAATATTATTGATCTAAGATGGAAGTATTGAGAAAATGATTATTTCAAAACTTCCAAAGGGGGGAAATGTAACCAAAGCGATGAAATCAACCAACCAGAGACGGTGTTCCATTACGGGAACACGGAGCGTACGAATCAGCGCATCTGTCGATCTGCATTTTAGTCCCTAGGCGATCGTTAATGTCAGCAGAACAACAGACAACGTGCTTCTGTCAGAAACGGATGACAAAACGCGGTTTCGTGTAGCGCACTGAGAAAACTAGCCAAGACTGCCAAGATTAAGAGCCAAGAAGGTAAAAGGCAATTCTGGCAGGGGGAGATCGCGACCACCGACTCACGGACCACCACCGAGCCTGCGCAGCGATTTACATACGGAACGAGCAAGTTTGTACCGATCAGTAGACAGGACGATAATGAATATGTATGAATACGTAAAATTTTGATCTACAAATTCTACGGGAAAGGTGTGTGAGGTACGCACGCCAGGAGGAGCGATCCCCCGTGCATCTGGCGCCGTGAATAAAGAACGCCTGCTCTTTAATACTAGATTGGTGTTGAATAGATATTTCCGATTTTACCGTGTTTTTTGGTAACAGTTTTGGCACCCCAGATGGGAACCTGCTTTTGAATCTCGACGGATCCGCAGGACCGTGGGACCTGCAGCCAGCCCCAAGGAATTCTTGGGGAGAGCTTCCGATCCCCAGGCCAGAGAATTCTGAGAAAGATCCCCTGGACTGAAGTAAACAAGGCATTCGTTTACGAAGAAACTTAGGTAGAATAATATGTGGCGTTAGCTTCCCACATAGGATAGGATAGTGGGTTTGAGTCCCACAGGCCTGCCCGTAAGGCGCGGCAAAAGCCACGCAGGGTTGGGGCCAAGAGGTACCTCGGTTGGTAAGTCTCTGCTAGGCGAAAGCCTGTGGAGCGGGACCCGAGGGTAGGGGGGTCTTCAACAGGGGGTTGAAGTCTCCAGGGATATCTAGCAGGGGGCTACAGATCCCAGTGAGACCTCTAACGGGGGTTGGAGTCCCTCTGACTACTATTTGTGATAGTGCACTATCACAACTGCTAGTCGACTGGGAGATGGGAGCATTTCTGAGTAAGAAACCTATCCCACAGAGAACACCTTTGGGATGTACTTTGAAGCACTGGAAAGACATCGGGGGTGATGACCCACTAACTCGGAAACCATTAATTGAATATTGCAATCATTGGTGCCCAACGTATCAATTGGAAGGTGGGCACGAATGGCCAGAACAGGAGACATTGCAATATCATACCATCTTGCAATTAATGTTGTTTTGTAAAAAGGGAAGGCAAATGGGAAGAAGTGGCATATGTTGATTTGTTCTTTACACTGTGGAATCATCCAGAGTGGCAGAAACAGCGTGAGATATGTCCACAGGATTCTACGGCAATGTTTCTGAAAAGAGGAAAATGTGGTGAGAACTTGAAGTGTTGCTCTACTTGTGATACTGGATACTTCACTTGATGGAACTGACAAGAAAATAGTATTGAATACAGCCAGAAGGCAGGTGCAGGGAGCACATGCTAACAGGAATTTACAGAGAACAACGAATAAGAATTTTCCATCTACAAATCCCGAGTGGGACCCTAATCAGCCAGGACCCAGGGGAATGTTGACTAGATGTCAGAGACAGATTTTATTTGGAGTAAGACGTGCAATGCCAAAAGCCATAAATTTTGACCCATTTATTAAGTGAGACAAGAATTAAAGGAGTCCCCCCCTTCAGCCTTTATGGAAAGGCTGAAGGTGACCACCAGAAAATATACTCATTTGAACCCAGAAAAAAACAGAAAAAGCAATTCAGTTGGTCTCTATATTCATAAGACAATCAGCCCCAGATTGGGGGGGGTGGGGTGGGGAGTAAAAAAACCTTCAGAAACTAGAAGAACCTGAATCCAGAGATCTGGGTAAAATGCTTGATGTAGCTTGGCATGAAGGAGACCAGAGGAATCAACCCTAGCTGAACACCTGGTTACACTGAAGCTAGGGAATGAAGAAATAGAATTTTTGGTAGATACGGGAGCCACTTCTTTGGTATTGAATACACGTAAAGAGAAAGTTGATCATAAACCAGTAGGTGTTGTTAGTGCGACAGGGCAAAGAAAAATTAGCCTTTCTTAGAGCCATTAAAGTTTAAATTGGAGAAGCAATGGGCAACTCACCAGTTTCTGTATATGCCTGAATGTCCACTGCCTCTGTTATGATGAGATCTATTAAGTAAATTAGATGCTCAAGTAACTTTTAAAGATGGAGAGATTAAATTACTAATACCAGAACAGAATCAAAAGCCACAGAGGCGAGAGCGTTTATGTTACAGGATTCCTCCAGGGAGGAACAGGTTCCCGAAGAAGTGGAAAACGTAGTAATTCCTTTGGTTTGAGCGAGCGGAGCTCCGGAGCGACCTAAGCGGGCAGAGCCGGTAAAAGTAACCTTAAAGCCTGGAGCCAAGCCGGTAAGGCAAAAACAATACCGTATTAAGCGAGAGGCTCGAAAAGGATTAGAGAAGTTAATTATAAATTTTTTTCAGAATATGAGCTCTTAGTAGAATGTGAATCAGAATATAGTACTCCTGTGCCGCCAGTAAAGAAATCTAGAGGCAAAGAGTATTAGCTGGTTCACGATTTAAGGGCTATATCTCAGGTGGTCCAAGATCTACATCCGGTAGTAGCTAATCCATACACTTTACTGACCTCTTTTAAAGGAGGAGCATAAATGGTTTACTGTACTAGATTTGAAGGATGCCTTCTTTTGCATACCTCCAGGCATAAAAAGTCAAAGCCTATTTGCTTTGGAATGGGAAAGCCCCACCACAGAATGAAAGACACAGCTAACATGGACCGTACTTCCACAAGGATTTAAAATTAGTCCTACGATATTTGGGACTCAGCTGGCAAGAAAAAAAATTAGAAATATAGAAATGTATAGAAAAAACAGAACCCAGGGAGAGGCATATTGTTACAGAATGCAGACGACATTCTGATAGTGGCAGAAAGTAAAGAATAATGTTTTGAAATTTTTAAATTTTCTGGGCCAAGGAAGATGCGGAGTTTCCAGAAACAAAACCCAAATAGGAGAAGAAGCAGCCATTTATTTAGGATTTGAAATATCTCAGAGACAAAGACAATTAGAAAGTGAAAAGAAAGAAACTATTTGTCAAATTCCCGAACCTTGCGGCCCGAAGGAACTGAGAGCTTTTCTGAAAATAGTGAAATAGCGTCAGCTCTGGATTCTGAACTACAGACTGTATGTAAAACCATTATAGGAGGCACTGAAAGAATCAAAGGATAAATATTTAACCTGGACGCCCGGATGCCAAACGGCATTCAAAGAACTGAAAAGAGCCTCAGTGATGGCCCCTGCATTAGGCCTACCCGATTTCGCTAAACCTTTTGAGCTGTTTGTCCACGAAAGACAACATTTAGCCCTTGGAGTGCTGACACAGCGACTGGGAACCTGGAAGAGACCCGTGGGCTACTTCTCCAAACAACTCGACCACGTGAGTAAAAGATGGCCTGGATGTTTACGGGCAGTGGCAACAGCAGCGCTGCCGATCCAGGAAGCCCCAAAGTTAACAATGGGACAAAAGATGACAGTATGTGTCCCGCACATAGCGGTGACTGTTTTAGAACAAAAGGGGGGTCGTTGGCTATCCCTTAGCAGAATGTTGAAATATCAAGTTGTTCTGTTAGAACAAGACCATGTGGAATCGAAGACTACTGCTATACTGAATCCTGCTATGTTTTTAACAACAGAAAACCTTACGGGCAATTTCGAACACGATCGCTTGCTAACTATTGAACAAGTCTATTCCAGCAGACCAGGCCTGAGACACAAACCTCTGGGAAAATCCTGATCTGGAGTTGTTTACAGATGGAAGCAGCTCTGGGCGAGAAGCGAATGGCCGGATATGCTGTCGTTATCACCGCCGAGGGAATGGAGTCAGGGGCGCTGCCTGCGAACACCTCAGCACAGAAAGCAGTATTGGTAGCGTTGAAGCGAGCTCTGCGAATGGCAGAAGGACGAAGGATAAATATCTAGACTGATTCCAAACATGCATTTGGTGTGATCCACGATCATGGAGCTACTGGGAAGGAAAAAGGACTGCCATCAGCCCAAGAATCATTGATACAGCATAAAGAAGACATTCTCCAACTTCCGGAAGACGTGCAGAAACCAAAAGAAGTGGCGGTAAAGCGTTGCAAAGCTCATCGATTCGGCCAGACGGCTGTAAACATAAGCAAACGATTGACAGATAAAGCTGCAAAGAGGACTGCAGAGCAAGGTATCCTTGCACTAGTACCAGTAAAACAGATCGGAATTCCAAAGTTGAAACCGAGATTATTATAATAAATTGGATGAGCAATTAGCAGAACAATTGGAAGCATCACAAAACACAGAGAGATGGTAGGTAACACCAGAAAAACAAGTAATAATAATAACAACCCCACAAGTTATGACAGAACTTGCAAAAGAAAAGCATGAGCAAACACATTAGGGTGTAGATGCTACGGTTTTGAGTTTAAAAGCATCTGTAGCGTGTGTAGGCATGACAAGAACAGTTAAACCCATGGTAGCTAAGTGTCCAATCTGTCCTAGAAATAATCCCCTGAACCAAAGGAAACCACCTTTAGGAGTAACAAAACAAAAAATTCTCCCGGAAATTATTAGCAAATTAAGTTTTCTGAGTTACCCAGACAAAATAGATATAGCAGTAGTTGTTAGTGCTGATGGACAAGTTTTCTAGTTGGCCAGAAGCTTTCTCGTGCTGCACCAACAAAGCTAGAGTAGTAGTTAAGATGTTGCTGAAAGAAATAATACCAAGATTTAGAGTGCCAACAGGAATGTCCTCTGAGAGAGGACCACATTTTTTTGCAGAGGTAGTTCAACAAATTAATAAAATTTTGGGTATAAAATGGAACCTGCATATGCCCTAGAGACCACAATCAAGTGAAAATTTTGAGAAGATGAACCAAACACTGAACTGACATAGTGGAATATTATTGATCTAAGATGGAAGTATTGAGAAAATGATTATTTCAAAACTTCCAAAGGGGGGAAATGTAACCAAAGCGATGAAATCAACCAACCAGAGACGGTGTTCCATTACGGGAACACGGAGCGTACGAATCAGCGCATCTGTCGATCTGCATTTTAGTCCCTAGGCGATCGTTAATGTCAGCAGAACAACAGACAACGTGCTTCTGTCAGAAACGGATGACAAAACGCGGTTTCGTGTAGCGCACTGAGAAAACTAGCCAAGACTGCCAAGATTAAGAGCCAAGAAGGTAAAAGGCAATTCTGGCAGGGGGAGATTGCGACCACCGACTCACGGACCACCACCGAGCCTGCGCAGCGATTTACATACGGAACGAGCAAGTTTGTACCGATCAGTAGACAGGACGATAATGAATATGTATGAATACGTAAAATTTTGATCTACAAATTCTACGGGAAAGGTGTGTGAGGTACGCACGCCAGGAGGAGCGATCCCCCGTGCATCTGGCGCCGTGAATAAAGAACGCCTGCTCTTTAATACTAGATTGGTGCTGAATAGATATTTCCGATTTTACCGTGTTTTTTGGTAACAGTTTTGGCACCCCAGATGGGAACCTGCTTTTGAATCTCGACGGATCCGCAGGACCGTGGGACCTGCAGCCAGCCCCAAGGAATTCTTGGGGAGAGCTTCCGATCCCCAGGCCAGAGAATTCTGAGAAAGATCCCCTGGACTGAAGTAAACAAGGCATTCGTTTACGAAGAAACTTAGGTAGAATAATATGTGGCGTTAGCTTCCCACATAGGATAGGATAGTGGGTTTGAGTCCCACAGGCCTGCCCGTAAGGCGCGGCAAAAGCCACGCAGGGTTGGGGCCAAGAGGTACCTCGGTTGGTAAGTCTCTGCTAGGCGAAAGCCTGTGGAGCGGGACCCGAGGGTAGGGGGGTCTTCAACAGGGGGTTGAAGTCTCCAGGGATATCTAGCAGGGGGCTACAGATCCCAGTGAGACCTCTAACGGGGGTTGGAGTCCCTCTGACTACTATTTGTGATAGTGCACTATCACAACTGCTAGTCGACTGGGAGATGGGAGCATTTCTGAGTAAGAAACCTATCCCACAGAGAACACCTTTGGGATGTACTTTGAAGCACTGGAAAGACATCGGGGGTGATGACCCACTAACTCGGAAACCATTAATTGAATATTGCAATCATTGGTGCCCAACGTATCAATTGGAAGGTGGGCACGAATGGCCAGAACAGGAGACATTGCAATATCATACCATCTTGCAATTAATGTTGTTTTGTAAAAAGGGAAGGCAAATGGGAAGAAGTGGCATATGTTGATTTGTTCTTTACACTGTGGAATCATCCAGAGTGGCAGAAACAGCGTGAGATATGTCCACAGGATTCTACGGCAATGTTTCTGAAAAGAGGAAAATGTGGTGAGAACTTGAAGTGTTGCTCTACTTGTGATACTGGATACTTCACTTGATGGAACTGACAAGAAAATAGTATTGAATACAGCCAGAAGGCAGGTGCAGGGAGCACATGCTAACAGGAATTTACAGAGAACAACGAATAAGAATTTTCCATCTACAAATCCCGAGTGGGACCCTAATCAGCCAGGACCCAGGGGAATGTTGACTAGATGTCAGAGACAGATTTTATTTGGAGTAAGACGTGCAATGCCAAAAGCCATAAATTTTGACCCATTTATTAAGTGAGACAAGAATTAAAGGAGTCCCCCCCTTCAGCCTTTATGGAAAGGCTGAAGGTGACCACCAGAAAATATACTCATTTGAACCCAGAAAAAAACAGAAAAAGCAATTCAGTTGGTCTCTATATTCATAAGACAATCAGCCCCAGATTGGGGGGGGTGGGGTGGGGAGTAAAAAAACCTTCAGAAACTAGAAGAACCTGAATCCAGAGATCTGGGTAAAATGCTTGATGTAGCTTGGCATGAAGGAGACCAGAGGAATCAACCCTAGCTGAACACCTGGTTACACTGAAGCTAGGGAATGAAGAAATAGAATTTTTGGTAGATACGGGAGCCACTTCTTTGGTATTGAATACACGTAAAGAGAAAGTTGATCATAAACCAGTAGGTGTTGTTAGTGCGACAGGGCAAAGAAAAATTAGCCTTTCTTAGAGCCATTAAAGTTTAAATTGGAGAAGCAATGGGCAACTCACCAGTTTCTGTATATGCCTGAATGTCCACTGCCTCTGTTATGATGAGATCTATTAAGTAAATTAGATGCTCAAGTAACTTTTAAAGATGGAGAGATTAAATTACTAATACCAGAACAGAATCAAAAGCCACAGAGGCGAGAGCGTTTATGTTACAGGATTCCTCCAGGGAGGAACAGGTTCCCGAAGAAGTGGAAAACGTAGTAATTCCTTTGGTTTGAGCGAGCGGAGCTCCGGAGCGACCTAAGCGGGCAGAGCCGGTAAAAGTAACCTTAAAGCCTGGAGCCAAGCCGGTAAGGCAAAAACAATACCGTATTAAGCGAGAGGCTCGAAAAGGATTAGAGAAGTTAATTATAAATTTTTTTCAGAATATGAGCTCTTAGTAGAATGTGAATCAGAATATAGTACTCCTGTGCCGCCAGTAAAGAAATCTAGAGGCAAAGAGTATTAGCTGGTTCACGATTTAAGGGCTATATCTCAGGTGGTCCAAGATCTACATCCGGTAGTAGCTAATCCATACACTTTACTGACCTCTTTTAAAGGAGGAGCATAAATGGTTTACTGTACTAGATTTGAAGGATGCCTTCTTTTGCATACCTCCAGGCATAAAAAGTCAAAGCCTATTTGCTTTGGAATGGGAAAGCCCCACCACAGAATGAAAGACACAGCTAACATGGACCGTACTTCCACAAGGATTTAAAATTAGTCCTACGATATTTGGGACTCAGCTGGCAAGAAAAAAAATTAGAAATATAGAAATGTCTAGAAAAAACAGAACCCAGGGAGAGGCATATTGTTACAGAATGCAGACGACATTCTGATAGTGGCAGAAAGTAAAGAATAATGTTTTGAAATTTTTAAATTTTCTGGGCCAAGGAAGATGCGGAGTTTCCAGAAACAAAACCCAAATAGGAGAAGAAGCAGCCATTTATTTAGGATTTGAAATATCTCAGAGACAAAGACAATTAGAAAGTGAAAAGAAAGAAACTATTTGTCAAATTCCCGAACCTTGCGGCCCGAAGGAACTGAGAGCTTTTCTGAAAAT
Source organism: Phalacrocorax carbo (assembly GCF_963921805.1). Lineage (NCBI taxonomy): Eukaryota > Metazoa > Chordata > Aves > Suliformes > Phalacrocoracidae > Phalacrocorax > Phalacrocorax carbo. Next base: position 513,705 of record NC_087543.1, on the reverse strand, counting down.
AGTGAAATAGCGTCAGCTCTGGATTCTGAACTACAGACTGTATGTAAAACCATTATACGAGGCACTGAAAGAATCAAAGGATAAATATTTAACCTGGACGCCCGGATGCCAAACGGCATTCAAAGAACTGAAAAGAGCCTCAGTGATGGCCCCTGCATTAGGCCTACCCGATTTCGCTAAACCTTTTGAGCTGTTTGTCCACGAAAGACAACATTTAGCCCTTGGAGTGCTGACACAGCGACTGGGAACCTGGAAGAGACCCGTGGGCTACTTCTCCAAACAACTCGACCACGTGAGTAAAAGATGGCCTGGATGTTTACGGGCAGTGGCAACAGCAGCGCTGCCGATCCAGGAAGCCCCAAAGTTAACAATGGGACAAAAGATGACAGTATGTGTCCCGCACATAGCGGTGACTGTTTTAGAACAAAAGGGGGGTCGTTGGCTATCCCTTAGCAGAATGTTGAAATATCAAGTTGTTCTGTTAGAACAAGACCATGTGGAATCGAAGACTACTGCTATACTGAATCCTGCTATGTTTTTAACAACAGAAAACCTTACGGACAACTTCGAACACGATCGCTTGCTAACTATTGAACAAGTCTATTCCAGCAGACCAGGCCTGAGACACAAACCTCTGGGAAAATCCTGATCTGGAGTTGTTTACAGATGGAAGCAGCTCTGGGCGAGAAGAGAATGGCCGGATATGCTGTCGTTATCACCGCCGAGGGAATGGAGTCAGGGGCGCTGCCTGCGAACACCTCAGCACAGAAAGCAGTATTGGTAGCGTTGAAGCGAGCTCTGCGAATGGCAGAAGGACGAAGGATAAATATCTAGACTGATTCCAAACATGCATTTGGTGTGATCCACGATCATGGAGCTACTGGGAAGGAAAAAGGACTGCCATCAGCCCAAGAATCATTGATACAGCATAAAGAAGACATTCTCCAACTTCCGGAAGACGTGCAGAAACCAAAAGAAGTGGCGGTAAAGCGTTGCAAAGCTCATCAATTCGGCCAGACGGCTGTAAACATAAGCAAACGATTGACAGATAAAGCTGCAAAGAGGACTGCAGAGCAAGGTATCCTTGCACTAGTACCAGTAAAACAGATCGGAATTCCAAAGTTGAAACCGAGATTATTATAATAAATTGGATGAGCAATTAGCAGAACAATTGGAAGCATCACAAAACACAGAGATGGTAGGTAACACCAGAAAAACAAGTAATAATAATAACAACCCCACAAGTTATGACAGAACTTGCAAAAGAAAAGCATGAGCAAACACATTAGGGTGTAGATGCTACGGTTTTGAGTTTAAAAGCATCTGTAGCGTGTGTAGGCATGACAAGAACAGTTAAACCCATGGTAGCTAAGTGTCCAATCTGTCCTAGAAATAATCCCCTGAACCAAAGGAAACCACCTTTAGGAGTAACAAAACAAAAAATTCTCCCGGAAATTATTAGCAAATTAAGTTTTCTGAGTTACCCAGACAAAATAGATATAGCAGTATTTGTTAGTGCTGATGGACAAGTTTTCTAGTTGGCCAGAAGCTTTCTCGTGCTGCACCAACAAAGCTAGAGTAGTAGTTAAGATGTTGCTGAAAGAAATAATACCAAGATTTAGAGTGCCAACAGGAATGTCCTCTGAGAGAGGACCACATTTTTTTGCAGAGGTAGTTCAACAAATTAATAAAATTTTGGGTATAAAATGGAACCTGCATATGCCCTAGAGACCACAATCAAGTGAAAATTTTGAGAAGATGAACCAAACACTGAACTGACATAGTGGAATATTATTGATCTAAGATGGAAGTATTGAGAAAATGATTATTTCAAAACTTCCAAAGGGGGGAAATGTAACCAAAGCGATGAAATCAACCAACCAGAGACGGTGTTCCATTACGGGAACACGGAGCGTACGAATCAGCGCATCTGTCGATCTGCATTTTAGTCCCTAGGCGATCGTTAATGTCAGCAGAACAACAGACAACGTGCTTCTGTCAGAAACGGATGACAAAACGCGGTTTCGTGTAGCGGACTGAGAAAACTAGCCAAGACTGCCAAGATTAAGAGCCAAGAAGGTAAAAGGCAATTCTGGCAGGGGGAGATTGCGACCACCGACTCACGGACCACCACCGAGCCTGCGCAGCGATTTACATACGGAACGAGCAAGTTTGTACCGATCAGTAGACAGGACGATAATGAATATGTATGAATACGTAAAATTTTGATCTACAAATTCTACGGGAAAGGTGTGTGAGGTACGCACGCCAGGAGGAGCGATCCCCCGTGCATCTGGCGCCGTGAATAAAGAACGCCTGCTCTTTAATACTAGATTGGTGCTGAATAGATATTTCCGATTTTACCGTGTTTTTTGGTAACAGTTTTGGCACCCCAGATGGGAACCTGCTTTTGAATCTCGACGGATCCGCAGGACCGTGGGACCTGCAGCCAGCCCCAAGGAATTCTTGGGGAGAGCTTCCGATCCCCAGGCCAGAGAATTCTGAGAAAGATCCCCTGGACTGAAGTAAACAAGGCATTCGTTTACGAAGAAACTTAGGTAGAATAATATGTGGCGTTAGCTTCCCACATAGGATAGGATAGTGGGTTTGAGTCCCACAGGCCTGCCCGTAAGGCGCGGCAAAAGCCACGCAGGGTTGGGGCCAAGAGGTACCTCGGTTGGTAAGTCTCTGCTAGGCGAAAGCCTGTGGAGCGGGACCCGAGGGTAGGGGGGTCTTCAACAGGGGGTTGAAGTCTCCAGGGATATCTAGCAGGGGGCTACAGATCCCAGTGAGACCTCTAACGGGGGTTGGAGTCCCTCTGACTACTATTTGTGATAGTGCACTATCACAACTGCTAGTCGACTGGGAGATGGGAGCATTTCTGAGTAAGAAACCTATCCCACAGAGAACACCTTTGGGATGTACTTTGAAGCACTGCAAAGACATCGGGGGTGATGACCCACTAACTCGGAAACCATTAATTGAATATTGCAATCATTGGTGCCCAACGTATCAATTGGAAGGTGGGCACGAATAGCCAGAACAGGAGACATTGCAATATCATACCATCTTGCAATTAATGTTGTTTTGTAAAAAGGGAAGGCAAATGGGAAGAAGTGGCATATGTTGATTTGTTCTTTACACTGTGGAATCATCCAGAGTGGCAGAAACAGCGTGAGATATGTCCACAGGATTCTACGGCAATGTTTCTGAAAAGAGGAAAATGTGGTGAGAACTTGAAGTGTTGCTCTACTTGTGATACTGGATACTTCACTTGATGGAACTGACAAGAAAATAGTATTGAATACAGCCAGAAGGCAGGTGCAGGGAGCACATGCTAACAGGAATTTACAGAGAACAACGAATAAGAATTTTCCATCTACAAATCCCGAGTGGGACCCTAATCAGCCAGGACCCAGGGGAATGTTGACTAGATGTCAGAGACAGATTTTATTTGGAGTAAGACGTGCAATGCCAAAAGCCATAAATTTTGACCCATTTATTAAGTGAGACAAGAATTAAAGGAGTCCCCCCCTTCAGCCTTTATGGAAAGGCTGAAGGTGACCACCAGAAAATATACTCATTTGAACCCAGAAAAAAACAGAAAAAGCAATTCAGTTGGTCTCTATATTCATAAGACAATCAGCCCCAGATTGGGGGGGGTGGGGGGGGGGAGTAAAAAAACCTTCAGAAACTAGAAGAACCTGAATCCAGAGATCTGGGTAAAATGCTTGAAGTAGCTTGGCATGAAGGAGACCAGAGGAATCAACCCTAGCTGAACACCTGGTTACACTGAAGCTAGGGAATGAAGAAATAGAATTTTTGGTAGATACGGGAGCCACTTCTTTGGTATTGAATACACGTAAAGAGAAAGTTGATCATAAACCAGTAGGTGTTGTTAGTGCGACAGGGCAAAGAAAAATTAGCCTTTCTTAGAGCCATTAAAGTTTAAATTGGAGAAGCAATGGGCAACTCACCAGTTTCTGTATATGCCTGAATGTCCACTGCCTCTGTTATGATGAGATCTATTAAGTAAATTAGATGCTCAAGTAACTTTTAAAGATGGAGAGATTAAATTACTAATACCAGAACAGAATCAAAAGCCACAGAGGCGAGAGCGTTTATGTTACAGGATTCCTCCAGGGAGGAACAGGTTCCCGAAGAAGTGGAAAACGTAGTAATTCCTTTGGTTTGAGCGAGCGGAGCTCCGGAGCGACCTAAGCGGGCAGAGCCGGTAAAAGTAACCTTAAAGCCTGGAGCCAAGCCGGTAAGACAAAAACAATACCGTATTAAGCGAGAGGCTCGAAAAGGATTAGAGAAGTTAATTATAAATTTTTTTCAGAATATGAGCTCTTAATAGAATGTGAATCAGAATATAGTACTCCTGTGCCGCCAGTAAAGAAATCTAGAGGCAAAGAGTATTAGCTGGTTCACGATTTAAGGGCTATATCTCAGGTGGTCCAAGATCTACATCCAGTAGTAGCTAATCCATACACTTTACTGACCTCTTTTAAAGGAGGAGCATAAATGGTTTACTGTACTAGATTTGAAGGATGCCTTCTTTTGCATACCTCCAGGCATAAAAAGTCAAAGCCTATTTGCTTTGGAATGGGAAAGCCCCACCACAGAATGAAAGACACAGCTAACATGGACCGTACTTCCACAAGGATTTAAAATTAGTCCTACGATATTTGGGACTCAGCTGGCAAGAAAAAAAATTAGAAATATAGAAATGTCTAGAAAAAACAGAACCCAGGGAGAGGCATATTGTTACAGAATGCAGACGACATTCTGATAGTGGCAGAAAGTAAAGAATAATGTTTTGAAATTTTTAAATTTTCTGGGCCAAGGAAGATGCGGAGTTTCCAGAAACAAAACCCAAATAGGAGAAGAAGCAGCCATTTATTTAGGATTTGAAATATCTCAGAGACAAAGACAATTAGAAAGTGAAAAGAAAGAAACTATTTGTCAAATTCCCGAACCTTGCGGCCCGAAGGAACTGAGAGCTTTTCTGAAAATAGTGAAATAGCGTCAGCTCTGGATTCTGAACTACAGACTGTATGTAAAACCATTATAGGAGGCACTGAAAGAATCAAAGGATAAATATTTAACCTGGACGCCCGGATGCCAAACGGCATTCAAAGAACTGAAAAGAGCCTCAGTGATGGCCCCTGCATTAGGCCTACCCGATTTCGCTAAACCTTTTGAGCTGTTTGTCCACGAAAGACAACATTTAGCCCTTGGAGTGCTGACACAGCGACTGGGAACCTGGAAGAGACCCGTGGGCTACTTCTCCAAACAACTCGACCACGTGAGTAAAAGATGGCCTGGATGTTTACGGGCAGTGGCAACAGCAGCGCTGCCGATCCAGGAAGCCCCAAAGTTAACAATGGGACAAAAGATGACAGTATGTGTCCCGCACATAGCGGTGACTGTTTTAGAACAAAAGGGGGGTCGTTGGCTATCCCTTAGCAGAATGTTGAAATATCAAGTTGTTCTGTTAGAACAAGACCATGTGGAATCGAAGACTACTGCTATACTGAATCCTGCTATGTTTTTAACAACAGAAAACCTTACGGACAACTTCGAACACGATCGCTTGCTAACTATTGAACAAGTCTATTCCAGCAGACCAGGCCTGAGACACAAACCTCTGGGAAAATCCTGATCTGGAGTTGTTTACAGATGGAAGCAGCTCTGGGCGAGAAGCGAATGGCCGGATATGCTGTCGTTATCACCGCCGAGGGAATGGAGTCAGGGGCGCTGCCTGCGAACACCTCAGCACAGAAAGCAGTATTGGTAGCGTTGAAGCGAGCTCTGCGAATGGCAGAAGGACGAAGGATAAATATCTAGACTGATTCCAAACATGCATTTGGTGTGATCCACGATCATGGAGCTACTGGGAAGGAAAAAGGACTGCCATCAGCCCAAGAATCATTGATACAGCATAAAGAAGACATTCTCCAACTTCCGGAAGACGTGCAGAAACCAAAAGAAGTGGCGGTAAAGCGTTGCAAAGCTCATCAATTCGGCCAGACGGCTGTAAACATAAGCAAACGATTGACAGATAAAGCTGCAAAGAGGACTGCAGAGCAAGGTATCCTTGCACTAGTACCAGTAAAACAGATCGGAATTCCAAAGTTGAAACCGAGATTATTATAATAAATTGGATGAGCAATTAGCAGAACAATTGGAAGCATCACAAAACACAGAGATGGTAGGTAACACCAGAAAAACAAGTAATAATAATAACAACCCCACAAGTTATGACAGAACTTGCAAAAGAAAAGCATGAGCAAACACATTAGGGTGTAGATGCTACGGTTTTGAGTTTAAAAGCATCTGTAGCGTGTGTAGGCATGACAAGAACAGTTAAACCCATGGTAGCTAAGTGTCCAATCTGTCCTAGAAATAATCCCCTGAACCAAAGGAAACCACCTTTAGGAGTAACAAAACAAAAAATTCTCCCGGAAATTATTAGCAAATTAAGTTTTCTGAGTTACCCAGACAAAATAGATATAGCAGTATTTGTTAGTGCTGATGGACAAGTTTTCTAGTTGGCCAGAAGCTTTCTCGTGCTGCACCAACAAAGCTAGAGTAGTAGTTAAGATGTTGCTGAAAGAAATAATACCAAGATTTAGAGTGCCAACAGGAATGTCCTCTGAGAGAGGACCACATTTTTTTGCAGAGGTAGTTCAACAAATTAATAAAATTTTGGGTATAAAATGGAACCTGCATATGCCCTAGAGACCACAATCAAGTGAAAATTTTGAGAAGATGAACCAAACACTGAACTGACATAGTGGAATATTATTGATCTAAGATGGAAGTATTGAGAAAATGATTATTTCAAAACTTCCAAAGGGGGGAAATGTAACCAAAGCGATGAAATCAACCAACCAGAGACGGTGTTCCATTACGGGAACACGGAGCGTACGAATCAGCGCATCTGTCGATCTGCATTTTAGTCCCTAGGCGATCGTTAATGTCAGCAGAACAACAGACAACGTGCTTCTGTCAGAAACGGATGACAAAACGCGGTTTCGTGTAGCGGACTGAGAAAACTAGCCAAGACTGCCAAGATTAAGAGCCAAGAAGGTAAAAGGCAATTCTGGCAGGGGGAGATTGCGACCACCGACTCACGGACCACCACCGAGCCTGCGCAGCGATTTACATACGGAACGAGCAAGTTTGTACCGATCAGTAGACAGGACGATAATGAATATGTATGAATACGTAAAATTTTGATCTACAAATTCTACGGGAAAGGTGTGTGAGGTACGCACGCCAGGAGGAGCGATCCCCCGTGCATCTGGCGCCGTGAATAAAGAACGCCTGCTCTTTAATACTAGATTGGTGTTGAATAGATATTTCCGATTTTACCGTGTTTTTTGGTAACAGTTTTGGCACCCCAGATGGGAACCTGCTTTTGAATCTCGACGGATCCGCAGGACCGTGGGACCTGCAGCCAGCCCCAAGGAATTCTTGGGGAGAGCTTCCGATCCCCAGGCCAGAGAATTCTGAGAAAGATCCCCTGGACTGAAGTAAACAAGGCATTCGTTTACGAAGAAACTTAGGTAGAATAATATGTGGCGTTAGCTTCCCACATAGGATAGGATAGTGGGTTTGAGTCCCACAGGCCTGCCCGTAAGGCGCGGCAAAAGCCACGCAGGGTTGGGGCCAAGAGGTACCTCGGTTGGTAAGTCTCTGCTAGGCGAAAGCCTGTGGAGCGGGACCCGAGGGTAGGGGGGTCTTCAACAGGGGGTTGAAGTCTCCAGGGATATCTAGCAGGGGGCTACAGATCCCAGTGAGACCTCTAACGGGGGTTGGAGTCCCTCTGACTACTATTTGTGATAGTGCACTATCACAACTGCTAGTCGACTGGGAGATGGGAGCATTTCTGAGTAAGAAACCTATCCCACAGAGAACACCTTTGGGATGTACTTTGAAGCACTGGAAAGACATCGGGGGTGATGACCCACTAACTCGGAAACCATTAATTGAATATTGCAATCATTGGTGCCCAACGTATCAATTGGAAGGTGGGCACGAATGGCCAGAACAGGAGACATTGCAATATCATACCATCTTGCAATTAATGTTGTTTTGTAAAAAGGGAAGGCAAATGGGAAGAAGTGGCATATGTTGATTTGTTCTTTACACTGTGGAATCATCCAGAGTGGCAGAAACAGCGTGAGATATGTCCACAGGATTCTACGGCAATGTTTCTGAAAAGAGGAAAATGTGGTGAGAACTTGAAGTGTTGCTCTACTTGTGATACTGGATACTTCACTTGATGGAACTGACAAGAAAATAGTATTGAATACAGCCAGAAGGCAGGTGCAGGGAGCACATGCTAACAGGAATTTACAGAGAACAACGAATAAGAATTTTCCATCTACAAATCCCGAGTGGGACCCTAATCAGCCAGGACCCAGGGGAATGTTGACTAGATGTCAGAGACAGATTTTATTTGGAGTAAGACATGCAATGCCAAAAGCCATAAATTTTGACCCATTTATTAAGTGAGACAAGAATTAAAGGAGTCCCCCCCTTCAGCCTTTATGGAAAGGCTGAAGGTGACCACCAGAAAATATACTCATTTGAACCCAGAAAAAAACAGAAAAAGCAATTCAGTTGGTCTCTATATTCATAAGACAATCAGCCCCAGATTGGGGGGGGTGGGGGGGGGGAGTAAAAAAACCTTCAGAAACTAGAAGAACCTGAATCCAGAGATCTGGGTAAAATGCTTGAAGTAGCTTGGCATGAAGGAGACCAGAGGAATCAACCCTAGCTGAACACCTGGTTACACTGAAGCTAGGGAATGAAGAAATAGAATTTTTGGTAGATACGGGAGCCACTTCTTTGGTATTGAATACACGTAAAGAGAAAGTTGATCATAAACCAGTAGGTGTTGTTAGTGCGACAGGGCAAAGAAAAATTAGCCTTTCTTAGAGCCATTAAAGTTTAAATTGGAGAAGCAATGGGCAACTCACCAGTTTCTGTATATGCCTGAATGTCCACTGCCTCTGTTATGATGAGATCTATTAAGTAAATTAGATGCTCAAGTAACTTTTAAAGATGGAGAGATTAAATTACTAATACCAGAACAGAATCAAAAGCCACAGAGGCGAGAGCGTTTATGTTACAGGATTCCTCCAGGGAGGAACAGGTTCCCGAAGAAGTGGAAAACGTAGTAATTCCTTTGGTTTGAGCGAGCGGAGCTCCGGAGCGACCTAAGCGGGCAGAGCCGGTAAAAGTAACCTTAAAGCCTGGAGCCAAGCCGGTAAGACAAAAACAATACCGTATTAAGCGAGAGGCTCGAAAAGGATTAGAGAAGTTAATTATAAATTTTTTTCAGAATATGAGCTCTTAATAGAATGTGAATCAGAATATAGTACTCCTGTGCCGCCAGTAAAGAAATCTAGAGGCAAAGAGTATTAGCTGGTTCACGATTTAAGGGCTATATCTCAGGTGGTCCAAGATCTACATCCGGTAGTAGCTAATCCATACACTTTACTGACCTCTTTTAAAGGAGGAGCATAAATGGTTTACTGTACTAGATTTGAAGGATGCCTTCTTTTGCATACCTCCAGGCATAAAAAGTCAAAGCCTATTTGCTTTGGAATGGGAAAGCCCCACCACAGAATGAAAGACACAGCTAACATGGACCGTACTTCCACAAGGATTTAAAATTAGTCCTACGATATTTGGGACTCAGCTGGCAAGAAAAAAAATTAGAAATATAGAAATGTCTAGAAAAAACAGAACCCAGGGAGAGGCATATTGTTACAGAATGCAGACGACATTCTGATAGTGGCAGAAAGTAAAGAATAATGTTTTGAAATTTTTAAATTTTCTGGGCCAAGGAAGATGCGGAGTTTCCAGAAACAAAACCCAAATAGGAGAAGAAGCAGCCATTTATTTAGGATTTGAAATATCTCAGAGACAAAGACAATTAGAAAGTGAAAAGAAAGAAACTATTTGTCAAATTCCCGAACCTTGCGGCCCGAAGGAACTGAGAGCTTTTCTGAAAATAGTGAAATAGCGTCAGCTCTGGATTCTGAACTACAGACTGTATGTAAAACCATTATATGAGGCACTGAAAGAATCAAAGGATAAATATTTAACCTGGACGCCCGGATGCCAAACGGCATTCAAAGAACTGAAAAGAGCCTCAGTGATGGCCCCTGCATTAGGCCTACCCGATTTCGCTAAACCTTTTGAGCTGTTTGTCCACGAAAGACAACATTTAGCCCTTGGAGTGCTGACACAGCGACTGGGAACCTGGAAGAGACCCGTGGGCTACTTCTCCAAACAACTCGACCACGTGAGTAAAAGATGGCCTGGATGTTTACGGGCAGTGGCAACAGCAGCGCTGCCGATCCAGGAAGCCCCAAAGTTAACAATGGGACAAAAGATGACAGTATGTGTCCCGCACATAGCGGTGACTGTTTTAGAACAAAAGGGGGGTCGTTGGCTATCCCTTAGCAGAATGTTGAAATATCAAGTTGTTCTGTTAGAACAAGACCATGTGGAATCGAAGGCTACTGCTATACTGAATCCTGCTATGTTTTTAACAACAGAAAACCTTACGGACAATTTCGAACACGATCGCTTGCTAACTATTGAACAAGTCTATTCCAGCAGACCAGGCCTGAGACACAAACCTCTGGGAAAATCCTGATCTGGAGTTGTTTACAGATGGAAGCAGCTCTGGGCGAGAAGAGAATGGCCGGATATGCTGTCGTTATCACCGCCGAGGGAATGGAGTCAGGGGCGCTGCCTGCGAACACCTCAGCACAGAAAGCAGTATTGGTAGCGTTGAAGCGAGCTCTGCGAATGGCAGAAGGACGAAGGATAAATATCTAGACTGATTCCAAACATGCATTTGGTGTGATCCACGATCATGGAGCTACTGGGAAGGAAAAAGGACTGCCATCAGCCCAAGAATCATTGATACAGCATAAAGAAGACATTCTCCAACTTCCGGAAGACGTGCAGAAACCAAAAGAAGTGGCGGTAAAGCGTTGCAAAGCTCATCGATTCGGCCAGACGGCTGTAAACATAAGCAAACGATTGACAGATAAAGCTGCAAAGAGGACTGCAGAGCAAGGTATCCTTGCACTAGTACCAGTAAAACAGATCGGAATTCCAAAGTTGAAACCGAGATTATTATAATAAATTGGATGAGCAATTAGCAGAACAATTGGAAGCATCACAAAACACAGAGAGATGGTAGGTAACACCAGAAAAACAAGTAATAATAATAACAACCCCACAAGTTATGACAGAACTTGCAAAAGAAAAGCATGAGCAAACACATTAGGGTGTAGATGCTACGGTTTTGAGTTTAAAAGCATCTGTAGCGTGTGTAGGCATGACAAGAACAGTTAAACCCATGGTAGCTAAGTGTCCAATCTGTCCTAGAAATAATCCCCTGAACCAAAGGAAACCACCTTTAGGAGTAACAAAACAAAAAATTCTCCCGGAAATTATTAGCAAATTAAGTTCTCTGAGTTACCCAGACAAAATAGATATAGCAGTATTTGTTAGTGCTGATGGACAAGTTTTCTAGTTGGCCAGAAGCTTTCTCGTGCTGCACCAACAAAGCTAGAGTAGTAGTTAAAATGTTGCTGAAAGAAATAATACCAAGATTTAGAGTGCCAACAGGAATGTCCTCTGGGAGAGGACCACATTTTTTTGCAGAGGTAGTTCAACAAATTAATAAAATTTTGGGTATAAAATGGAACCTGCATATGCCCTAGAGACCACAATCAAGTGAAAACTTTGAGAAGATGAACCAAACACTGAACTGACATAGTGGAATATTATTGATCTAAGATGGAAGTATTGAGAAAATGATTATTTCAAAACTTCCAAAGGGGGGAAATGTAACCAAAGCGATGAAATCAACCAACCAGAGACGGTGTTCCATTACGGGAACACGGAGCGTACGAATCAGCGCATCTGTCGATCTGCATTTTAGTCCCTAGGCGATCGTTAATGTCAGCAGAACAACAGACAACGTGCTTCTGTCAGAAACGGATGACAAAACGCGGTTTCGTGTAGCGCACTGAGAAAACTAGCCAAGACTGCCAAGATTAAGAGCCAAGAAGGTAAAAGGCAATTCTGGCAGGGGGAGATTGCGACCACCGACTCACGGACCACCACCGAGCCTGCGCAGTGATTTACATACGGAACGAGCAAGTTTGTACCAATCAGTAGACAGGACGATAATGAATATGTATGAATACGTAAAATTTTGATCTACAAATTCTACGGGAAAGGTGTGTGAGGTACGCACGCCAGGAGGAGCGATCCCCCGTGCATCCGGCGCCGTGAATAAAGAACGCCTGCTCTTTAATACTAGATTGGTGTTGAATAGATATTTCCGATTTTACCGCGTTTTTCGGTAACACAGGGAGTCAGACCAAGAGAGCCAGAGAAAGACAAAATACCGACAGGCTACAGGACAGAGCAGGAGGAATGAAAAAAAAAACGGAGCCAGAGCCAGGCAGAGAGAGGCGGAGAAAGAACAAGTAGCCACAGGCTACAGGACAGAGAGAGGGAGGCCTGAAAAGACGGGGAGGCTGAGGGGGAGCTCTGGTGAGCTGGGGAGTCGGCTATCTTCTGCACCCTGGGCAGGGGGAAAAGGTCATCCTCCTCCTCCTCCTTTCCCTCTTCCCTTCTATCAGCTCCCGGGTAACTCCTGGGGCTGCCCTCACCCGCTCGCCTTTAGCATACCAGAAGCCTGCCTCGGCAGGTCGTTTGAAGCTTCCCATCCCACCAGCCCCAGTAGTGCAGGCACACAAGGAGACACCCCGGCACCCACCAAAGGGGCTCGCTCACCTCGCCGGCAGCCCTAGGCCTCACCCGACACAGGGAATCGTGTCCGACACACCACCACGCTGCAGCAGGAGCGGAGGAGGCCTTTCCTTACCAGGAAGCAGCAACGAGCACGGCGGCATCACCTCGCAGGGCTGTCACCTGCGGGGAGAGCAACGCGGACCGCGGGGAGGCCTCTGCGCATGCGCGGCTCCGCGGCCGCAGTACCCAACGGTGGCCGCGCGGTGCCAGCATTACCCCAGTGACCCTGCTCCGAGCGCGCAGTAGGACGAGGCAGGAGCCGTCGAGCATCCCAGTTCACACCATCCAGAGGCGGTACCTACTTACTGAGGGCGCAGCGCTTCTATTTCTCTGCCCTTTCCCACTGGCGGTAACGTTCCCAGCAGTAACGCTCCTCGCCTCTGCCCCATAGAGCATCGAAGTGGCTCGAGCATTTCAGTCCTTTGCTCTAGAAGTCTGGTGGTTGTTTCTGCCTGTGCCTCCCGCCCCGTGCCCGAGGGAGGAGAAGCCGCACAGGGGACCTGTGGAACAACTGCTTTGCCCTGGGGTAAGCCCCAGGGATTGCTGCATGCGTGTGGCACTGGGGTTGTGGGAGTGAGCGCAGCAGGTCAACAGGTGCTGGAGAGAGAGATTTGAAAAAAAAAAAAAAAAGGCAACACAGCATCCTGAAGGCAGGTGAGAAGAGGCTGAAAGCAAAAGAGGCTGAAACCTGCTTTGTGCTGGAGGGGCAGCTACATTTATCGGGAAGCAACGCGTCCGAGCAGAGCAGATGCAAGTGGCTGATCTGCAAATGAGCGATACACTGGCAACCCTTGGGCTTTGGTGTGTTGTTTGCACCTTTCCTCACCTCCGTGCTATCGGGACTCTGCTCTCCTCATCCCACACACACACCCCCCTTCCCGGGCAGGACTTGTCACTTGGATGAGAGACGCTGCGCTGCGTGGTGTTACTCACCACCCTGCCCTCCAGCATGCAGAGTAATTAGACGTGAAGCAGAGAAAACACCAGGGTTCTTCCCTTGCACCGCATCAGTTTGGGGGTTCATTGGAGCTCCAGAGCTCAGCCAGGAATTTTGGAGGGTGTCGGAAGGGGGGGGGGGAGGAGTTTGGGGCAGTCCAGGATCCCCAGGGCAGTTTGACAGTCTGCAATGTCATGCAGTGCTTGGAAAGGCAGATAATACACGCGTGCCCCCCCACCCCCACCCCAGTTGCTGAATCTGGCCCCTACCCTATGCCAAGCAGCACCAGGTGGTTGTATGGGGAGGGGGTGTCAGTGGGGCACCCATGGGTGCTCAGGGGGGGCCATGCAGCACCCTTGGGTCTTGAGCACCCCTGAGTGCTGAGGCAGCTTTGCAGCACCCTTGATTGTTTGGGGGGCCATGCAGCACCCCTAGGTGCCAGGGAGCATTCAGGGTGCAGCATCTACTTCACCAAGGCTTGGGGTGGGTACAGCGGGTGCTGCCGAATTCCCCAGGCCCCCCACGCTGCCCCGCCATCAATTGTTGCATTCATGTGTCCACCCACACCCATGGGTGCTGCCAGCAGGGATTGCTGACTCAGCACATTGCTCAGCTGCCTGGGGAGACCCAGGTGTCTGGGCTCCCCTGGGAGTGCTATGGGAGTCCCTGGGGTGCTATGGGGGTCCCAGAGGAGTTATGGGTGTCCTAGGGGTGCTGTGGGGGGTCTCAGGGTCGCTATGGGTGTCTAAGAGGTGCTTTGGGCGTCCTACATGTGCTGTAGAGATCCTGGGGATGTGAAGGGTGTGCAAGGGTGCTGTGGGGGTTCCGGGGTGCTTTGGGGTCCTGGGCATGGTTTGCAAATGCCAGGGGTGCTTTAGGGGTCCCTTGGGGGATCTCAGAGGTGCTACATGGGCCCTGGGGGTGCTATGGTGCTCTCAGGGGTGCTGTGAGAGTCCTAAGGGTGTTATGGGAGTCTATGGGGTGCTTTGAGGTCCCATGGGGGTCCCAGTGGTGTTTTCAGAGCCCTGGGGTGCTATGGACGTCCTAGGGGCATCATAGAGGGTCCCAGGGGTACCTCCTCACCAAACCCAGGGTGCCCCTCAAACCCTGCACCCCACCAGCCCAGTACCCATGTACCTATGCACTCCTGCACCTGTGCACCCCTGCACCCGCACACCCGTGCACCTGTATACCTATGCACCCTCACACCCATGAAGCTGTGCACCCATGCAGCCGTGCAGCCTGCAGATTGCACAGGCAGGCACCGACGCCCTGAGCAAGGGCAGGCTGGGGCAGGGGCCACAGTTTGCAGGATGAATCCCTGTCCCCTCCAGTGCTCCTCTTTCACTTGGCTCATCCCTGGGGAGTCCATCAATGCAGCCGCAAGCCGCAAGCCCGGCCAAATCGAGCCTCACGCCTCCCTCTGTACCATGGGATTTTGTGCTGAGTCTCCCAAATTCCCGGAATTCCCTTGGGGTAGCGGTGGGGCGGACCCAGGACAAGGACCCCCCTTGTCCCACTGGTGCGTAGGTGGGTGCCAGCGGGAAGTTCTGGGTGCGATGCCAAAGCGGGGGGGTCTTCGGCATGGAGCCAGTGACCTTTGCTGAGCTGGCGTGGGATGCAGAGCTTGGACCCCTGGGCTCTCTTTTAGGAGGGGGCGGATGCCTGGGTCCCCCCATCCTGGATGGGGGGGGACACAACACAACCACTTCCTAGAGGAGCGCTGGAGCAGGAAGAAGCTGGGAGGTGAGGGGGATCTCAGCAGATCCCAGCAGAGAGGTTTTGGGGTGCAGGGGGGGAAAGGTGGGGGGCACCCTAGGGCTGCCTGCACTCTGCCTGTGGGTGTGGGGCAAGGGAGGAGGGGATGGAGGTGGGGGCAAGGTGGGGCGCTGCAGTGGGAGTGTTGGGTGGGCTGAAACGGGGGGGTTGGGGGCTGCAGTGGGGGGTTGGGAGGCTGCAACAGAGGGTTGGGGTTCTGTGCCCCCCATTTACAGGAGCCTGAGGCGCCGGAGCACCCCCAGCCCCTGCCACCACCTGTGTCCCCCCTGGGACCCCAGTGGCACCACCTGGAGGAGGGGACCCTTCCCATCCCCCCATGGAGGTGAGGGACGAGGTGGGCGGTGGGGCATGGCGTGGGGCAGGGGGGAAGGGCCAGATCCCACCCTCCTTCTGCCCCATAGGAGGACACAGAGCTAGTGGAGCTGGAGACAGCACCCGAGGCTGGGGTGACAGGCGTCACGGTAGCCCGTGACCGCCACGGCCTCTACATCACCAAGGCACCCAAATCCCTGCGCATCCACCAAGGTAGGGGTTCCCCAAAACTCACCAGATTTGAGGGGGGTGGTGTGGCACGCAGGATGACAGTCCCAATGGCCCTTATAGGTGACCGGCTCCTCAGCGCCAGGGTTTTCTTCGAGGGGGCCCCACCCGAGGACGTGGCACGGGTGCTGGAGGGTGCCAGGTCCTGCAAGGTCTCTCTCTGCCTCCGGCGTCGGGCACCCAGCACCTGCATCCCCCCTGACAGCACCAGCACCGGCGGCGAGGGACAAAAGGGGAAGGTGGCCAGGCTGGTAGGTCCCTATGGATGCAGGACAGGGATGTGGGATGCTTGGGGAGTCCCTATGGATGCAGGACAGGGATGTGGGATGCTCGCTGGGTCCCTATGGATTAAGGACAGGGATGTGGGGTGCTTGGGGGGTCCCTATGGATGCAGGACAGGGATGTGGGATGCTCGCTGGGTCCCTATGGATGCAGGAAAAGGGATGTGGGATGCTTGGGGGGTTCCCATGGATGCAGGACAGGGATGTGGGATGCTTGGAGGGGGGTCCCTATGGATGCAGGACAGGGATGTGAGATGCTTGGGGGGTCCCTATGGATGAAGGACAGGGATGTGGGATGCTCACTGGGTCCCTATGGATGCAGGACAGGGATGTGGGGTGCTTGGGGGGGGTCCCTATGGATGAAGGACAGGGATGTGGGATGCTTGGGGGGTCCCTATGGATGCAGGACAGGGATGCGGGATGCTTGGGGGGTTCCCATGGATGCAGGACAGGGATGTGGGGTGCTTGGGGGGGGTCCCTATGGATGAAGGACAGGGATGTGGGATGCTTGGGGGGTCCCTATGGATGCAGGACAGGGATGTGGGGTGCTTGGGGGGGGTCCCTATGGATGAAGGACAGGGATGTGGGATGCTTGGGGGGTCCCTGTGGATGCAGGACAGGGATGCGGGATGCTCGCTGGGTCCCCATGGATGCAGGCCAGGGATGTGGGATGCTTGGAGGGGGGTCCCTATAGATGCAGGACAGGGATGTGGGATGCTTAGGCGGTCCCTATGGATGCAGGACAGGGATGCGGGCTGCTCGCTGGGTCCCTATGGATGCAGGACAGGGATGTGGGATGCTTGGGGAGTCCCTATGGATGCAGGACAGGGATGTGGGATGCTCGCTGGGTCCCTATGGATTAAGGACAGGGATGTGGGGTGCTTGGGGGGTCCCTATGGATGCAGGACAGGGATGTGGGATGCTCGCTGGGTCCCTGTGGATGCAGGACAGGGATGTGGGATGCTTGGGGGGTTCCCATGGATGCAGGACAGGGATGTGGGATGCTTGGAGGGGGGTCCCTATGGATGCAGGACAGGGATGTGAGATGCTTGGGGGGTCCCTATGGATGAAGGACAGGGATGTGGGATGCTCGCTGGGTCCCTATGGATGCAGGACAGGGATGTGGGGTGCTTGGGGGGGGTCCCTATGGATGAAGGACAGGGATGTGGGATGCTTGGGGGGTCCCTATGGATGCAGGACAGGGATGCGGGATGCTTGGGGGGTTCCCATGGATGCAGGACAGGGATGTGGGGTGCTTGGGGGGGGTCCCTATGGATGAAGGACAGGGATGTGGGATGCTTGGGGGGTCCCTATGGATGCAGGACAGGGATGTGGGATGCTTGGGGGGGGTCCCTATGGATGAAGGACAGGGATGTGGGATGCTTGGGGGGTCCCTGTGGATGCAGGACAGGGATGCGGGATGCTCGCTGGGTCCCCATGGATGCAGGCCAGGGATGTGGGATGCTTGGAGGGGGGTCCCTATAGATGCAGGACAGGGATGTGGGATGCTTAGGCGGTCCCTATGGATGCAGGACAGGGATGCGGGCTGCTCGCTGGGTCCCTATGGATGCAGGACAGGGATGTGGGATGCTCACTGGGTCCCTGTGGATGCAGGACAGGGATGTGGGATGCTCACGGTGTCCCTATAGATGCAGGACAGGGATGTGGGGTGCTCATGGTGTCCCTATGGATGAAGGACAGGGATGTGGGATGCTCGCTGGATCCCTATGGATGCAGGACAGGGATGTGGGATGCTTGGGGGGTCCCTATGGATGCAGGACAGGGATGTGGGATGCTTGGGGGGTCCCTATGGATGCCGTTCCAGGAATGTGGGATACTTGGTGGGTCTCGATGGATGCAGGATCAGGATGGAGGATGCTTAGGCAGTCCCTATGGATGCAGGACACAGATGCAGGATACTTGGGGGGTGGCTCTGTGGATGCAGGGCAGGGATGCGGGATGCTTGGGGGTCCCTATGGATGCATGCCTGGATGCGGTGGGTGCTAGGTCCCATCTCCCCCCCTTCACCCAGAGCATCCCGATTCTGACACCCTCCAAGAAGCCACCGCCAGCACCCAGCACAGTGAGCACGGCACCTGCCGGTGCTGTGGCTGTGGAGTTTGCCCTTCCCAAGCTTCCCAAACTGGTGAAGAGCTGGAGCGCTGCTGAACCGGCACCAACAGCCACACCCACCACAGTGCCGCCAGCAGTGGAGCCCAAGCGGCCACGTGCAACACCATCCCGGTTAACGGTGAAGGAAGCAGCGGCCGGCAAAACAGCAGTGATGGAGGAGCCACCAGTGAAAACGGAGGTTCCTGGTATTGCCGCCAAGGTGCCGGTGGGTGCTGGCACCCGCTTACCAGCCGTGGAGGTGGCAGCACCCAAAGTCACCATGGGGCTGAGCCTTGCCAGCGCAGCACCAACGGCTGCCCCTCAGGCCAAGGAGCCAGCATTACGGCTGCCACAGTTGGAGGTGGCCGTGCCAGCACTGCCGCTTCCACCGGTGATGCCGGAGCCTGGCACAACCATAAATCAACCCCAAGTGAAGCTGGGGGAGGGAGACACCCCTAGCAGCAGCCGTAAGAGCGGGGGGAGCCTGGTACCAAAAACCAAGCTGCCATATTTTGGCACGGCCCCAGTAGAGGATGAGGAGGGGGATGCTGGCACACGAGGCAGGTTCACTGGCATCCGAGTCCCCTCCATCGCCATCGCCGTCCCCAGCACTGCCGTGGAGCTTGCCCCCGAGCTCAGTGTGCCCAAACCAGAGCTGGCCATTTCTGGTGGGCAACCACGGTTGGAGGTGAAGCTGCCAGCACGGAGGTCGGAGTCGCCGCCAGCAGCGCCAGCTAGGTTGACCTTCCCGGTACCGGTGGTGCCATCCATCGATATCGCCGTGCCGCATGTTGGTGTGGGTTTGGCATTGCCAGCAGGTGCCAGTGCCACACCGGTGCCGGATGAGAGGAATGTGGCGGCCAGGTTTGCCAAAGGGCTCCGAAAGCTCAGCCTGGAGCTGGAGCCCACGGCACCGCTGCCAGCGGTGGAAATCACCACCCCAGCACAGCTTACCGGAGAAGTGCCAGCAACCAGCACCAAATTCAAACCTCCCAAATTCACCCTGCCGCGGTTTGGGTTGTCCCTCGCCAAGCTCAAAATGGGCAGCGAGGGCAATGGGTATCCCCCGGCATCCTACGGCACAGCTGCACCAGCACCAGCCGGCATCGCTGTCACCAGTCCCACAGCGGCCTTAGATCTGGCTTTGGGGACGGCTGGTGCCACCGGTGCTGGGGTCAAGCTGAAGGTCCCCAAATTATCCCTGGCACCTTTTGGTGTCAAGGATGAGGACAAGGGTGCTGGCAGTGAAGAGGGTCCCCAGGGTGCCAGTGCAGTGATGAAGCTGCCATGGTTGGGAATCGGGGGGGCAGGCGGGGATGACAGGAGGTTGGCAGAACCAGGGTTCCCTGGGACCCCCCGGCTTCAGATACCACGGGTGGGCATCGCCCTGTCGACAACGGGCAGCCAGCGCACGCCATCGTTGCCTAAACTGCCCACCAGGCCAGAGCAGGGCAGGGGTGTGAAGTTGCTGAAATTTGGGGGATCCAGCCCCGATATCCGCATCGGTGGGGACCCCAAAGTTATGAGGCGTGGGGGAAGCGCTGAGAGCTTGAACATTGGCATGGCAGGAAGGAAGATGCCGGAGTCTCCCGGCACAATCCGGTCAAAGCTGAAAACCAGGGGGGCAATGGGTGATGGGGGGGCGCAACCATTGACCCCCCAGTTCACCATCCCTGCTGTGGGTTTCACTGTGCCAGTAAAAAAAACGGAGGATCCAGCAAGCCAGAAGATACCAAAACCCACAGGCGTGCCAGTGTTGAAGGTGCCGGTGTTGGAGCTGGCACCACCAGGGATGGACGGGATGGAGGAAACTACCAGGAAGGATATGGCACCGGGACGCCAGCCCAGGGTCAAATTGCCAAAATTTGGCACAGGTTTTGCCAGGAGTGGGTTGGAAGGTGAGGGGGGCATGAAAATGGGCAGCCTGAAGAAGGCGATGAAGGTGAAGCCAAAGGAGAAAGGAGAAGAAAACCAGGTGGTGGACCCCCATCCCCACGTCAATGGGGAAGCAGAGGGCAAGGCCCGGTGGTGGCGGTGGGTGCCCAGGGTGGGTTTCTCCCCTGGGGGGTCTCCACTGGAGCCACCCATCACCCAACCCAAGGGAGGAAAGATGCGGTTACCCAACGTTGAGCTCTCCCCTGGGGACCCCAAATTCAACCAGCATCCAGTGATGATGGAGGTCACCTCACGCTTCAATTTGGTGGGGTTTGGGGGTGAGGGGACCCCTAAATTTCAGCTGCCTAAGCTGGAACTGAGCCCCCAACCCTGCGGTGAGCAGTGAACCCTGTCCTTGAGCATGAGGGTCTTCAGGCACCCCCAGAAACAGTGATGGGGTGGTGGAGCACCACTTGCTCCCCTAGACCCTCTTTAACCCCCTTTAACCCCCCAAAAATTCCTAATCTGGCTTTTTGGGGGGCACGTTTGAAGCTTTTTTGCCCATTTTCCAGGTGTTAATATTAACCAGGGAGCAGGAGGGGTGGCAGCATTGCCTCCCCAGCCCCTTGCTCTTGGCTCAGCCAGAATAAATGTTAACCCCAAAAAAAGCCCCAACTGTGTTTATGGGGTCAGGGGGTGGGTTTTGGGGGGTGGGGATGGGTTTGGGGGGGGCTCAGATGGGTTTTAGGGGACATGGGATGGGTTTGGGGGGGACCAGGGATGTGTTTTGGGGGTTGGGGGTGGATTTTGGGGGACCAGGGATGGGTTTTAGGGGGTTCCTCCACCTGGGCCACAGTCCCTTGCGCAGGGGAGCTGTTGCTCCTGGGGATGATGTCAGCAACAGAAGGCATCGTCATGGCAATGCTGGAACTGTCAGGGCTGTTGGGGGCCAGGCTGAGGCAGCTGAGTGTCCCAAGCCCCTGTTGGGTGCTGAGTGAGGTCCCAAGCCCCTGGTGAGGAGCCAACCCACCATGGGGACGCTGGTGGTGGGTGCCGAGCACTACGACATGGTAGCCACAGTGGGGAAGGGGACCTTTGGGGAGGTGACCCAGGGCTGGCAGAGGAGCACAGGGGAGATGGTGGCCATCAAGATCCTGAAGAACGAAGGCCACCATGGCCGGGTGGCAAAGAATGAGCTGAGGCTGCTGCAGGCCTTGCGGGAGGTGGACACAGAGGAGTCACACATTGTCCGCTTCCTCGAGTCCTTCACTGATGGTGCCTGTACCTACTTGGTCTTCGAGCTCCTGGAGCAAAACCTCTTCGACTTCCAAAAGCAGAATAACTTCTCGCCGTTGCCTGTCCGGCATATTCGTACCATCACAGCACAGGTGCTGGCAGCATTGGTCAAGCTGAAGGAGCTCTCCATCATCCACGCTGACCTCAAACCAGAGAACATCATGCTGGTGGACCATGCGCGCTATCCTTTCCGTGTCAAGCTCATCGACTTCGGCTCAGCCAGCATCTTCACCGAGGTCCGCCATGTCAAGGAACCCTATATCCAATCCCGCTTCTACCGGGCACCGGAGATCTTGTTGGGGTTGCCCTTCTGTGAGAAGGTGGACATCTGGTCTTTGGGTTGTGTGGTGGCCGAGCTTCACTTGGGTTGGCCACTCTACCCTGGTGTCAATGAGTATGACCAGGTCCGCTACATCTGCTCCACCTTGGGGCTACCACGGGGTGAGTTGCTGTCTGCCGCCCGGAAGACACGGTCCTTCTTCCAACGAGTGCCACATCCCACTGGTTCCTGGCAGCTCAAACCACCAGTCGAGAAGATGGTTAAGCCAACGGAGAGAAGGAAGTACATCTTCTCCTCACTGGATCAGTTAGCAGCGGTGAACATCCGCCTGGCATCTTATCCTGGCCAGGAGGTGCTGGCCGAGCGCTGTGACTTGCATGGGATGGTGGAGCTGGTCAAGAGGATGCTCACCTGGGACTCACACGAGAGGATCATGCCCAGAGCTGCCCTCAAGCATCCCTTCATCTCCTTGCAGCAGGTAAAGTCCAGCTTCGAGGCCACCCGATACTACCAGCTCTGCCAAGAGGACTTGAGGGCATCCCGTAAGGATGCCGGCACAGGTGAGATCTTCCCGGGCATGGAGGAAGGTGCCTTCATCCCCAGCAGCCGGTGCATCGTCCAAAGGGCCGTCACCCAAATGGCTGAGCTTAGCCTGGCTGAGCCGGTTGGGGACACCGGTGACAAGAGCCAGCAGGACATCTGCCAAGCCCCCATCCCCACCCACTATGGCACCCGGCACCACAGGCATCACCGACGTCCCAAGATGGACCCCACCGCTGGTAACCTGATCATGCTGGGGTCCCCCGGTGGATGGGAGCAGCGTGGCCACTGCAGCGGCGTGGTCTTTGGTAGCATCATGGAGCGGAACCTGCCTGGAAGACCATACACCTCGCCCCACGCCAAGGTATGGCCTCAGGCCGGGGGTCTGGCGCAGGGACTGAGGGCTCTTGGGCATGGGTGCTCTGGGACACTGGGTGCTTGGGGTCCCTTGGGTACTTTGTGTCCTCCAAGTGCTTTGTGCCCCTGGATGCTTGGGGTCACTGGTGCCCCATGGCCCCTGGTACCCCACATCACAGGTACTCGGGGCCCCTGGTGCCCCCACATCATGGATGCCTGGGGCTCCTTGGTGCTCCATGTCCCCTGGTGCCTCATGTCATGGGTGCTTAGGGTCCCTGGGTGCTCCAGGTCCCCACCAAGGGGTGGGGACCCCACCCATAAGTGCCACGCACCCCCTCCCCACGCTTCTCCCCTCCTGCAGAGAGCTCCGGTGACATGGCGTGACCCCAAGCCCCCACCTCCTATCCCCATCCCTGAGGACGGGCTCCAGGAGCCGGACTGGGGCCCCGCCGCTGTAACTGGCATGCTCCTCCCAGCACAGAGCCGGCAACACCCACAGCACTGCTGAGCCTCCACAGCAACTCCGGCAAACACCCTGGCAGCCGATAGCTCACCAAAGACCTTCCTCCTCCTCACCTTCGGTCACCCCGACCAGCAAAACCCAGCTCCATGCTGGTAGATGAGAACGTAGCCAGGGAGGCACCGGGATGTGCTGTGCTGGGTGCTACCGGCACTGGTTGTTGCAATGATCCCCGAATAAATGGTTTGCTGACAGCTGAGCATTTCATCTCACTCTTGACCGGGATGGGTTTGGCACTGCCGGGACTTGAGGGGTGTCCCGGCTTCCCTCCCAGTGCTGGCATGGCATTTGGCAAAGGCCCGGTGCTCCCCATCGCCACAGCGTGGAGGGCCCTCTAGCTCAATAACAGCAATGCAAAGTCCAGAAAAAGTCTTTTTTTTCTGGTTTTTTTCCCCACATTAGAGTGGGGCAGCTGAATTTGGCACAGACAGAACCCATGGCTCACCAGTGGTCTGTTCCCTGGTGCCTAACGGGAGCCACAGAGGCTCTCCCACCGCTCGGCATTGCTGATGTCGGTGCTGTACTGGGAGCTCCAATCCCGCTCAAAAACCGCCTGCAGCTGCTCCCGGATGGTGCCGGATCCGGCAGCAGTGCTGGTGGCAGTGCCAGCACCGGGTCGGCTCGCAGTCTGGTTCACCACCAGCGCTGATCCTGCCGTCCGCGTGAAGTAGTCACCAGACCAGTTGGACGTCCCTGCAAGGAGATTTGGGGGAGGCCCCCAAAAACCACCCCCAAGCCACCATCACCAGCAGCTGGCGGCAACTCGCATGGCAGCACCGTCACTTGCGCCACACTCACCGATATATGCCGCCTTCTCTGTCACCATGTACTTGTTGTGGTTCACCCGGGCATAGGGGATCTGGGCTTGCGCCGCACTCGCCGGCACAATGAAAAGCCGCTGCAGGGGGCAAAGAGACCATCACCCACTGAAACATCACCCACCAGCGCACCGCGGTCGCGCTGCAATACCCACCACCTCCATGCTGTAGTGGGTCTGATTATCGGTGACAGCAGCAAGGGATTTGAGGAAGGGGAACATGGTCAGTCGGCTGTGCCGCCAACAACCTGCCAACAACCGAACCTTGACCTGGCGCTCGAAGACGGCTTTCCGCAGCTGGTTATCAATTGCTGGCCAAAATCTGGGGAGGGAAAGAGGTTAGGCATCACCGGTGCCGGCAAGCCAAGGTTGGCCTAAGACTGTACAAACCTTTCGGGGTGGGAGAATTCGGTGGTGGGTAGGTAGCTCATCACCGCTATGTCCACGAAGTCCTCGGCAGCATCGATGACGCTGAGGAGGGCACTAAGATCCTGGGTCCGACCAGCGGCACAGAGAGCCGGCGGGGAGCTCTGCTGGAATCATCAGAGATGGATCAAGCACCAGCACAGCCACTGCTCGGTACCAGCAAAACAAACTACCATGGATTGGGGACATACTGAGAAGTAGACGGTGGCATCGGTGTCATTGAGCTTCAAGTCCAATGGTGTCTCCATGTTGAAGGTCGTGGAATAATTTGCTGGCCATGGTACCGGGATGGAAGCACCAGGAATGCCAAGAGCCCAATAAGCTTCAAAAATTTTGCCTAAATCTTTGGCCAAGCAGCTGCAGTTGTAGACAGCAGTGCCGAGCTCCTTCACCTGTGGCGAGCGGCACAGTGGCACTGTCACCGGGCAGTGCCATCATCCCTCCCCAATGCCCTAAGTCCTGTCTTACAACACTGAGCATCCCGGGATGGGGATGGGGACAGAGGGTTGGTTTTAGGATACCCCCAGTGCCATTCGGCACAGGTTCAGCACCATCTGGTGGTATGATGGTGCTCTCGTGCTGCTCACCTGGGTCAAAGACCTCCAGTCCATGTTTGCGCTCCCAACGTAGAGGTGGGTGCCATCAACGAGCCAAAACTTGGTGTGCAACACGCCGCCAGTGAGGCGCGGCATATCAACAGTGCGCACCGCAGCACCTGCGCGACCATGAGTTGGGCATCTCCTACTCAAAATCCCCCCCAAAAAACAATTTTGGGGTTTTTCCATCACTCACCGCTCTGCTCCAGTGCTTGGAGATCATTCAGGGGCGATTTTGCTGATGGGCGACTGACGGCAATTCGGACGGTGATGCCGCGCTGGGACAACTGGAGAAGTTCCTCAAAGATTTGTTCACCCTGCATCATGTCATTTGAGGCCAAAGAAAGCAGAAATTATTAAAAATTATGGGACAACGGCAGCCAGCACCAGGTTCAAGCACCAGAATCGGAGCTGTACCACACGTGCTGGATGCTGGTGGTGCAGACCTGGGTGGCAGAGGGTTCGTGTGTCCGTGTGTCCTCGTTGGTCATGGTCCAGTAGAAGGAAGCGATGTCCAGGCTGTGGGTGACAGTCCCCAGAAGGTTCATCCATGTGGAGAAGGTGGATGGATTCAGCACGGAACCATCACTGAAGGTCATTCCCTCCGGGATGCTCTCCACCAGGACAATCCTATGGCAGAAATTTGGTGGCACCAGTGAGATTGTAGCACCAGGATGTCGAGGGTCTCGGGGGACCATCGCCCCCCATAAGCTTGTCTTACCGGCACCCATCACTGCAGGATCTGGCATCACCACCAGCATCACTGCCAGCATCACCACAGAGGGCTGAGCTCAGCCGGAGATTGAAGAACACGAGGAAGATGAGGATGAAGAGGGTGAGGATGGCAGAGAGCAATGTGCCGTGGGAGCACTGGGATGGGGAGGGGGCATCAGTGCCCCAAAATTAACGAATAAGTTAATTAATGCAGTTTAAAGCCACCCCCAACACTGGTGGGACCCAGCAAGGGATGGCACCGGATCCAGCCAGCACCAAAGCCGGCCCCCGCAGACCAGGGGAATTACCTTCAGTGGGAAGCGGGTGGGCTGCACCCCTTGGTCCTCCAGCGGGTCCAGCTGTGATGGGGGGCAGAGAATTGGGGGGGATGGACCCTGAACCAGGGTGGGGGCTGGTTTGGGGCTAAAACCCACCCCAAAATGCCCCGGGTCCCCAGGGACAAGCACCGCCCCCCCTATATTGCCAGGAGTCCCCTGGATGGGGTGCAGGGTCGGGGTGGAAAGGGGGTGCATGGGGTGCCCCAGCTTGGGGTTGTAGGGTGCCAGGACAGAGCAGGGAGCTCTGGGGTGCCCCAGCTTGGGGTTGTAGGGTGCCAGGACAGAGCAGGGAGCTCTGGGGTGCCCCAGCTTGGGGTTGTAGGGTGCCAGGACAGAGCAGGGAGCTCTGGGGTGCCCCAGCTTGGGGTTGTAGGGTGCCAGGACAGAGCAGGGAGCTCTGGGGTGCCCCAGCTTGGGGTTGTAGGGTGCCAGGACAGAGCAGGGAGCTCTGGGGTGCCCCAGCTTGGGGTTGTAGGGTGCCAGGACAGAGCAGGGAGCTCTGGGGTGCCCCAGCTTGGGGTTGTAGGGTGCCAGGACAGAGCAGGGAGCTCTGGGGTGCCCCAGCTTGGGGTTGTAGGGTGCCAGGACAGAGCAGGGAGCTCTGGGGTGCCCCAGCTTGGGGTTGTAGGGTGCCAGGACAGAGCAGGGAGCTCCAAGACTCCCAGTTTGGGGTCTCAGGGTGCCGCCAGCATCATACCTGCTTGTAGGCGCCATCAGGCTTCATCCTGGCGTGACGCTGGAACAGAACAAACCGGATTTCTCCCAACATGCCAGGACAGGTGAGGCCCCCGGGGTGCAGCTCAGCTGGAATTTTTGGAGAGACCTCCAAAAACCCGGGCGGGGCAGAGGCTTTGCCAGCTGACTCACAGGATCAGAGTGGTCACGTGCCCTGACCCATTCGGGACAGGGAGGGGAAGTGCCTGGTCCTTCCCCCCTCCCCCCACCACTGGGGATGAGCCACCCTGGGAACAGGGTGGAGCACCCCAATTTTGGGGTGCAGACCCCTGCCACCCTGCTGGGACACCTCCCCTGTGCCTCGGGGACCCCACAAAAAGGGGGTGCTAAGTCCCAGGGATCAGTCCCCCCCAAGCTCTGGCCTGTTTTGGGGAAGGGGGTTAGGGTTGGGTGGGATAGGGGTCTGGGGTGGGGGGGTTAATGCTTGGTTGAGTGTCCCTCCCTGGGCTCAGCTGGATTTGAGGGGTTCAAGGCTCTGTTTCGGGGTTAATACGATGTTTAGGGATGGGTTTAGGGCCAGGATTAGGGCAATGTTTAGGGGTTGTTCAAGGCCAGGGATATTTTAGTACCAGGTTTAGGGCCAGGGCTCAGCTTGGGGCTGGGTTTAGGTCTAAGGCCAAGCTTAGGAGCAAGTTAAATGGCCAAGGACTTGTTTAGGGCCGTGTTTAGGGCCAGGGCCCAGCTTAGGCCCGGGGCCCCGCTCAAGGCCGCAGCTCCCGGGGCTGCCGGTGCCCCCCCCCGGCCCCCCGTACCAGAGACGCCGGCGGCCGCGGGGGCGCCTGTTCCCGGAGCCGCCCGCGGGGAGGCGCTCTCGATCCTCCAGCGGTCTATAGTCGCCCCTCCCTTTTCCCCCCTCCCGCGCCGCCGCTGCCTAGACCGGCCCCGGCCCGCGCGACTGGCGGCGCGCTGGGCCGGCCGGCGAGGTCACTTCCGGCGCTCCGTGACCGCTGTTTCCGGTGGGGCCCAGCCGGCGGCTGGTGGCGGCGGAATGGGGCGCAGCGGGAGCGGAGAGGTGAGGAGGGACGGGACGGGACAGGACGGGACGGGAGGGGGTGCGGGGCAGGAGGGGGGTCGAGAGGGGAGGGGAGGGGAGGGGAGGGGACCGGGAGGGGAGGGGCTGCGGAGCAGGAGGGGTTCGGGAGGGGAGGGGGTGTGCGGCGGGAGGGGGTGCGGGGCAGGAGGGTGGTCGAGAGAGGAGGGGAGGGGACGCGGGGCAAGAGGGGATCGTGAGGGGATGCGGAGCAGGAGGGGGTCGGGAGGGGA
Organism: Phalacrocorax carbo; assembly: GCF_963921805.1. Taxonomy (NCBI): domain Eukaryota; kingdom Metazoa; phylum Chordata; class Aves; order Suliformes; family Phalacrocoracidae; genus Phalacrocorax; species Phalacrocorax carbo. The sequence goes on along the minus strand of NC_087543.1, from coordinate 485,429 downwards.
GGGGGTGTGGGGCAGGAGGGGGTCGGGAGGGGAGGGGGTGTGGGGCAGGAGGGGGTTGGGGGGAGGAGAGGGGAGGGGGTTGGGGGGCAGGAGGGGGTCGGGAGGGGAGGGGTTGGGGTGCGGGGCAGGAGGGGGCGTGGGGCAGGGAGGGCAGGGCAGGAGTGCAGGCAGGGAGGCAGGCAGGGGGCAGCTGCAGCTCTGTCCCTGCCTGTTGGCCATAATGGGGGCTGCATGGCTGCTCTCTCGCCCAGCAGGCTGCTCCCGCCACCCCCACCTAGGCCTGCACCCTCGTCCCCTGGCTCCTCCACCATGGTGTCCGTCACAATGGGTAAGGGACATTTCCCTCTCTGCAACCGTGCCCCCACCCTCCAAAATCATCCTAAATTGCACTAAAACCCTTCAAACTGCATATTTTCATCTGGGAGACTGTCCCCACCCCTATTCTCCACTGCCGTTCCAGGAGCCGTTGTCCTCTCCAACCCATTAGTTGCATGACAGACAGCTGTGAATGCCCAGAATGAGCCTCTCAGCTGGCACCTGCTGAAACCTAGGCAACTGCCCCACCCTTTTTTCCATATCCCCTTGATTTTACCTTTTCCACGTTTTTTTTTTTTTCAGCAACATCAGAATGGATTCAGTTTTTCAAGGAAGCTGGGATCCCTCCAGGCCCCGCTGTCAACTATGCTGTCATGTTTGTGGATAACAGGTGAGATCAGCAATGAGGCAGCGCCTTTTTGTCACATCTTTGGGGAAAAATATCACTGAAAGATCCCCCCCAATGAGGGGGAAGGAAGGAATTAGTTAATTATCCTACTCCTTAATTAGTTGTGTTAGTTATTTGTCTGCACTGAGTTTCTTTTTTATTATCAGTCCTGTTTCTATGAGGGTGGTGGTGCCCAAACCCAGGTTGGGGTGTCATGGTGCACCTCTCTTAAGGCTTAATTAATCAGAGCTCATAACGAGGGGAGACCTCATTAAACTGGGTCTTTCCTCACCTCAGGATCCAGAAGAACATGTTGATGGATCTGAACAAGGAGATCATGAATGAGCTGGGCATCACAGTGGTGGGAGACATCATCGCCATCCTCAAACATGCCAAAATCGTGTACAGGCAGGTATGGTAATGCCGACACCGCCATGGGTAAAGCCTCGCTGGCTCATTTAGCAGCAAAGTTTTGCCTCGAGGTTCCTCGTTCACCTCCAAAGAACCCAAAAGGAAACACTCCTCCATGTTTTCTTCCTTCAGGAGATGTGCAAGGCAGCCACTGAATCACTCTGCCCTGGTTCCCCCAACGTTCAAGCTGAGCTGCGCCGCAATGCCAACAGTGGTGAGCACAGGCGGGAGGTTTCTGGGAGGTTAAATCCCTTTGCTTGATTTACGAGGTGGATTAATTATCTTGAAAATGGAGAGCTCAGGCAATGGCTGCCTTCCCCACAATCCTGGGGAAGGACAGCTCTTCAATTTAGCTGACGAGACGGACACCTGTTGCACTCAGTGAAGTCCCTCAGGGTTTAAAACCTCTCCCTCGCTGTGCTGTCCTCCCCTTCCAGCTGCCAGCCGGATGATCGCCAACAGTTTGAGCAGAGACTCTCCTCCCACCAGCCCCCTCCGACAGAGGCCCCACGCCTCCAAAATCTCCGTCACTGTCTCCAACAAACTGGCCACCACGAAGGCAGGTAGGGAGGGCAACAGATTCTGGTGGAAACAAGACCAGAAGTTGCTTTTTCCTTTCTATTTCCCATTAAACAGTCCCCCACTCAGGTCAAATTTTAACACCCGCTTTGGATCTGGCTGTGGGTTTCTTGAGCTTATCACACAACATCCTTGTCTCTGAAAGGGAGAGACACGGATTTGAGGGGTGTATCCCTTGGTGGGCAAGGGATTGGTTGGATGGTTGCACTCTGGCTCGATGGCTAGGTCGGGACTGGTGACGAGTGGGATCTCTCAGGGGTCCATACTGGGACCAGTATGATTTAACATTTTTGTCAGGGACAGGGACAGTGGGATCGAGTGCACCCACAGCCAGTTTGTGGGTGACGCCAAGCTGAGAGAGGGATCAATGCTCCAGAGGGAAGGAATCCATCCAGAGGAACCATGACAGGCTGGGGAAGTGGGGCCCACACCAACCTCATGAAGTTCTGCAAGGCCAAGTGCAAGGTCCTGTGTGAGTGGGTCCAGAGGAGGCCACAAGAGTGGTCGGGGGGGCTGGAGCACCTCCCGTACGAGGACAGGCTGAGAGGGTTGGCGTGGTTCAGCCTGGAGAGGAAAAGGGTGTGGGGGAGGCCTTAGAGCAGCCTTGCAGCACTTGCAGGGGGCTACTGGAAAGGTGGGGGGGGATATCTTTATCAGTGGGTAGAGACAGGATGAGGGAGAATGGTGTTAAACTGGAAGAGGGGAGATTTCCATTAGCAGTTCTTGGCTGTGAGGACGGTGGGACGCAGGAACAGGCTGCCCAGAGATGCTGTGGGCACCCCCACCTTGGGAGCATTTAAGGCCAGGTTGGACGGGGCTGGGAGCAGCCTGATCCAGTGGGAGATGTCCCTGCCCATGGCAGGAGGGGGATGGTCTTTAAGGTCCCTTCCAGCCCAAAGGATTCCGTGGTTCTGTGGCTGGGAGTAGCTAGAGGCAGTGGGAGAGGGTGTTTGCAGAGCCCCAATGTTGCAGGAGATCTGTTGGTGCCAAAGCAGCTGGTCTCAGAGCTCACTCCAGACTGGGATTGCGCCCAAGCGCTCATAAAACCCATCCACCCCCCAAGTCTTGTTGGAACGAGACCTCTCAATTTACTCTTCCTTTGTCCCACTAGGATTATGTGACACGGCAGATGAAAATCCAACAATCCCAGTAAAACGCCGCCGGGTAACGGCAGAAATGGAAGGGAAATACATCATCAACATGCCGAAGGGCACCACGCCGAGGACAAAGAAAATCCTGGAGCAGCAAGCGGCCAAAGGTACCAGTGGCGGGTTTCGATCTTCATTTTCTCTTCCAGAAGCCCAATTTAGCCCCAGTTTAGTCTGTTGTTACAAATCCCATGAGGATTTTAATATCCAAGGATATATTAACTCACCGTGAGCCGTAAAGGTGCCGCTCACGTCTATTTAAGCCTCAGGAAGAAGGAGACGGGTGGCTGTTCACACGCTTTTGTAGAGTGGATTTTATTTTGCTGGGTGCCCTGATGGTAGGCCGGGGCTGAAAAGCTGCCAGCCCTTGGCAATGACCCACTGTAGCTTCGTTTTCCAGGGAAAGCTCAAAAAACCCACATTTTCTTGAAAACTGCAGGTCTGCAGAGGACATCCGTCTTTGACCGACTGGGAGCTGAGACAAAAGCAGACATGACCACAGGAGGGAAGGTGAGAGGGCGTCAGTTTTCAGCTGCAGCTTCGTTTAGCCATCACTCTCAGCAGCTGTGCCAAACCCCACCGAGATCCTGACATGAGGTTCCTCTCCCCGAAGATTATTTCAGGATTTGCAGCCACCCGCTCACCGCGGAGGGGCTGAAGGAACCTTGAAATAACTGGAAAATGGTGGGGAAACACCGGGGAAAAGCAGGATGGAGCCACCAAAGACGAGCGGATCCCCAATCCCTGGGTGATCCCCATCTGTGCTTCTATTTTGTCTGCTTTAATGGGAAATACAGGAGGTTTTTTCCCTTCCTCTGGAGGTAAAAACCTCAGCATGGAAGTCTTGGGGTGCGCAACACATTGCAGGCTCAGCTCTCAAGAAAAATGAGAGGGAATATGATTTTACGGGTGATTAATAGACCTGTTTTATAGCCTAGTCGTTAATTTAATTGCTGCAGGCATTGTTTTGCATCATTACATCCCAAAACGCTTTGTGGGTGAGGTCAGCATCCATCTTGCCTCTGTCACGGTGGCAGAATTCAGGGGGTGAAGGGGAGGGTGAATCGAGCACCCAAAATGGGGGCGCAGGTGCTGATGGGCTCCCTCCCGCCTTGTCTCCCAGCCCACGGGGGTCTTCAGCAGACTGGGTGAAACCTTGGGGACCGATGGGGACAAAGCCACCGAGAGCGATGACGACTGCTCTGTCCTCCAGTACGCCGGGGTCCTAAAAAAACTCACCAAACCTCCCCGTAAGGAAAGCAGCGAGCCGGGAGGGACCATCAAGGCAAAAGCCACCAGTTCAGAAGCCAAACCGGTCACCGTCACTGCCGCCATCCAACGGCTCAGTCACAGGAACGCCACTGGTATCCATACGGGAGTGAAACCGCAGCTGCAAGCAGCATCCAAAATCGGTGTCATCAGCATCGCTGCGGTGCCGGTCGAAGCCCAGGATGGCAGCGTGACCAGCACGAAGGATAAAAGCGAACCTGGATTTCGGGTGACGATCAAAAGGACCTGGGGGTGCGGGAAGGTGAGCAGCACCAGTGAGAACACTGGCGCCCAGATGGACAGCGCCGGCACTGTTAGTGTCTTTAAACGGCTGGGGAAGAAACCAGATTGATCCCGCGCCGAACGGGATGTCCCAATGGTTTTTTCGCTTGTCCTGTCCCCTCCCGATGGTCGCCGGCTGTCCTCCGTCCCACTTATTCACCCTCAAGAACCGGGAGAGTCTCACCCTGCCTTCCTCCTCGCTAATCCTATGGGGAGACACTTAATCTCATGGTGAAAGGTTTAACCCCACAGGGAAACACTAATCCCATGGGAAAACAGCGGAAGGAAGAGGGGAAAAGCCCTTCCTGCCAGATTTCCTGCCTGCCGGGCATCCCTACCTGCTCCTGCCCACAGAACCGTGGTGCGAGGTGCAAGGCCAAATCGTTGCTCTCCAATTCCTATCAGCATCAAAACCTCTTTATTCCCCACCCACCCTCCTCTGCAGGTTCTTTCCTGTACTCAGGAATTCAGACCTGGAGAATTCCATACAGAGGGTTTTTTTTTCCTCTGTTTTTCCTGTTTTTTTTTTTTCCTCTGCAGGTGTTTTTCCTCTATTTAAGAATTTGCACCAAAACAACTCTAAATAATCATTACGGAGGGGCGGCTTGCTCTGGGGTTTCTTCATTTTTAAGGATTTCGGAATCAGCCTACAAAAAAACCACAAAACCCCAAAAGCTTCAAAAACAAAAAACCTCGGGACTCAAAAAAATCCCAAAATTGCCTTAATTTAAGCAACACCTTCAATCTGCCACTCGCAGTTTTAGACTTGCGCTGGTCCCGCCATGAAACCTAAAATGGCCACTGTGGGTTTTTACAGAAATTATTTATTTCCCCCAGATTTCTTTGATGACTGGGGGCACTGGGTCACCCCATGCCTGTCTGGTGTTGCTGCAAACCCTGAAAAGACAGTTTTTCTCCCCAAAATAAAGGCAGCAGGGGCGGAGGCAACTGTGTGGCAAGTCAGGGCTGTGAGTCTTCAATAGGAAAACCCATTAATTTCTTTTGCCCTGTTTTGGGAGGTTTTCTTTGCGCTTTGGGCGTTGTTTGGTGTGTGAAAATGAGTGGGTTTTTCCCAATTTTTGGCTTTCTATGTCACCCGCCAGCCCGCGGGGGAGCTTTTTGCAATAAAGCGTGGAAATAGCTCTTGTTTGGTGTCGATCGAGCCCCTCAGACTGTGCCCGGGACCCCCAGAACTGTGCCAAGTGGCTGAGGCCAGAGCAGCTCGGTGCACCCCAGGGTGGGGTGGGGGGCAGCACACCCCAGAGAAGGGGTACCCACGCCTGGTGGGCATCAAGCAAGCATCGCCCCCTCGTTCCTTGGCCACGCGTGGGCGGCCGGAGTGCGAATTTACACGGATGTATTTAAATTTATGAAAATGAGAAGGAACGGGGGGGGGCATCTAACACCCCCACGAGCGGGGTGGGCGCCGCGGGCGAGCTGCGCGTGCGCGGTGGGAGGAGGCGGGCCCGCCCTCTCCCACCCCGTGCGCAGGCGCGCTGCCCCCGTGACGCAGGCGCAGTCGGAAGCGGCGGAGCGGCGCCTGCGCAGTGCGGCCCCTGGGAGGCGAGTGGGGTCCTTCCCTCTCTGTCCCCCCTCGACCCCCCCCCCCCTCCCCGACCTCCTTCCCGTCCGTCTCCGCTTCCTGCGTGCGTGGGCCCGCAGCGGGCGGGGTTTCCGGGAGCGCGGGCACCGTTGGGGCTGATAAGACGGAACGGGGAGGGGGGAGCCCCACCGCTACCGGGATGAGCGTCGGCAGCCGGCCGGGCCCGCGGCGTCCATGACAGGTGAGGAGCCGGCGCTGATCCCCCCGCGCCGCGCAATGGGTTCGCCCGTCCCCCGCTGGGCGCCGCGCGGAACGCACCACCCGCGCCCCTCCGCCAGGGGTGCGCAGCGCCGCCCCCCCACCTCCCCGCGCGCCGCCCAGTGGACCCGCCCGTCTCCTGAGGGGCGCTGTGGGGACCATACCACCCGTGGGATGGCGGGGGACTCAGGGAGCGCCCCACCGTGTGCCCGCCCGCCGCGGGGCTGGGAGGGGGGGCGGCTCTGTTTTTGGGGTCGTTGGGCTGGGGGGCTCGAAGAGGGCTGTCCTAGGGGCCTGAGATGGGGGGCCCAGGCAGGCTTGGGGGGGAGCCTATTTAGGGGGATGACATGGGGGGCCTGTCCCGGGGCGCTGGCAGGTTTGGGGGGCCTGTCCCAGGAGCCGGGGGTGACTAGTAGGGGCCTGTTCCAGGGGGCTGAGATGGGGGTTCTGGCAGGTTTGGGGGGACCCTGGCAGGCTTGGGTGGGCAGCTTATCCAGGGAGATGACATGGGGGGGGGAGTTGTCTGTCCTAGGGCCCTGGCAGGCTTGTGAGGGGCTGTCCTAGGGGCCAGAGTTGGGGGTGACTGGTAGGTGCCCTGGTAGGCTTGGGGGGAGCAGCTTATCCAGGGGGATGATATGGGGGGCCTGCCGTTGGGCCCTGGCAGGTTTGGGGGGGGGGGGCTGTCCTAGGGGCCTGAGCTGGGGGTGACTGGTAGGGGGCCTTTCCCAGGGGCCTGAGATGAGGGACCTTGGCTTGGGGAGGGGAGGGCAGAACCTTATCCAGGGGGTATTTTTCAACATGCAGGGTGTGTGCTAGGGCCTTTGCAGGCTGGGGGGGGGGGGTGTGCTATATGAGGATGCTGGCAGGCTTGGAGGGTCCTGTCCCAGGGGGTTGCAGTGGAGGGGTTTGGTGGGCTCCTTGTGGTCCTCTGGGGTTTGGGGGTTGTCCTTCACCTGGTCAGAGCTCTCTGCAGACTGGGGCATCTCTGCTGGCTGCTGGGCTGTGCTAGGACTTCCCCCCCACCCCATATCCCCCCCTCCAGGGAGGAGCAGCAGTACTGGGGGACCCGTCTGCCTTCCCAACCACCCCCTGAGCGAGCCCAGCCAAGTGCTCTGCCCCTACACAGCCCCATGCCCACCTCTGTGGTGGAGGGGGAACCTGGCACGCTCCCCCCCAAGCCAGGCCATCCCTGCGGCACAGCTTTCAGCAGCAACACCCTTCAGACCTCTGAAAGCTCCTCACCGCTTGTCCCCGGGACAGGATGCGCGCCGCTGCACTTCGAGATGCAAATCTTCTACGGTGCTGCTTCTCAGATGGTTTAAAGTCTCCTGAATGCACCTGAAATGGGGCTTTTTTGATGTTTTTTTTAATCACTGCTTTTCAGTGCATGCCTAGAAACTGCTCTCACTGTGGGGCTGTCGGGTCCCTCGGTGGCAGATGCAATCCCCATCCGTTGTTGAAAATAACCAAAACGATCAGGGTACGGAGAACTTGCCTAATGACCCCTGCTTGCTCGCGCTCTTCGTTAACCCTCAGGATCATATTAAAAATCCTCCAGTGCCTGCAAGGACGAGGAAACCATGACAGGGTTTAATGCTCCGAGCTGCTGGTGATTCCTGAACTGTGATTCTCCTGCTGTTGTAATTATCCTTAAACACACCCAAAAAGCAACAATTTTGTTTGGGTTGTTTTTTTTTAAACAAATACCATTTTTTTTTTCATATTGCTGTCAAAGGATGACCTGGTGTTGGCTCAGAGAAGTCCACAGGCTCTGAGTTTGAGAGCCTTGCTATCCTGTGCTTTGCACAAAAATATAGTCAAAGGTCAGGTGCAACCAACTGAAAGCCTTTAATTGCAGCTGGGATAATTAGCGTGATGTAGAAACAAGCCCCGGATGTGAAGGAGTGATGCCTGGACCTCACTGAAAACATCTTTGCTCACCACTGGATTTGAAGGCTCATCATGTCCTGACCGTGTTCTACTCACCTCGATGCCACGGATGCACTGGATCCATGTCAAAGCTTGGCTGTGGCATGAGTCAATCCCAAAGTCCTGCAATCTCTGTCCCTTTCAAACAGCTTGCTTAGGGGCTGTTTTTCACAAAATTTGGGGAATTTTTTTTTATTAAAGCCTTCTGTGACCTCATTTGCATCCGTGGTCTGGATCCCTCGTGGGACACTTGCAGTGGGCTCAGTCTCTCTGGGTCAGCTCTGAAATTAATTGGAGCCCTTTTCTGCAGCAACCATTTTATTTCCTTTTTAATTAACATTGATGAGTTCTTTACCAGAGCCCATCTGGTAGCAAATCCATACGGAGACTGACCCTGCAGTAGCTGAAGAAACATTAGCTTCGTGCGCTGCTAGGTCCTGCCTGTATTTGTTCTGCCCGAGTTGCCTGGCTGCCTACCCCACAACCCTGCCCACTGCTGGGTGAGCAGAGGAGCCCCAGGGGCAAGCAAGTCCCCAAAATCCTCCCCTGCATCTGGGATCACAGGAGCATCCCGGGATGCTCGTGGTGGGGGTTTCCTATCGGGAAGGCATGGGACAGTTTACAGGAGTGAGGAAGGGAAATTATTTCCCTCCTGCCTGCCATACTTCCCTTTGGAAACCCCCTCATCCCTGCGGCAGGGGGAGTTTTAAAGATTAAATCAGAGCTTTTAAAATTAGGCTGGAGGTTTGGGAGTTAGGCGGGCGTTGGGATTGATCCAAGGGGATTGGAGGGGAGCAGGAGCTCCATCAGGGTAACACCATGCCTGGGGAGCTTGTCTCAGGCTGCTCTGGCTATTGCCTTTCTTCGGACACAGCAGGAAAACCCTAAACCCTTGCGCCCAGCCATAAATTTATGGGGTTGGGTTTTATTTTACCCTGATGAAAGCCAGGGGCTGGTGGAGGGACAGCAAGCTCAAGGTGACTCTGGGGAAACCTGAGGTGGGGACAATCCCCTCCAGCTACCACTGGGACATGGCACATCCCCCTGTCCCACCGCCGCCTCCCATCCCAGGATTTTGGAGCCTGGGGAGTTAATCCTGTCAGGTGACCCCGATTAATTTTTCTCTAGCTGTTTGTTTTGCAAGGGACCATGCCCCCCCCCACCCCCTGTGAGCTTGTCCAACCCTCCAGAGGCTTTTTAATCCCTCATCGCACAGCGGCCAGGTAAAGGGACGATGCCAACAAACCTGCTCCATCCTGGCACCTCCAGGTTTGCAAGGCTGCCACGCTGACTTTTAAGTTTTGGGGGTGGGTTTTTCTTTTTTTTTTTTTTTTTTCCTCTGGGAAACTAGAGCAGCAGAGGAGTTTTTAACTGGCACGTGGGGGCGGCTTCATGCTGAAACTAGCTGCCTCCCCTCGAGGGAGGGAAAAGAAAAGCATTGGGAGCTTGCTGGCTTTCTTTGAGCATCTCTCTCTTCTCCTGCAGGTCGTCTCCACTCTCGCCGCTCCTCCCGCAGCCACTGCTGCGGGCGTTAGCCACTTCCCTGGTCCTGTGGCAGAGAGGGTGTTAGAGCCTGCGGCACCACCATGAACGAAGTGTCAGTCGTGAAGGAGGGCTGGCTGCATAAGAGAGGTGAGGGAGGCGAGCCGGGGAGCTGGCTAAGTGGCAGTGGCATCCCTCCAAGGCTGGGTCACCGCAGGGAATCTGGCACTACAGCTGCCGCTGGGAAAGGAGAGCTCCGGTTTCCAGTTACTGGTGATTTTAACCTTTCCCTGGTGCAAATGCAGGCGGCTCTCCGCTTCCCCTTGCCCCAAAACAGGGAACAAGGCACCTTGGCACCGCAGGGCATCCTGAAACTCACCAGTGTTTACCCTTTCAGCTTTCTCCAGCTCGGGGCTCAGCTCAACAGCTCTCCTGGCAATCAGCAATGTCGGTTTGCTGGCATTTGGTCTGTGCCACAAGCAAATGCTCTGGCAACATCATTTTTAATTGCTTGCTGTGGTGGGAAGCTGAAGGGCAATCCCAACATCTCCCCACAGACCCTCTAACCTGGTTTGCCATGGTGGCCCTGCAGCAAGACCCCCAGACAGCCCTTTTATTTTTAGCCGTACGTACGGATCATCACAGCATTGTAGCAGCTGCACACATGGGGTTTTATTTTTAGACCCATTGAAGGTGGCTCTTATTTTTCCTTCCCTTGCTGAGGGTGGTTTGCAAGGGGAGCAGGCATGAAAGCCATCTGTCTCCAGCCACCTTTCTACTACGGGTAGCCCAGCCAGATCCCTGTGTCCAGCAGGTTCGTGGATTCCTCCTTCTTCTAGGCAAATATAGCCAGAGAGAGGGAAGCCAGGGCCTCCCTCCAATGCTGTGTCTTTATTCAGAGCTGCCAAGGCTGCTTCGGGTCAATTTTGGAGCTGCTGAGGGAAGCATGAATCTTTTTTGCTCTGTGTTCCCTCAGAGCAAGCATGTTTCAGGCTGACCTGCTGCTCATGCCTCTCCTAAATTACAGCAGCTGGCTGCGTTTTGCAGGAGCTTCTCCAAAGCTCCTAGAAACAGCCTGAAGAAAAACATCTGCTTAATTTTCCATCTACGAGGGGTCCTTCTGCTGCTTAATTTGCCAACTTGGCAACGAGACCCCTGCTGCGAGGGGTCCTTCCCTGAAAACCCATGCACCATACCCTGTTCCCCCCACTCTCTTGCAGGAGAATACATCAAAACGTGGCGTCCCCGGTATTTCCTGCTGAAAAGTGACGGCTCCTTCATCGGCTACAAGGAACGGCCAGAGACATCCGACCACAGCTTGCCACCTCTGAATAACTTCTCAGTAGCGGGTATGTCAGTGTGGGCAGCTTTGGGGCTGTCCGCAGTTACAAGCTGGCATCGAGCAGGGTGTCTTCGTTCCTAGTGCTGTTAAATAAGGTTTTGGAATGAGGATATTTGACCCCAAATCATCCTTTTCCCTTTCTGTCATTTATTTTCGAACCTTCGCAGAGTGCCAGCTGATGAAGACTGAGCGGCCTCGGCCCAACACCTTTGTTATCCGATGCTTGCAGTGGACCACGGTCATTGAGAGAACCTTCCACGTGGACTCTCCTGAAGAGCGGTAGGCGCGTGGGATGGCCCCTTCCTTTGGGAATCAGGGATAAATAGCTTGTTGCGTTGATGTTAGCTGGAGGAAAGCCCCAAAATCTCTTGGTTGTGACTCCCATCCACCTGCCTGCAAAGCCTGGAGAGGTGGGCACAGCCCCCCTCAGTGATACTCATCACAGCCCTGTGCTGCCAATCCCCTTTTTCTCCATAGCGAGGAGTGGATGCGAGCCATCCAGACAGTAGCAAACAGCCTGAAGAACCAGGAACCGGAGGCAGACACAATGGATTACAAGTGTGGAACTCCTAATGACAGCACTGGCGCCGAGGAGATGGAGGTGGCCATAAGCAAGACCCGCGCCAAGGCCGTAAGTCACCCCTGGCGTGGCACCGTCTCTTGCTACAAGCGGGATTGCGGTGGATTGGGACCGCCAAGCAATGAGGGAGGCTTATGGGATAAACCTCATTCCTGTGGTGTCCACTGTCACTGGGATAATCACGAGTGAAATAGCTCAGAAAACCCTTTCCCATCCTGACCTCACTTGCCCATGCCGCAAACTTACCTCTGTCTCCCCGTTCCTCCCCAGACCATGAATGATTTCGATTACCTGAAGCTCCTGGGAAAGGGCACTTTTGGCAAAGTCATCTTGGTGCGGGAAAAGGCCACTGGCCGCTATTATGCCATGAAAATCCTACGGAAAGAGGTCATCATTGCGAAAGTACGTGCTGAGCCCCAGCTCACCCAGAGGGTGAAGGGTAAAGTTGGGAGCCGGCAGGGCATAAGGGATCATAGAATCATGGAATAGTTTGGGTTGGAAGGGGCCCTTAAAGGTCACCTAGCCTAACCCCCCAAATGTTGGGATGGTTTCAAAATGTGCTTCCGAAGAGCCAAGCAATGGCCAGCTCCTGCTGTGCTCTAAATGCTGGGGGATTCCAGGAATTGCCCTTATTTCAAAACCCCAGGCCTGTGTTGTAACGCATCGTTGGGTGATACCGTGCCACCCACTCACTCACCTCTTGGGGGATACGATGCGGACACATCCTCTGGATGATCCGGCCGGTGAACCCTTCACCCCCACAGGGATGAAAACGGGGCGGAGGTTGGCACTTTGAGCTCCCATCCATTTTTTTTTCTGAAAATAGTTCACAGAAGGGAAAAAAATCTCTGATTTTTCCATAAACAATGGGGAGTAAATGGCGCTTAATTTCTCCTCATCTTCTCATCTGCAGGATGAGGTGGCACACACTGTTACAGAGAGCCGGGTGCTGCAGAACACCAGGCACCCCTTCCTCACCGTAAGTACGGGCTGGTGGCAGCGAGGGAGCAAGCGGGCGGCAGGCTGGGATGTCTGGCATCCCCCGAAATGACCCTTCCCCTCCCCTCCCCACCTCCACCAGAAGTGTAGAGCCCCACAGCTTCTCCAAGACCTTTTTGTTCCCCTCTTGCAGGCGCTGAAATATGCCTTTCAGACGAATGACCGGCTGTGCTTCGTCATGGAGTACGCCAACGGCGGAGAGGTGGGAGCTTAAGGTCCAGTGCTTCCTCCGGGGCTTGGAAGGACCCTGTCCGCATGTTAAATAGCTGTTTTCAGCTAGTTAGTGGACAGCTTATTCCACGGTCTCCCCTCAGCACATGTTTTGGGAGGTAGAGCACCCGGCTCTCCTTTTAGACAAGCTCTTCCCTTGCCTTCATCGCACTTGATATGGCAGCGAGGCCATTGCGTGCATGAAGCAACGCCCCGGGGGAGGCAGCAGGACCCCTGGGTCTGCCCTCCTCATCACCCGGGAAGCTGCGGACGCTGCAGCACCTCCAGCCATTGGTGGCTCAGTTACCTTCCGCCTTGCACTCACATCCCACTTCGTTTCTCCACCCCAACACACTTTGCTCGTGAGGGGGGAGCGCAGCCAGCGGCACAGCCCCTCAGCCAATGCACAGCGGCGTTTTCCCCCCAGCTCCTGCTGGCAGAACAGAGTGGGGACCTGTCAATATCTTGACCACTCAAGGCGAGAAGCTTAGGACATGTGTAACTGTGTTATCTGCGCACTGAGAGCGATTAACCTGGGTTTCACTGTTTTGTGGGTTGTTTTTTTTTTCATGCAGTTGTCGATCAGCTTGTTTGTCTTGTTTTTCTTTCCCTGAAGCTGTTTTTCCACCTCTCAAGAGAACGCGTCTTCACAGAGGACCGAGCCCGTTTCTACGGCGCAGAAATAGTCTCTGCACTGGAGTACCTGCACTCCCGGGATGTGGTGTACAGGGACATTAAGGTACCAGCCTGGCAGCAGCAGCGTCCCTAAGCAGTGCCTGCACTCTGTCTTAGCGCCAAACAATTTGAATCTTCCTGGGTTGGTGCCTGGGGGTGTGGAGTTGCTCCCAGCTCCCCTAAAAATCACCCTGAGGGGCTTTGAAGGGTTTCAGCCAGCAGAGTGTCATGCTCGCTTGATGAAAGCTGCCTTTCTCTGCTGCTGCTCACTGTGGGTGGTGAAGAGCCACTTTCCACCTGGGTCTGGGGACGTTTTCACACATATTGTTGCAGGAGGAAGGGGGCAAGCTCAGCTTCAGCAGAGCGAGTTTGACTCTGCCCTGTGGGGAGGTGTTACCCTCATCCCCATCACATGGCAATGGATCAAGACCCCAACCACCTGATGGAGCCTTTTGGGGAGCGGCATCTGTCCCATGCTCCTGACCTTGCTCAGCTCTGAACCTTTTCTCCCACCTTTTCAGCTGGAAAACCTCATGCTGGACAAAGATGGCCACATCAAAATCACTGACTTTGGGCTCTGCAAGGAAGGCATCACAGATGGAGCCACCATGAAGACCTTCTGCGGTACTCCTGAGTACCTGGCTCCAGAGGTACCGAAAGCATTCCTGCAGCCAGGCTTTCCTGAAAACTCTTGGGCCAAAGAGGTTTTTTCTGTGGAGGTTATTCCCAAAGACCAAGATGGCTGCGGCTCAGTAGGGGCTTTTCCAAACGCTTGGGTTGCAGGAGTGGTTGTACTGAGAATGGGAGTCCCTGGTGTTGCTGCCTGGTTCTTCGGCCTTGTCAGTGCCATACTCTCCGTCTTCCCCCCACACAGGTCCTGGAGGACAACGATTACGGCCGTGCCGTAGACTGGTGGGGCTTGGGAGTTGTCATGTACGAGATGATGTGCGGCCGCCTTCCCTTCTACAACCAGGACCACGAACGCCTCTTTGAGCTGATCCTCATGGAGGAGATCCGCTTCCCTCGTACCCTCAGCCCTGAGGCCAAGTCCCTGCTGGCTGGGCTGCTCAAGAAGGATCCCAAACAGAGGTGTGAGGGTCTGCCGGGGATGAATGGGGGGACCGTGGAGCTACCAGCAGGTCCGGACGTGCCCCTCTGTGCCTACAGGCTCGGCGGAGGTCCCAACGATGCCAAGGAGGTGATGGAGCATCGCTTCTTCGCCCCCATCAACTGGCAGGACGTGGTTCAGAAGAAGGTAGGAAGGGAAGGGAGCGCTTTGGGGGTGGGGGGGGCGAGGGGGCAGGTGAGCACTTGGCACGCTGCTGGCAAACAAATTTCTGGTGTCTGTCAGCTGGTCCCGCCATTCAAGCCCCAAGTGACGTCTGAGATTGACACACGGTATTTTGATGACGAGTTCACCGCCCAATCCATCACCATCACCCCACCGGATCGCTGTGAGTGCCAACGCTGCCCAGAAATGGGGACCCCCTTGTCACCTATACCCCTTCCCCTCGTGCAACCTCAATTTTTCCTGTCACCATTGTGGTGGCAGGTGCCACCTGATGGGCTGGTGGCATTGCTGTCACACCTCTATAAAAGCTTGAGGTCGCTCTCACTGCCTGGCCACGGGCAGCTTTGGTGGCATTGCTGCTGCAGGAGGGAGAGGGAAGCTTCTGGACGCACCTGGGGGCCTCCGTTGGTGGCTCCCTTACCCTCAAACCCTTCCCCATCCCTGGCTTTGCAGATGACAACATGGGCTCCCTGGAGAACGACCAGCGGACACACTTCCCCCAGTTCTCCTACTCTGCCAGCATACGGGAGTAACCAGCAGCAGCAGGATTTGGCCTCTGAGGAGGAGGAGGGTTTGGGGGCTCGCTCGTAGCGGGGGGCATTTCTCTTCCATGCCCAGCAGAAGGGGGGGCGGGATGCTGCAGCTCGCCGCGCCGCAGCACCTTTCGGAAGCCATACCCCTACCAAGTGCTCTTGCTCTGCGGCTCCCGCCGGCACCGAGCCATGCCTCCTGCCCCCGGCCTAGGACTGCTTGGATTTTTAATTATTATTATTTTCATTTTTTAAACTCCTAGAAGTGCTCGCAGCTTTTTAAACCAACTCCCACTTCCCCACAACAGTGGCCTTGATCCCCTGGAAGCTCGGCCAGCCCTCTGCCCAGTAAAACCCACTGCTCCCAGTTGGGGGGAGGCTGTTTTGACAGCAGAAGAAGGGAGGGGGGAACCCTGCCCCCCACCACCCACCCCATGGCTGGGAACCAATGCCGGCTGCCCCAAGGAGGTGGGTGATGACAGGACAGGACCCCCGCAAGACCATGGCGGGGGACACATTTCAGCCCCTCACGTCCTCCTGGCTCTGCTTTGAATGGAACTGGCAGTGACTGAAAACAGGCTCTACCCTCAGCTTGGCACTGCAGCGGAGGGGACTGCCTCAGCCCTGCATCAGCAGCACGGCCCTAAGGAAAATGCCATCCTAACAGCAATAGTTTGGCTTCTCTGGTGCCTTAAAGCCAGGAGCCACGGGGATGCCCGGCTCAGGGACCCTGGCCACCTCCTCTGGCATCCTCACGGGATGACGGCGTCACTGGAACCAACACCCTTTGGTCCCGACCCGGTGTTGCAGAGGGACAGGGCTTTTCCTGCCGCACCACTGGCTTGGCATCTGCAGCTGCTGGTGTCGGGACTGGGTTTCTTCTCGCACACGCTGTTGCCGGGGATGGATCAACACCCAACTGCTCCATGGATGCCTTCCGGTCGAGGCCACTATCACTAGGGCTGGTGGCTCCAGGCCCTGCTGGTGGGCCCCGGCATTCAGGGAGCGTTGCCTTCGCCACAGCGCCTGCACCGACAAGCCGGGCCAGTGACAAGCTGGACTTGCCGCCACCGCCTGGCATCTGCTGGCACGGCTGACACCAGAGCCGTGGTTTAGAGGTAGGAATTTGGTGCCTGGTGCCACTTTGCCGTAGGGAGGAACCAAGAAAAGTTGCTTTTTCTTACTTAGATCCTAGTTGCCCAAAAATCAGTTGAATTAACTTAAAAATACTGGCGTGGTGTGGCGTGGGGGTGTGAGACCCCGTAACAAGACAGCAGTGGACATGGTGGCCCGTCATCCCCAGCGTGGTGGCAGTGACCCACTGGCAGCTGTTGCCTGCCCTCGTATTTGTACGGTACAAGCAATAAAATGGGGGTTTCTTTTTGGTTTTTTTTTTTTTCTTCTTTTTTGGAGGAACTGGGATCTTGGGCTATTTGTGGGGGGAAGGGGAGGCTGGGGGAACCTGGCTACCACCCCGGGGGACCCTGGCGCTCCTGTGGCCTCAGGGATGTGCCCCAGAGTCCCTGAGGATCCCAAGAGTCATCCCTAATTGCCCTTGTACTCCCTGGCATCTATCATGTGTCCCTGTCCCCAGGGGCATCGCTGAAGCAGGTGACAGCACAGGACACCGCGTTGGTCACTAAGCACTTTACTGGTGGCTTCCAGGGCTGCTGCCCCCCCCCCAGGCTGTCCTTGGCTGGAGGCCGCTGGGGGGGTGACAGTGGGGCTCAGAGCTGCAGGAACTCAGCCACGAAGGCAACCAGGATCTTGGACAGGTCCTCCATGGTGGGAGGGTGCAGGTTCTCCACAGTGTCCTCGAGGGTGTGCCACACAGGCGGGAAGGGCGTGGGGATGAGGTGCAGAACAGGGACACCTGCAGGGACACGGTATGGGGGGACAGGATTGGTGGGGGATGTGTGTCCCCCCCCCACCCGGATCATCAGCCCACAGGCCGCCATCCCGCTGCTTGGCCTGGCCATGCAGCATGGGAACACCACGCCCCAGGGGACGGGGCAGGGGATGGGGACATCACCTCGCTGGAGGAAGGGGACGTGGTCATCCTCGACAGGTCCTGGGGCTGGGCTGAGGCGGAAGAAGGGCTGGTCCTGGGGGGGGGTGTGCAGCAGCCCCAGTCGCCGCAGCCGCTGCTCTGCCGGGGACAGGGTGGGGTAGGACCTGTGACACCCCAGCTTCCTCCCTGGCCCCACGTCCATCCCTGTCCCAACCCTCTGCCTCAGCTTGTCCCCCACTTGTGTCCCCACCTGATCCCCTCCCCACACCCCACCTGTGCCCTGTCCCCATCTGCATCCCCACATCCCAGCCCCATTCCCACCCCATCCCCTTGTCCCCATCCGGTCCCCATGTCCCACCGATGGCGACGAGGCGCAGGAACCAGTGGTGGGTGCGGGGGAAGTGGCTGTGGATGGCGGGGTGCCGGGCGCCCAGCAGGTCCAGCAACACCAGCAAGCTCTAGGGACACCAGCACAGCCAATGGGGACACCAGCACAGGTGCACGGACACCACAGTGCCACCATCCTCAGATGCTGTGGGACTGTCTCAGCTGTGCCAACACCCGGTTGGGTCACCGCAGCAGCAGGGACCATCTCAGTTAAGCCAGTACCATGTCACCATGCTTCAGTGACATCAGATCAGCCACCCCCCCACCCCCACCCTTGGTCATCATCCTTGGTGCCATGGCACCATCCCAGCTGGGTCATGGCCACAGCCACCCCCTCGCCACCACCCTTGGGTGCCACCAGACCACCCCGCCACCCTCCCACCACCCTCGGGTGCCACCAGCCTGCCACTGACATGGGGCTTGGCGCTGCTCACCATGGCAGTGATCTGTGTGTCGTGGGGCCCGTGCGGGGTGGTGGCCATACGTGCTGCCAGGTGCCGGGCACCATAGAGGGAGTCCGTGTCGCTCCAGTCCCCAAAGGCTTCCTCCCCGTCCAGGAAGAGCAGCTGCAGCGTCACCTCGAGGCCCTGCTAGGACCCCAGCATCCAGCAGTGGGGGAGGGACCCCAGCATCCAGGGGGGACCCAGGAGTCCTGGGGTGGGTCTGGGGGACCCAGGCATCCTGGGGAGGGGTGGGGGGGAGGGGGGAGGGGGACTGGGTCT
The DNA here is from genome assembly GCF_963921805.1 of Phalacrocorax carbo. Lineage (NCBI taxonomy): Eukaryota > Metazoa > Chordata > Aves > Suliformes > Phalacrocoracidae > Phalacrocorax > Phalacrocorax carbo. The sequence continues at coordinate 467,078 of NC_087543.1, read as the reverse complement.
GGGCCCTAGGGCCACCCATCACCCACCCTGTCCTTGGCACGCTGCAGGGGCCGGTCGAGGGCAGCTGCCAGCTCCAGGAGGATGGCGCAGGGCACAGCCGAATCGGTGGCCCCCAAAAAGAGTCGCTGGCTGGTATCAGGGGGCAAGACCTTGGTGTCGTAGTGACAGGCGAGGACCAGGCGTCGGGGGGCAGTGGGGGCCACTGTGGCCACCACATTGGTGAAGGTCACCAGTCCCCGAGGAGTCGCCCCTTCAAAGGCATCGAGCTCCACGTGCCAGGCAGCCCCCAGGGCACCCAAGCACTCCACAATGTGCTGCAGGGATGAGGCCCCTAGTGAGAGGCATGGCAGCACCCTCAGGTGGGTGCGGCAGCACCCTGGGGTGGAGGGGAGTGTGTGTGGGGGTCTTACCTGGCGGGCAACACGGCTTCCGGGCCCACCCGGCACCCGTTCCCGCAGGAGGGGCTGCAGGAAGGTGTCCCACAGGCGGCTGCCATCCAGCTGCCCCAGCAGCGCCCGGAGAGCCAGCTCTGAGGGGGGGCCAGAGAGGGGCTGGGGGGGGCTGTGTCAGTACTGGGGGGCCCTGGAGGGATCCGAGGCACCCCATGATGGGTCTGGCGGGCCCTGGGGAGTTGGGTACCCTGTGGGGGAGCTCTGGGGGATGTTGGGGGCTCAGGGGGGTGTCTGGGCATCCCTGGAGGGGTTTCGGGTGACAATGGACACATTAGGTGCCCCCATGATGGGGTCTAGGACAGCCAGGGAGGGGGCTGAGGGCCCTGGGGGGACTCTGGGGTGTCCATGGATGCATTAGGTGGCCCTATGATGGGATCTGGGTGTCTTGGAGGGGACTGAGGGTGCTAGGGGATACTGGGGGGCCCTGTGAGGTGGGTCTAATTGCCCCAGGACCCATTGGCCGCCTCCGTGATGGGGTCTGGGGGACCCCCAAGGGACTAGGGGCCCCGGGGAAGGTGGGGAGGTCCCCATGGGGTCTAAGGGCTCCCAGGGACAGCGGGGACATGCCGGGCACCCCCTCCCCGCTTCCCCCCAGCCCTGCTCACCGAGCCAGTGCCCCGTTCCGCGCTGGGCCAGGCGACGTAGAGGAGTGCGGCGGCAGTCGCCAGCGCCAAGAGCGGCAACAGCGGCCGGGTACAGCGGCGGGACCGCGGGCAGAGCCCGGGCCCCGGCACCGGGAGCGGGACCCCGGCAGGACCGGGAGCGGGACCCGAACCCGCGGGCCGGGAGCGGCGGGAACCTCCGGCGCCCTTCCGCATGGCGAGGGGGCGGGGCCTCCCGGGGGCGGGGCCGCGGAGGGTGCCCGGGCGACGAGGACGCCCCTAATAGGGCACGGGGCGGGGCTTCCGATCTAGGTCACGCCCACTCCCGGCGAGGCCGGCTCCGGCTGAACGCGGATACGCATGCGCGGCGGCCCCGGGCAGGCGTTGGCGCATGCGCAGGTCCCCCCGTGGGGACAGAGCGACTGGGTGCAGCCGTGACTCCCGTGGGACGTCACCCTCAGCCGTGATGTCACTCTCAACGTGTGACGTCACCAAAGATGTCACCCGGGGCGGGGGGGGCGTCACTCTGGGCAGGATGTCAGCTCAGACCAGGACATCACCCCTGAGATGTCACCCTAGCAGGGGACGTCGCTGCGCCATGGACATCCCCTCGTGCCAGGAGGTCACCCCAGGTGGGGATGTCAATCCAGGGAGGATGTCACCCTCCATGGGGACGTCACCGTGGGCGGGATGTCACCCCAGAGGGGGCCACCACCCTCCACGGGGCTGAAGCCACCCACCACGGTGCCACCACCCCAGATGGGGATGTCACCCTCTGTCCGGCCACCCCCTTCCACAGGGCCACCCACCTCTGCAGGGCCACCACCGCAGATGGAGACGTCACCCTCCCTCTGGCCACCCCCCACCCTCCACAGGGCCTTCGCCCTGGATGGGACCCTTGCCCTCCTCGCTGCCCCCACCCCCCCACCACTTTGTTCCTTTTTCTTTTTTTCTTCAAGTTTTGGGGTTTGATGATGGTTTTTTCTTTTTTTTTTTTTTTCCACCTTCTCCTCCGCCCTTTCCAGCAACCGCCGCTGACAACTTCCACCCTCCATGTCCCCATGATCTGCCACCACCATCCCCGCCGGCTCCTGTCCCTTCACCTGCTGTCATCGCGTCGGGTGGCTGGGTGTACCCAGTTGTTGTCGTGCAAGCCCACCCTGCAGCCAGGCGCCTCCTTATCAGGCCTCCGGCAGCACATCCAGTAGGATCGGCCATAAGGCAGGTCGTGGTGGTAGGGCTTGGGATGCCACCGACACAGGGATACGTCCCCCTTCTCATAATGCTTCTTGCACTGCTTGCAGGGGTCGTCACGGTAGAGGGGATCACGGTTCCAGCGGGAATCGGTGGCCTGCACCCCAAAGGTCTCGATGATGGACTTGAAGTAGTGGCAGGAGCACTTGAGGGCGGCCAGCGCTTGGGTGGGCAGGTAGCTGAAGATCTTCACCATGACATGCTCTGGCAGCAGGAGCATGTACTGCCGGGGCTCCAGCAGCCGCTGGATCTTGAAGCGGATCTCCAAAAAGTCGTGGGAGACATGACGGTACAACCGGCAAAGTGAGGGGTCAGGGACAGCTGACGGCTCCTCGCCGGCCTCTGCATCCTCTGCCACCGGCGTCTCCTCGGGGACAGGCAGGAGGAAGAGCTGCCCTGGTGGCGGGTCCTCCTGTGCTGCTGCTGGCAGCCGCACCGTCTCCTCCTTCATCTTCTTGGCACTGTCCTTGCCAAAGAAGACGCATTGGTCCACCACCCCCGTCACCACCACGTCCACATGGAAGCCAGAGGCGCAATCCCGTGCTGACACCGATGACCCCTCACCGGTTCCTTCGCTCATCTCCGGCTTGACAGCAGTCACTGACCCCTCACCACATCCCATGTCCACGTCAGGGACATCCCCATCTCCCTTGGGACCAGCGGTGGCCAGGAGGAACTCCACATTGTTGGGCAGCGTGTCACGGGACGGGCTGATCAGCTGGTAGAGGTCACAGGTGATTTTGTCCTTGGCACGACCGCCAGCATTACCACTGCCACTTGCCGTCCCGCAGCTCATAAAGACACAATTGGGACGCCCAACACCACCCGGCTCAGCCGTGGCGGCTCCGGCGCGGGGCTCGCGGCCGCTGGAGATGCGGAAGGCGATGCGCACCTCACCGGGACCTGGTGCCGACGATGCTGCCGCCGCAGCAGCACATTCGGTGCCTGGGCGGCACAACCCATTGGGCCGGGTGCCACCATGCTCCCGCTGCCGTGACTCAAAGTGGGCAACAGCTTCAGCCACCCGGCTGCAATCGGAGCCACTCGGCGCTTTGGTTTCACCGCCAGCCGCCTCCACGAAGACAACTGGGGCAGCAGGAGCACCGCAGGGCCGGGGGAAGCTCTGCAACGCCAGCGCCGTCCTCTGCTCCACCAACGCCACCATCTCCGCCACTGACAGCAAGTCAGGGGCTTCACTGGCAGCAGTGGACGGTTCAAAGGGGCGTGGGCAAGCCGGGTCCCTGCCGCCAGTAGCCCATGCTGGGTTTGGCTTGCTCTTAGTGGGGTCGTGGCAGCGCCGGCGCCGCTTGGCTTTGGAGCTATCGCTGCCCCAGTTGCCTTTTACCTTCATGGTGCTGGCACGGCCACTGGTGCCACCGCTGCCGATGCCACCGCTGCACTGGTGCGCCACGAAGAAAGCCACCTTCTCTTTGGTGTTGCCTGGTTTGATGACATACCACGTGTCCAGCAGCACCCGACCTTCCTCTGCAGATGCCGGGGGAGCCAGGGCGACATCGGCAGGAGCTGGTGGCGTGTTTTCGGAGGGTGCCCGGGCTCCGGCAGGCTCTTCGGTGGGACGGCAGGAGAAGGGTTTCTTGGTGGAGCCGGGACTGGGGCATGGTTTGTTCTGAGAGTAGGTGCCGAAGGGCCGTGGGCACCAGAGCTGCAGGTGAGGGAAGGCGTTGGGCTCCATCAGGGCAGCATGGCACTGCCGACGCTGATGACGATGTGGGCTGCCGGCACCTGTGCCCAGGCCTGCCGGGAGACAAAGGGGTGTTTATGCGGATGGTGGGACAGCGTGGGGCTGGCGGGGCCAGTGTGAGGCTTCGGGGGACACTATGGGGCCGGCGGGGCTGGTGTGGGGCTTCAGGGGACACTATGGGGCTGGCGGGGGCTGGTGTGGGGCTGACGTGGAGCTTTGGGGTGGCTATGGGCCTGGCAGGGCCAGTGTGGGGCTCTGGAAGCTGCCAGGGGGCTGGCGGGGACAGTGTGCAGCTTTGGGGGGCGCTATGGGGCTGGCGGGGTGAGCACAGGGCAGCAGGGGTTAATGGGGCCATTACCAGACTGTTCCCAACACCATTACTGGGCCGTACTGGGGCCGCTGGGGAGGGTCGCTGGGGCACTGCCCGGGCTGTGGCCCCCCCCGGCCCCTCCCCACTTTGCACGCTCAGCCGCCACGCCACGCCCACTTTGCACGCGCAGAAGCTCCGCCCCCTCCCGCAGAAGGCCCTGCCCTATCCGGACGCCCCGCCCCCTCACCGGCACCACCGGCTTCGGCCCGGCGCTGCCCGCGGGGGGCTGAGCCCGGCCCTTAAAGCGGCCGCGGCGCCCTCGGAGGTGGGGCTCGCCCCGCCGCGCCCCGCCCTTTTAACGGCAGGCCGTGGCAGCCGTTTGTTGACAGGCCCTGCGCGCGAGGCGACGACCAATCAGGGAGCCGCGTTCGAGCCATGCCCATATATGGACGGCTGCAGAGCGGTGGGCTGAGGGCGTGGTCGGCGTAGGGGCGTGGCGAGAGAGGGGGCGCGGTCTGGAGGCCACGCCCTCTCGGGCCGCGGGGAGGGGAGGGACGCGGGCGCGGTCCCGCGTGGGCCCGGGGAGGGGGGAGGTGTGCGGAGCCGGGACCCTCGTGGGTGACGCAAGGCCGGGCCCAGCGCCGCACCCACCCCCCCCCCCGCCTTCCTCCCGCGCGGCGCTGGTACACGCGTGTCCCCACGCGCGACATGGAGACACACCCTCGGCCCCGCACAAGGCGGGGGCAGCCCCGCCCCCCAGCGCAAAGCGCGCCCGTCCCGGTGTCCCCGGCGTCCCACGGGCGCGGAGCCGCCCCCTCCCCTGCCCACCGCCACGATGTGTCACGGTGGGACACGCCCGCCCCCCCACCCGAGCGGCGGGCAGGGCCCCATATCCCCCCCCTCCCCGCCGTGTCACGCGTCGGCGGCACCGGTCCCCGGTGTGAGGCTGGGACACCCCCGCACCCCGCCTTCCCACGGCCCCGCCGCCAGTACCGAGCGGTGGCCCCGGGTCTCCACCGCTGCCCCGCCACGCCCCGGGGCACCGCCCCCCCGCCCCCCCGCCGGGCCCCGCCCGGTGCTGCCGCCCCTCCCCCGCTCACCGGGCAGGTGCCGGGCGCGGCCGCTCCGCCTCTCCGCGCCGCTTCCGGGGTGCCCCGCGCATGCGCACTCCTCTCGCTCTCTGCGCATGCTCTGTCCGGGGCCTTATGGGAGATGTAGTCCGACCTGTGCCTTGCGTAGCCTCCGCGCATGCGCCGAAGTGGATGATGGGGGTTGTAGTCCGCCAGCGTGCCGCGCCTGCGCAACGTCTGTGGTGGGGCGTGGCCCACGTGAGGGGGGCTCGACCCGCCCCTAGTCACCCCACTCCGCTCTCCCAGTGGCGCCCCAGTACCCCCCCCAGTCACTCCACTCACCCACAGGCCCCCGCAGTGACCCTCCCCACGCCACTCAGCTGTGGCACACTCAACGGACCTCTCAGAAGACACCCAGCCCTGGTCACCTGTGACAGCCCAGTAGCACCCAGTGACACCCACCCCAGTCACCAGTGTCCCCCCGTGACACCCCCAAGACACACACCCCCCGTGCCCCACCCAGTGATTTCACAGGAGCCACTCATGGGTGTCACATATTTATTTAGAGTACAGAGCCAGGGACCCTGGGGCACCTGCCCCAGCACCCCAAGGTGTCAAGGAACACCCCGACCCATCCCCAGCATCCCAAGGCATCAGGAACACCCCTCATCACCCCAAGGTGGCGGGGTCCTGGGACGCCCTGCCCCAGACCCAAAGGAGTTGGGAACCCCCAGACCATTCCCCCCAGCACCCCAAGACGTTGGAGATCCCCCCCAGCACCCCAAAGTGTCAGGGAACACCCCAAGGTCCCCTGCCTCACCCACCACCACCCAAAGGTGACAGGGATACACACCCACCCCCAGCATCCAAAGGCTTCTGGGACACACACACACACCCCCCAGCACCCCAAAGACTTGGGACCCTCCCAGCACCCAAAGGTCGTCGTCTCCCCCCTCAGCAGCAGCTCTCGGCGATCGGGTGCCCCCCAGGATCAGGAGGTGCCAGGCGCTGCCCCCCAACAGCTACGTAGCGGCGGGTGCCCTGGGGAGGGCCCCGGGGGGGGCCAGGGAGGCAGGGGGCACCCAGGCGGCACCGCTGCCACCCACGCCGCACCTCCGCCTGCACCTGTGGGCACCAGGGCATGTTGCAACACGTCACAACACTCCGTAACATGTGTGTATCCGCCACCCCCACCCTTGGCATGTCATGACACATCCTGACGCACCTCCTTGTTGATGAAGCAGTAGAGGATGCTGACAACGAGGCCCTGGGATGATGGGGGGAGGCAGGGGCACCCCGGGTCAGGGATGCACCCAGGCATGTAGGTCCACATGGTTGCACCCACACATACATTTGCTCCTCGGACCTGAACACCCTCTCCACCCCCACCACCCCCTAGCACCCGCCCCCCATTGCAGCACCCACCTCCTGCAGCCCCTCCATTGCACTCCCTCTATTTTAGCCCCCCATTGCATTCCCCCATGGCACCCCCCTATTTTATCCCCACCGTTGCACCCATTGTATCCCCTCCTCATCGTAGCCCCTCACGTTGCAGCAGCACCCACCCCATTGCAGCCCCCCCATCACAGCCCCTCATTTACGCCCCTCTTTTACACCCCTCCATTACACCCCCCACCACACTGCAGCCCCCCCATTGCACCCCTCATGGCCCCCCCTGTGGCCCCCCCACTTGCATCTCCCCACCCGCCCCATGCCCTCCCTGGCACCTGGGAGGAGGAGAGCAACAGCTGCAGGCAGAGCCGCACCAAGCGCAGGGTGCCCCCCCTTTGCCCCTCCCCCAGCAGGGCAAAGGCCACCTCGTGCACCCCCAAAAGCGGGATCAGCGTCAGGGTTGACCTGGCCAGCCTGTGGGAGAGGGGGACACGCTCGGAGACACCCCTGGGGACAGCTGTGGGGACATGCTGAGGGGCACCCACAGGGACACCTTCAGGGATGGGGTCCCCCTTGGGGAAGCCCCTGGGCACCCCCAGGGATGCCCTCAGGCTGGGATGGGGATGGGGACACCCTCAGGGACACAGCTGGTGGCATTACAGGGATGGGGACGTGCATGGGGACACGCTTGGGGACACACTCGGGGGTGTCACAGGAAAGGGGACACGGTTGGGGACATACTTGGGGGACATTGCAGGGCTGGGGACACACACAGGGCTAGGGGACATTGCATGGATAGCACGGGGACACAATAGCGACAGGGACGGGGTGTGCGACCTGTGTCCCTGTGACCCCACTGTCCCCACACATACTCCAGTGTCCCCATGTCATTGGCGTCCCCATACGCGTCCTCAGTGTATCCATGTCCCCCTGCACAGCCCAACGTCCCCGTGTCCCCACCTGACCCTGGTGTCCCCATGGGACACCTGATGTGCTCGGACTTTGGCCACCAAGATGCGGACGATGCGCACGAACACCACAAAGTTCACCTGGGGATGGGAACACCAGTGGTGACAACCCCTGCAGTGGGGACACTGCCCTGGGATGGCCATCCCCTGCGCCATGTCACCCACCGCCACAGCCATCAGGATGGGGCAACGGATGATCCACCACACTGCCGCCTTCTCGTTCCTCTCCCAGCACCTGCCAGGCAGGCGATGCTCAGCTGGACACCTGGGTCCCCAGTTGGGGACATCGCAGTGTCCCCCGAGGACAAAACGGTGAGCAGAGGTGTCTGGCAGCCTCACCCCTCATTCTCGTAGAGGTACCTCACCACCACCCACGGTACTACGAAAAGCACGGGAGCTCCTGGAGGGATGGGGACAAGGTTGGGGAGGGGACATGGGGACACAAGGGGACATGGGGGTACGCAGCAACAGGCTCACCCCATCCGAGGAGGAGGAAGGCAGGGAGGCAGCGCTCGCCGGAGAAGGCTGCCAGCACCAGGAGCTTGTGGAGGAAGAGCCCCTCGGCCAGCAGCCACCCGTAGTTGGCCCCAACGCAGTACTGGGTGAGAGCCTGGGCCAGCCGGCACCCTGCCACCGCCTGCCGCGGGGACACCGGCGTCAGGGTGGCACCGGCATCGTGATGGGACCAGCATCGTGGTGGCACCAGCATCATGGGGGACCAGCCCCCACCCTTTGGTCCCACATCCCAGCACAGCCCACCATCCCCACACCCACGGGTGCCCCCCGTTCCCCACGGGTGCTCACCTGCTGGCCCAGCAGCTGCAGGGGGTGCCCAGGGCCAGGGCGCAGGCGGCGCTGCAGCAGCGCATCCCGCGTCAGAATGGCACCCGCCCGCAGCACGAAGGAGAGGAAGAGGTTGGCGTGGATGAAGTTGCGGGTGCAACGCAGACGCCTGCGGGGACGAGGGGTAGCAGGTGGCAGCATCCACGGGTGCCCTGCTAGGACCCAGGGGTGCCCCGGTGTGGGTACCTGAAGATCAGGAGCAGCAGCAACGCCAGGAGGAGGGCGATGAGGGAGAGGGAGTAGCCCACGGTGTAGAGGAGGCGGAACTGCTCCAGCAGCCAGGCCTGCCGCTGCGGGGACAGGGAGATGGCACTGTGCTGGCAGGTGGCACAGGGCATGGCATGGGGCAACGGGGTATGGCATGGTGCGTGGTGCCGCGTGGTGTAGTGCAGCATGGTATGGTGCAGTGCATCATGGCACAGTGCAACACGGCACAGCACGGTGCAACACGGCATAGCACGGTGCAACACGGCATGGCATGGTGCAACACGGCATGGCATGGTGCACCACGGTATGGCAAGGTGCATGGCACGGGATGGCATGGTGCGTGGCACAGCATAGCACTGGGCACAGCATAGCACGGCACAGCACAGTGCACAGCACGGCATGGCATGGTGCAACGCTGCATGGCGTGGTGCAGCACAGTGCGTGTCGCAGCATGGCATAGGACAACACAGCACAGCACAGAGCATCACAGTGTATGGCATGGCATGGCACAGTGCCACACAGCACAGCACAACGCGGTGCAACACGGCACGGCACAGCCCAGTGCATGTCACAGCACAGCACAAGCTGGCGCAGCCCCGCAGCTCCCAGCGCAGCGCACGCTGCAGTGCAGCCCGACAGCGCACGGCACAGCACAACGCGGGGTATGGCACGTGTCAGGCTGGGGCGCCGCAGCCCCCAGCACATGGCCCAGCATGGCACAAAGCATGGCACGCCACAGCACAGGGCACGGCACAGCACGGAGCGCGGCACAGCACAGCATGGCGCCAGGAATGGCACAGGGCACGGCACGGTGCACAGCGCAGCACGGTGTGGCACAGTGAGGCACAGGGCTGAGCACAGCGTGGCATGGCACAGGGCACAGTATGGGGCACAGCACGGTGCACGGCACAGCACAGCGTGATGCGGCGCACGGAGCAGCGCGGTACGGCACAGGGTAGCACAGCACAGTGTGGCATGTTGCACAGCAGAGCGGCACGGTGCACGGCACGGTGTGGCACAGCACGGCATGACATGGCAGCGTGACACAGCCCAGCGTGGCATCTCCAAGCATGGCCCAGCATGGCATGGCATGGCATGGCACCCCACGGCGTGGCACCCCACAGCACGGCACCCAGGCCCCCACCTGCAGTGGCTGCTCCTGTGCCAGGTCCTCGCACTGTGAATGGTCCTGCCAGGGTCGCCCCATCTCGTCTGTCACCCACCGCCCGTCGGGTCCGCAGCGCCGAACCACCACCCCGCCCTGCACTGAGCACCCCATCCCATCACTCTGCAGCACCCAGGGGCACCCACGGGTCCCCCCGGGGCTGGTGCCACCCCCCCATTACCTCGGTGGTGCCAGGGCAGGTACCAGGGGCAGGGGACGGTGACGGTGCTGTTGGGGGATGCATCCCCCCAGCAGGCGTACATGTCGAAGCTGCGGTTGCAGACAGGTCCTGGAGGGGGTGGGTAGGGGCGTCAGGGTGTCCCTGGTGTGTCCCCCAGTGTCCCCACTCCATCTCACTCACCGGGTGCCGGGGGGTCAAGGTGCAGGCGCAGCTCGCAGGCGTGCCGGTACTCGTGCCAGGCGGCCAGTGTCGCCTGGGCTGAGCGCTCCTCCTGCAAGGGGACACCATGGGGGGGCCGCCACCAGGGTCACCATATTGGGGCCACCATGATGGGGCCACCACGACTGGGGCCACCACCATGGGGATACCATGGTCCTGTGGGGGGGAGGTCCTGGAGGGGAAAGCTGGGGGGGTGGGTCTTCTGATGAGCCACTGGGAGAGTCCTGGGGAGTCCCAGCAGCAGCACTGGGGGGTCCCAGGGTATGGGGGGACCCCGGAGGTAACATTGTGGGGGCCCTGGCAGGTGGGGGGCTCACCTCTGCCCCACGCAGGACCCGGCTGAGCAGGAAGGGGGTCATTGCCCAGTGGCCCGTGACGGTGACAGCAGCTCCTGGGGGTAGGGCAGGGTACTGGGGAGGAAACCAGGAGGGATGGGGGTACTGGTGTCACACCCCCACCCCCACCCCCCCCGTTATGGGCGCCGCCACCCCCCCCTCCGCCACCCCCCTTGACGCGCTCGTTTCCAGGGAGCTGCAGGTGGTGCCCGGACGCCTGGGTCCCTCCGGGGAGGGGGACGGGACCGGGGCATCCCCTGCACCGACACCTCCGACGTGACCGGCCCCCCCACCCCCAGGCCCGCGGACACGCGGGGGGACCTCGGCTGGGGCAGCCGTTGTGGGGGGGTGGGCAGTGGCCACCTCCGTGGTGATGCCGGTTCCTCACGGTGCCACCTCGGTGTCCCTTGTCCCTCCCCCCGGTGTCCCTCGTCCCCTCCCCGGTGTCCCGGGCCCCCCACGCGTGTCCCCCGCTGCTCCTCAAAGTGTCCCCATGTCCCCTCCGCTTCACCCCGACACCCTCCTCGACCCTCCCGGGTGATGCCGGTGCCGCCCGGTGCCATCCCCGGTGTCCCTTGTCCCCTCCCACGGTGTCCCAGGTCCACCCACGCGTGTCCCCCCGCTGCCCCCCACGCTTCACCCCGACACCCCCGCGGGCCCCTCCGGTGCCCCCGCTCCCCATGGACCCCCCCGGTGCCCTTCGCACCGGGACCCTCGGTACCGGCTCGGCGTGGGGCTCCGCCGCCCTCGGGGCACCGGCACCGACTCCGGCGGCGCCGCCCCCGGGAGGGGCGGGGGCACGGGGTGGGGCGGGGGGCATCGGTGGGGGGGCTCAGTCGGAGCAACGTGACCCGGTGGGAGCTCGGAGCCCGGCCCACGTCTCGGGTGGGGGGAGCCGGGGTCTACCTCCCACCTCCCGGGGCTCCAGGGTCACCCAAGGGGGCACCAGCATCACCCACGGGTGCCTCAATGCCACCCACGAGTGTCCAGCGTCACACAAGGGCAGCCAATATCACCCACGGGGACTTCAGGGTCACCCATGGGAAGTCTGATGTCACCCAAGTGGGCTCCAGTGTCATGCAGGGAGATGCAGTGTCACCCAGGGGGTTCAGTGCCACCCACGTGTGCTCCAATATCACCCGAGGGGCTCCAGCATCACCGAGGGTGCTCTAGCATCACCATGAGGGTGCCAGCATCACCCGGGAGAATCTGGTATCACCCACAGATGCTCGTGTCACCCGGGGGCGCTCTAGGGTCACCCACAAGTTCTCCATTGTCACACGGGGGGGCTTCAGCATCCCCCATGGCTGTCCCAGTGTCACCCACGGGTTGTTCAGCATCACCCACCAGTGCTTCAGAGTGACTCGGGGAGTGCCACAGGCACCTGGCAGGGCTCCAGTGGCACTGGTTGGTGCTCCAGTGTCACCCCAGGGGGGTCCAGCATCAACCACAGGTGGTGCAGCGCCAACCATGGGTGCCCCAGTGTCACCCAGGAGGGTCCAAGATCACCCACGGGTTGTCCAGTGCCACCCAAGGGTGCTCCAGCATCACCCAGGAGGGTCCAAGGTCACCCACGGGTTGTCCAGTGCCACCCAGGGATGCTCCAGTGTCACCCACGGGTTGTACAGTGCCACCCAAGGGTGCTCCAGCATCACCCAGGAGGGTCCAAGGTCACCCACGGGTTGTCCAGTGCCACCCAAGGGTGCTCCAGCATCACCCAGGAGGGTCCAAGGTCACCCACGGGTTGTCCAGTGCCACCCAGGGATGCTCCAGTGTCACCCACGGGTTGTACAGTGCCACCCAAGGGTGCTCCAGCGTCACCCAGGAGGGTCCAAGGTCACCCATGGGTGTCCATTGTCTCCCACAGGTGCTCCAGCGTCACCCAGGAGGGTCCAAGGTCACCCACGGGTGTCCATTGTCTCCCAGGGATGCTCCAGCGTCACCCAGGACGGTCCATCATCACCCATGGGTTGTCCAGTGGCACCCATAGGTGCTCCAGCATCACCCAGGGTGGTCCATCATCACCCACGGGTTGTCCAGTGCCACCCATGGGTGCTCCAGCATCACCCAGGGAGGTCCAAGGTCACCCACAGGTGTCCATTGTCTCCCAGGGATGCTCCAGCATCACCCAGGGTGGTCCAGTGCCACCCACGGCTGCTCCAGTGTCACCCATGGGTGCTCCAGCATCACCCAGGAGGGTCCAAGTCACCCACGGGTGTCCATTGTCTCCCAGGGATGCTCCAGCATCACCCACGGGTGGTCCAGTGCCACCCACGGCTGCTCCAGTGTCACCCATGGGTGCTCCAGCATCACCCAGGGGGGTCCAAGGTCACCCACAGGTTGTCCATTGTCTCCCAGGGATGCTCCAGCGTCACCCAGGAGGGTCCATCATCACCCATGGGTTGTCCAGTGGCACCCATAGGTGCTCCAGCATCACCCAGGGTGGTCCGTCATCACCCACGGGTTGTCTAGTGCCACCCATGGGTGCTCCAGCATCACCCAGGAGGGTCCAAGGTCACTCACGGGTTGTCCATTGTCTCCCACAGGTGCTCCAGCATCACCCAGGGAGGTCCAAGGTCACCCACGGGTGTCCATTGTCTCCCAGGGATGCTCCAGCATCACCCACGGGTGGTCCAGTGCCACCCACGGCTGCTCCAGTGTCACCCATGGGTGCTCCAGCGTCACCCAGGAGGGTCCAAGGTCACCCACGGGTGTCCATTGTCTCCCAGGGATGCTCCAGCATCACCCACGGGTGGTCCAGTGCCACCCAGGGATGCTCCAGTGTCACCCATGGGTGCTCCAGCGTCACCCAGGAGGGTCCAAGGTCACCCATAGGTCGTCCAATGTCACCCACAAGTGCTCCAGCATCACCCAGGGGGGTCCAGTGCCACCCATGGCTACTCCAGTGTCACCCAGGAGTGCTCCAGTGTCACCCACGGGTGTCCAGTGCCACCCACGGGTGCTCCAGCGTCACCCAGGAGAGTCCAAGGTCACCCATGGGTGTCCATTGTCTCCCACAGGTGCTCCAGCGTCACCCAGGAGGGTCCATCATCACGAACGGGTGGTCCAGTGCCACCCACAGGTGCTCCAGTGTCACCCAGCAGTACTCCGGTATCACCTGGGAGGGTCCAAGGTCACCCACGGGTGTCCATTGTCACCCACAGGTGCTCCAGCGTCACCCAGGAGTGCTCAGCGTCACCCGGGAGGGTCCAAGGTCACCCACGGGTGTCCAGCGCCACCCACACGTGCCCCGTGCCGGGGGGGGGGGGGCGGTGGGGCCGCGCACGGCCCGCCGAGCGCGGGGGGCGTGTCACAGGGGCGGGGCCGAGAGGACGCGCCCCCCGCGCGCTCTCCCCGCCCCTCCCCGGGTCGCGCGACGGTGAGGTCACCGGGCGCGCGGCGGAGGATGGTGGCGGGCGCGTTCCCGCTGGCCAAGCTGCTGACGCTGGGCGCGCGCCAGCTGAGCCGCCCCCTGGCGGCCCGCATCAAGGCCGGGGCGCGCGCCAGCCCCTTCTTCCGCGCCTACGTCTGCCTCCCGCCCGCCCAGCGTGAGTGGGGAGCGGGGGCACCGGGGGGGGGGGGGGGGGGGGGGGCCGGAGGGGGAGGGCCGGGGGGGGGCCGGGGGGGGCCGGGGCGTGGCCTGGCCGGTGCCCCGCCGCTCCCCGCCGCTCCCCCCCCCCCCCCCCCCCCCACAGTGTATCACTGGGCGGAGATGCGCGCCAAGATGCGGCTGATGGGCTTCCGCGGCGCCGCCGTGAAACCCCTGAACGAAGACGCGGCGGCGGAGCTGGGGGCGGAGCTGCTGGGGGAGGCGATCGTGTTCGGCGTCGGGGGCCTGTGCCTGTACCTGGAGTACGCGCGGCAGGCGGGGCAGGCGCGGCGGCGGGAGGAGGAGCAGGCGGCGGTGCTGCGGGACTTGGGGGCGCAGCTGGACCGGCTGCGGGAGGAGCTGGACGCCATGGCGGCGCGCCTGCCGCCCGGCCCCGCCCCCGCCGGCTCCGGCCCCGCCCCCGCCGGCTCTGCTAACGCCCTCACCGGGACTAACCACGCCCTCGCTGGAACTAACCACGCCCTCGCCGGGACTAGCCACGCCCTCGCCGGGACTAGCCACGCCCGCGCTGGACCCGGCCATTAAAAGTGCCCTGATGCTCTTCCCGCCGACGGTTTCCTTTAGGGGCGGGGCTTGGTGCAGAGGGGCGTGGCCCCGATGGGAGGAGGCGGGGCTTGCTCACCGTGGGTGGGGGTGGCGGTGGGCGGGGTCAGGCCTGGTGGAGTGTCGGGGCAGAGCTAATGGCGGTGAGCATGGCCTGGAATGGGACAGGCCTTCACATGGGGCCACACAGGGGCAGGGTCTGGGGTAGGGGCGGGGCCAGCAGTGGTGGGCAGGCCTTCGGGTGGGGCCTCTTGGGGCGGAGCCTGGAGCCAGGCAGGCTGCAATTGGCAGAGCTAACGGTTGGGGGCGGGGTCTGCCTGGGTGGGTGGCCCTTGAGGCTGCATGCTGCTTGGGGGCGGGGCCTGGTGCCCTTGGAGCGAGTGGGAGCAGTGCTAAGGGTTGGGGTGGGGCTTGCCCTTTTAGGGCGATTAGGGTGGGGCCAAGGATTATGGGTGGGGCACACATCAGGGGCGTGGTCACACCTTGGGGGAGTTCACAGTGCGGGGGGCGGGGGGGGGGGGGGAAGATGGAGGGCAGAGCCGAGAGCTGGGGGGGAGGGGCTGCACCCAGGAGGGGCATGGTGGGGCTAGGGCCACAAGCCCCCTGGCTGGGCAGCAATTAGTGGGGAGCTGCTTGGGGTGGGGCTAGGATGAGTGGGCGGGGCTTTTCTCTTGCAGGGGGCGGGGCTGACACATGCTATTAAAACAACGCAAAGCCCCCACTGTCCCTCTCATTGCTGTGACTGGGGGGAGGGGGGTGTGTGGAACAGACTCCCCCGGGTGACATGGACAAGGACACAGGTGTCACATACAAAACAACCGCATTTATTTGTGGCAGAGGAGGGGGATACCCCAACCTCCCCCCACCCCACCCCCCACCCCACCCCCCAAAAAAAAAAAAAGTGAAAAACCCAGAAATGGTGTAAAAAAGACCCTGGGGGTGGCACCTCTCCTTTGCCCCCCCAAGTATAAAAAAAAGAGGTCCCAAACTGGCAGTGAGGGGTGGCACAGTGGGGGGGGAGGGGGGAGGCTGCTTTGGCCCCCCCCAGCCAGTAAGGCACAGCCTGGGGGGTCTGGCCCAGAGCCTCCCCCCCAGGGTGGTGTGGGGGGTGAAATGGTGGGGGGTGGTTGTGAGGCTGGGGATGGGGGGAAGTAGGGGACCACCCCCCCAGGCCCATCTTGGAGGGGCCAGGGGGGGAGTTAGGGCGCACTCCGCTTCCGCAGCTCCACCATGAATGCTGGGGGTTGAAATGCAGAGTCAGGGGGCGGATCTCCCAATTGACCCACCTGGAGCCCCCTCCAAAGTGCTCCCCCCTCCCGTGTCACCCCCATCCCCCAATGCGCTACTCCCCCCATCTTGTCCCGTGCTCCCCCTTGTCCCATGAGCCCCCCCACCTTCAATGATCTCCTCCTTCATCTTCTGCAGCTCCCTCCGCACCTCCTCCAGCAGCTCCTGAAGCAGGGGGCACAGGGTGAGGGGATCTGGGGAGACCCCCAAGGAACCCCACCCCCACCCCAGACTCCCTACCCCAGCCCTGGTACCTGTTTCATTCGCTCCAGGTCGGGCTCATCGGCAGGGCCGGGGGGGTCAGCAGGGGCAGCTGGGACAGCAGACTTCATCCTGGGGTAGGGGAGGGGTCACAAATAGGTCAGGGATCCCCCCAGACCTCACTGGGTGCCCCCCGTCTTGTGTCTTAGGTACCCCCCAACCTGCCTGCCACCCCCATCCTAGCAGCTGCCCTGCAAATCCTGCTCTGGGGGTACTAGAGAACCCCCACAGCACCCCAAACCCCACTCCATGGACACCCCTAAAATCCCCCTCCAGCCCCAGGACCCCTCCCAAAACCCCCCCAACTTCCCCAGACCCACCTGGGCAGCGTGGAGCTGGCCTTCTCCCAGGGCCTCCGCACTGGCTCTGTAGGGAGGGGGGCGGCAGGTGAGGAGGGGCACCGGCCCCCCAGAGCCCGACCCTTACCCCGAAGGAGCCCCACCAAGGCTCCCCCATCTCCCGGACTACATTACCCAGCGTGCCCGGCCGTGGGGGCAGGCCGCGGGGCACGCCGGGAGTTGTAGTCCCTGCACTCACCCGCAGGCTGTCCCGGGGTCTTGGTGCCTGGCTCTGCCTCGTCCTGCGGGGGGCAGAGAGGGGGGGGGGACACGGACACGGGGGGATCCAGCAGCAGCTGAGGACAAGGGGATTAACTGCCCTCGTGGTGGGGCAGGGGGGATGTGGGGACCCGCCAAAAGTGGTACCGGGGGGGGGGGGGGGCCACTCACGCTGGCAACGTCCTCGTCCCTCTTTGGTGCTGGCTTGTCCCCCTGCAAGGTCGCTTTCCTCCTGGGGGGGGGGGGCGGGGGGATCAGCATGGGCACAGGGGTGCCCCCACCTTTGGGGGAGTGCTGCTGGGCAAAGCCGGGTACCCCCCACCATCATATCCCGCCCTCACCGTCGGGCCAGCATGGCGCTCATCTCCTCCATCAACCCCCCTCCAGTCCCCCCCCGGGCACCCTCGCCCTTGGGGGGGGTGGGGGGGGCCCCCGCACCTGGTGCCTCATCCTGCTGGGAGAAAGGTGGTGATGCAGAGCCCCCCCAGGTTATTGCCCCCCACCCAATTGTACCCCTACCCTCACCTTGCCGACTTTCCTGAGTTTAGCCCCCGCGATGGCAGCAGCTAAGCCAGAGCCTCCCCCGGCCCCTGCCCCAGCAGCACCTGCCGCCACCGGCAAGGGTGGGGGCGGTGGGACCCCCGTGGCTGGCGGAGGGCCAGGGGGTGGGGGGGGCCCTGGAGGCGGTGGGGGGCCAGGGGGTGGGGGGGGGCCTCCAGCAGGCATGGCTTGCGTGCCTGGAGAGGGGGAAAGGGGTTGAGCAGGAGGTTCAGGTGCGAGGGGCCCATCCCCAGTGCTGGGGGGGGAGGTCAGCCTCGGACCCCTTCCCCGCCTTCCCCTCCTGTCACCCACCTGCAGCCGCCACGCGGCGCTCAGGCTCCTCCAGCACCTGCCTGGTGGGGAAATGGTCAGCACCCATACCCTGCCCCCCACAGCATGGGGGGCCTCCCAGCACCCCAATATCATGGTGTGTCCCCCCAGCACCCCCAATTTGGTGGTCCCCCACCTCTCCTGGTGCTCGGGCTCCTCTGGAGCCGAACCATCGGGGTCCGGCCATGACAGCGGGGTGCCTGGATTGGGGGGAGACACAAGGCAAGGCCACAGAGTCAGGCCCCCCACGAATGCCCCAAATGACCCCCACCCCACCCAATGCTCACCCTCCTCCAGCGCCCGCAGGGCCCGCAGGACGGCGGCGGCGAAGAGGGCAGCCTCGCGGGGGGCCCCGAAGCTGAGCCCCCAGACCCGGCGAGCCTCCCGCCACTGGTGAAACTGGGGGGTGGCCTGGCTGTAGCGCAACCCCCGCCCCAGCGGGCAGTTCAGCACCACCTGTGGGCACCCGCAGGTGTGGGGGGCAGCCCCACACCCAGGGGTGCCCCAGAGCCCCCCCATACCCATGGGAGCCCCATTGAGCATCGCCATGCTTTGCATTGCCCCGTAGCCTCTACCGCACCCATGGGTGCCCCATATTCACCCTATACCCAGCATTAACACATAGAGCTTCCTACACCCATGGGTGTCCCACAGAGCCCCCCCATACCCATGGGTGCCCCCCCGAGCATCCCCATGCTTAGCATTGCCCCATAGCCCCTCCTTCACCCATGAGTGCCACATAGAGCACTCCCATGCCTAGCACTGCCCCATAGTCTCTATAGCACCCATGGGTGCCCCATGCCCACCCCAGGCCCAGTGTTGACCCACAGACCCTCCTGTACCCATGGGTGTCCCATGGACACCCCCCCCCCCATACACAGCACTGTTCCATAGATCCTCCTGCTGCCACAGGCGCCCCATAACCCCTCCTGCACCCATCGGTGCCCCCCCCATGCCCAATGTTCCCCCATAACCCCTACCCCCATGGGTGCCCCATGCTCAGTGTTACCCCATAGCCCCCCCCACCCATGGGTGCCCCGTAGCCCCTCCATTGTCAGCATTACTGCATAGCCCCCCGGGCACCCTCACCTGCTGGTCAGGCTGCATCTTGCGCCCCACCAGGCGGAAGGTGTTGGCACCGGGGTGGTGGTAGAGCTGGATGCAGCTGACGGTCTGGGGACCCCCACCCGCTGCCACCCACTGCTTGTGGGTGTCATCGTAGAGCAGCACCGCTGCCCGGGCACTGCACAGCACTGTCTCGCTGCGGGGTGGGGGGGGTGGGGGGCAAAGCTGGGTGGGCACCCCCCGGTACGGGCATCTCCCCACAGGATGGGAGCCCTGGGCATGGGCACCCCCCATGGGGCAAGACCCTCCGGGTGCAGGACCACCCGCATGAGCACCCCCAAGTGTGGGACCCCCTGGGTGCTGGAGTCCCCAGCACAAGCACCCCCAGGTGTAGGTCCCCCTGGGTGCCAGGCCCCCCCAACATGGTCACCCCCCAGGTATGAGGATCTGGGGACCCCCAGGGTGCCAGACCCCCCCGGCTTAGGGACCCCCTGGATGTGGGACCCCCCCCAGCACAGGCACTCCTGAGTGGGGGACCTAGCGGGTGGGGGCACCCCTCTGCACACGGGTAAATCCCAGGTAGGAGGGACCCCCAGGGTTGGGGACCACCCACGTAGGGACTCCCTAAGGTGGGGGGACCCCAAGACCAGACATGGGGCACCCCAACACACAGAACACCCCCAGTACCAGCCGTGGGGCACCCTCTTCCGCCCCCCCTCCCCCGAGCACCCAACCCACAAGCGCACCCCAACACCCCCCCCCCCCCCTTTTCCTTCCTCTTCACGGGGGACCCGGGCGGCCGAGCCCTGCCCCTCCCCCACTTCCTTAGGGCATGAGAGGACCAGGGCGTCCGAGCGCTGCCCCTCCCCCCGCCGGGACATCCGGGGGGGGGGGAGCTGGGTTCATGGAGCACCGACCTGACACACACACACACCCCCCCCGGGGAAACTGAGGCGGGGGGGCAGCACCCGTGGGGGGAAGGTACCCCACGGGCGGCGTGTCCCCGCTGTCACCCCCCGCCCGGGTGTTCCCAGCGCTCCCAGTGCCAGCTCCCAGCGCTCCCCAGTTCTCCCAGTGCCCCCAGTGCCAGTCTCAAGTAGTGCTCCTAGTGCCGGTTCCCAGTGTTCCCCAATTCCTCCAGTGTCAGCTCCCAGTGCTTCCCGGTACTCCCAGTGTCTCCGGTACCAATTCCCGGCGCCCCCCAGTGCTCCCAGTGCCCCCCAGTGCCCCCAGTATCAGTTCCCGGTGCTCCCCAGTTCCCGGTGCTCCCCGGCGCCAGCTCGCGGTGCTTCCTGGTGCAAACATGCAGTACCAGTTCCTGGCGATTCCCGGTGCTCCCAGTGCCCGCCCAGTACCAGTTCCCGGTGCTTCCCAGTGTTCCCAGTGCCAGTTCCCGGTGCTTTCCGTAACCCTAGTGCTCCCAGTACCCCCCGGTGCGAGTTCCCGGTGCCCCCCAGTGTTCCCAGTACCAGTTCCCGGTGCACCCCAGTGCCCCCAGTGCCTCCCACTGCCAGTTCCCGGTGCCTTCCGGTACCCCCAGTGCTCCCAGTGCCTCCCAGTACCAGTTCCCGGTGCCTTCCGGTACCCCCAGTGCTCCCAGTAGCCCCCGGTACCAGTTCCCGGTGCTTCCTCAGTGCTCCCAATGCCAGTTCCCGGTGCTTTCCGGTGCCCCCAGTGCTCCCAGGACCCCCCGGTGCAAGTTCCCGGTGCTCCCCAGTGCTCCCGGTGCAAGTTCCCGGTGCTCCCCAGTGCTCCCGGTGCCCCCCGGTGCAAGTTCCCGGTGCTACCCGGTGCTCCCAGTGCCAGTTCCCGGTGCTTTCCAGTGCTCCCAGTACTCCCAGTGCCAGTTCCCGGTGCTCCCCAGAGTCCCCAGTGGGCGCTCCCGGTGCCCCCCGCCCCGGCCGCTCACCTCATGCTGGCGGCGGCGGCGACGCGCTGGGGCCGGGCCGGGCCCTTCCGGTAGCGGCCGTGGGGGAGGAAGGACCGGCCGGTCCCGGCCCGCGGCCACGCCCCGCCCCACCCGCGAGGCCACGCCCTGCCCGGTAACGGCGCCTGAGCGGGTCACGCCTTCTTAAAGGGGCAACGGCTCCGCGTGAGCCTCACTGGGGGGGGCGCCCCGTACCCTCACTGCCCTCCCAGACACCACCCCCCCCCCCAGTCTCCACCCGGTGTCCTCCAAAGTTCTCCAGTTCTGGGGACTGGGGGCACTGGGAGGTACTGGGGAGGCTCTGGGAAGGTACTAGAGTCACTGGGAGGTAGCGGGGACTGTGGGAAATATTGGGGGGGGGGCTCTAGCAGGGTACTGGGGGCACTGGGAGGTACTAGAGAGGCTCTGGGAGAGTCCTGAAGTCACTGGGAGGTACTGGGCGCTGTGGAAAATATTGGGGGGGCTCTGGCAGCATACTGGGGAGGCTCTGGGAAGTATTAGGGAGCTCTGGGAGGGTGCTGGGGGCACGGGGAGATACTGGGGGGCTCTGGGAGGGCAACGGGGAGCTCTGAGGTGATACTGGGGGCACTGGGAGGTCAGCGGGGGGCTCTAGGAGGGCACTGGGGGACTTTGACAGGTGCTGGGTGGCACTGGGGCATACTGGGGGGGTCTTGAAGGTACTGGGAAGATCTGGGAGTACCCAGGGACTCCGAGGGGTACCGGGAGGCTCTCGTGCCCGGTGCCGGTTCCCCGTATCGGTGCCCGGTGTCCGATGTCAGTGCCCGGTTCCCGGCTCTCCGGTGCGGCCCCGCCCTGAGCCCCGCCCGCCGCCGCCCCGCCCCGCCGCCGCCGCCGCCGCCCTTTGTCCGCCGCCGCCGCGGGCCTCGCCATGGCGCCGCGGTGATGCGCGGCGGGGCCGGCCCGAGGGCAACGGGGCCGAGGGCGACCGGGAGCCCCATGCGGGGGCCGCCGCCATGGGGCAGGTCCTGGGCTTCGCCCACTGCAGTACGCACCGGCACCGGGAACCGGGAGGGGCGGCGGCACCGGGAGGGGCCGGGAACGGGTAGAGGCGCCGGGGGTGGCCGGGGATGAGGGAACCGGGATGGGGGTACCGGGGATGGGGCGCTGGGAGGGGCCAGGGGTGGGGGCACCGGGGATAAATGGGGGCTCCGGGGGTGGAGACTCCGGGGATGGGGAACCGGGAGGGTCCGGGTACGGAGGTAACCGGGGCGATGGCACCGGGAGGGGCCGAGGATGGAGGCACCGAGGATGGAGAGACCGGGAGCGGCCAGGCGTGGGGGTACCGGGGATGATGCACCGGGATGGAGGTACCAGGGATGGGGCACTGGGAGGGGCCGGGGATGCGGGAACCGGGAGTGGCCGGGGATGCGGGAACAGAGATGGGGCGCTGGGAGGCGCCGGGGCTCGGGGAACCGGGGCTGAGGACACTGGGGACGGGAGAACCGGGAGTGGTTGGGTATGAGGGAACTGGAATAGAGGCACGGGGGATGGAGGGACCGGGAGCAGCTGAGGATGGGGGTACCGGGGATGGAGGCACCAGGAGGGGCTGGAGACACAGGCACCTGGGATGGAGGGAGCAGGGATGGGGGCGCCAGGAGCAGCTGGGGATGGGGGCACAGGGATGGCACACCCAGGGTGGGAGTACGAGGGGCCAGGGATGAGGATACTGGGGATGTGGGTACCGGGAGGGTCCAGAGATGGAAGCACCGGGAGCATTGGGGGACAGGGACATGGGCCACCGGGTCAGGGCATGTCCAGCGGGTGGTGGTTACTGGGAGGGGGGACATAGGGACTGGGAGGTAGGAGCAGGTTGGGGGGCACAGCATGCACTAAGGGGACCCGAGTGCTGTGGGGGAGGGCAGCAGGGATGCGGCAGGGGCCCCACGCCCCCTCATCCCCACTGCTCCCCCCCTAGAAGAGGCTCCATCCACGGCCTCCACCACACCGGACTCCACGGAGGGTAAGCGAGGCAGATGCCTCCCATTTTGGGGTGCAACTTTGGGGGGGCATAGGGGTGGCCCGACCCCCCCTTGACCCCCCCAACACCACACCCCCCCCGAAGGTGGCAATGAGGAGCCGGACTTCCCCCAGCTGCAGGCGGCACCGGAGCCCCCCGAGGAGGAAGAGGAGGATGAGGATGAAGACGGGGCAACGGTGGCAGGGGAGGGATCCCGGAGACCCCCCCGGGAACTCACCTTCTCCTACATTGCCTTTAGGGGAGGGGGTCCTCCCAACGAGCCGGGACCCCGCTGTCGCCGAGACTCCCGTCGGGGACGCCCCCCCCGCCTGAGCTCGGGGCCCCCTGGGGGGTCCCCTCGGGGGCAGGACCCCCGCTTAGCTGCCAAGGCCCCCCCCAAGCGTCCTGAGGAGCCCCCGTCCCCTCCCGAGGAGCAGCTGGAGGTGGGGGGGGGCCTGCCAGAGTTGGGGGGCCCTGAGGCTGAGGAGACCCTGATGAATCTGGGTATGGTGGGTCATGAGGGGGGGCTCGGAGTGATGGAGGACTGGGGGGGGGGGCATTTCGGGGCCATGGGGGACCCGGGGCACCCTGGGGGTTCTGGGGGTCGTGGGGAGTGTCCGGGAGGGCTTTGGGCAACGGGGGGGGTCCCCAAGGGGGTCTGCGGGCAACCTGTGATTGTGGATTACCCAAGGGAGGGCTGGGGGCAATGGGGGGTCGTGGGGTACCCAAGTGGGGGCTGGGGGCCATGGGGGGGGTCCCCAGGGGGTATCAGGGCAATGGGGGCCCTGACTCCCCCCCTTCCCGCAACAGCAGCGTCCGCGGGCCCTCCCCCGCCTGCAGGGGGCGCCCCCCGCCCGCCCCCCCCCGACCCTCCCCCAATCCCGGAACCACCGCCGGCGCCCCCCGACCGATCACCGAGCCCGCTGGGAGCCGATGTCCTGGGTGAGCGGCCAATCAGGGCCCGGGGGCACAGCCCGGGGGGGGGCTCCGGCGGGGGGGGAGCGGGGGACCCAGGCGTCCGGTTGCAGGGTGGACTCGGGTGTCCGGGCGGGATTGGTGGCTAAAAATAGGGGTCGCGCCCCCCCAAAGTCCCGTGTCCCCTCCCTTCCCCTCCCCCCCCCAGCAACACCCGCGGGAGCCATGGAGGGCCAAGGTGGGTGCGGGGGGCACACGGGGGGGGGCACCCCGGGGGTGTGTGTGCTCCCCTTCTCCGCACCTGGGGCTGTCACTCGGGGTGGGGACAGCTGGGTGCTGGCGGAGGGGGGGCATTGGTGGGGGGTCACGGGGGCCCTGGAGAGGATACT
The DNA here is from genome assembly GCF_963921805.1 of Phalacrocorax carbo. Lineage (NCBI taxonomy): Eukaryota > Metazoa > Chordata > Aves > Suliformes > Phalacrocoracidae > Phalacrocorax > Phalacrocorax carbo. Next base: position 442,976 of record NC_087543.1, on the reverse strand, counting down.
GGGAGGCTCTGGGAGCACTACAGAGGCTCTGGGGGGCTCAAGGGAGCACTGGGGAGGACTGGGGGAGGCACGGGGGAGGCACAGGGGAGCACTGGACAGACACTGGGAGCACCGAGGGGGCTCGGGGGTCGGGTACTGGGAGGTACTGAAGAGACACTGGGAGCTCTCTATGGACCCTGTGGGGCTCAAGGGGATAGTGGAGGGCACTGAGGAGCACTGGAGGGGTACTGGGAGCCCTGGGTGGCACTGAGAGCCCTGGGTGCATCACGGTGTCCCCACAGTGTGGGAGCTGCTGTACTGGCGGGCGCCAGGGCGGTCGGCGCTGGCGCTGGTGGGGACACTGGGCACCCTGGGGTGCCTGGCACGGTTCAGTGCCATCAGCGTGGGCGCCTACGGAGCGCTGGCCGTGCTGGGAGTCACCCTGCCCCTGCGCCTGCATCGTGCTGCCCTGCGGGCGCTGCGCTGGCACCCACCCGAGCACCCCTGCAGGTGAGTGCCACCTTGGGGAGCCTTGCCGGGCTGTCACCATCACCTTCCCGCTGCCATCCCCTGCCTGTCCCACTGCCTGTCACTGTCCCCACAGTATGGGGTGGCACTGCCATCCCTGTGGCACAGGGGGCCTATGACATCCCTGTCCCCTTTCCCTGGGTGGCCCTGATGCCCAAGCCCCCACGGCATGGGGTGTCCCTGCCATCCCTGTCCCCATCCCACAGAGAGTCCTGCCATCCCTGTCCCCATGGCATGGGGTGTCCCTGCCATCCCTGTCCCCATCCCACAGAGAGTCCTGCCATCCCTGTCCCCACGGCATGGGGTGTCCCTGCCATCCCTGTCCCCATCCCACAGAGAGTCCTGCCATCCCTGTCCCCATGGCATGGGGTGTCCCTGCCATCCCTGTCCCCATCCCACAGAGAGTCCTGCCATCCCTGTCCCCATGGCATGGGGTGTCCCTGCCATCCCTGTCCCCATCCCACAGAGAGTCCTGCCATCCCTGTCCCCATGGCATGGGGTGTCCCTGCCATTCCTGTCCCCATCCCACAGAGAGTCCTGCCATCCCTGTCCCCATGGCATGGGGTGTCCCTGCCATCCCTGTCCCCATCCCACAGAGAGTCCTGCCATCCCTGTCCCCATGGCATGGGGTGTCCCTGCCATCCCTGTCCCCATCCCACAGAGAGTCCTGCCATCCCTGTCCCCATGGCATAGGGTGTCCCTGCCATCCCTGTCCCCATCCCACAGAGAGTCCTGCCATCCCTGTCCCCATGGCATGGGGTGTCCCTGCCATCCCTGTCCCCATCCCACAGAGAGTCCTGCCATCCCTGTCCCCATGGCATGGGGTGTCCCTGCCATCCCTGTCCCCATCCCACAGAGAGTCCTGCCATCCCTGTCCCCATGGCATGGGGTGTCCCTGCCATCCCTGTCCCCATCCCACAGAGAGTCCTGCCATCCCTGTCCCCATGGCATGGGGTGTCCCTGCCATCCCTGTCCCCATCCCACAGAGAGTCCTGCCATCCCTGTCCCCATGGCATGGGGTGTCCCTGCCATCCCTGTCCCCATCCCACAGAGTGTCCTGCCATCCCTGTCCCCATGGCATAGGGTGTCCCTGCCATCCCTGTCCCCATCCCAGAGTGTCCTGCCATCCCTGTCCCCATGGCATGGGGTGTCCCTGCCATCCCTGTCCCCATCCCACAGAGAGTCCTGCCATCCCTGTCCCCATGGCATGGGGTGCTCCTGCTGTCCCCATCTTCACAACAAAGGGTGTCTCAGCAGTCCCCATCCCCACCCCATAGCATATCCCTGCCATCCCCACATCACAGGCTGTCCCTGCCACCCCCATTCTCACAGTGCTCCCTCCTGTCCCTGTGTTCCCCATCCCCATCCCATATCTGTCCCTGTGCAGGGTGCAGCCGGAGGGGGCTGTAGGGCTGAGCCCCGAGGAGCAGCAGCGCTGGGCCCAGCGCCTGGCCCGGCACCTCACCGCTGCCACCCGCACCCTTGCCCGCCTCTTCCTCGTCCACAGCCTCCCCGAGTCCCTCAAGGTGACCATCACTCCACATGGGGCTGGGGGCATTGGGGGATCCTGGGGGCATGGGGGGCACTGGGGACATGGAGGACACCTGGGGCGTGGGGATGTGGCAACACTGGGGGCATGGGGGGCACTGGGGGCATGGAGGACACCTGCACCATGGGGCTGTGGGGACACTGGGGACACTGGGGGCATGGGGGATGCTGGGGACACAGGGGACAGGGAGGACACTGGAGGCATGGGGACACCAGAGCATGTGGGTCCAGGGGACACTGAGGGACGGGGCATGGAGTGTCCCACAGGCACAAAGGCACAGGCGGTACTGGGACATGGGGCACAAGGACACTGGTGGCATGGGGGTCACCTGGGCGGTGACAGTGAGGGTGACGTGACGCTGGGCTCTGGCTGCAGTTCGCCTTCTTGTTCTACCTGCTGACCTACGTGGGGGCCGTCTGCAACGGGCTGACGCTGCTGGGAGCGGGTATGGCACTGGACGGGGACGATGGCACAGGGTCAGGGATGGCACGGGTAGGGGACGGGAATGGGGACGGGGACGGGGACAGGGACAGGGGATGGGGACAGGGCATTGGCATGGGAGACAATGGGCAGGGGATGGGACAGGGGATGGAGGACAGAGAACAGGGATGGGGCATGGGAACAGGGACACAGGATAGGGGCCAGGGGATGGAGGACAGGGAACAGGGAGAGGGATGTGAGGTAAGGGACACAGGATGGGTATGGGGACAGGGACATGGGATAGGGGGCAGGGCATAGGGACAGAGCACAGGGATGGGGACGGGACAGCATGGGGCCTGGGGACAGGCACAGGGGCACTGCCTGGCAGGGGGACAGGGTGTGGATATGAATGGGGGACAAGGGGACAGGTGTAGGGGACACAAGTAGTGCTAGGGGACAGGGGGACGTCACAGGGATGGGGACACTAGGGGGATAGGGGACAACCTGGGGACAGGGGCTTGAGGGGATGGGGATGTGGCATGGGGACAGGGGACGGGATGGGAACCTGGCCTGATGTGGCACTCCCTGCCCAGGCGTCATCTGCGCGTTCACCTTCCCCGTGCTCTACCGGCACCACCAGGTATGGGGACACAGGGATCAGGGGAGGGCTGGGGACATGGGGGCTGAAGAGGGGGACACAGGGCTCTGGGGAGGGTTGGGGACATGGGGGGACATGGGGGCTGGAGAGGGGGACTTGGGGGTCTGGGGAGGGTTGGGGACATGGGGGGACATGGTGTCTGGGGAGGGTCGAGGGGTACCCCTCTGCCGCCCCCCCCCGTGTCCCTAATATCCCCAGGCCCAGATCGACCAGTATGTGAGTCTGGTGAGGAACCACCTGAGTCTCCTCCGAGCCAGGTGAGGGCAACCCCTGCCCCCCCAAAAACCATTCTGGGCACCCCAAAAATGTCCCAGGCTCCTCCCCAAACCACCTCTACCCTGACATCCCACCCCTTCCCCCATCCTTGCACCCCAAAGCCACCCTGCCCACCCCAAACCTGCCCCTGGGGCTGGGGCCCCCAAACCCAGCCCTGGGGTGCCCTCGAGGGTCTGAGGGTGTCCTGGGGGGGTTGGGGGTGCCCTCAGGGTGTCTGGGGGTGCCCCAGCCGAGTTGGGGTGTCCTGTCCTCCCCCCAAATCCTCTCTGCCCCTAGGATCCAGGCCAAGCTCCCAAGTGCCAAAGTGAAGCCGCAGTGACCCCCACACACCCCCCGAGGTGACAGCTGGGGGGGGTTGCCGGGGTCCCCCCACATCCCCCCCACCCTGCATGGGGTGTCACTCGAGGGGGGCAGGGGTTGTGTCATCCCCCGCCGTGTCCCCCCCTCCATGCAGGGAGGGCAGACACACTTTAATAAAAACTCTTGTGACAACCGGGTTTGATTGTGGAGGGGACATGGGGACACAGGGGTGGGGACACACACGGGGGACACACACGGGGTGGGGAGACACGGGGTGGGGAGACACGGGGTGGGGAGACACGGGGGGGACAGGGATGTGGTGGGAGATGTGGGGGGATACAGGGTGACATGGCGGGCCACGGGACACAGGGGGCCGTGGGGACACGAGCTTGTGGGGGGACAACAGTGGGGCATGAGGGGCTGTAAGGGAACAGGGGGGACACGAGTGGACGGGGTGGGGGGCGGCACCGGGGAGCGTGTGTGTCCGTCCATCCCCCCTGCAGCCAGGTCGGGCTGTGGTGGCTCAGCAGCCGGGGAATGGGGGGAGCCCGGACGCCTGGGTCCCCCCGAGTTGTGCCCCGTGTGCCCCTGCGTCCCTCCCCGCCCCGCGAAACGCGGGGAACCCCGCGGCGCAGGCCCCGCCCCCCGCCCGCCCTGCCCCCGCCCCCTTCGGCCTCGCCCCGCCCCCCCGTTGCCAAGAGCTCGCCGGTTGCTGCGCGACGTAAACAAAGGACGCCGGACGTGGTGACGTCAGGGGCATGGAACGCCGTCGCCGGGGCGACACGCGCCGTGTTTACTCCGGCCGCGGCGGCGGCACGTGGGGAGGGGAGGGGGACACTGGGACACCGGGAGTGGGACACGGGGACCGGGACACCGGGGAGAGCCCGGCCGTGGCCCGGCACCGGGGACGGGACACCGGAGAGAGCCCGGCCGGGACACCGGGGCTGGGACACCGGGACCGGAGATGGGACACTGGGGAGAGCCCGGCCGGGACACAGGGACCGAGACACCGGGGAGAGCCCGGCCGGGACACCGGGGCTGGGACATCGGGAGGAGCCTGGCCGGGAGACCGGGACCGGAGATGGGACACTGGGGAGAGCCCGGCTGGGACACCGGGGAGACCCCGGCTGGGTCCCCGGGCCCGAGACACCGGAGACACCCCGGTCGGGACCCCGGGGACCGGGACGCTGGGGACAGTAACCCAGGGGCTGGGGACACCGGGCCCGCGGCCACCCGGCAGCGGGAGCCCCGAGCCGGGCCCCCCAGGCTGGGGACAGCCGGCACCGGGGCCCTGGGGGCAGCAGGGGGGGCGGGAACACCCGGGGCTGCGCCCCCCGGCCCCGCCCCCCCGACTGGGGCGGGGCATGACTAATGACGGGGGGTGAGAATGAATGGGTGAGTGAATGAATGAATGAATGAATGAATGGGCGTGGGAACTGCCCCCCCGTGCAGTCGCCGTGGCCCCGCCGTGACTCAGCGCCGGTTCCCGACGGTGACATCAGCCGTCGGTGTCGGCCCCGGTCCTGTAAAGGGACTGGGACCCCCCCCCGCACCCGCCAGCTGCTCCCGGCACCCCCATTCCAGGACCCCTCTGCCGCCCCTTGCCCATCCCGGGAGCGCGCGGGATGGGGACCGTGGCCCCTGCATCCCGGTACCGGGAACAGCCCCCGGTGCGCCACCACCCGGTACCGGAGAGTCCCCGGTGCTCTGTACCCCAGCCCCAGCGGCAACCTGGAGGTGGAAGAGGGTCCCATTGCCCCGGTACCGGGAGCCCCCGGTGCTCTGCAGTCCGGTACCGGTAAATACCCCAGAGGAGAAGTTCCTGGGGCCCAGGACGGGGCTCCCCATACCGGGACCTCGCCCCGGTGCTCTGCAGTCTGGTACCGGTAACACCCCGGGGGAAAGTTCCCAGTGCCCCGGTCCTGGTCCCCCCTTCGGTGATTCCCTACCCGGTCCCGGTAACACCGCAGGAGCTGTTCCCATTGCTCCGGTACCGGCTCTGCAGTCCGGTCCCGGTTCCCCCGCCGCTACCGGGACCGCCCCACCCCCCACCCCGGGACGGTCCTTTGGGCCGCGGCGCCACGTGCTGGGGGGGCCCGGGGGGGGGTCACCGGGGAGGGGGGTCACCGGGGGGTTACCGCGGGGGTTACCGGCGGTGCGGGACCCTCGCCCCGGACGGTTCAGGCCGTTTCTAGAACCGCGGCGCCCGTTTCTATTAATACGCGTTTCGGCGGCGGCGGCGGCGGCGAAGGGATTCCCTGTGACGTCATTGCTAGGATACCAAACAAACACTCCGAGACAAGCCCATATATGGCTAATTGCGTCACAGGAACTCCGGAGGGGCGGGGCGAGGGATCCCCCCCGTTCTCCGCCCGCCGCGGAGCCTCTTAACGGCGGCGGCGGCTCCCGGGGCCGCAGAACGACAAGCGGCAACAGCGGCGACGGCGGCTGCGGGGTCCCGGGGGTCCCGGAGCGGCGGCGGCAGGCGTGACGTCAGCGCAGGGGGCGGGGCGCCGCCGTATAAAGCGCGGCGCGGCGGTGAGCACTTCATTCATAAAAAGCGGAGACCGGGGAAAGCGGCGGGAGCGTCACCGGCACTTTGCACCGGCGGAGCGGGGAGCGGATGTATCGGGGATCGTAGCGGCTGAACCGGAGCCTGGGAAGGGATTTACCGGACCTTATAGCGGCTCACCGGGACTTTGCACCGGCGAACTAGAGCCTGGGAAGGCGTGTATTGGGGCTTATAGCGGCGAATCGGGACTTTGCACCGGAGAACCGGAGCCTGGGAACGGATGCACCGGGGTTTGTAGAGGCGCACCGGGACTTTGTACCGGAGAACCGGAGCCTAGGACGGATGCACCGGGGTTTATAGCGGTGCACCGGGGCTTTGTGGCGGCGAACCGGAGCCTGGGACGGACACACCGGGGCTTGTAGCAGCGAACCGGAGCCTGGGACAGCTGCACCGGGACTTTGTACCCGCGAACCGGGGGTTGTAGAGGCGCACCGGCGCCTCGCACGGATGAGCCGGGGCTTATAGCGGCGAACCGGAGCTCGTAGTGGCGCACCGGGACTTTGCACCAGCGAACCGGAGCCTGGGCCGGACACACCGAGGCTCGTAGCAGCACACCGCGACTTCCCACGGGACGGCAGAGCGGAGCGGCACCCTCGTACCGAGAGACTCCCCCCGCCTCCGCCGCCGAAACCGACCCCTAGCTCGGCGCGGGGGAGAGAGGGGCGGGGGCGCTCGGTAAAGCGGGATGCCGGTAGCCTGACCCGCAGCCTTGGCGTGGCGGGGCGGCCCCCGCGCCCCCGGGGCCATGTACCAGGGCTTCCCCGGTGACTACGACTCGGGGTCTCGCTGCAGCTCCTCGCCCTCGGCCGAGTCCCAGTACCTCTCCTCGGTCGACTCCTTCGGGAGCCCGGCGGCGGCGGCGGCCGCGCAGGTGAGTCCCGCCCCGCGCCGCCAGGGGGAGGCGGGCGGTGGCGCCGAGGGGGCGGGGTCGTGCGTAAACGCGTGACGCGTTGGAACCCTCCGTGATGACGCGGCGCGAGCGCGGCGCGCGCGGGTTTATTTTGGAACGCGGCGGCCGCCCCCTGTTGCTAAGGACGGGGGAGGGGGGACGGGACGCGCGTGGGGGACACGCCCCCTCGCTGCGTGGCCACGCCCGCCGCGCGGAGTCGCCACGCCCCCGCGCTGCTGCGGCGGGTGGTAGCGGGGTTGCGGGTCCCCCCACGCGTGAACCGGGGCCGGGGGTGCTTAGTGCTCCCCTCCCGCCCCGGTGCGACCGGGGGGCCGGTTCGTGGTCGGTTCAGGCCCCATCCCGTGGAAATGGCGCGGGGGCGTGGATGGACACGATGCGATGCACCACCCCCCCCCGCACCCCCAGCTCCCGGTGCAGCTGTGGGGGGGGGGATATAATACATATCCCCCGCGTCCCTGTCATCCGGGAAGGGGGGCTCAGAGCCCCCACCCCCCAGAGTTTCATGTGGGATTTGAGTCCTGGTATGATTTGGGGGGTCTCCTCAGTGCCGCCCCCCCCCCCCCCCCCCCAGCTCCATGTGGGATTTGGGTCCTGGTGTGATTTGGGGGTGGTCCCCTACTGAGGGGACCCCCCAATGCCCTCCGGGTGCTCCAGCAGTGTGCAAGGTCCTGGTGCAAAGGGGGGGATGTCCTGGTGCAGTGAGGGAGGTGCTGCCGGCTGCAAACAGCTGGAGGTAGAAAGGGTGCCCTTGGTAGGGGTGGGGGCACCCTGAATTGAGTGCTGGGGCCCCTTGGGTGCTGGGGTCGGGGGGGGGTTGTACATTAGCGCACGAGTGTGGGGGCCCTTGTGCAACAGTGGCGGGGGGCTCCTGCACGTGGGTGCCAGGGGACAGGGAGCCTCGCACATGGATGCCAGGGGCACGAGGGCTTTGTGCATCAGTACCAGGGAGCCTCGCACATGGGTGCCAGGGGCACGAGGTTGTTACACAGTGGCACAGGGAGCTCTTGCGTGTCTGTGCCAGGGGCACGAGCGCATCGTGTCTTGGTGTCTGGAAGGACTTGCACGTGGGTGCCAGGGGACAGGGAGCCTCATGTGTTGGTGCCGGGGCACAAGGGTGTCGTGCATTGGTGTCTGGAAGGCCTTGCACGTTGGTGCCAGGGACCTGAGGGCCTTGCACATGGGTGCTGGGGCACAAGGGTGTCGTGCATTGGTGTCTGGAAGGCCTTGCACGTTGGTGCCAGGGACCTGAGGGCCTTGCACATGGGTGCTGGGGCACAAGGGTGTCGTGCATTGGTGTCCGGAAGGCCTTGCACGTTGGTGCCAGGGACCTGAGGGCCTTGCACATGGGTGCTGGGGCACAAGGGTGTCGTGCATTGGTGTCTGGAAGGCCTTGCACGTTGGTGCCAGGGACCTGAGGGCCTTGCACATGGGTGCTGGGGCACAAGGGTGTCGTGCATTGGTGTCCGGAAGGCCTTGCACGTTGGTGCCAGGGACCTGAGGGCCTTGCACATGGGTGCTGGGGCACGAGGGTGTCGTGCACTGGTGTCTGGAAGGCCTTGCACGTTGGTGCCAGGGACCTGAGGGCCTTGCACATGGGTGCTGGGGCACGAGGGTGTCGTGCATCAGTACCAGAGAGCTTTTGCAGGTCAGGGACAGGGATCGTCCTGCATCGGTGCCAGGGAGCTCTTGCATGTTGGTGCCAGGGCATGAGGGCATTGTGTGTCTGTGCTGGGGAGCTCTTGCCTGCCAGTGCCAGAGGACAGGGAGTCTTGAGCATTGGTGCTGGGGACCTCCTCCTCCTCAGTGGACGGAGCAACTGGCATGTTGGTGCTGGGGCACAAGGGCATCGCACCAGGGGCCTCTTGCACGTTGGTGCAATTGAGGGCATTGTACATCAGTGCTGGGGAGCTCTTGCATGTGGTGCTGGGGGCACAAGGCCCTCATGCAGGGTGGGAGGGTGGCAGTGCCAGCCCACCCATGGGTGCTGCTGGGCAGGGACTGACCCCCTCCCCATCTCTGCAGGAGTGCAGCGGCCTGGGGGACATGCCTGGCTCCTTCGTGCCCACGGTGACGGCCATCACCACCAGCCAGGACCTGCAGTGGCTGGTGCAGCCCACCCTCATCTCCTCGGTGGCCCAGTCGCAGCCCCTGGGGGCACCCATGGCGCACCCCCCACCCACTGCCCCTGTTGATCCCTATGACCTCCCGGGACCCAGCTACTCCACGCCAGGCATGGGTGCCTTCGCCACAGGGCCGGCGGCACCACCAGCACGTCCCACCCGTGCCCGGCCCCGGCGCAGCCGTGAGGAGACGGTGAGTGATGTCCCTGCCCTGTGGGTGGGTGGGGGAGACCCAGAGGGTGGTGGGACCTTGGGGACATGGGTGGCAGCCGGCTGATGCTCCTGTTCCTCTGGCAGCTGACACCGGAGGAGGAGGAGAAGCGCCGGGTGCGGCGGGAGAGGAACAAGTTGGCAGCAGCGAAGTGCCGTAACCGACGCCGGGAGCTGACGGATCGGCTGCAGGCGGTGAGTGCTCGGGGGCGTGCTGGGGGTGGTGGTGTTGCCGCAGCTGGGGGTGCCTGAGGGGGACAGTGGCAGCTCTCTGGGATGGGATGGTCATGTCCCCAACAGCTGGGGACATTGTGGGGGCGATAGGTTAATGTCTATGCGGGCAGGTCCCTGGGGATGTTTGGGAACAGTGACGACCCCATGGCTATGAATATTGGAAGGGGACAGTTGACTTGGGCTTGTTGGAAGGGGACAGCTTGATGCCTATGGGAGCAGATGGGGACAGTTGTGTCCCCAGGACCAAGGGACACTGGAAGGGGATGATGATGAAGCCCTCAGAGCTGAGGACTTCACAGGAGGACAGACTGATGCCTGTAGACCCTGATTCCAGGGAGCTGGGCACATAAGATGGGGACAGCGGTGTCCCCAGGACCAAGGGACACTGGATGGGGATGATGTCCCCAGGACCAGTCTTTGTTGGAGGGGACAGATGGATGCCTATGGGTGCGCATCCTGGGGGGCTCGGGATGCTGGATGGGTATAACAGTGTCCCCAGGATGAAGGGACACTGGAAGCAGATGATGACATCCCTGGGAGCTGGGGACATCAGAGGGGAAGATGGTAGGGGGACAATGCTGTCCCCAGGAGCAGGGATACTGAAGGGGAACAGATGGAGACCTGTGGATGCTGGAGGGGGACAATGCCACCCCCAGGAGCCAGGGACATTGGAGGAGGACACAAGGATGCTGGAGGGAGATGATGACATCCCCAGGAGCAGGAGACATCAGCAAGGGATGAATGGACACCTGGGGGTGCTGGAGGGAGGGAAGGTCATCCTGGAGGCCATGGGAGGGTGATATCCCCAGGGCTGGGGTGGGGGACAGTGGCATCCCCTGCAGCCCATCTCACTCCACCCCACCACCACCCCAGGAGACAGACCAGCTGGAGGAGGAGAAAGCTGAGCTGGAGTCAGAGATAGCCGAGCTGCAGAAGGAGAAGGAACGGCTGGAGTTTGTCCTGGTGGCCCACGCCCCCGCCTGCAAGCTCCCCTTCGAGGATGTCGGCTCCTTGGGTGCCGGCCCCGCCGAGGTGAGCACCCTGGGCAAGGAAGAGCCGGCGGGGACCGTCGCCTTCCTGCCCCCGGGTCCTTTCCAGCCGAGCGCCCAGGGCCCCTTCCCCAGCTGCTGCTTCGCACCCGGGGTCCCCTCGGGGCCACCTAACCCATCCTATACGTCTTCGTTTGTGTTCACCCACCCAGAGGGAGCCACCTGCGGAGCCTCGCATCAGCGGAGCAGCAGCAGCGACCAGTCCTCGGACTCCTTGAATTCTCCCTCGCTCCTCGCGTTGTGAACGGGGTCCCCTCCCAAAAACAGGCACCTCCTCCCTCCCCGGGTGGTGTGTTTTTGTGGATTTTGGCTTTTTTCTCCCCCTTTTTTTGGATCACTTGGCCCAGGGGTTGGGGTGTTGGTGAGGTTGAAAGGCAGCTTTGGTGCCTGGATGTGGAGTGTCAGTGATGGGGCCAGCGTGTTGGAGGTGTCCATGGTGTGTCTCCATCAATCCTGCGGCGTCCTGGCCGCTTTAGAGGTGTATGTCCCCAGTCCCCATCATCTCATGGGGGTTCCTGCAGCATCTCCATCCCTTTGGAGATGTTCCTGCCCAACTTCCACCACCCGGGGAAGGCTCTTATGGTGTCTCCATCACCTTAGAGGTGTCTGTCCCCAGTCCCCGTTGTCCCATGGGGCTTTATGCAACATCTCCATCGCTTTGGAGATGTTCCTGCTCAACTTCCATCCACCTGGGAAGGTCCTTTTGTTGTCTCCATTGCCTTAGAGGTGTCCATGTCTGATCCACACCATCCCATGGGGCTTTACATAGCATCTCCACCCCTTTGGAGATGTCCCTGCCTGATTTCCACCACCCTGGGAATGTCCCTGTGGTGTCTTCATCACCTTAGAGGTGTCCACACCTGATCCCCATCACCCCATGGGGATTCGTGCTGCATCTCCTTCACTTTGGAGATGCCCATGCTTGATCTCAATCACCCCAGAAAAGTCCCTGTGGCATCTATGACACCTTTGAGGTGTCTCTGCCTGAATTCTGTTGTCCTGGGGGGGCGTCCCTGTGCCATCTCCATAGCTTTGGAGATGTCCATACTGTATCTTCCTCACCCTGGGAAGGTCCCTGTGTCATTTCTGTTACACTGGAGATGTATCTGTCATCTCCATCATCCCAGGAGGGGGTCCATGTGGCCTGTCCTTCCTCCTAGAGGTGTTCATGCCACATCTCCCTTGGAGAGTCCCTGTGGCACCTTCATCACCTTAAAGGTGATTGTGTCACAGCTGCACCATCCCGTGGGGTCTTTGCAGTATCTCCCTCACCCTGGAGATGTCTCTGCTGTGTCCCCATTGCCCCGGGGGGGGTGTCCTTTGTCCTTACAGCATCTCCATTACCCTGGAGGTGCCCTTGCTAAATCTCCATCACCCTGGGGGGGGGGGCCCATGTGCTGTCTCCATCCCCCCCATGGTGTCCATGCTCCATGTCCCCATCCTCCTCAGGGGTCCCAGCCCCACTGCTGATGCTGGGTCTCCAGGTGACCTCTCCAGCACCCAAAATGTTGGGTGGGCTCCCATCCTGCTTGTCCCCCACCCAACTGTGAACAGCTCTGCCCCGTCCACCCTCCCTGCACGGGTCCTGCCGGTGGCTCCGGTGTCCCAACCCCGTGCCATCCCTATCTTGTGACCAAGCTTCGCCAGCGTTGACTCTGTCCTCTCTCTATATTATATATATATTTTTGTTGTGTGGGGCTGCCAGCCCCCGGGAGATGTTTAATTTTTTATTATTATTATTATTATTATTGCCTGTGCTGTATTTGTGACTGTTCCGGGGCCGGCTTGTCCCCTGCGTCCGCGCTCGACTCAACCCAACGTGGCCAATAAAGCAGCTTCGGATCGGCCCCCCCGTCTCTTCTTTCTTGCCGGAAGGGTGGCACCAGATGGGTCCCCACCCATGGCCACCAAGGGCTTCTTGGGTTGGAGATCTCCGGGGTACGGGGAGGCTGGGGCCGGAGGAGCTTCCCCGGTCGTGGGGACCTTGGGAACAGGGAGCACCCAGGTGCTGAAGCCATGAGGGTGCTGAAGCCTGGGTCACAAGGAGCTTCGGGGGCCGTGGAGCCCTGGGGTGAGGCGTCCTTGAGTAGGGGGAGCCGTGGGAACCGGGGGATATGGAACCGGGGGGGGTGTGCCTCCCCATTGGTCCACCTACCTGCCAATCAACTGTAAAGATGGGCGGGCCTTGCGCATCCTGCAGTCCCGCGGGTGGCCGCCAGGGGGAGGCAGCACCAAGGGGTGGGGGGGCCACCGCGTCGGCGAGAGAGACACTGCTCAATTTGGGAGGGGTCCTTGCCCAGTTTGGGGGGTTCCGTTCCAATTTTGGGGCGTCCCTGCCCGGTTTGGGGTACACTGCTCAATTTGAGAGGGGTCCTTGCCCGGTTTGGGGGGTTCCGTTCCAATTTTGGGGCGTCCCTGCCCGGTTTGGGGTACACTGCTCAATTTGAGAGGGGTCCTTGCCCGGTTTTGCTGTGTCTCTGCCCGGTTTGGGGTATGCTGCTCGATTTGAGGGGGGGTCCTTTCCTAATTTTGGGGTGTGTCTGCCCAGTCTGGGGGTCCCCTGTCTGGATAGGTGACATAGGAGCGGCTATGTTGGCCATGCCGGGTTGGGTGGGGGTCCCCCTGGCTCCCCCCAGCCCTGCTGCGGGGGGGGGGTTGTTTCCTTCCTTCCCCAAGGCCTTGACGTCAGGCACCCGGTGATTCACGCTGGGGCTGGCACGCGCCAGGACACACCGGGACATGCCAGGACACGCTGGGATGCCCTGGGGTGGGTGTCACCCCCTCGCACCCAGGGATGCACTCGGGCACTGTGGGGACAACGTGGGTCCATGTCCCTGCGTGGTGACATCCTTATCCCCATGTGTCCCCACATGGTCCTGTTGCCTGGGCATGGTGACATCCCTGTCCCCATTTATCTGGGCATGGTGACATCCCTGCCCCCATGTGTCCCTGCATGGTCCTCTACATGTCTCCATGCTTCCAGATGTGGTGACATCCTTCTCCCCATTTACCTGGGCATGGAGACACCCCTGTCCTCACACTCCCATCCCTGTGCCACCCCCTGAATGCCATCTCACGTCCTGTCCCTGTGCAGGGGCCGCTCCTGTCCCCCAGCAGGTCTCCCTGTCCCTTCCCGCCGCCCCCACCCGACGCTGCCGCTTCCTCCCCCGCCGCCGCCGTCCCCTTCCCACGGCACGGGGGACGGTGACCCTGGCCCCGCTCCCGCCGCGGCCGCGCCGGGGCCACTTATTTTTAGCCTTCGCTCCTTCCTGGCCGGATCCAGCACTCGCCTATTTTTGACACAGCGGGGGGGGGGGGGAGGGAGGGCACACGGTGGCCTCATCCATGGCCCCCCCAGGATGCGTTGAGACCTGACAAGCTTGTGACAGTGGTGGGTGATGATGCTCTGGGGGTGGTGGGTGGCAGAAGGGACTTGGGGGTGGCTGTATCCTGTGGTGTTCTCCCTCCCCCCCCCCATTTTTCAGAGCAGGGGGACAGGGTGTCCCACGAGGCACTGGATCCGGGCGCCAAGGTGGGGTGGGGCGGGATGGACCGGGGCCAGGGTGGCTCCCCCCCCCACCCCGGGCCCGATCCTGCCCTTGGCCAAGCCATGCTGTCCCCAACACCCTGCCACCGTCAGGTCCAGACCATGCCGGGAAAGGCTATCATGTTGCCCTGTCCTCCCCCCGCGGTGGCTTCCCGGCGAAGCACCGGCAGCCCTTTCCTTCCTCCCCTCCCCGGAGTGGCCACTGCGGGACAGGGCCTTGCACGAGCAACCAGCTCCCGCACTGGAACAGCCCCGCGTCCTCTGTCCCCTGTGCATGGGGACAGCCCATGTCCCCCAGGCCCTGTGCACGAGGTGGCCCCGTGTCCCCTGTCCCCATGCACGAGGTGGCCCCGTGTCCCCTGTCCCCAGGCACGGGGCGGCCCCATGTCCCTGTGCACGTGGACCCGGAGCGAGAGCAAAGGACGAGGACTGGCTCCAGCGTTAATTTACAGCACTGACACCATTTATACACAGTCCCGGGGGGCCCCGACCTGGGGCAGCGCAGCCCGCCCAGGCCCAGGCCAGCACAACGCACCCCGCTTTGGGGGAGGCACGTCCCGGATCAGCAGTGCAGCGTTGCACCCAGCTTTGGGGTGCGCTGATGCACCCAGCCCCGGGGGAAGCAAGCACCCAGATCCGGGCTGCAGCATTGCACCCAGCTTTGGGGCGCAGCATTGCCCCCTGCACTGGGGGAGGCAAGGACCCAGATTTGGGGTGCAGCGATGCACCCATCCCTGGTGGAAGCGCGCACCCAGCCCCGGGGCGCCTTGCTGCACCCACCTGTGGATGCAAGCGCTCAGAGCCGCGCCTGACCAGGGCGCTGGGGGTGCGGGCGGCGCAGGCGGAGGCGGGAGAGGTGCGCCAGGCGCGGCAGGTGGAAGGGCAGGCATCGCACCTCGCGGGCCACGGCCAGCTCGGAGAAGAAGGCGCGCTGGCGCGGCAGCCCTGGCTCGGCCTCGCTCTGCTCCAGGTCCTGCACCACCCCCAGAATCTCCTGCCGTGCTGCCTGACTCCGCAGCCCTCGCACATCCAGCACCGCTGCCACGTGCTTCCGCCTGTGGGACGGGGACGCTCAGGGGACGGGGACACCCGCTGCTGGGCACCCCCACCTTCGGGGTGCAGCATTGCACCCAGCCCTGGGGCTCAGTGATGCACGCATGCACCTTTGGGGTGCAGCAATACACCCAGCCCTGGAGCAAATCCTGGTCCCAGGTTTAACTAGTGCCAGCTGCAGCCAGGACCGGTTCTATTTAAAGCCCCTGAAGTGGCGGCGTCCTGCTGGGCCCGCGCGTGCCACCGGCCCCCGGGGGACTGGGGGACGGGGAGGGGACTTGGCACCGGGCCGCAGCCGCTTCCCGGCGGGCGGCCAGGAGGGACCGGCAGCGGGGCGGAGGCTGCCGGGAAGGACGGACGCGGCGTCCTGTCACCCCACTTTGGTCCCCGTGGGGACACCATGTCCTGCCCCTGTCCCTGCGGGGAGGTGGCATCTCGCCTGGCCATGCCACCCTGCTACGGTGGCTATGGGGACGTGTTTCACCCCACTCTTGTCCCTATGGGGCCATGGTGTCCCGCCTGGCCATGCCATCCCACCGCCATCCCCCTGGGGCCACTGCCAGGTGCCAGCACTCACCGGACGTCAGGGAAGTCCCTCACCAGGACGCCCACCTCCATCTGCAGCGCTGCCGTGTCCTCCAGCACCAGCAGCTCCCTCAACCGCGGCACCACCGAATCCAGCCAGGGCGAGGCCGAATCCTGCCAGCACAGGGGACCTAAGTGCCGTTGCCCCCACCCAAGGAGAACCCGAGGGTGCTGGGGAGGGGATGGGGGTCTCACCAAGCGGCTGAAGAGCTCGCGGAGCTGGCGGGCTTCGTCCCCGAGGCGAGCAGCCACCCGGGCACGCATCTTGGCAGAGGTGCAGACCAAGCGCACCTGCAGCAGCGGCCGCACGTACTCGATGAGCACCCGCCGGTGCACCTCACTCACCAGCACCTACGGCACAAAGGTCAGCAGCAGCCGCTGGTGACGGCGGCCGCCCGGCAGCACCAAACCTGGCCACCCACCTGGTAGGGCTCAGGGCGCAGCGGGCGCAGCTTCTGCGTGAAGCTGGTGATGAGCATCACGATGGTGTCGAAGGCGTCGGAGCTCGTCAGCCACTTGCGCTTCATCAGCTTGTTGAAGTAGGGCTGGGGGGGGGGAGCAGCTAGGGTAGTCACCTGTCCCAGCACCCGTGGGTGGCACCCCAGGTGCTGCCTGGGGGGTGGGAGGCCACCCAGAGCATTGCACCCATGGGCATCAGCCTGGCTCAGCACCCAATCGACGGACACCCTGCCCAGCACCCTGGTGCAGCTCGCTGGCCGCCCCCTCCCCAGGCTGTCCCGCACCGCGTGGGCACCTTGAGGTCCTCGAAGAGGCGCTGGGTGAGGACGTGGTTGCAGAGGCGGGTCACCTTGTCCAGGGCGGCGTGGGCCTGGCGCCGGGGCTCCTCGCTCTCTGGGTGCCCAAACTGCGCCAGGCGCTCAGCAAAGGTCCTGCCACGGGGAGGTCAGTGGGTTCTGCTGGGGACCCTGAGCACCCCGGGGACCTGGGGAGGGAGGGGCTCAGGGTGCCCTCACCTGAAGGGGGGGCCGCAGTTGACCAGCGCAATGGCCCGGCCGGTGGCACTGTCAGGTGGGGTGGCTTCGCTGGGGGCCTCCAGGAACCGCTCCACCTTCCGCTGAAAACTGAGGGCACCCACACAGGTCACCTGTGCTGGCACCTAGGGGACCCCAGCCCCCAGGGGACCCCAGCACCCAGGGGACCCCAGCACCCAGGGGACACACTCCCTCATGCCCCCCATGGCCATCCCAGCTCTGTCCTGTGCCCCGTGGCTCCTGCCCCCCTGTGGTGCCTGTGTCCTCGTGCCCATCCCCTGTCCCCCCACGTGCCCAGGCCCAGCCCCCTGTCCCCCCCTTTTCCCCCGGTGTCCCCATGCCCACCTGTGCAGGAAGGCCACCAGCACGCCCAGGAGACTGTGTGCCATCTCCATGCCAAACTCGGGGGTGATCTGGGGGGCTCGGTCCACGTGTGCCCGCAGCAGCTGTGGGCACGGGCACCGCTGGGGGTGGGGACACGGCCACCAGCCCGCTGTCCCCTGGGGGCACGGCCACCACCCTGGCACATCCCCATGCGTATCAGCCACAACACCGTCCCCTTGGGGCACCCTGGCATCCCTTATGGGGTACCCGGGTACCCTGGTGTCCCTTTGGGGTACCTTGGCACCTTGGTGTGCCTATCAAGTACCCGGGCACCCTGGCATCTCTCTGGGGTGCCCAGCCACCCCAGCACCCCTGTGGGGCTGTGGGTTGCCCCACAGAGCCCTGGGTCCCCAGGGGATGGGCCCAGGGGACAAAGCAGGGGCCGCGCAGGTGCAGGTGCCCGGTGGGTGCTGTGCCCATACCCCAGTGATGCGGGTGGCCAGTCCCTCCTGCAGCTCCTGGCTGGAAACCTCCTCTGCCCACGTGTCCTCGCTGAGCTGCAGCTCCTGTGCCACCGCCACCTCCACCTTCGCCTGGCACCAGGCACCGTGGGTGTGGGGACACCGGGTGTGGGGACAGCAGGCGTGGGGATGGCAGGGCGCAGTGTGCCCTGCCAGCCCCCAGCCCTGGGACCATCCCTGTGCCCTTCCAAGTGCCCCCAGAGTGCCCTCTGTGTTCCCAGCCCAGTGCCACCACGGTGCCCATCCCAGTGCCACCACGGTGCCCTCTGTGTTCCCAGCCCAGTGCCACCCCGGTGCCCATCCCAGTGCCACCACGGTGCCCTCTGTGTTCCCAGCCCAGTGCCACCACAGTGCCCATCCCAGTGCCACCAGGGTGCCCATCCCGGTGCCACCACGGTGCCCATCCCAGTGCCACCACGGTGCCCATCACAGTGCCACCCCGGTGCCCATCCCAGTGCCACCATGGTGCCCTCTGTGTTCCCAGCCCAGTGCCACCACGGTGCCCATCCCAGTGCCACTATGGTGCCCATCCCAGTGCCACCACAGTGCCCACTGTCTTCCCGTCCCAGTGCCACCATGGTGCCCATCCCAGTGCCACCATGGTGCCCTCTGTGTTCCGAGCCCAGTGCCACCAGGGTGCCCATCCCAGTGCCACTATGGTGCCCATCCCAGTGCCACCACAGTGCCCACTGTCTTCCCGTCCCAGTGCCACCATGGTGCCCATCCCAGTGCCACCACAGTGCTCTCTGTATTCCCAGCCCAGTGCCACCGTACCGCCCATCATATGCCCATCCCGGTGCCCATCCCAGTGCCAGTGCCAGTGCCAGTGCCACCGTGGTGCCCATCATGCTTCCATCCCAGTCCTCATCCCTTGCCCGTCCCTGTGCCCGCCACGGTGCCCATACCTTGACAGCAGCAATGCAGGAGCTCTCAAGGCTGCGCTGGGTCTCGGGGGGCAGGAGGGGCCCCAGCGCCTGTGCCTGCAGCAGGGCTCCCACCTCAGGGTGCCCCAGCACCTCCCTGCGGGCACAGGGACCTCACAGTGCCCGCCCAGGGTGGCACTGGGGTGCCCAGCACACACCACTGCCCAGACAACAGCCCTGGGGCTGCGCAGTGTGGCAGAGGGTGGCACTCAGTGGCACAGGGTGCCCAGCGTCGCAGGGGTGCGGATGCTGTGGGACCCCGTGAGTGACAGCAGGTGCCGGAGGGGGTCTCACCTGGCGTAGGTGTTGCTGTGCCAGTCGAGCAGCAGGTAGAGGTCGGGCACGGTGAGGGTTCTCTGCGCCAGCGCACCCAGCTGCTGCGCCAGCGCCCGGTGGTACCCGCGGGCATAGACCCCGAAGGCGCCATACTCGGGGGGATAAGCAGGTGCCACGTGGCACCGCACGGCCCCCAGGTCGCCCACCAACCGAGCCGCCAACGCTGCCAACCGGGCACCCAAGCCGGTGGCGGGTGCCACCTGCGCCAACCTCTCGCTCGCCGCCCGTCCCACTGCCTCCTGCCAGCGGCGCCGGAGGGCGCGTGGGCGCCCTGGGGTGCCCGGTGGGTGCTGGCGATCGGCCGCCTCCTCCTGCTCCAGCACGCGGATCACCGAGCGCAAGGCTGGGTAGGGGCGCCCGGCAGGCACCGCTTCACCCACCACCGCCCAAAGCTGCGCCAGGAGCGCCTCGTAGAGCAGCGCCACGTCCCGAGCCTGCCGCTCCGCCGCGGGGACGGGGGACGGGGACGAGGCCACGCACTCCGCCTCCAGCGCAATGATCTGCTCGTCAGCTGCCACCAGCTCCCGCCGCTGGATCAGCTCCAGGATCTCCAGCACTTGTGGTGGAAGGGGCACCCATGGGTGCTCTGATGGCACCCGAGGCCACCCATGGCCCACAGCGCACATCCCCATCTCACGATGTCCCATGCCCCCATGCCCCCCTGTCCCACCACCCCTGTGCCAATGTTCCTCCATGTCCCACGTCCTCCTGTGTCCCCATGGCCCCGTGCCCATGCCCTGTGTTCCATGGTCCCCCATGTCCTCTTATGTTCCCAGGGCCCCATCCCCATGGCCCCAAGCCCACACATCCCATGTCCATGTCTCACGTCCCCATGCTCATATGTCCCCCCACCCCATCCCCACGCCCTCCGTCCGCTCTCACCCGAGAGTGGCTCCCTGGCCTTTCTGCGCCCCTCCTGCCGCTGTCCCCCTCCGTCCTGGTCCCCATCGGACACCCCGTCGCTCTCCACCATCGGCGGGTGCTCGCCTGCGGACCCCCGCCGTCCCCGTGTCCCCAAGGCCAGCCGCAGCAGCGAGCTGCGCTTGGGGACTGGCCTCTCCGCCAGCGCCTCCACGCTGGCCTTGCGCCACCCCGGCAGCCGCCGTAACAGCCCGAAATCCTCCGACCGCCGCCGTGCCCGGCCACCATCCCCATCCCCGTCTTTGGGCGGGGGGCGGCGGGCGCGGCCGAAGGGTGCCAGACCCACCAGGCGCTCCAGGGTGGCCCGGCGGCGGTAGCGGCTCTCAGGATTGGCAGCAAAGGGGTCTCCATCCTCCTCCTCCTCCTTGGGTGTTTTCTTCAGCAGTGGCATGGCCTGTGGGGCAGCACCAGGCACCCAGGCTGGCACCCGAAGGGTAGCTGTGACCCGGGGTGGCACCCTGACCCCCCCCCCAGGTGGCACCTAGCAGCAGGGTTGGCACTGGGCATCAGCACCAAGCACCCAGTGTGCAAATCCCGTGAGTGTGCAAATCACCCTGTGCACTCCCCGTGAGCACCCGCACCTCTGCGAGCGTGCAACTCCCTTGTGCACAGCCTGCGAGCTTACACACCCCTCTGTGCACCCCCCATGAGCACCCACACCCCCGCAAGCATGCGAACTCCTCGCTACACGCCCCATGAGCTCCACGCACACCCCATGAGTGCGCAAACCATCGCACGCCCACCCCTGTGGGCACCCACACCCTGCCAGCATGCCCACCCCTCCATGCGACCCCCCAGGAGCATGCCTGTGCCCAGCAGGCACCCCCGGCCCGGCGGGTGCCTGCAGGCAGGCAGGGCCCTTGTGACACACGTACCCCAGGCAGCGGACACAGGCGGTGCCGTGGCGGTGACACCGGGCGCTGTGGCAGTGGCGGCCGCGCCAGGCGGGCAGCGGCCGGGGGGTTTCCTGAGGAAGCGCCTCCCCGGTGCGGCCTCCCACGCCGGGGCAGGGTCAGCCCCGGTTCCGCTGGGTCACCGGGGACGAGGAGGGACAACGGGCGGATGAGGGGGGACCCCACCTTGCACGGCTCTCACCCCCTGCACAGGGCATGGGGGACCCCGATAGCACGGGATTGGGACCCTGGTGGCACGGGGGGACCTGGGCATGGGACAGGACAAGACTCCCGTGGCACAGGACACCACGTAGCCCAGCAGTGGGACCTGCACAGCACAGGGGGACCCCAGCATGACATGAGGGCAGGACTCCGATGGCACAAAGGGACACAGGCATGGCAGAGGGATGGGACCCTGCTTGGTACAGAAATGGGACCCCCATGACACGGGGGGAACCACGTGGCACAGGACAGCATCCCAGTGGCACAGAGATGAGGTGCCTCCTGGCACAGGGACTTGGGGACACGGGGACAGGACCCCGGTGGCACAGAGGACCCCGTGTGTCATGGGGACAGGACCCCCAGCATGGCACAGGGGCAGGGACCCAGGGTGGCACAGGGGAACCCACACAGTACGGGAATAGGACAAGACCCTGATGGCAAAGGGGGACCTCCCTATGGCACAGGGGATGGGACCCCACATGGCACAAGGATGGGACCCCAATGGCACAAGGATGGGACCCCAGCACGGCAAAGGGGAACCCAATGCCTCAGGGGACCTCACGTTCCCTGAGGGCAGAGGGGGACACGTGCATGGCATAGGGACAGGACCCCAACGGCACGGGGGACCCCATGTATCATGGGGACAGGACCCCAACAGCACAGGGGACCACATGTGTCATGGGGATGGGCCCCTTTTGGCTCAGGGGACCCCGCGTGTCATGGGGACAGGATCCTGGGGGGACAGGGGGACCCCACGTGTCACGGGAATAGGACCCCAATAGCGCAGGGGGAACCCCACGTGTCACTGGGACAGGACCCCAATAGCGCAGGGGGACCCCACGTGTCACTGGGACAGGACCCCAATAGCACAGGGGGACCCCACGTGTCACGGGAACAGGACCCCAATAGCACAGGGGAACCCCACGTGTCACTGGGACTGGACCCCAATAGCGCAGGGGGACCCCACGTGTCACGGGAACAGGACCCCAATAGCACAGGGGAACCCCACGTGTCACTGGGACAGGACCCCGATAGCACGGGGGGACCCCAATAGCGCAGGGGGACCCCACGTGTCACTGGGGCAGGACCCCGATAGCACGGGGGGACCCCAATAGCGCAGGGGGACCCCACGTGTCACGGGGACAGGCCCCCAGTAGCACAGGGGGACCCCACGTGTCACGGGGACAGGACCCCGGCCCCGGGTGGCACAGGGGACCCCGACACCTCGTGACACCCACGCGTGCCCGCCCCCCCCTTCCGCGTCCCCGCAGGCCACCGCGACCCCTCTGCTGGGTACTCAGAGGTTAACGCCCCCCGGACGCCGCCGATTGGCCAGCATAGCAGCCAATCGTAAAGGGGCGCTGGCGCGGGCTACGCCCCCCACCGGGGGGGCGGCCAGGCTGTCTCCATGCCGCGGCGCAGCCAATAGAAAGGAGCCGCGGCCGCGCCCGGCGACTCGTGATTGGCCATCGCGCTGGTGGGGGCGGGATCAGGCACCGCCCTGACTCTCCTCTTAAAGGCAAAGGGCGGGGCAGTTCCCTCCCCGTGCCCCCGCCGCGCCCCACGCGTGTCACTGCCGGTCCCCCGCCGGGGCTAGGACCCGCCGGCCCGGCGCCGCGTCCCCCCCGCGTCCCTGAATGCCCGTGCCCCCACGCGCCCCCACGCCCCGTGACAGACACTCTTGATATGACCCCCGCCCCTCCCAACGCCCCCCGCCCCCAGTCTCCCTGTCCCCCCGGTGCTCCGTGACCCCCGCCCTGGATGCACTCCGCGCCCCCAGAGTAGTCCCGCATCCCCGGTCACCCCGCCACGCAAGCCCCGCACCGGCAGAGGCGCGGCGCCTTTAAGGGGCGCGGCCACCAGCGCTGCGAGGCCCCGCCCAACCCAGCCCCTGTCCTGCTTCCGGTTCCGGCCCGGCCCGGCCCATGGCCGCCCCCGCCGCCGCCCGCCCCTAGGGCTCCCCCGCCCGGGCCCGGCCCGGCCCGGCCCCGGCTCCGCCTCCGTGCGCCCGGGCCCGGACATGGGCCGCTGGTAGCGGCTGCGCCCGGTGCGCCCGGTGCGCCCGGCCCGGGCCTGCCCGAGCTCCCCCCGCCGGCCCCGAGCTCCCCCCGCCGGCCCCGAGCTCCGGCCCCGCCGGTCAGGATGTCTTCGCGCTCCGCCCTGGCGGCGGGGAACGAGCGGAACGCGGACACAGTGAGCGGGGGGCGGTGGCTTGTACCGGGGGATAGCGGCCGGTACCGGGGGGGGGGCCCGGGGGGAGCGAGATGTACCGGGGGGGCTGCTGGTACCTGGGGTTTGGGGCTTGTACTGGCGGGGACACCGAGAGGGATCGGCCGGTACTGTGGGGGGGACTGGGTTGTACCGGGGGGGACACCGGGGAGGGCGACCGGTACCGCGGGTTCGGGCCTTGTACGGGGGGAGGGGGGCCACCGGGAGGGGCGAGATGTACGCGGGGGGGGGGGGGGGGGCACTGGGCAGGTGCTGGGGCCACGAGTAAGCGGGGAATGGTGGGGTGGTGGGGGATACTGGTTTGACTGGGATCAGCTGGGTGACCCCACGGCCGGGAAGCAGGGGACACACCGGGGGCAGTGGAGCACGCGCCCGTCACCGCCGGGGAAGCCCGGGCGTCCGGGCACCTGCGGGCAAGGCCGGGACGCGGCCCCGGAGCCGGTCAGGCCGGATCCGTCCCCACCCCGCCGGCCGGGCAGCGTCTCCTCCCGGGGGCTTTTGGGTGCTGCAGGGCCACCCCCCCGGGACGAGGTGGTGGGGGGTGTCTCAGCAGCCCCGGCCCCCCCCCGGGACGAGGTGGGGGTGGTGTCTCAGCAGCCCCGGCCCCCCCCCGGGACGAGGTGGGGGGGGTGTCTCAGCAGCCCCGGCCCCCCCCCGGGACGAGGTGGGGGGGGTGTCTCAGCAGCCCCGGCCCCCCCCCCGGGACGAGGTGGGGGGGTTGGTCACAGCAGCCCCGCCCCCCCACCCTGGGACGAGGTGGGGCGGGGTAGCAGCAGCCCCGGCCCCCTGGGACAAGGTCGGGGGGTGTCTCAGCAGCCCCAGCCCCACCCTGGGACGAGGTTGGGGGGGGTGTTTCAGCAGCCCCCGGGTCCCCCTGCGATGAGCTGGAGGGGGGTGTGTGTTTCAGCAGCCCCCAGGTCCCCTTGGGATGAGGTGGGGTGGGTCTCAGCAGCCCTGGGCCCCCCCCCCGGGATGAACTTGGGGGGCATCAGCAGTGCGTGTTGCTGGTGTGATGATCTGGGGGTCTCATCTACTTGTCCTCCCGCTCCCCAGCTCGCAGGCCTGGGGGGCAGCCGCTCGGAGAAGGGCTCGGCCTGGTCCAGCCGCTCGCTGGGTGCCCGCTGCCGCAACTCCATTGCCTCCTGCCCCGAGGAGCAGCCCCACATCGGCAACTACCGCCTGCTGCGCACCATCGGCAAAGGCAACTTCGCCAAGGTCAAGCTGGCCCGGCACATCCTCACCGGCCGCGAGGTGAGGGCAGCATTGTGGGGTCCTGAGGGGTCCCTGGGGGTGATGGGAGGGAGCTGGGGAGGGAAATAGGTGTCCGAGGGGTCAATTGGAGGGAGCTGGGGTGTCCTGGGAGGCAATTGGAGGGAGGTTGGGAGGCCCTTGGGGCAATTGGAAGGAGCTGGGGGCAACTGTGGGGAGAAGTGGGGGTCCGGAGCAAGTGAGTGCCACCAGGGGCGTTACGATGGGCCCTGGGGGATCTGGGCACCTGGGGACAACTGGGGGAAGAATTGCGATGCTGGGGGGAGATTGGTGCCTGCGGTGACGGGGTGTCCGGGGGTAACCACCAGTGCTGCACCCCCCGTGTTTCTCCCTCACCCCCCCGGTTCCTTCCCAGGTGGCCATAAAAATCATCGACAAGACGCAGCTGAACCCCACCAGCCTCCAGAAGGTGGGGGCACCCGGGGAGGGCACAGGGTGGGGGCGCCCCCCCAAGCACGGTGAGTGGGGGTTCCCTAGCCCTGCACTAACGCCTTGCCTCTGTACAGCTCTTCCGGGAAGTTCGCATCATGAAGGGGCTGAACCACCCCAACATTGGTGAGTGGGCCCCCCATGGGGGGCAGGGGGGCATCCGTGGGGTTTAGGGGGCACCCAGGGGTGATCGTGCTGACCCCTCCACCCCCTCTCAGTGAAACTGTTTGAGGTCATTGAGACAGAGAAGACGCTGTACCTGGTGATGGAGTATGCCAGTGCTGGTGAGACCCACCCCCAGGCACCCTGACCCCCCTTGTGGGTGCTGCACACCCCCTCAGGGGCCATGCCCCACTTGGGTGCACCCTGGGGTGCTGGGCTGGGGTTAGGGGGTGCACCCAGGGGTCTAGTGGGGGGCATGGCACCCACCTTCTGGGGTGCGGTTGGGTTGGGGGTGCCATGCCCGGGGTGGGGGGTCGCAGGCACCCATGGGTGTCCCTGCAGGCGAAGTGTTCGACTACCTTGTGTCCCATGGGAGGATGAAGGAGAAGGAGGCACGTGCCAAGTTCAGACAGGTGGGGGTCGCTGGGAGGGGACCAGGACATGGTGAGGGCCTGGGGCTGGCATAGAGGGGCTGGCGTAGGGTTGGGGACATCATGGGGGGCTGGGGTGGGGTCAGGTGATGCAGTGCTGTGGTGGCGTGGGGTGGGGGACATAGCGGGGGTCTGACACAGGGCAGGGGGCATGGCATTGCGGTGCCATGGGGTGGGGGACAGGGCGGGGAGACACAGCACCACGGTGGCGTGGGGCTGGGACATGGTGGGGGGCTGGCACAGGGCTGGGGGATGTGGCACCATGGTGGTGTGGGGCTGGGGACGTGGTGGAGGGCTGGCACAAGGCTGGGGGATGCGGCACCATGGTGGCGTGGGGCTGGGGACATGGTGGGGGGCTGGCACAAGGCTGGGGGATGCGGCACCATGGTGGCATGGGGCTGGGGACATGGTGGGGGAGGGTGGCCGTGGGGGAGGGCTGGCACGTGGCAGCCACACGTGGGCAGGATCAATCCCCCCCGGGGCCATTGGCTGTGGCATCGATCAGGGTGGGACAAGAGGCTGAGGGGGGGCACTGTGGGGGGAGACACCAGTGGCACTGGGGACAGCGGGCACTGGTGACACCCTGCTGATACTCACTCCGTCCCTAGATTGTCTCAGCTGTGCACTACTGCCACCAGAAAAACATCGTCCACCGGGACCTCAAGGTGGGACTCAGCTGCCCTGTGGTGTCCCCTGGTAGGGGCCATGGGGTGTCCCAGGGTGTCCCCTGCCTTGTACAGTGCCCTTCCTGGTGTCCCTGTGTCACATAGGGTGCCTGGTAGGGTGCCCGTCCCAGTGTCTCCATGCCCGATGCGGTGCCCGTCCCAGTATCCTCATCCTGGTGTCTCTGTGCCTGACTGTGCCCAGCCCAGTGTCCCCATCCCGCCATCCCAGTGCCTGATGTGGTGCCCGTCCTGGTGTCCCCACACCCGACACGGTGCCCATCCCAGTGTCCCTGTGTGGTGTCCCTGTGCCAGAGGCGGTGCCCGTCCTGGTGTCCCCACACCCGACACGGTGCCCATCCCAGTGTCCCTGTGTGGTGTCCCTGTGCCAGAGGCGGTGCCTGTCCTGCCATCCCCACACCTGACATGGTGCCCATCCCAGCGTCCCCGTCCTGGCATCCCTACACCTGATGCGGTGCCCGTCCCGGTGGTTCTGTGCCGGACACGGTGCCCAGCTTGCCATCCCTGTGCCCGTCCTGGTGCTTGCAGGCAGAGAACCTGCTGCTGGATGCTGATGCCAACATCAAGATCGCTGACTTTGGGTTCAGCAACGAGTTCACGCTGGGCTCCAAGCTGGACACCTTCTGCGGGTCCCCGCCTTACGCTGCCCCTGAGCTCTTCCAGGGCAAAAAGTACGACGGCCCTGAGGTCGACATCTGGAGCTTGGGCGTCATCCTCTACACCCTGGTCAGCGGCTCCCTGCCCTTCGATGGCCACAACCTCAAGGTGACGCTGCCCCGTCCCCTCCTGTCACCTGTCCCTGGCTGGGGATGGCGATCGTCCCATCCTGTCCCCGTGCTCAGCTGGGGACGGTGCCCGTCCCATGCCCCTGCCTGTGGGGCAGCGCTGGGCTTGTGCCCCTCCCCGTGTCCAGGGCCACAGTGCCCCTCCTGTCCCCGTGCCCGTGGTGGGGACGGTGCCCACCCCATGCCAGGGCCTGGGTGCCCCCACCCTGACGTGTGCATGTCCCCCCCCCACGGCCAGGAGCTGCGGGAGCGGGTGCTGCGGGGCAAGTACCGGGTGCCCTTTTACATGTCTACCGACTGCGAGAACATCCTGCGCCGGTTCCTGGTCCTGAACCCGGCCAAGCGCTGCACCCTGGAGGTGAGGGGCGTTGTGGGGGTGCACGGGGGGGGTCACAGGGCTCAAGGAGGGCACAGTGCCAGGGCTGGCACAGCTGGGATGGGCATTGTCCCACCCCGATGGAGCATGTCCCCCAGCGACCCCGCTCCCCACCGTGTGGGCTACCCTGGGCCAGCTCCCCCTTCCCGATGCTCTTAATTAGCTGAGTTAGCTCCAGGGCTAATTAGAAGCTGGCAGTGTCCGTGGGCAGGCAGGCATGGGCAGGGTGCAGCCAGCCGTGCCCTGGCTGGAGCTGCTGGCAGGGGCTGAGCACCTTGGGGTTGCATTGGGGTGGGTAAGCCAGCTGGGGAGGGTGCCCTGTGCCTGGCATGTGCTCGTGGCACCCGTGGTGGCACCCGTGTTACTGCTGGTGGCACCCCCGTTACCCCACTGGCGCCCGCTGCTGCCCCACAGCAAATCATGAAGGACAAGTGGATCAACATTGGTTATGAGGGCGACGAGCTGAAGCCCTACAAAGAGCCCGAGGAGGACTTTGGAGACGCCAAGCGTATTGGTGAGGGCACGGTGCCATCTGGCAACCCGGGGCGGGGGTCTGCCGCACCCCAGGGACCAGCGGTGCCCCCTCACCGTCCCCACTCCCCGCAGAGGTGATGGTGGGCATGGGCTACACCCGGGAGGAGATCAAGGAGTCCCTGAGCAACCAGAAGTACAACGAGGTGACGGCCACCTACCTCCTGCTGGGCAGGAAGAACGAGGTGAGGTGACAACGTGGTAGCACCGCCGTCCCTGCCCCGGGATGCTGGGCAGGGCTGGTGATGGGCGTTTTTGGCCGCAGGTGGAGGCAGGCGAGTCACGTACGGGCAGCAGCCTCTCCCTGGCCCGGGTGCGGGCACCCAGCGAGGTGGCCAACGGCACCGGCAAGCCATCCTCGCATGGCAAGAGCCAGCGCGGTGCCACCACCTACCACCGGCAGCGGCGGCACAGTGACTTTTGTGAGCATCTCGTGTCCCCTGGCCTGGCCCTGGGGGTGGGCACTGTGTCCGCAGGGTTGGGTGGGCATCATGCTTGTGGGGTGCAGAGCAGGGTGTGCCCCATGCCCACGGGCTGCAGGGCAAGGTGGGCACCTTTTCCCACATCCTACAAGGGTGGCTGGTCCCACTGTGCCCCACAGAAACCCCATACGGCACAGCGGGCAGGAGCCTTGTTCCGTGCCGTGCCCGGCAGGGAGCAGGCAGGGCTGCCCGCCGCTGCCTGCACCCTTCCCTGACCCTCCTTGCCCGCAGGCGGCCCCTCGCCGGTGCCCATGCACCCCAAGCGCAGCCCCACCAGCGCAGGCGACGCGGAGCTGAAGGAGGAACGTATGCCCACCCGCAAGGCCAGCTGCAGCGTGGTGAGCAGCGGGCGCGGGATGCCCCCCTCTAGCCCCATGGTCAGCAGCGCCAACAACCCCAACAAGTCTGAGATCCCCGACCGGCACAAGGACGGAGCCATCAACACGGTGGGCATGGGGCTGGGGGCATGGCCTGGGGTGGTGGGGGCTCCTGGGGCTGGTGGAGCAGGGGTGGGGAGCACCCGTGGGGCTGGGAGATGGGAGTACAGGCACCCGTGAGACTGGGGAGCAGGCTGTGGCCACCCACGGAGCTGGGGGGAGCAGGGTGCAGGCCCCCCGGGGCCACATGGACATGGTGCGGGTGCCCATGGGGCTGAGAAGTCAGGGTGGGGCCCCCCTGGGACTGGGGAACTGAGGCAGGGGGTTACCCCAGTGCTGATGGCGGCAGGGACCCGCTGCCTTCCAGAACAACCTCCCCTCGAGCGTGATGGCACGCAGGAACACCTACGTCTGCACCGAGCGCCCAGGCACCGACCGCCACTCGCTGCTGCAGAACGGCAAGGAGAACAGGTAGGGTGGCAGGCGACCCCTTGGGGGGGAGGGTCCTATCCCTTTCCCCACCTGCCCGCCACCGTAACGCCTCCCTCCTTGCCCTGCCCGCAGCTCCGTCGCCGGCCGGGTGCCGCCAGCGTCACCCTCCAGCCACAGCATTGCCGCAGCCTCCTCGGAGCGGGCCCGCCTGGCGCGGGGCACCACGGTCCGCAGCACCTTCCACGGCGGGCAAGTGCGGGATCGGCGAACGGGGGGCGGTCCCAACGGGCCCCCCGCCTCCCCGACGCTGGCACCCGAGGCCTTGCCATTGCCCCAGAGCCGCTCGCGGGCCACCTCCAACCTCTTCAGCAAGCTGACCTCCAAGCTGACCCGCAGGTGAGGGGGCCGCGGGCGCCGTGCCCGCCCTGCTGGCGCTGCCCTCGCCTTCCTCACTGCCTCTTCTCTCTTCCAGGGTCACTCTTGACCCCTCTAAGCGGCAGAGCTCTAATAGGTGCGTCTCGGGCACCCCCACGCCTCCAGGAGCCAAAATCAGTAAGTGCCCGGTGTCACCGGCGCCTGTCCCGGTGCCACTGGTGCCTGTCCCGGTGCTGCCGGTGTTTGTCCCGGTGCATGACTCAGTAACTGCCGGTGTTTGTGCCGGGGTCTACCCCGGTACCGCCGGTGTTTGTCCTGGTGCCCCTTCTGGTGCCACCAGTGTCCACCCTGGTGCCTGTCTCGGTGCTGCCAGTGTTTGTCCCCGTACCTGTCCCAGTTCTGCTGGTACCTGTCCTGGTGCCACTGGTGCCCATCCTGGTACCATCGCTGTTTGTCCCCATGCCGCCGGCGCCCGCCCCGGTGCCCGTCCTGGTGCCGCCGGCGCCCGCCTCGCTTCGCTCCTGTCCCTTCTCTCTTTCTGCCTCTCAGCCTTTGCTGCTGCTGTGGGATTTGGGGGGGTGGGTGTGGAGGGGGGCACAGCTGTGCTCCACCCCATGGGGTGGGGGCACCGTGGTGTGGGTGTGATGTCCCCTCATGAAATGGGGGTGGTGTGCCCTCCCGAAATGGGTGTAAGCTTGGTGGGGGTGGTCCCGTCCCCCACCCATGGACAGGATGCACCCCCAAACTGGGCACAGCTTTGAGGGAAGAAGGCATGATCTGGGGGTGTGGGGTGCCCCCCCCAAATTGGGGGTGCTGCCCTCCCCTCTAAATGGGCATCACCTTCGGGGAGGTGATGTGCCATGAGCTGGGGATGGTGCCCCCCAAATACAGCACTACCTTGTGGGGTGGGGGGTGTGTGATCACCCCAAAATGGGGTTGGTGCCTCCTAAAAATGGGTGTGACCTTGGGGTATGTGCGCCAAATCTGGGGTGGTGCCCCTCCCAAGGGGCATGACCTCAGCGGATGGTGTCCCCTAAATTGGCAACTGTGCCCCCCCAAATTGGGCAGTGACCCCAAAATGGGGACCATACCCCCAAATCAGGCATGGGGCTGGTGGTGATGGCCCCAAAATCGGGGCTGGTGGCCACTAAAATGGTGCAAAACGCGGGTGGGGGGGAGATGTGGGACTTAGCAGCGCCTGTGGTGGGCAGAGCCCCTGGACCCCTGACGTGTGTGTCCCCTCCCCAGGGTCGCAGACGAACCTGAGAGAATCGGGGGACCTGCGCTCACAAGGTGGGTGCTGATGCCCCTGGGTGCTCCCCAACCCACGGGTGCTCCCCAGGGTGGGCAGAGCCCTGCCCCCATCATGCCATATCCGCCCCCAGTGTCCCATAGCACCCATACCCGCCCCGGCCCATGCCATACCCACCCCTGGTGCCCCCTGCCCATGACACGCCCCCTTTGCTACCCCAGAGTCTCTACGCAGCCCCGGTGCCCTCCTGCCCATGCCATGCCCACCCACAGTGCCCTGTAGCCCCCATGCCCACCCCTGGTGCCCCCTGCCCATGCCATAGCCACCCCTCCTGGTGCCCCATAGTCCCCATGCCCACCCCAGGTGCCCCCTGCCCATGCCATAGCCACCCCTCCTGGTGCCCCATAGTCCCCATGCCCACCACTGGTGCCCCCTGCCCATGCCATAGCCACCCCTCCTGGTGCCCCATAGCCCCCATGCCCACCCCAGGTGCCCCCTGCCCATGCCATAGCCACCCCTCCTGGTGCCACATAGCCCCCGTGCACACCCCAGGTGCCCTTGGCCCATGCCATAGCCACCCTTCCTGGTGCCCCATAGCCCCTATACCCACCACAGGTGCCCCCTGCCCATGCCTTAGCCACCCCTCCTGGTGCCCCGTAGCCCCTATGCCCACCCCAGGTGCCCCCTGCCCAGGCCATGCCCACCCACAGTGCCCCGTAGCCACCATGCCCACCCCAGGTGCCCCCTGCCCATGCCCCATAGTCCCCATGCCCACCCCAGGTGCCCCCTGCCGGTGCCCCATAGCCCCCATGCCCACCCCAGGAGCCCCCAGCCCATGCCATAGCCACCCCTCCTGGTGCCCCATAGCCCCCATGCCCACCCCAGGTGCCCCCTGCCGGTGCCCCATAGCCACCCCTCCTGGTGCTGCCATAGCCCCTATGCTCACCCCAGGTGCCCCCTGCCCACGCCATAGCCACCCTCCCTGGGGTCTCATAGCCCCTGCCCACCCCGTGCCTGCCTTTCCCCCTGCTGCAGTTGCCATCTACCTTGGGATCAAAAGGAAGCCGAACCCCGGCTGCTCCGATGCCCCTGGCATGTGAAGGTGACGAGCGCCCGGTCGGCCGAGGCGGTGATGGCGGCGCTGCAGCAGGCCACCCTCTCGGCCGGCTGCCGCGCCCGCCAGCCCCAGCCCTTCCTGCTCTCCTGCACCCACGACCGGGGCCCCAGCGAGCACTTCTGCCATTTCGAGGCTGAGGTTTGCCGGATCCAGCGCCTCGGCCTCCACGGCGTGCTCTTCCGGCGCCTGGCTGGCACTGCTGGCGCTTTCCGTGCCACCTTGGCACGTGTGTCCGGTCAGCTCCAGCTCTAGGGACCTGCCGGAGCTGGGACCCCCGCCTTGAGGGCTGCATCCCTCCCCGGGGGAGGCACTGGAGCTGGGACCCGGAGCTGCATTGGCACCAGGACCCCCCCCCAAACCCCGGGGCTGCATCGGCATTGGGAGCCCCCCGGGCTGCACCGGATCCGGCACCTAGGGCTGCAGTGGTGTTGGGGACACACACCCCTCCCCCCCCGGGGTGTGTCAGATCCAGCACCCGGGGCTCTATCGACACTGGGACCCCCACAAGGATGCACCGGATCTATGGCTCCCACCCTGGGGGCTGCATCGGCACCGGGACACCACCACCACTACCCCCCCTGCCCCCGGGAGCTGCACTGGCACTGGCACTGGCGGGGTCTGGAAAGGAGCCAGGCCCCCCTAGGGCTGCCTTGGATCTGGGGCACCCACCCGGGGGTCCTTCCTTGGCGCCAGCATCCCCTTGGGGACATCAGCACCAGCACCCGGGGGCTTGCGGCAGCTCGGGGCCACACGCTGATGGCAGCTCAGGGACCCGGGGTGCCCTGGGGCCCACCCCAGGTGTCGCGGGCTCTGGGACCCCTTGGCTGTCTGTGGGGCTGTTGGCTCTGGGACCCCAGCACCCCTGGACTCTGGGACCTTGGGGACATTGGTGCCAAGACCTTGGGGTCCACTGGCTCCAGGACCCCAGGGACTACCAGCTCTGGGACCTTGGAGACATCCGCTCTGGGACCTAGGGGTCTGGGACCTTGGGGACATAATTTTGGGATCTTGAGGTCCCCCAGCTCCTAGACATGGGGTTCTACATCACCTCCAGTCCCCTGGATCCCCACTTCCACGCCACCTCTGGCTCCCCAGAGCTGTAGCTGCATCCTGGGGTCCCCCAGAGCGTGCCTCTCCCTCCCTAGGGGATTGTCCCTGTGTCCCCCCAGCCCTGTACAGCCTGTAAATACGGCCCTGGGCCCCAGAGCTCTGGTGTCACCCCCTCCCTTCCCCCCCTCCCCCCCCCCCAGCACATTTTTAAGTTATTCCTGCCCTGGTCTGTACGAGAACCCCCAAATAAAGATAGGAGACCCATTGGTGTCAGCACCCCTCAGTACCGGGGGACCCCCCCCCCATCACGAGCTTGGGGCATGGGCAGAATTAAGGTGAAGTTGCCCCTGGGTGGGGGGCTGCAGAAGCACCCCAGAGTGGGGGGATCCCGCATGTGTCCCTCCAGCCTGGACGCCTGGGTTCACAGTGGGGGCCAGCAGCGTTTATTGAGGCCGGACTTGGGGGGGTGTGCCTGAGGGGGGGGTGGGTCCCCTATTTTTGGGCGGGGATCATGTCGTCGATGGGCTGGTTCTGCTCCAGTTTCTTCTCCATCTCCACCATCAGCTTCACCCCATCCACCACCATCTGCACCTGCTCCACCTCCGAGAAGCCCAAGCGGTCGGCGTTGGAGATGTCAAAGACAGCGCCCACGGCCGCTGTGTCCACTCCACCTGGGGGTCAGGGGTGGGGGACACAGGGGTGTCAGCACCCCACGGTGCGCACCATGCGCCCATGTCTACCTGTGCCCAGTGCCCCAAATTCCACCCCCTCGTGTCATGTACCTGTGGCCCCCTTAGCTCTGCAACCCCCTGCCCACCAGTGCACCATGTTCCCCATCCCCATGTGTCCCCCCCATCCTTGTGTCAACGTGTGCCCCCATCCCCACCCCCTCTGTCCCGTCCCTGTACCCACCTGTGCCACGCTTCTGGAGGCGGAGGCGCTTGAGGATCTCCTCGAACTTGGGGTGCTGGCTGAGCTTGGCCAGGCGGACATGGACGCCCCCCCGCAGCCCCGTCCCCAGGTTGGAGGGGCAGGTCAGGATGTAGCCCAGGTGCTCCGTCCACATGAAGGGGTGTCCTGCCTTCTTGAAGATCTCCTCAATCTGGGTGGGGGGACACGTGGGACTGGGTCCCCACCTGCCACTAGTCTGACCCCCAGCCTGGGGGCATCACTGCCACCACCCTCCCAGGACACCCCTGTGGCCTGCAGTGTCCCATGTGCCCAAAGCGTGCCCTCATCCCCGTGTCCCCACCATGGCCCTAATATCCCCCACTGCCCCGGACCCCAGTGTCCCCACTGTGCCCATGTCCCCAAGACCTCCATGTCCCTTGTATCACTCCATGTCCTCCTGTGTCCCCAAAGCTCCCTGCAGCCCCAGTGCTCCCAAGACCCTCCATGTCCCCCCCCAAGAACCTCCATGACATGACTTTGTGTCCCCGTCCCCTCCCCCCCAGGCTCTGACCCACCTTCTTGAGGCCAACGCAGAAGCGCCTGAACACCTCCTTCATGTTCCCCCCCTTCTCCATGGAGATGACGCGGAGATGGTCCTCCTCGTTCACCCACACCAGGAAGGTCTTGTTGTCATTGTGCCTGCGGGGGCGGGGGGGGGGGGGGGGGTGGGGTGGGGCAGGGGACAGGACACACACACGACACCCCTCAGTGGTGGCTCGGGGACCCGGGCGTGCAGGCACCCCCAGGTTCATCCAGGTGGTCCCTATGTGCCCCCCAAGAGGTGGGACACAAATATGTGGGTGACCCTTGCACTTCCCCTAGGTGGGACCCAGGTGTCTGGGTGGTCCCTCACCCCTAGGTGGGACCCCCAACACATGGGTGCCCCCAGGAGGGACTGTGATCTTCGGGTGCTCCTTTGCACCCCTCGTAGGCTGGGTCCCCACCACGTGGCTGTCCCCAGCATCCTTCCCCAGGTGGGACCCCACGCTCTGGGTTCCCCTTGCTCCCCTCCCAGCTGGGTTTCCCCAACATGCAGGTGCCCCCAAAGCCCCCCTGGTTGGGACCCTGCTCTTTGGGTGCCCCTTTGCTCTCCTTCCACGTGGGTTCCCCAACACGTGGGTGCCCCCAGCATCCCCCCCCTCCCCGCAGCTGGGACCCTGCTCCCTAGGAGCCCCCCTGGGTGCCCCACCAGATGCCACGGGCGTCGGGCCAGTCGCGGGCCATGCCCGAGGCCAGCAGCAGGGGCGAGACTGGCTTGTCGAAGAGGAAATGGTCATCGATAAGCTGCTGCTGCTCCTGCTCCGTCATGGCTTTCAGCGGGTAGTACCGGCCCTTGAACTCCCCTTCCAGGCTGTTCAGGGCTGTGGGTGGGGCGGGGTCAGGACATGGACACGCCCACACACCCACAAGCCACGCCCCATCCATCAGACCCCGCCCACTGACCACACCTGCTACCTGCCACATGGCCACAACACTTTGCCACGCCCCCACGTGCAGGCCACGCCCTTCACACCTAGACCTCGGCCGCGCCCATATGCCATGCCCCACTGCCACCAAAACTCCACACCCACATGGGCGTGGCCACAAGTTCATGCCACACCCACATCCGCACCCAACAGCCGCACCCAAACCATGCCAGGCTTTGCCACACCCTGACCACAGGCCACGCCCCCTCCACAACAGACCGCACCCAAAGACCACGCCCAAAACCTGCCCCCTCCCAGGCAAGCCCCACACCCTGCGGCAGGCCACGCCCCCGGAACAAGCCACACCCCAGGACCACGCCCAAATAGGCCCCTCACCGTTGACGGACAGCTTCTCGATGGCGCGGCGTTCTCCCCGGCTGCAGTGGGGGGGCAGGGAGTAGCCCTTGATGCTGCGCCCCGTGCGCACCCGGCTGCTCAGCACGTACTTGGGGTCCAGGTCGTCTCCCCCCTGCCCCAAAGGTCAGTGGGACCCAGGCGGCCAGCGGCCTGCGCCCCGCCCCCCTCCGCCTCCCCCACCCCTCACCTCAGAGGGACCCAGGTGGCTGGCAGCCTGCGAAACCACCCCCAGCCCCACTCCTACCCACCCGCTTGGCTCAAGAGGAACCCAGGTGTCCTGGCACCCCGATGTCCCCCATCACCCACCACCCCAGGAGGGACCCATGGCCCAGAAGGGACCCAGGTGTTGGGCCAAACCCCACCCTGGGGGGGACCCAAGCGTCCTGGACCTTGAGGTTCTCATGGTTGAGGTCGGTGCGGTGCTTGTCGGTGGGTTTGTAGCCACCGTGGCGGTCCTGGATCACTGGGTCGAAGAGTTCCTTGAAGACCTCATAAGACTCCTCGTCACCGGCCACGCAGCCCACCGTCATGATGAAGGGGTGGCCTGGGGGGGTGTCAGGGCCCAGCTGTCATGAGGCATGGCCCTGGAGCAGGGCACGGCACCGCACATGGCACTGGGGACAGGGCACCGGCACCCAGTATGGCACTGGGGACAGGGGTCTGGCACTGGGGACCACGCACTGGCACTGGGAATGGCACTGGGGACAGGGCACCGGCACCCAGTATGGCACTGGGGACAGGGGTCTGGCACTGGGGACCACGCACTGGCACCGGGCATGGCACTGGGAACAGGGCACCAGCTCCCAGTAAGGCACTGGGGACAGGGGTCTGGCACTGGGAATGGCACTGGGGACAGGACACCAGCTCCCAGTAAGGCACTGGGGACAGGGGTCTGGCACTGGGAATGGCACTGGGGACAGGACACTGGCAGCCAGTAAGGCACTGGGGACAGGGGTCTGGCACTGGGGACCACGCACTGGCACCGGGCATGGCACTGGGAACAGGGCACCAGCTCCCAGTAAGGCACTGGGGACAGGGGTCTGGCACTGGGGACCATGCACTGGCACTGGACATGGCACTGGGGACAGGGCACCAGCTCCCAGTAAGGCACTGGGGACAGGGGTCTGGCACTGGGGACCATGCACTGGTACTGGACATGGCACTGGGGACAGGGCTCTGGCACTGGGGGTGACCTAGAAGACACTGTGTCCCCAGTGCCCGGAGGACCCTGTGGGCGGACTGGGGACGCTGTGCCGTCACCTACCGGGGTTGTCAACGCCGGTCTGGATGACGTCATCGAGGGTGAAGCCGCTGGGGGTCTCCTTGTCCCGCAGGCGCTGGTAGAGGGCGGGGGTGAGGACCTTGGCCATGTGGTTGTTGTGCTTGGAGAGGTCGGGGAACTCCTCCTCCGCTGAGAACTTCAGCTTGTACTTGTTGTGGGTGTTGCTGAACGGCATGGTGGTGCTGTGGGGAGAGGGGGCTGGCACCGGGGCGGCGCGGTGTGGGGCACGGCACGGCGTCGGTCACAGCGCGGGGCACAGCGTGGCGTGGGGCATGGCGTGGCGTGGGGCATGGCATGGCGTGGGGCACGGCACGGCGTAGGTCACAGCACAGGGCACAACATGGCACGGGGCACGGCATGGCGTGGGGCACGGTGTGGGGCACGGCACGGTGTCGGTCACAGCGCAGGGCACAACATGGCGTGGGGCATGGCGTAGTGTGGGCCACGGCGTAGGTCACAGCGCAGGGCACAACATGGCACGGGGCACGGCATGGGGCACGGCGTGGGGCACGGTGTGGTGTAGGGCACAGCACGGGGCATGGCCTGGCATGGGGCGTGGGGCACCGGAGGGGGCGTGGGTCATGGCAAGGACACCTAGGCATGGGGTACCCCATCGCATGGGGCACGGCAGGGGGCAGGGGGCACACCATGGGGTATGGCATGGCTATGGGGACACGGCACAGCCATGGGGACACGGCACAGGGGCCCAGCCCTGCCGTGGCAGGGGGCACGTCACGGGCACGGGGATATGGGGGGGGGGGGAAAACAGGACGGGGGGGCACTAGGACCCGGGGTTCTCTACCGAGCCCGCCCCCGGGGACGGGGGGGCGTCTTCATAGAGGCGCGGCTATGGCGGGCGTGTCCCGTGGGCGGGGCCGCAGTGGGTGTGGCAGGGCGGTGTCTGGGCGGGGGGTGGGGCCAGCCCAGGCCGGGCCATGTTTGGCCGGGCCGGGGCCGGGGCTATTTATAGCCCGGAGAGACCCGAGGACCCAACCGGAGGCGGGGAGGGGCACCGGGACCGGGACCGGGACCGGGACCGGGACCGGGACCCTCTCCGCAGCCTGGGGGGTCCGGGCGGGGCCCGGTGGTCCCGGGAGGTCCCGGTTGGGGTGGTACTGGTGGGTCCCGATCCCGGTGGCACCGGGACACCTGGTCCGGCCCCATCCCGGTGGTACCGGGTGGGCTCCGGTCCCGGTCCCGGAGGGTCCAGTCGGTCGCAGCTCAGGTGGGACCAGAGGGTCCGCTCCCACTTTGTCCCTGGTGTCACCCGGAGGGTCCAGTCCCTCTACAGGCGTTCCCGGTGGGGGGTCCCGGTGGGGTCGGTCCCCGGTGGGGGTCCCGGTGGGGTCCATCCCGATGGGGTCCCGGGGGATCCCGGCAGGGCCGGGGTTACCTTGAGCAGCGCGGGCGGAGCGGGTCGGGTCGGGCCGGTACCGGCGGAGCAGGCGGCGGGGAGCGGGGCCGGCACCGGCTTTTATTCCTCCCCCGGCCCCGCCCGGCTCCGGGGGCACCGGGGGGGGGGCTCCGAACCGGGCGGGGGCCGGGCCCTGCCGGAGCCGCCCCCGGGGACGGGGAGACCCTCCGGCCCCCCCCGGAGCTGCCCCCTCGGTGTCGGGTGTCCGGCGGGCGCCCGGCCCGCACCTGCCGCCCCCGCGGCCGCAGCGGAGGGTGCGCTGCTGCCGGCACCCCCCCGGTACACCGGCACCCCCCGGTACACCGGCACCCCCCGGTACGCCGGCACCCCCCGGTACGCCGGCACCCCCCGGTACACCGGCACCCCCCGGTACGCCGGCACCCCCCCGGTACGCCAGCACCCCCCCGGTACACCAGCACCCCCCGGTACGCCAGCACCCCTTACCCCCGGCACCGGGCACCCCCGGTTTGCATTGCAGGGGGCACCGGGCACCCCCGTCCCTGCATGGCTCCACGCAGGACCCCTTCACCCCCCTCACATGCCCGTAACGCCCCCGTTACACAGTGCACGTCGCACGTTGCACTGCACGCAGCGTGCTGCATCCCACGCCGCAACCTGTGCACGCGTGCGGCGTGTTGCACGCCCGTTGCACGCTGCATGTTGCAGCTTACATGTTGCATGTCACTGCACATTGCACGCTGCACGTTGCACGGTGCATGCTGCAACCTACGCGCGCGTGCAGCGCGTTGCACGCTGTACGTTGCACGCTTATGCGTTGCACGCTTATGCGTTGCTGCATGCTTCGCCTTGCACGCTGCCCGTTGCGCGCTGCACCCAGAGGGTCGCAGAGCAGCATGCTGCACCCTGCGCCCACCCTTGGGACCACCCAGCGCCCCCACGGGCTGCAGTGGGTGCAGTGGGTGCTGCGGCGGGCACACGGCCTTGGCCGACCTTGACCTGCAGCACCCACCGTGGCTCCAGTTAATCTCCCGCTGGTTGCCCGGCCAGGGCCTGGCTGCAACTGGGAGCACTGGAAGCAACTGGGAGGTGGGTAGAGCCAGGCAGGGGCACTGCAGAGGGATGGGGGACAGGAGCAGTGAGGAGCGCCCATCCTGGGG
The DNA here is from genome assembly GCF_963921805.1 of Phalacrocorax carbo. NCBI lineage: Eukaryota > Metazoa > Chordata > Aves > Suliformes > Phalacrocoracidae > Phalacrocorax > Phalacrocorax carbo. The sequence goes on along the minus strand of NC_087543.1, from coordinate 403,286 downwards.
TGGGGGCACCCTGCACCCACCGTCCCCAAATCACTGCTGGGACCTGGCCGGGGAGGTGCTGGGGTGGGGGGCACCCACTCTGTGCCCCTGCCCCAACTCCAAGGTGGCCTGGCTGTCCCCAGCCCCCTCCCGTCGTGGGGGTCAAGGTGGGGAGCACCCGGGGGGTGACCCCGGGCGGATCCGCTGGATCAGGGCAATTCAAGCCGGGCCCCCCCTATCCCGACACCCGGTATTTTTAGGCCGGATCTGGTTACAGGGCCAGATCCAGTGTCAGCACTGGGGGACCCCAGCAGGGGGTACAGGACGGGCGGCAGGGATGCCGGGGTGGCGCCCATGGGTGGGGCGGGGGCTGCCACTGGAGACCTTCACACACATCCCGCCCCCCAACCACCACCAGCACCTGTGGGGAAACTGAGGCACATGTGGGGGGGCGGGGGGGGGGGCTCTCCTGTGGGTCCAGGGTGCTCTGAGCCCTCCAGGGTGGTGGTGGTGGGTGGAATGTGGGGTGCAGGCCCCACTGCATTCCAACATTGGCACCCTGGGAGGCATGGAGGGGCCTGGGGCCCCCCCTATAGCTCTGGGGGCAGCCCATGCCTTTGGGGTGCTCTAGAGTCTGGGTGACCCTGGGGATGGGTGCCGGGGGACGTGGGTGACCCCAAATATGTGGGCACTGGAGAGGGGGTGACCTTGGCCATGGGGTGTCCCCCAGCCCTGTGGATAGCCAGAGGGTTCCCTGAGATATGGGTGCCCCATTACTGGGGCCTGGGGGGGGCCATGTCACTGCTCCTGCCCCCCCTTTCCCTACCTCTGTGACTCTGGCCCCCCCAGGCAGGGGGTCCCCGGGGCAGGGTACCGTGGGGGTCCCCAGGCGCAGCAGCAGCAAATAAGGGGTGTAGCAATCTAGGAGTGGCCGAGCCAGGGGGTGTCCTGCTTTATTGGGGGGGTCGTACAAAAAAAAAGGTGAATCACAGTGTCCCTGCACGGCTGGGGGTCGGGGGCAGCACCCAGTGGGGCCCCACAGGGTGTGGGCGCTAGTGGGGGATCCAGGTCCTCCTCCAAGTGAGTTGGGGGGATCCACGCCTTGCTCGAGCACGTCAGGGGGGATTGGGTCCTGCTCCAAGCACATTAGGGGGATCTAGTTCCTGCCCCAAGAATGGGGGGGGGGCTCCAGGTGCCACCCTGAGCACGGTGTGGGGGTTCTAGATCCCACCTTGAGCACACAGAGGGCTCCAGGTCCCGCTCCAAGCGTGCTGGGGGGGCTCCAGGTCCCACCCCAAGCACACGGAGGGATCCAGGTCCCACCTTGGGCTCTGGGTCCTGCTCCAAGCACACTGGGGGGGCTGGGGGTGCCACCCCAAGCACACGTTGGGGTCACCCCGTGCCTGCCCCCCCCCGGCTGGCTCACACCTGCTGAGCGATCTGCTCGATCCGCTGCAGAACCTCCTCCGACTGCAGCTGCTCCAGCGTCAGCAGGGACAGCCCCAGCTGGTCCTCCTGCGCCAGGAGGGGGTGAGCCAGGGGTCCCGCCCCTGCCCAGCCCCCCCAGTGCTAGGGGGGCTCCTAGGGGGGCCCCTTTACCTGGTGGAAGGGCTGAGCCATCTGGCGCAGGAAGAACTTGGCCACCTGCACCGCCTCGTCCACCGTCAGGTTGAGGTTGGCGTCGGTGATGTGCTCCTGGATCCACCGCGGCAGCTTCCCCCGCTTGTCCGCCCGGGCGAAGCGCTGCGGGGTGGGGAGACGGGGAATGGAAGCGGGAGGGTGCCCCACAGCACCCCCAAAACCCATCCCCCCCGCCCCATCCCAGTACCCACCTTGTCAGCGAAGACCATGAGGCCGTAGTCGGTTTTGCCGCGCAGGGCCCGGCCGACGCACTGGGCGGCGTGGCGCATGGCGTCGAAGGTGAGGAAATCGTTCTCCCGGATCTGGAACTGGTCCCGGAGGTATTCCAGCCGGGCCTGGGGGGGGCACACGGACATGCTGGGTGCCCCACGGGTGTCCTGTCCTGGCTGTGGGGCACCCTGCTGGTCCCCAGGGAGCTCCAGTGCAGCCCTGGGGTGTCGCGCTGTAGCCGTGGGGTGCTACGTGGCCCCAGGGTGCTCAGCGGCACCCCATGGGTGCTCCACTGTGTCCCCAGGGCGCTCGGCTGTGCTCCACAAGTGCCCACCGTACCCCACGGACCCCCACTGTGTCCCCAGGGCACCTGGCCGTGCCCCACTATAGCCTTGGGGCACCTCGTTGCTTCCCCAAAGTGCCCGTGGTGTCACCGGGGAGCCTGGCTGTGCCATGGGGTGCCTGGCTCTGCCCGCTGGGCGCCCCGCTGTCCCCATGGGTGCCCCGGGGTCCCTGCTCACCTTCAGGATGCGGCTCTGGGTGTAGACGTAGGGCACCCCGAACATGACGACGGCTCTGCCGTAGTGGTGCACTGGGTGGGTGGGTGGGGGGATGTGAATCGGGAGGTGCTCAGGGTGCTTCAGCACCCGCCACCACCTCCCCCTGCCACTGTGGCTCCACGCTGGGCTGGCCCTCACCGAAATCAATGCCCTCCGACACTTTGCCGCGGGCCACGGAGAGCAGGATGGCACCCCGGCCGTTCTCGCAGGCCTGCGAACAGCCGCCGTGTCACCAGGAGGGGTGGCACCCACAGCGGCGACACCCCGGGGCGCTGCCACCCACCTCCTGGTACTTCTCCAGGGCCATGCTGGTCTCGGCCCCGTCCTGCGTCTCAATGAAGATGAGCTTGTTCCGCTGGATGTTCTCCAGGATGCCCTGCCATGGGGTGGGGCTGGGGGTCAGGGAACCTGAGGGGACACCACGGGGACACCGCAGGGGACCGGGGGATGCCCTGGGAGGCAGGCAGGGACGCACCTGCTCATACCAGGAGGCCACGATGTTCTCCATGTACTGATAGCTGGTGAAGAAGGCAACGATGCCGTCGGGGACCACGGCTGACAGCTCCAGCAGCAGGTTCCCGTAGTTGCGGATGACGGCTGGGTTGGGGGGTGTCACCGTGGGGTGTCCCCGGACCCTCAAAGTCCCCTCTGGACCCCGAATCTCCCTGTATTCCCTGGCTTGACACCCCCTGGCCCCATTTCTGTCTTGCCCTGGGTCCCCCTACACCAGTCCTAGTCTGAAGACTGGTCCCTCCAGCCCTATGACCCCACCCCGGCCCCCTCCCCAAGCCCCATAACCCCATCCCTGGGTCCCCCCCAGGCCTATATCCCCCTCTCCCCATCCCTGACCCCCCTAGCCCCATAACCCCATCCCCTACCGATGTCCTCGCGTGTCTCAAACTTGGAGCTGATGGCCACCTGGTCATTGCCACGACCCACAATCTGCGAGGGACAGGGATGCTGGTGACACGGGGGTTCCCAACTCCCCCCCGCCCCGATCCAATGCTGGGCCCCCCCAGCGCTCCCCACTCACCATGGGGCACAGGCAGGTCCGGGCCAGTGTCATGGTGAAGGTCGCCATGGTGACGGGGCGGAAATCCAGGATTTTGGGGTAAATGTCCAGCGGGGAGAGAGTCTGGCGGGGGACAGAAGGGACACGGGGATGGAGTGAACCCAATGGGCCCTGGAGGGGATGTGGTGGGGGGACACTGGGGGACATGGGGAGGGGGGGACTCTAGGGACACGGGGCATCCAGGGGACATGGGGAACACAGGGGACATGGGGGGACACGGGGACTCACCCCCGACGTGATGATGACTGACTGGAAGCGCTCAAAGACGGGTTTGATGGCGATGGAGGCGTCCATGCAGCTGCGGGGGACGTACACACACCCAGGGTGACACCGCCATTGCCCCCCCCATCACCCCAGCATCCCTGTCCGCCCCCCCAGTGTCCCTGTCCCCCCTGCTGATATGCCCCCATGTCCCCCCCATGTCCCCCCCTGTCCCAACACCTGAAGTGCAGGATGGGGTTGGAGATGGTGGGGGTCCTGTCATCAAAGGGCTCGATGATGATGGTGAAACCTGGGTGGGGGGATATGGGGGACACCCTCAGTGCTAGCCGGGGCTGGGGGAAGCACCCAGCACCCCTCCAAGCAGGACACAGGGTGCCCTCCCACCCAAGGGTGCTCATCCACCCACCCCAAGGGCGCTTACGGACCATCTCACCACCCATGGGTGCCAGTCCCCACACCGGGGGGGCTCACAGACCCTCCCCCCGCCAAGGGGGTGCTCGGGGACGGCCCGCCCCCGCCTCGCCCCAGGGGACCCGGGTGTCCGGCTGACCCTTGGCGTAGGTGCTGACAAGGGTGGCGAAGTTGGCGACGAGGGTGATGGCGGAGAAGTCAGCCATGTCCACTATCTCCAGCGTCCGCAGCAGCGAGCGCAGCCGCTCCGCGCAGAACCTGGGGGGGGGCATCACCCATGGCGGGGGGACACATGTCATCCTCGGGGGGCACACGTCACCCTGGATGGGGGATGTGCCATCCCAGGGGAGTTGTGTCACCCCGAGGAGGGGAAATGCCACCTTTGGAGGGGGCACGGTCACCCCAGGGAGGGGAGACGCCAGCCTGGGTGGGGGGAGAGGACCCTGGGGAGGGGACACAGCATGCTGGGAGGGGGGAAGCAACCCCCTGGGGGTGTCACAGGCCGCCTGGGGTGGGGATGTGGCACCCCAAGGGCCACGTCTCCTTGGGGGTGGACTCCTCCTGGGGGCACGACGATGACGACCCCCCCCAGACTCACCTCAGGGGCTTGCGCTCGATGCAGACCTTCTCATAGAGGTCCTTGAGGAAGGCGGGGGGGCTCTCCTGCACCACCCGCGGGCCCCGCACCCGCGCCCGCAGGTAGGCCACGAACCGCTTCAGGAACCCCACGAAATGCTCGGCCGTCCGGATGCTGCCAGGAACCGCCTCTGCAGCGGGGGGGACACACCGGGGTGGGGCGCAGATGGGACCCCCACCCACCCAAGAAGCGGGTCAGGGACACCAGGGTGCCTGCACTCGGCCGGAGGGGAGGTTGGGGGGTACTACAGCCTGGTGTGGGGCTGGGGGCACCGCAAAGGGATGCCAAGGGCTGGGGGGAGGGCCCCACAGCCAGGAGGGTCCTCAGCCGGAGCAGAGATCAGGGAGCACCGGAGGCCGGTGTGGGGCTGGGGCCTCCCCAAAAGGGGTCTCAGAGAACCCTGTGCTCATCCAGCATGGAAAGGGGCGGGGGGGGAGGGGGCTGGGGGGCACCCCAAAAGAGGGACGCCCCCGCACGCACCCTGCAAGATCTCGTCCGGCAGGACGGGATTAGCGAGGTAGAGGTCGGTCTCCCGCGCCGTGCTGGCCTCCCGCAGCCCCTCCACCAGGCGCCGGTACTCCTCCGCCAGCCGCCGCGCGTCCGTCTCCTTGATCCTGCGGCAGAGTGGGGGGGCGCGGGGGGGGCCGCGGGAAGGGGGAAGGTGACACGACGATGGGGACAATGGGGGGGATGCGGGGTGGGGGAGGGGACGGACACACGTGCTCACTTTTGGATGGTGGCCTGGAGCGTGGCCACGTTGGCCTGGCAGCGGTCCAGCGTCCGGCGCGTGATGTTCACCCCCATGGAGTCGATGCAGACGTTGTCTGAGGGGATGGGGTGGGACGGTGTCACCCCCCCCCGCCCCGGGTAACTCAGGGGACAGTGGGTGACACCCAAAGGTGGGCTCGGGGTTGGGAGGGGGGCGCTGACCAATGTTGTGGGCCTCGTCAAAGACCACGACTGACTTCTTGGCCAGCTCCTTGGAGACCAGGTCGGCGATTTTGGGATCCAGCAGGTAGTGGTAGCTGTAGACGACGATGTTGGCGTGGAGGATCTGCCCGGGGTGGGGGGATGGGGACATCTCAGGGACATCTGGGGACAGATGAGCCTCCCCAGAGCCGATCCTGGCCCCGTGTGTCCCCCTCATACCGAGTAGCGGGCGAGGAAATAGGGGCACCAGCCCTTCTGGCGGCCGTGGGCCTTCAGGTCGTCCAGGTTGTAGATGCCGTAGGGGATGGGCACCTCGCGCCCATGGGTGTCGAACTCCTGGGGGGTCCGAGGGGGGCTGGAGGTCACTGGGGAGACCCCAGGGGGTGGGGGGGCAATTGGGAGTGGGGGGAGATGCTCTGAGGTGGGGGGTGCTGGGCGGGGCAGGGGATTGGGGACGGGGGAGATGGGTGTGGGGCAGAGGTAGGTTGTGGCTGGGGGGCACCCTAGGGGGTGGATGGGGGGGACCCCAGGGGGCTGGGGATCCAGTTAGGGAATGGGGGGCACTGGGGGCTACCCAGGTGCCATTGAGGCCCCCTGAGCAGGGGAAGGTGGGACACCCTTGGGTGCCTGTTGGGGCAGGGGGACCCCGGGGTGCCTGTCAGGGGATCGGGGGGGATCCGTCACCTCGAAGAAGCGGCAGGTGGGCAGGGATCCGTCGCGCTGGTGCTGCGCCCGCACGTAGGAGGCCGTCAGGCTCAGGCACCGGCTGTCCACCTCCTTCCCGAAGCGCAGCGAGGACACCTGCACCCCCGTGGTCACCCTGCTGTCACCGTGTCCCCCAGGATCACTCCCCCTCCCCCCCCCCCCCCCCAGTGGATCCCACCCGGTCCCCTGCTCACCTCGGGGTGGATGCAGAGGTTCTTCCTGGAGCTCAGCGCCAGCCCCAGGAACGGCACCTTCTCCCCCAGCTCCTTCTCGTAGAAATCCATCAGCTTCCGCAGCTCCTCGATCACCTGCGGCAGTGACACTCAGACAGATCCCTCGGGATCCCCTCTGGGATCTGTCCCCACCACCTCTCCCCCAGCTCCTCATCCCACCTTCTCGATCTCCGGCACTGTGCGAGAGCAGTAGATGAGTTTGGTGACATCCAGCGGCCGGGCCTGGGGAGAGAGGCGATGCTAGGATCTGCAGGGCTGGGATCTGCTGGGATCCGCTGGGACTGAGCACCAGCACTCACCCGCTGATAGGCAACGATGAGTGACAGCAGCGACACTGTCTTCCCAGTCCCAGAGGGCATCTCCAGCACGCCGTGGCCCTGACGAGAGCAGCAGTGTCACCCCAGTGGGGGCATCCCCAGGTGTGGGTGGATCCCAGCCCGCTGGAGACCACCAGATCCCACTGTACCTTGGCATCCAAGGTCCTCTTGAGCTCCAGCATGTAGGAGAACTGCTCAGGGTAGATGTAGTCATAGGGGAAGTAGACCAGGAGGCCATCGATGTTCAGCCTGTGGAGGGGCCAGACAGAGCATTCCTGCAAGTGATCCCGCCAGATCCCACCCCAGCAGGGAGCTCGGCGCCCGGCTGCTCCCGCTTCGCTCTGGGATTGGGGTGCCCCAGCCCACCCGTGCCGTCCCCCCTCTTGGCAGGGCTGTGACGGCAGCTGGGATCTGGTGTGTGATGGGCAGCGGGATCTGGTGTGTGGGGGTCACGGTACTGAGGTGGCTCCGGCCGGTATCAGCTCTCCACCGTTGACCTGGCAGGGACCCACTCCATAGCCAAGACTGCTAGGGATCGCCAGGGACCCCAGCCCTCCCGTGGGCCCGGTACCCCCGGGATCCATCGGGATCATGTACTTCCCGTGGGCCTGGCACGCCCGAGATCCACTGGGATCTCGGCCCTCCCGTGGGCTCAGCACCCCCCAGGATCCACCGGGATCTCGGTGCCCCCGCGGCTGCCCCCCGCCCCTCCCGGGGCTCCCCCGGGATCCCCCCGCCCCTCTCCGCTCACTTCATGGCTCCCGCCGCTGCCACACGCCGCCGGCTCCGACGCGGCCCCACCCCTCTAGTCCCCGCTTCGGTCCGTTCCGCCCTCCTATTGGGCGGCCAACCCCCACCGCCCCGCCTCTCGCTTCCGATTGGCCAGGCGCGCTGCCCATCACGCCATCGGGGCGTGACCGTGCCGGCAGAGGGCGGGTATAGCTGTGTAGCGGGGAAGCAATCGACCGCCGAGAGCCAAGGGCGGCGAGTCGAGCGCCGAGCCCTGGAGCGGGCGGAGCTAAGGGGACCCGGGGGAACGGTCCCCACGACGGGGCGGTGTCGTCCCCACGACCGGGCAGTGTCAACCCCACGGGCGTGTCACACCCACCACCCCCACCCCCGAATCCGGAGTGCTGGGTCCCCACCCGTGTCGCCCACCCCGTGTCCCGAGTGGGTGGTCCGCACCCCGTGTCACCACCCCAATCTGGAACAGTGTGTCACCCTCCCCGATCCCGAGTGGGGTGTCCCCACTCGTGTTCCGCCCCGCGGGTCCCAGGGCCGGACTCCGGTGATGCGGTAGCACAGACAGACGTCTCAAAGAGCTTTATGGCACACCCACTCCCCGCCCCCCCTTGGGAGGGGTCCCCAAACCACTGCAGGGCCCCAGACTTGCGTCGGGGGTCCCGGGTGGGTCCGTCGCCGCCGGGTCACACCTGGGGGGAGGGGGGAGAGAAGAGAAATGGGGGGGTTAAAGGGCAGGGGGAGAGAAACAGGGGGTGCGGGGGGGGGGTCTCGTGGGGGCTCACCCGGGTAGCAGAGGCGCGTGGGGGCCGCCGCTCCCTCCCCGGGGGGCTCATGCCAGGGGCACCCCCAGTCTCCGGCCCACGGCTGCTGCTGAAAAGGCCCGTGAGACCCCCCGACACGGGGGTGCGAAACCCAAAAATGGGGGTGTGAGACCCCCAAAATGGGGGTACGTGCTCCCCGCTTCCTCCAACCCTCCCCCAGGCCTCACCTCTCCCCCGGCAGCCGCCGCCGCCGCCGCGCCGCCAGCGCCAGCCCCACACCGGGGCCCAGCAGGGCGAGCGGCAGGGCGCAGGCGAGGGCAAGGGGCGCGGGGGGCCGGCGCTGGGGGGCCGGCGGGGGACCCCCGACCTCCTCCTCGCAGCGGGACCCCATAAATCCGGGGGGGCAGGCGCAGACGTGGCCGGAGAAGTGGGTGTAGCAGGTGGCACCGTTGAGGCAGGGGCCCGAGGCGCAGGCGTCGGCGCGGCGCCGGCAATCGACCCCGGCGTAACCGAGGGTGCAGGAGCAGGTGAAGGTGTTGGCGCCGTCCTGGCAGGTGCCGCCGTTGGCACAGGGGTTGGGGGTACAGTCGTCGGCGTTGCGTTCGCACCGGCGCCCCGAAAATCCCGGTCGGCATTTGCAAATGGCACCGCGCCCCAAGTCCCGGCACTGGCCGCCTGCGCCGGGAGGGGGCCGGGGGTCAGCGATGCCGAGCCACGCCGCGGGGGGCACGGCGGGCGGGGGCGTGGGGGGCGCTCACCGTGCAGGCAGCGGTGGTCGGCGCAGCGGTCAGCACGGCGCTCGCAGTTGGAGCCGCGGAAGCCGGGGGGGCAGCGGCACGTGTAGCCGGTGCCGGGAGCCGGGGCGGGGGCGCAGGCGCCGCCGTTGAAGCAGGGACCGAGGGCGCACGGGGATGGCGGCACCTCCGGGAGAGGCTCTGGTATCGCCAACCGCCCCGCTGCCGGGAGCGACGCCGACGGCACCGGCGCCGCTGCTGGCACCAGTGCTTCAGGGGCTGGTGCTACTGGTACCACCACGGGTGCTTCCAGGGCTCCCACGGGTGCTGCCGGTGCCGCTGCTGGTGCTTCCAGGGCCACCGCCGGTGCTGCCGGGGCCACCGCCGGTGCTGCCGGGGCTCCTGGTGCTGCCGGGGCTTCCAGCACCGCGGCGGGTGCCGCCGGTGGCCGGCCCGGGCTGGGGCTGTCGCAGCCCGGCCCAGGGGAGTCGCTCCCGTGCCCCTGCGTGGGCAGCACCGTTACTGGGACAGTGGGGATGGGGTGCACCAGACCACCCCAGTGTGGACGTGGGGGTGCCTGGATGACCCTGGGGGGGGGGTGTGTCTCAGGGGGCCTCCTGGGGTGACATGAGGGGTGCTGGTGCACGGGGTGGGGGTCTCGCTCACCGTGCAGGGACCCCCGCTGGTACAGGTGCTGCCGTCGGCACTACCATCTGCACTGGGGGGGCCACAGGCTTCCCGGCATCCAGCTGCAGGGAGACAGTGGGGTGTAAGGAGCACCCCAAAACCCAGGGGACACCCCCGGGGCATGCCAGGGGTGCTGGAGGCCCCCCAAGATGGGGAGCACTGGCAGGGAAGGGTGCTGGGGTCCCCCCAGGGGCTGGGGCACTCACGGCGGGTGCAGCAGGGGGGCCAGCAGCGGCGGGTGGGGTGGCAGGCGGTGGCGGGGGGGCAGCGATGGGCGCAGGGCAGGCAGCGGGGGGTGCAGCGGGGGCCACGGGCAGGGGGACGGCAGCGCAGGCGGGTGCCGAAGCGCAGGCCTCCCCCGGCACCCCCCCGCCAGGGACCCCCCGGGGAGAGGTGCTGCCGGGCCACTGTGCGCCCCAAGAGGCGGTCCTGGGGCCCTGGGGCACCCATCAGCACCCACAGCCCACCCCCGGGTCCCCCAAACTACTCCTCTGCCCCTCTAACCCTCCCTCTCCGCCTCCCCCCCAACTATCGCCCCCATCCATGGATTCCCACTCACCCTCCCAAATATCCAGGCTCCCCTTTGCCTCCCAAACCCCGGTTTGCCCCCACAAAACCCCACTGGCCACCATTTGGCCCCCCTACCTCTCAACTTCCCCCCCAGACCCCTATTTGTCCCCCATTTACCCCCTGGGATCCCCGTTTGCCACCCCAATGCTCCAGGCTCTCATCTGACCCCCCCTTAGCCCTCACCCACCCCCTACAGGACCTCCATTCCCTCCCTCACCGAATACCCAGGGCCCCTATTTGCCCCTGGGACCCCCATTTGCTCCCCCAAACCCCATGGGCCCCCAGGTCACTCCCACTCACCCCCAGAGCCTTTGGCCTCCTCCAGCCGCCATGACTCAATGACAAGGGAGACAATACCCTGGGGGGGGGCCACGGAGGGTGGCAAAAATCAGGGGGGTGTTAGTCCTGGTCCCTTGGGGGTCCTGGGACCAATGTGGGGGATCAGACTTGGGGGGGGGCACATCCTCACCGGCCAGGGGAAGGCGAAGGGCAGGCGGAGGATGCGGGGTGCCCCTGGGGTTGGAGGGGGGCCAGGCGGGCTGTGGGCAACCCCCAGGCTGCAGCCAACCCCTCCAGGGGGCCGCAGGCAGAGGCGAAAGACGAGGCGACAGGAGGGGGGACCCCCACACGGCCCCCCTGGGCCCCCCCGCGCCGACAGCACCCGCAGCTCCAGCACCCCAGCCAGCTGCACCTGCGGGTGGGCTTCAGCAACCCAAATCCCCTGGAACCCCCATAGGACCCCTCAAACCCTAAGAGCCACCCCCCAGCACCCCAAATTGGCCCCTTAGGACCCCCTCAGCATCCCAAACCTGCCCCACGGACCCGTCAACTACCCAGGAACACCCCAAATACCCCGGAGCCCCTCCCAGCACTACAGACAGCCCCCCAAGAGCCCCCAAGCCCCTGCCCCAATATTCTAAATACGCCCCCTGGAACTACCACCCCACCCCCCCCGCCGAGAACCACAAAGGGACATCCAAAGCACTCCAAGATCTCCCTGATCCTCCCAGGGACCCCCCTAAAAAAATCACCAAGGGTCTCCCCCCAGCCCCCAAAGACCCCCCTGGCCCCCTGCCCAGGGCGAGGCTCACCGGCGGGGGGCAGAGGAGGGCGAGGAGGGCGGCCAGCAGCAGCGCAGCCATGGCCGGCACTGTGCGGGGGGGCCGGATCTGGGCCAGGGCTCCTGGCTGGTCCCGGGGCTCAGCGGGGTCTGAGCCCACCACCCCCAAAACCCTTTCTAAGGGCCCCACCACGCCCACTCTTCACAGGCCACGCCCCTGCTCGCAGACCACACCCCCAAAAGGGGATGGGACCCGGCCCCATACCCCCCTCGAGGGGCTCAGCTCCGGCCCCACAACCTGCCCCTATGGGGTCGGCTCCCCCCAGAAAAGGGCCTGGATCCAACGCAGCACCAGAGAGGGGGTCCACCCAGTGCCCCCCCAAGCAGCACAGTGCACCCGCAGCTCCACGTCACCCTTTATTCACCCCTGCCGGGGCTGAGACCCCCCCCAAAACCGGGGCCACGCCCAGCCCCCCGCCACGGGGCCGCCGGTGCCTCCGACTGCATCGTCCAGGTCCGGGTGACACATCACTCCCTGCTCCCACGGCGCCGGCAAATGGGGTGTCACCGTGTCCCCCCCGCCCCGCCTTGCGCCGCTGACATCACGCCGAGGTCCCGCTGACATCATGGCACCGTCCCGCTGACATCACTGCTGCTTGGAGCGCGGCCAGAGGCGGCCCGCCAGGGCGCCCAGGAAGAGCCCCGTCGGCTTCTTGCCCTGTGCCAGCTCGGCCATGCGCTGCTGCTCCTCCTGCGCCGATTCGGGGTGAAAAACAGCCGTTAACGGGCAACTGAGCGCTGCCACCCCCTCCCCGCATCGTGTGTTCCCCCCCCGCGGCACGTCCCCACCTCCTCCAGCTGCGACCGGCGGCGTTTAAAAGCCGCCAGCGGATCCTCCTCCAGCGCGTAATTCTCCAGCACGGTCCGGACGTCCTCCACCCCGCTGAGGGCGATGGCTGCAGGGCGAGATGGGTCGGGGAGGGGGTCGGGGGGGGGGTCGGGAGACGAGGCGGGGGTGCCTGGGGGCGCCTTTACCCACTTTTGAGGAAAGCGGTGAGGTCGTAGAGCGCGCGGTCGTCAGAGCTGCCGTCCCAGCGGGGCAGCGCCAGCCCGTTGTAGGGCTGCAGGCAAAAGGCTTCTCTCCGGCAATCCACCACCACCACCTTCGCCGGATCTCTGTTGAGGCAGGAGATGTCCTGGGAGGGGGACAGGGCGGGACAGAGAGGGGCTGGAAGCGGGCAGGAGGGTCACCAAAGTGCCCACCCCCCTCCCCTGCCCTCCCTGGCCCCCCTACCTTGACGTGGTGCCCGTCCATGTAGCGGGTCGCGTCCCGGAAGAGGCGGTAGGAGACGAAGCCGTGGGGGTCCACGCTGTCGATGAGGGGGAAGGCAGTCTGGGGAAGCGGAACGGGGCGGGGTGAGGGGGTGGGGGGCACCCCTGGGTGGCCCTGTCACCCCCCACGGTGGCCGTGTCCCCCCGGCTTCACACTCACCATGCCGGTTTCGGAGGTGAAGACGACAATCTCGTAGAGGGGTGCGAGCTGCTGGAGGAGGCTCTCGATGCCCGGGCGCTTCTTGAAGCGCCAGCCAGTGACGAGCTGGTTTTGGGGGGGGGACAGGGAGATGTCACGGGGCGGGGGGGGTGGCAGCTTGCGGGGGGCACGGGGAGGTTCGGGGGACACTCACCGACCACTCGGGGTGCAGCAGGACGTCGGTGAGCTCGATGACGAGGGTGTAGGGGGGCTGGTAGTAGGGTTCGCGCAGGGGGTCCGGCAGCAGCTTGGGGCTGGTGGGCTCGATGATCATCTGGGGGGGTCAGGGGGACGGATGGAGCCCCCCAAGCATGGGGACGAGCCAGCAGCGTGGAGACAAAGGTCCCCAAACGGGGACAGGGTCCCCGCACCAGCGCAGGGGCAAGGGCTGGGGTGTGAGGACGAAGCACCTGGCAAATGGTGTCAAAGACCCCCCAAAACTGGGACGGGAGCCCCTGCCTCATGACAAAGACCCCAAGATGGGGACAAGGACCCCAGATTGGCGACAGGGGACCCCAAAACAGGAATGTGACTCCCCAGCACTGGGACACAGTCCTCCAAGAGGAGATGAGGATGTAAAATGTGCCCAAAAGATCCCCAAAATAGGGACAAAGCTCCCCATGACAGTAAAGCTCTCAGGAAAGGGACAGCCACCCCCGATCAGATGAAGCCCCCCCAAAATGGGGGGGAACTGCCCCAAAACAGGTCCCCACACACCTGCCTGTAGTCCTTGAAATACTTGTAGGTCCTGCGGAGCTGCTGGATGACCACGGGGTCTGTGGAGCCAAGACCAGCACGGGTGAGGGTCACCCAGGGTCCCTGCTGTCCCCAAGGCAGGTGACAGTTCCCCACCACCACCCCCCCACCAGGACAATGACCAAAATGCCAAAAAAGCGCCCCTTTTGGGTAACAACAGGGTGTTAAAAACATCATAAAAGCCTCTGGCCACAACACCACAGTGTCAAATGGCCCCAAGGACACGACATGTCCCCTCCCCTGCGGCGGCCATCACCCCCCCGGGGGCGTCTGGGGACGTCACTCACCGCTATCGAACTCATCAGGGATCTGCGGGGAGAAGAGGGAGGCGGAGGGTTACGATGGGGACAGCAAGAAGGACACGGTGACAACAGAGGGGCCGTGGCGACACCGGACAGGGAAAGAACACGCCAGGTGACAGGGACAATTTGCAGGTAGGTGACGCCGTTTCTGTGTGGTTTCCTTCCGCTGACTGATGTCCTTGTCACCCCGCTGCTGCCGTTATCACCTGCTCTGTGCTCCCCCCCACCCGCCACCGTTTGATGTCCCCGTGTCCCCCCTGCTGGGTGCCGGAGACAAGCAGGGCAATTCGCACTTCTCCCTCCCCGGGGAGCCCTGCCACGCATCAAAGTCCCCTTCAACACCTCTCAAATTCTCCAAAAAAGGGGGTTTGGGTGAGAAAAATGTCTCCCCCGGGTGTGACAAAGACTGTCCCTCTGGGGACACAGCACTCCCTTTGGGGACAGGTCAGCCCCCTCGGGGACATGGGACCCCGAGGCAAGCACCCCCAAAAAAAGGGAAAATACCGGCAAAAGGGCACAGACAGGGTTGCATGGGGAAGGGAGGGAGAGGGTGCTAAGCATGCATGATATCCCCAGATGTCCCCAAAAGGCAGGGAGGGGACATCAGTGCAGCCCCCCCACCTAAAAAAGGTGGGGGAAACAGCCGCTGGGTGCCCCTCACCTTGGCGCCGTGCTCGTCCACCGCGTTGCTGCCTGCGGGTGGGAGAGAGTGGAGGTGAGGAGGGGCCACAGCGGCACTGGGGGCAGGGGGGATGCGCGGGGGATGCCAGGGACCCACCGAAGATGTAGACGATCACCACACTGGTGCCAGCGCCCAGCAGCCCTGCCAGGCGCAGGGCTACCCGCCGGGCGGTCGCCATCCGCTCCCGCCGACGCCGCTCTTCCTCCTCCTCCTCCTCCGGGCTGGGGGTGTGTCCCAGGGGTCCCTCTGCTGCCTGTGGGGACATGGGGTGGGGGTCTCTGTGTGAGTCCTGGGTACAAGGGTGAGCCCTGGGGATGGCTGGGGGGGTCCCCCGGCCAGCCAGGGATACCTGAGGACAGCTGGGAAGGTCTGAGGACAGTCAGGGACATCTAGGGAGCCCTAGGGACAGTCAACAACAGCCAAGGAGCCTCCTAGGACCTTTAAGGATGCTTGGGGAGCTCCAGGGTTGTGTGAGGGTGACCGGGGACATCCAGAGAGTTCTATGGACAGCCAGAGGCACCTGGGGAGCCCCAGGGACCCTTGGGGAACCCCTAGGGATGTTTGAGGATGGCCAGGGGCACCCAGAGAGCTCCAGAGAGAGGCAGGGACACGCAGCGAGTCCCACGGACACCTGGGGACCCCCACGAATGTCCGAGGATGGGTAGAACCACCAGGGACCCCTGGAGACTCCCACGGAACCCTAGGGATTTCCAAGGACAGCCGGGAAGCACAAGGGACACTGAGTGACACCTGGGGATGTCCGAGAATGGCCAAGGACACTCAGGGAGAGCCAAGGACCCTTGGGAACCCCCAGGGATGTCTGACAATGGCCAGGAACCCCCACAGACCCTTGGGGATACCGAGGGACCCCCAGGGATCCCCATGGAACCCTAGTGGTGGCCGAGGATGGCCCGGGACACCCGGGGAGCCCTGGGAACACCCAACAACAGTCACAGACCCTCGGGGACCACCGGGACACCCGTGGAACCCCCGCATCCCTCCGCCCCGCGGGGCTCTCACCGCCCCTCAAGCCCAGGCCCATGCCCGGGCCCGGCCCTGCCGCTGGGCTCAGCCCACCTGGTGCCGCCGCAGCCGCTCCCGCAGCACGGCCTCCGTGCCGACGGCGCCGGCGGTGCCGGCAGTGCCGCTGGCGGCTCGGCCGAGCGCGGTGCGGGCCCGACGGGCCCCCAGGGCGGCGCGGACCCCGCAGGCCGCCACGGCCCGAGCCGCCGCCGCCGCCATCTTCCCGCACCGCGCGCCACACGGCGCAGGCGCGACCGCCGCCGCCAATCCCCTTCCCGCGCCGGCAGCCAATGAGAGACGGCGGGGAGAGGGTAGGGGGAGGAGGCAAGACGTGAGGGGCGGGGCGTGAGGGCCGACGACCAATGGCGGCACGGATATTGGCCAATGGCAGTGGGGAGGCGCGGCCGGCAGAGGGACAGCCAATGAGAAGAGGAGGTGGGGCGAAGGGGGCGGAACACGTGCGCGGCCGGAGCTGAGGCCCCCCGCCCAGCCCCGGCCCCGGGGGAGGGGTCCAGGTGCAAACCTCGCCCCCACGGGGGTCTCGGTCCAACGGCCTCAGGGCCCCGCTTCACCTCCCTCCCGCCCCCGCACGGGGGGCCGCTCTGACCCCGTTTGCCCCAGGTCCACGGAGCACAGGCCCCCGATTCCACACCCCCCCCCCCCAGTTCTATGGGGCAGGGGGACCCCCAGTTCCACCCCACCAGCCCCATGGGCCCCCCCATGCCAAGGGGAGCACAGAAGAGAGCGTGCCGCACTCACAGGTGTTTATTTGACACCTAAACCTCATTACAACCAGCAGTGCAGAGAAGGGGGGGGAGGGAGGGGTTAGAAAATGGGGGGGACACAAAGAAAATGGGGGGCAGCAGGGGGGCGCAGAGGGGGTCCCCCTCAGGCCTCCAGCAGTTTGCCCAGGAAGCGGAGGTTTAGGATCTTGAGCTGCTCCTCCAAATCCATGCGGACGATGCCGTCCTCCCCGTCGATGCTGAGCAGGATGCCGGTGGCTTCGCGGTCCTCCCCCAGGATCACCTTTACCTGTGGGGGGGCCATTAGTGCCGGGATGGGGGGACAAAGGGGGCCTTGAGGTGGTGGTGGGTCCTAGAGGGGCTGCGGGTGGTCCCCGAGGGGCTGGTGTGGCACCAGAGGGGATCTAGAAGGTCCACAAGGGACCATTGGGTGGTGGTAGGACAGGGGGAGCGTGGGGGGGAACACAGGGGGAGCGTGGGGGGGAACACAGGGGGAGCGCTGGGTGGTCTGGAGGGGCCCAGAGGTGGGGGGGCAGGGCCTGGGGGAGCCCCTACCTTGTTGCTCTTGGTGGGGGTGACAGGCTCCAGGTGCTCGCTGGAGATGCTCACCACCTTCTCACTGTCCTTCAGGTAGACTGAGCACATCCCACCCTACAGGGACAAAACTGGGGGGTCAGCATCACCCCCTGTGTAGCCCCCCGTCCCCCAAACTGCCCCCCAAACCCCTCTGGGGTCTCACCGTGACGCTGCGGATGACCCCGGTCTGTCCCACTGCCTGACTGTCCAGGTAGGTGTCACGGACCTTCACCTGGATGTCGGTGGTCACCCAGTCGCTGGAGCTCTGCTCGATCCCCGATCCAGGAGTGTGGGGGTTGTACCCCCCCGGGGAGGGGGCCCCGGGGGTCATGGGGCTGTAGCCCACGGGGCTGGGGCTGGGGCTGGCCTGGGTGAAGAGAGAGGAGGCAGCTTTGGGGGAGTAGGGGGGCTATGAGTGGGGTTTGGGGTGTTATAGGGGCTATAAAGGGGTGTAGGAGGGCTACATGGCGGGGTTGGAGGGAGGCTACAAGGGGATTATAGGGCAACTATGAGAGGGTTTGGAGGTTGTAGGGGGACTATGAGAGGGTTCTGGAGTTCTAGGGGGGCTACAGGGGGCTACGAGGGGATTGTAGTGGGGTTATGAGGGGTTTTGGGGTTACAGAGGACTATAACAGGGTGTAGGAGAGCTACACGGTGGGTTGTGGGCTGTAGGGGAACTACAGGGGGTGTAGGGGGCCTGTATTTCAGAGTTGGGGGTTGTAACGGGGCTACAAGGGGAGCATAGGGGGACTATGAGGGCATTTTGGGGTTATAGGGGGGCTATATGGCAGGGCTGGGATTTGTAGGGGGCTATGAGGGCAGGGTAGGGGGTATAGAGGGGGTTTGTAGGGGGTATAGAGGGAGTTAAATGGGGACTATGAGGAGGTTTAGGGGAGGTGTAGACATGCTGGGGGTACCTGGTAGGCCATCGGAGATGGCGTGGGGTGGTAGCTGGCCGGCGAGTGGGTGTTCTGGTAGCCCACGGGGCTGGGGGCGACCTGGTGGTAGCTCTGGGGGCTGGGGCTGGGCTGGTAGGAGCCCTGCGGCGAGGGGACGGCATAGGGCGAGAACTGGTCTGTGTTGTACCTGGAGGGAGGGAAAGGAGAGGTGGTGGAGGGATGAGGTTTGAGGATTTGGGGTGCTCCAGGGCCAACACTGCACCCTAGGGGGACAGTTCCCACCCAGGGCTGTGGTTTGGGGTCCCCCAGGAGCAGTTTCCCCCCCAGGGGTGTAGTTCAGGGTCCTCTGGGGCTGCGGTTTCACCCTGGGACACTGATTCAGGGGCCATGGCTTCCCCCCAGTACCATGGTTGGCGTCTCCCAGGAGCACAGTTACCCCCCAGGTCTGTGGTCTGGGGTCCCCTAGGAGTGCAGCTTTCCCCTCCAGGGCAATGGTTTGGGGTCCCGCAGGAGCAGTTTCCCCCCAGGGCTGCAGTTTGGGGTCCCCTGGGACCTGCCGTGGGGCAGAAGGAGCACTCACATGGCCGGCGTGCCGGGGGTCTGCGGGTTGTAGGGCTGGTTGACCTGGGGGGATGAGGGGTCAGGGTAGCCGGGGGTCTGCGGGTTGGGGGTGCCCCCGTAGCCCTGCGGCGAGGGCGTGGGCTCGTCATCAAAGCCGTACTCGAAGTCCTCGTCGGCCCTATAGGGGACAGATGAGCGTCATTGTCACAGTGGGGCCATCCTAGTGGCTACGGACCCCAAAACGGGGTGTCCCAGTGGGGGAGACCCCCACTGTACCCACCTGGAGGGCGTGTTGGGGTTGTTGGGGTCCCAGGCGCCGCTCTGGGCAGGTGTGCGGCTGCCGTCATGCAGCGGCGTCTGCGAGCCGTAGTGCGGCGTGCGGCTGCCTGCAAGGGTCCCACAGCAGCTCCGTCAGTCCCACCTCGTGTCCCCCCCCACCCCGAGACCCCCTTCTCCATGTCCCCAGCCCCACTACCTGCAAAAGATCACCCCGGTGTCCCTGGCGATCTACTCCGGTGTCCCCCAAGGTCCCACCTCATCCTGGTCCACCCCCAGGGTCCCCCTAATCCCCGTGCCCTCCCTACCCCATTGACTCCCGCGCCACTCACCGTCGTGCAGGGGGGTCTGCGAGCCGTACATGGGGGTGCGGGAGCCGGAGCCGTACATGGGGGTCTGGGAGCCATACATGGGGGTGCGCCCGTAGGCCGATGTCATCCCGCCCGGGCGCCGTGAGCCCCTGCGGGGACACATGGGTGTCAGGGGATGGGGACACCGTACCAGGGTGGGGACCCCCCTGAAAGAGCCCTGCTCGTGTCTGCGGTTGTCACCTGCCCCAAGAGAGGTTCTGGCCCAAGTGCCACAAATTCTGAGGACCACCCTGACCCATCGGGGCATCTCAGAGGGCCACCCTGGCCCCGGTGTCCCCGTCTCCCCCACTCACACGGTGGTCAGGCGCTGGCGGTCCACCGAGATCGTCTGGCAGGTGGAGTGCAGCTCCACGCGGGCTGTCGACTCTGTCGCGTCCTTCACCACCCCAATGTAGCCTGCGGGACAGGATGGGGCCTCAGGGTAGGGGTCCGGGCACCCCCAAGGCCCCGTCCCCTACTTGGTGGGGGGACAAATGGGCACCCCGCCCCCCACCAGAAGGCGCCCACCTTTGTAGGGTCCCTGGGAGATGCGCACCGTCTGCCCGATGAGGTCGTTATCCCGCCGCCCGCGGCCACGGCTCATGCCGCCGCCACCAAAACCACCACGCTGGCCTGCGGGACCAAGACGGAGTTCAGGGGGGCTCCTGGTGACAACCCCCCAGCCTTGGGGACACCCAACACTCACCAGCCCCACTGGGGTGCATTGGGCTGCTGATACGGGGACTCGTGGGTGCGAAGCCACCCATGGTGAAATTGGTGACGTCCCGTGGCTATAAGAGAAAATGGTACCTGGAGGGGGGGGCAGCGGCAAAACTGGGGGGCTGCAGCCCCCCCAGCTGTCCCCAGGTGTGTCCCCACCTTGGAGCCACCCGCCAGGACGAGGTGCCGGGTCTTGCAGACGAACATGCCGCCGTTCTCCACCAGCTTCTTGCAGTGCAGGAAGGCAAAGCCCCGGAAGAGGTGCCGGATCTCCCCCTCACGTCCCTGCCCCAGTAAAACGGGGGGGGTTAAGCCCCGGTAAAAAGGCAGGGGCAAGCCCCAGAGAGGTGACTAGGTCCTCCCCTCAGCAATGTGAAGGACCCAGAGGGGTGCTGGGAGGGATCCAGTGTCCCCTCGGTGCTGGGAGGGATGCAGGGGGGTGCCAGGAGGGACCACAATACACCACTGACCCCCCCCCAAGGTGCCAGGAGGGACCCAGCTCACCCCTGGGGCAGTCCCTGAAGCAGGAACAGACCCAGACAACCCCTGGGGGCCCCCAAAGCACCAGGAGGGTCTGTCACACCCCCAGGACACCCCCAAACCCTGTAAGCCCCTACCGAGTGAGGTCCGTCTATGACTTTGACGATGTCCTTGACGTGGATATTGTTCTGCTCCGAATCAAGGGCGACAGCGAAGCGGTTGTCCTTCTTCCTGGTGACAGCCTGGTGCCGCACCGTCACCACCTTCCCGTACATGTTCAGCACCTGTGGGGACAGCAAGAGGCTGGGAGGAGGGCGGCCAAAAACGGGGACCCCGCCAGGGCAGGGGACAGGGCTTGGGCACGGGGATGAGTGTGGAACCCCCACCCGAGCAGGGGACACGGCTCCTCCGGGAATCCCCAGGGAGCTGGGACTCACCTGGAAGGTCTCCCGCTCCAGACGGACGATGACACCCACAGTTTGGGGGTCCAGCTGCACCAGCTCACCCCACTCATGCTGCCCCCCCACATCCACACCAGATGCTGTCTCCGAGCAGAGCTGCAGGTCCCGCGGCAGAACCTTGAGCTGGTGGCAAGAAACATGAAACAGACATTTTCCCTCTTTTTTCCCCCCCCAAAACCAGCACAATTTGGGTACTGAGCAGGACTTTTCACCCTCCAAATACCTCGTGCATGGTCAGGTCAGAGAAAAGGATGACAAAGTTTTCCTCCACCCTCACGATCAGGCCCGTGTCGCCCTCGAAACGCCCCGCGATCACCTTGACGTGGTCACCCATCTTGAAATACTTCCGCAGCTCCTGAGCCGGGAACTCCAGCATGTCCTGCGGTGGAGGGGAAGAGAACGCAGTGGGATTGGGGAGAAGGGGCTGGCGGGGTCCAGGGTGGCTGCAGCAGCCCCAGGAGGCACCCGGTGTCGCTCTCTGGGGACTCCCTGACCTTCAAGTCCTCGTGTTTGGGCATGATGGTGATCTTGTTGCCATCGACACTGAGGATTTTGCCCTGCAGGTTGATCAGCTCACCCTCGCACACCTCCACGTTGTCGCCGGGCTGGAAGTTGTGCTCTCGTTCCTTCCCTGGGATGGTGGGGATGGTGAGGGGCTGGCGCCGCAGAGGGGACAGCAGGGGGGCGGGGGCGGCACCCGCTTACCTGTGCTCTCTGTCACCACCTCCAGGTCGATGCCTTCGGGCTGGTCCTCAAACTTCTCCAGCTCCGACAAGGTGGGCTTCACGCCCTCCGTTATCTGTCAAGAGCAGAGCCGGTGGCCAAAACGCCCTGTTCCACCCCAAAACGCACCCAGATTGGCGGCGCCATCCCCTCTGAGGAACCACCAACCTCCC
Organism: Phalacrocorax carbo; assembly: GCF_963921805.1. NCBI lineage: Eukaryota > Metazoa > Chordata > Aves > Suliformes > Phalacrocoracidae > Phalacrocorax > Phalacrocorax carbo. The sequence goes on along the minus strand of NC_087543.1, from coordinate 381,557 downwards.
AACGGCCCTTGGTATTATAAAGGAGATGGTTTTGGGGGGAAAACCAGTGGGTTTGGGGTTCAACCCCAGCACGGCAGCGGTGCTCACCACGGCTGACATGGCAAAGCTCTTGAAGAGGAATCCCTTGCGGCTGTAGCGGTTGCCTTCGAAGATGAGAAAGTCCCCGTCGGATGCCACGTCACCTCCCAGGGACCTGGGACAAAACCCAAATCACCCCCTCGATGGGCAAGAGGCCCCCGCGGGGATGAAAGCCCTCCCTCGAGGAGGGCAGCTCCCCTGGGGGGGGGCTTTTGGGGCCACGTCTGACGTCCCCTGGCACAGTGAAGGTCGCCTACCGGATCTTCTCAGCGTCAAAAAGCCGCTGCGGGGGTCGCTTGAACTTCTTTCTCTTGGCAAACCAGTCTTTCTGCGGGGCAGGGGGCAGCAGGAGGTGAGCGAAGGGCAGCAGCGTGGTAGCAGTGCCGGCACCAGCGCGGCGCAGCTCCGCTTACCAGGCTCATGCGGGCTTTGATCCGGTCGAAGTCAATGCGGGGGATCATCTTGAGGGAAATCTGGTTCTGGCTGGGCTCCACGTAATCCACCTGGGGGGCACAAAGGCAAGCTGAGCCGGGTGTCCCCCGCTCCACAGCGTCCCTGTCCTCTTCCCCTCCTCACCTGGGCGATGTCATCCTTGTAGATCCCCCTTTTGAGGCGCACCCAAGATTTGGGCTTGAGGTTGGTGACCTCCTTCACCACCTTGAGGACGTCGGTCATCTCTTTGATGGGGACCATCTGCTGGTTCCAGTAGCCCATGCGCAGGTTACCCACTCCCTCGATCGCCTGCTTGACGTGTGTCTGCTTGTAGGCCTCCACGTAGATGTAACCCTTGACGTGCTCGGGGGCCACCACTGACTTGATCTGCAGGGGCTGGAGGACGAGGGGATGCGTTGGGGACGCGTTGGGGACACCACAGCACTGTCACCTCCCCCTCCGGCCGCAGCCCAGCTGCCCCGTGGCCTCACTGTGTCGGTGAACTGGTAAGCAATGAACTTCCGCATGAGGGCGATGGCTGTGGCACGCTCCTCGCCGATCTGGGGGCAAAAAGGATGTTTTAGGGGTGGGAACGTGGACTCCCTCTGTTGCGCCGAGCCCCGCTGCATCCCCCAGCACCCACCTTGCACTTCACAGTCCAGAGGTTGGGGTCCCTGCACGGGAACAGAGAGGGGAACACCGTTATGGGGCGGCTCGTCCCGATTTGCTCCTTTTTCCTCCCAAAACTACACAGGTTTCCCCCCAACCTCCGTGAGACTCACTTGACTCCAGGCAGTAGCTGCTGCTGCGTGATGTCATCTGACAGCTCGTCAGAGCCACCATAAACACTACAAAAAGGGAAAATTATATAAAAAATAATGAAAGGAGGGGTGCGGGGAGAGCGGGGGGCGCTGCCTGTTGCACTGGGGATGGGGACAGGGACTCACGTCTCTCCCACCGAGGACTTAGCGTATTTCTTCATGTAATACTCGCCGAGCTCCTCCTCGCGCTGGTCCCTGGGGAGGGAAGGAGGTGTCAGCGCAGCCCCCGCCGCCCTGCCAGACAGACGGACACGCGGACGGAGCCGCCATCACCTCCAGAGATTCTGCAGCCGCCGAGCGCCAGAGCGATCCTCATCCAGCACCACGTTATCGATGTTGGAAGCTGCGAGGAAGAGGAAGGTCGGGATCTCGCCCCTGGGGGATGGTGCGAGGGGGTAGGCTGGGCTTGCTCGGCCCTGAGGGTGGGGAGGGGACCCCGAGGGGAGATGGGGGGGACGGCGGGGTGATTTGGGCTTACCTTCGATCTCTTCTGCTCAGGAGGAAGGAGTGGCGGTGGAGAATGGAGCAAATAATAGCAGCAAAACCACCCGCGGGTGAGGGGGGAACAAAGGGGAAGGAATCAAAATTCAGACAGTGGCACGGGGGGGAAAAGGGGGGGAAATGGGGGGAAGCAAAAGAAAAACCCCAGGCGAGCGTGGATGAGATGTGCTGAGCAGACAGACACAGGGAGGGAGGGAGAGACAGACAGCGGGAGGCAGGGGAGACGTGCCAGTCCTCCCGCCCCCCAGTGATGGGTCTTGGGGGGGGGGGAAAGGGGCTGGGTGGGGGAAAGAGCCAGAGGGCACAGGTTGGTCCCCAATGAGCTGCACTTCCATCCTCTTCCTTGGGCATCCAGGGCAGGGAAGGGACCTGGGGGGGCCCCCAAAGCCCTGGGGGGCCCCAAAGCGGTGTGGGGATGCTGCTCACCTTTCTCCAGGATGTCCTCAGCCCCGTCCTCCCACTGGTCCTCGTCCTCGTACTCGTCGTCCACGTCTGGGGGGATGGGTCAGGGTAGTGAGCGGGGCTGGGAGGGCGGTGGTGGTCCCGCAACTCCCCCACAGCCCCCCAGCTCACCGGCCTCATCCAGGATGAAGCCGCCATGGCGTGGCTTTTTGGCCGGTCGGTCGTCATCTTCCTCTTCTTCCTCCTCATCGTACTCTTCCTCTTCTTCCTCCTCCTCCTCCTCAGCCTCCTCCTTCTCACTGCCAGCCGCGCTGGCACGCTCCTCCTCGGCCTGGGGGAGTTTGGGGGGGTGAGGGAGAGCACCCACACGTGCCCTCCCTGCCCCTGCTGCAGCCTTCAGCCTCACCTCGTTCTCCTCGGCCTCCTCAGCCTCGCTGCTGCGCTCGCTCTCGTCTTCCGAGAAGTTGCTGTCGTCGCTGTCCGACATGGCGGCGCTGGGGGATCTGGGGCACGGAGATGGGGGTATGCTGGGGGGGGGACAGGCAGGGGGGTCTGGGGAAGTGGGGGTGTCCTGGGAACGCCTGAGGGGGCAGGTGGGGGGGTCTGGGGGTGTCCTGGGAGGACCTGGGGTGAAGGCAGTGGGGTCTGGGGGTGTCCCGCGAGGACCTGGGAGGGCAGGTAGGGGGGTCTGGGGGTGTCCTGAGGAGGGCCTAGGGGTCTCCCGGGAGAACCTGAGAGGAGGTGGGGGGGTGTCTGGGGGGGACAGAAGGGGGTTGGGGGCCTTCCGGGGGGACGCGGGGGGCGATACCGGAGTGTCCCGGGGCAGGAAGGGCGAACAGAGAAGCACAACCCCCACGCTCGGGAACGGCCCTACCGGGACCCGCCGAGCCCCTGCCCCAGCCCCAGGGGGCGGGTCAGGGGTGGCCCCGGCCGCTCCCACCCCCAGGGAGGGCCCACCACCGCCGCCGCCGCCGCCTCGGCCTCACCCCGGCCGCGACCGGCGGCTCCGCTCCGCTCCGGGCCCCGGCGCAGGCCCGATCCCGCTCCCGCCGCGTCGCCACCGCCTCTCGCGAGACCCGCCCCAGCGTCACGTGGGCGGGACCGGCCGCGGTCACGTGCCCCAAGCGGCAGAAGGCGACGGCGGCCCGGAGACGCCAAAACAGGCGGCGCGAAGGCGGCAGGAGCGCTGCGGGGGGGGGGGGGGGCGGGGGAGTGACGCCACGGCCCGGCCGTGACGTCACGGCGCAGCGCCTCAGCCCACGTCATCCCACGCCTCTTCCCATGGCAGGCGGCCCCACCGCCCCCCCCTCCTGCCCACCAGGGTCCTGCCCCAGGCATAGAGGAGCCAACAGCAGAGAAAAACCACTTTATTTACCAAAAAACAGATGTTTTCCCTCCAAACCCGGGGAGGGGGGGGTCCAGCACCCCCGCACCCCACCCCATCAGGCCCCCCCACCGCGGGTGTCAGCCCCCCAAAACCCCAGCCCCCCATATCCATGCTCAGGCCCTCCCAAAACCCTTTATATCTGCCCTCAGCCCCCCACGGGAGGCTTCGGGGGGGGGTCCATGACCCCCAAGGGGTCCCCCCCAAACACTTAGGGCCCCCCCGGGGGGGGCAACTTGCCCGTGATCTTGTTGGCCCCCTCCAGCAGGGCATTGTGGATGTCCTTGGCACCGGCGATCTGGGCCTTGATGAGGGGCAGGTACTGGGTGTAGGGGAGGGTCTCGCCTGCCCCCCCCTCGCCTTTGGGGGCCGCCGGCACCAGGGCCGGGGCGTGCTTGGCGCTGTCAAAGCTCTGCGAGAGGCACTCGTGGGCCAGGCGCTGTGGGGGGCGGGACACAGGGGGGTCACTGGGGTGGGAACAGCCAAGGGAACAAGATTGGGGGGTGGGAATGGGGTGGGGATGGGGGCATGGTGGTGCCAAGGGGTGGGGGTTTAGGGGGGCACCAGTGCCACTGGGAGTGTGGGGACAACACTGGGGGGTTTACAGGAAGGACAGGGACATGGGGGTGGGGTCACTTTAGGGGGGCAACAGCAGAGGGGACAAGATTGGGAGGGGGTGAGAGTGGGGCTGGGGGCGTGGTGGTGCCAAGGGGTGGGGGTTTAGGGGGGCACCAGTGCCACTGGGAGTGTGGGGACCACACCGGGGGTGTCATGGGGGGGTGGGGGGGTCACTGGGGGAATGACAGCAGGGGGAGAAGACTTGGGGGGCAGGGATGGGGCTAGGGGCATGGCAGTGCCAAGGGGTGGGGGTTTAGGGAGACACCAATGCCACTGGGGGTGTGGGGCCCATGCTGGGGGGTCCCGGGGGTGGTCACTCACAAGGCAGAGCTCCAGCTGGTCGCAGAGGGCGTAAAACTCCTCTAGGCTCTTGTCGAAGCGCTGCAGGGCCCCGTCGGCGCTCTTCCTGCGGGGGGGGAGCACCCTCACTGCCACTGCTGCCCCCCGGGGGGGTGGTCTGGGGGACACTGGGAAGGGACTGGGGGGCTGCAGCAGGGAATGGGAGGCAGTGGAGGAGCACCAGGGGGTGCTGGGATGGCGCTGGGAGGAACTGGGAAGGCATTGGGGGGTACTGGAGAGCACTGGGAAGGTATTGTGGGGTACTGGGATGGAGCTGTGGGGCACTGGGAAGGCACTGGGGCATACTGGGGGATGGTCACTCACTGCCCGTTGTCGATGCTGGAGTTCTGCACCAGGTTCTGCGCTGCCACTTTCATCAGGGTCTGCGGGGGGTGGGGAAGGGCATCAGGGCGGGACATGCAGACCCCCCCAGCTCCCACCACGGCCCCACACTTGTCATCAGTTGTGGGGACTCATTTACTGGGGGGGGACACTCTGGGACACCACCCCCACCCTCAATCATTAGGGCAGGGAGCCGCCCAGGACCCCCATTACCAGCACAAGGACCCCCTAGGACCCCCCAAACAAGGGCATGGGGACAGGGACCCCCCCCAGGACCCCCATTACCAGCACAGGGACCCCCCAGACAAGGACATTGGTACAGGACCCCCATTACCAGCACAAGGACCCCCTAGGACCCCCCAAACAAGGGCATGGGGACAGGGACCCCCCCCCCAGGACCCCCATTACCAGCACAGGGACCCCCCAGACAAGGACATTGGTACAGGACCCCCATTACCAGCACAAGGACCCCCTAGGACCCCCCAAACAAGGGCATGGGGACAGGGACCCCCCCCCAGGACCCCCATTACCAGCACAGGGAGCCCCAACACCCAGGGGGACCCTCCCTGCCAGTGCCGGCCCCGCCCCGTCCCAACACCACGCCTCCCCGGTAGCAGACCCCGCCCCGGCGCTGACAAGCCCCGCCCTCTCCCGGCGGTAAGCCACGCCCCCATGCCGGGAATAGCCTGTCCACCGCGTCAGGCCTCACCCCCCCGCCGGCGGCAGGCCCCGCCCCGTGTCTGCGGCAGGCCCCGCCCACCTGCAGGCTCTCTTTCAGCTGGGGGATGAGGAGGCGGAACCGCTGCACCGGGTCGAAGTCCTGCGCCTGCGCGGCCGCCACCTGCGCCGGCAGCGGCGGCCCCGGGGCCTGCCCCGGACCCGGCGGCTGACCCGGACCCGGCCCGGCGGCGGCGGGCAGAGCCGGCGGCGGCGCGGGGGCGGCGGGAGGTCCCGGGCCCGGCCCCGCGCCCGACCCCGTCGGGGGCGGCTGCGGCGGCGCCGCCATTTCCCGGGCGCGCGCCTGGCTTCCGCTCCCGTCCGGCCCCGCGCGCCGAGAAGTGACGTCAGGGTGGGGGGTCCTGGCGCCGGCCGGAAGCAGCTGCCCCGCGCGGTGCCTGCGGAGGGCCCGGGGCCGGCCCCACCATGGCTCCCACCATCCAGACGCAGGCGCAGCGGGAGGAGCCGGGCCACAGGTGCGGCGTCGTCACGGGCCTGGCGTCATGGCGGGCGCCGTGGCGTCACGGGGCGGAGGCGGGGCCGCGGGTCGGGGGGGGGGAGCCGGGCCGTCTGGGTCCCCTCGTGATGTCACTCCCCCCGGGGAGCGCGTGAACCTGGCTGTCCTGACGTCATAACGCACGTGGGGGGTTGGGGGTCCGTGACAACGGGGTCCTCTTATGGCGTCACAGAACATGTGGGGGGCTTGGGGGTCCCAGGCACCTGCGTGACATCCTGATCTCATAGCGCACAGAAGGGGAGGGGGCTCCCCTCGTGACGTCACACAAGGGGGGAGGGCGGCGGGTGTAAGCCTGGGTCCCTTTCTGACGTCATAGCTAACATAGGGGGTGACTCGGGGTGTTGGGGTACCCTCATGATGTCATAGTGTACATGGTGAGGATTGGGGGGTCTGTGTGCCTGGGTCTTCTCATGACATCATAGTGCAGGGGTGGGGATTGCCTCATGACATCATAGTGAGGGTGGGGGTGGTCCTGGATGCTGGGGTCCCCTGATGATGTCACAGCACACACCGGGGGGGCGGGGCACCCGCACGCCAGGGTCCCCCTGCTCCCCTCCCCCTCCCCACAGGCCCAGCTCCCACCGGACGTTGCCGGAGAGGTGAGTGGGGGGCAGAGCCTGGGGGGGCTTATGCTGCCCCCCAGTCCTGTGGGTCCCCCCTGTGTTTTGGGGCCCCACGACCCCACTGTGTTCGGGGGCCCCCCTGTATTCAGGGGCCCCCTGACACCCCCGGCCCCCCAGGTCGGGTGTGGTCTGTCGGGTCAAGTACTGCAACAGCCTCCCTGACATCCCCTTCGACCCCAAGTTCATCACGTACCCCTTCGACCAGAACCGGTACGGGGGGGCGGGGGGAGGAGGGGCGGCTCAGGGGGTAGCCCCTCCCCCCCCGTACCCCAATTTGGACCATAAAACGGGGCAGCAGGGGCATTTTGGGGGCTTTCCCCTGGGTTTGGGCAGTGCATGGGGGGACAGGGAGAGGTTTGGGGGGCTGGGGTCCCGTCTGGTTCCCACAGCACAAAGGGGGGGTGGGGGCGTTTGGTGGGGCTGGCGTACTTTGGGGGTTCACTCAGCACTGGGGGAGGGATTTGGGGGGGACTGGTGTGTTTTGAACCCCCCTGGTTTGGTGGGGCGTTTGGGCAGAGGTGGGTTTTTTGAGGGGTGTGTTTTGGGGCTTTGTGGGGTCTTTTAGGAGGAAGTGGGGTTTTTTGGGGTGGTTTGGGGGGGGTTGGGGTTTTTGGGGGGCCTTTTGGGGTGCCTGGACGTGTCGTTCCTCCCCCCCCCAGGTTTGTGCAGTACAAGGCAACATCACTGGAGAAGCAGCACAAGCACGACCTGCTGACAGAGCCCGACCTGGGCGTCACCATCGACCTCATCAACCCTGACACCTACCGCATCGACCCCAGCGGTGGGGCACCAGGGGGACCCCGAAGCTGGGGGGAACACCCCGAATTTGGGGGGGAGCCCAGATTTGAGGGGGGTACCCATGGAGGGCGGCACATCCACCCAAGGGCTGAGGGATACCCTGGAAGCTCCCCAAGGGGCTGAGCTTCCAGTAAGGGTTGGGGGGAGATTGGGGGGGATCCCAACACTGGGGGTGACCCCAACAGTGGGAGGGGAACCCCAAAATTGGGAGGGGAAGCTAAATTTTTCCTTCCACACACCCACAGTGCTTCTGGACCCGGCAGATGAGAAGCTGCTGGAGGAGGAGATCCAGGCACCAACAAGCTCAAAGAGGTAATGACACGCGGGGGGTGGGGGCGGGGAGCACCCCTAAACTGGCTGGGGGGGGCACACGGCACCCCCAAACCCCGGGGGGCCCCCCACATCACGCCACACCCACCCCCCCCAGGTCACAGCAACACGCCAAGGTGGTGCCGTGGATGCGCAAGACCGAGTACATCTCCACCGAGTTCAACCGCTACGGCGTCTCCAACGAGAAACCCGAGGTCAAGTGAGTCTGGGGGGTCCCAGGGGGGTCCAGGGGGGTGGTCCTGGTGTGGGGATGCAGCCCCCTGCCCCCCCCTTACCCCCCCGTGTCTGTGCCCACCCCCCGCCAGGATCGGCGTCTCGGTGAAGCAGCAGTTCACGGAGGAAGAGATCTACAAAGACCGTGACAGCCAGATCGCTGCCATTGAGAAAACCTTCGAGGATGCCCAGAAAGCGGTGAGGGGGCGGATGACGGGATATTTGGGGTCCCCCCGGGATATTTGGGGACCCCCTGGGATTTTGGGGTCGCACGCACAGCCCTGACACCTTCCTCTGCCCCCCCAGATCACGCAGCATTACAGCAAGCCCCGCGTCACCCCCGTCGAGGTCATGCCTGTCTTCCCCGACTTCAAGGTAAGGGGGACACTTTGGGGTCCCCCTCGGCAGGGTGGGGGCACACGTTGGGGACCCCGCAATGAGGGGGGGGCTACACCCCAAATCCCCCCCCACCCCCTGACATTGTCCTGCAGGGGTAGTTGGGAGGGCAGTAGGCAGTTTTGGGGGCAGAACGGTGGTTCAAGGTCTGGGGGGTGGGCATGTTGCCCCCCCAACACCCCTTTTTATGCCCCCAACACCCCCTTTTTTGTCCCCCCAGATGTGGATCAACCCTTGCGCCCAAGTCATCTTCGACTCAGACCCGGCGCCCAAGGACACGAGCGGCCCGGCTGCGCTGGAGATGATGTCCCAGGCCATGATCAGGTGCTGGGGGGGCACATTTTGGGGGGCGGGGGGGTGCCTCCTCCCCTCCCTGCACCCCCTTTAACCCCTTCCTGCCCACAGGGGGATGATGGACGAGGAGGGGAACCAGTTCGTGGCCTATTTCTTGCCGGTGGAGGAGACGCTGCGCAAGCGAAAGCGAGACCAGGAGGAGGAGATGGATTACGCCCCCGAGGATGTGTATGGGGGGGTCCTCTGCATCCGGGGGGGGGGGCCTTATACATCCGAGGGAGTCCTATATAGCTGGGTGGGGGGCCCGCATAGCTCAGAGGGTCTCGTATAGCTTGAGGGGGGGCCACGGGGAGCCGGTTGCAGGGATCCCCCGGCTCTGTGGAGGACAATCTGAGGGCCTGGCAGAGCCCATTAGGTTTTGGGGGGCTGCTTTGGCAGGTGTGTGGGGGGGATTTGGGAGGGGGAGGGTCTTCCCAGCCCCCCCCCACCCCCCGGTGCCCTCCCCCCCGCCCAGATACGACTACAAGATCGCCCGGGAGTACAACTGGAACGTGAAGAACAAGGCCAGCAAGGGCTACGAGGAGAATTACTTCTTCATCTTCCGTGAGGGCGACGGCGTCTACTACAACGAGCTGGAGACCAGGTGGGGCTGGTGGGGGCACTGGGAGGCGCTGGGCGGCCCCCCCCCTTCAAATAAAGGGGGCACGGGGGGGTGTTCCCCTTCCCTGGGGGCTCTTTGGAGGTCCCTGGGCGGGGGGTGGGGGAGCCGGTGGTGCCGGGAGGGTCCTGCTGGGGTTGGTGGGAGGGGTCCTAAGGGGTGCTTGAGCCCCCCACCACCTGCCAGGACAGTGGGGGGGTGGGTGTTGCAGGGGGTCTAGGGTGGGTTCCTGGGGGTTCACAGGGGATCTGGGGGTGGGGGGGGGTGTCTCTGGGGTCATGGGGGTTCACAGGGGAGTGGGGGGTTCACTGGGGGTTGGGAAGGGTCAGGAGAAGTCTAGGGGTGTTTCCTGGGAGGCAGGAGCAGTCTGGGGGGGTTCCCTGGGAGGCAGGAGGGATCGGGGTGGGGGGTCCTGGGGAGTTGGGAGGGCCCTGGGGGGCTCCCGGGGTGCCTGACCCCCCAGTTCCCCCCCCCAGGGTGCGGCTGAGCAAGCGGCGGGCCCGGGCGGGGGTGCAGTCGGGCACCAACGCGGTGCTGGTGGTGAAACACCGCGACATGAACGAGAAGGAGCTGGAGGCCCAGGTACAGCTGCGGGGGGGGGGGGGTATTGGGGACCCCCCACCCCCTTCTCCTGCCCACCCCGGGGCATGCGGGGACCCCGGTGTCCTGCTGACACACCCCCTTGCCCACCCCCACCAAGGAAGCACGGCGGGCGCAGCTGGAGAACCACGAGCCCGAGGAAGAGGAGGAGGAGGAGATGGAGGCTGAGAAGGAGGCGGCCGGATCAGGTTGGGGGGGGTCCTGGGTCTGGGGGGGGGCTGTACCCCCCTGGGGCCGGCGGTACAGCGTGGGGCCCCCCCCAATCTCTCCCCCTCCCTTCTAGATGAAGAGCGTGAAAAGGGCAGCGAGAGCGAGGGCGGGGGGAGCGGCGAGGAGGAGGAGGCCGAAGGCTCCGGGAGCAGCAGCGAGCAGGGAGGTTCGGCCCGCAGCGAGGAGGAGGATGAGGCCGAAGATGAAGAGGAGGATGAGGAAGGCAGAGGGGGCCGGCGGGCTGGCAGCGATGCCGCCCGGGCCGCTCGTGACCAGGAGGAGATCTTCGGTAGCGACAACGATGAGGAAGAGGAAGAAGAGGAGGAGGAGGAAGAATCGGAGGCGGGGGGAAGCGAGGGGGGTCCCCCCCGCAGCCCCCGCCTCAGCCCCAGTGAGGCCTCAGAGGAGGAGGATGAGGAGGAAGAGGAAGAGAGCGCCAGCGACGCCTCCGACTCCTCCAGCGACTGACGGGGGGATTCTCCAGCAGCTCATAGTGAGGTTGAACCTGGACCCATCGCCCCCGTCCCCATTTTGGGGCAAAAAAAAGCACTTTGGGTCCACTTGGGTTTGTTTTTTTTCTCTTTATTAACGTAGTCATGGTTACCAGCCATAGTCATAACAAAAGTTATTCATAATAAAATGTATCTAAAATAACGTTTCTATCTTGAAGGGCCGCGGCGCTACGTGTACAAAGGGGGGGGGGGCCTGTACCGACGGGGAGGGGGGTCCCGGGGCGTTCCCCCACCCCGGGGGGTGTCAACATGTACCTAAATTTGGGGTGTGCCCCCCCTGGGGGTGGACAGGGTGACACCCCCCCCCCCGGGGGGCTAAAACCGAAAATAATATTAATAATAATAATATAATAATAAAGTGGAAAAAAAAAAAACACAGAGAAAAACCCAACAAAAACCCAGGATTCGGGGATTATTAAAAATGGTGAAAACACAACAAATCCCTCCCCACCCCCCTCCATCCCCCCCAAAATAAAGAGGGGCCGGGAGAGCCCCGCCCCCGTGCGCAGCCCCTGTAGTGTCATCGCGGCCCCCCGCCCCCTCCCCCCCCCCCAAGCGAGGTCATCAGCCTCAGGAGCCCCTCCCTCGCGGGGGTCCCGGTGCCCCTCCCCCCGGCCTGGGGGAGGGGGGACAGGGGGGTTAAACCGCACCCCCCACTTATTTTAGGGTACCCCCCCGCGGGGGGGGGCCGGTGGGGGTGACTGGTCATGGAGGGGGTGCCCCCCCGGCAGAGGGGGTGTTAAGGGTGTGGCCCCCCCGATTTGGGGAGGGGGGCGGCGCCATCAGATGGTGGAGGTCTTGTCTGTGCCATCTGCGGGGGGGTTGGGGGGGCCGGTGTCAGGGGGGGCACCGTGTCCCCCCACGGTGTCCCTGTGCCTTTGTGCCCCGCCCCGCCGTATCTCCGGGCACCCCCCGCCCCATGTCCCCCCGTGTCATCCCCACACCCCTGTGCCCCCCCGCGCCCCTGTGCCCCCCGTGTTACCCCCGTGCCCCCCCATATCCCCGTGCCCCCCCATGTGCCCCCCAAGTCCCCCCGCGCCCCCCTCACCGCCCAGCGCGTGCTCCGTCATGCTCAGGCACAGCGACTCCAGCGTGGGGTTGATCTCCAGGTCAGTGCCGGGGAGGGGACACTCTGGGGCGACACTCAGGGTGAGGGGGGGGGGCCCCAGGCACCCTGTCCCCCCCTCCCAGACCCCCCCAGACCCTCCTGGGGGGGTCCCGGCCCCCCATACCTACCCTGGGGGAAGGCGAGCAGGGCCTGGGGCGAGGTGTGGACGGGCAGCGAGTGGGTGCGCTGCACCGCGCTGCGGCTCCCCGGGGAGCCCCCGGCCCCCCCACTGCCGAACCACAGGCTCTGGGGGGGGGGGCGACAGGGTCTTTGTTACGGGGGGGTGCCGGCATCCAGGAGGGTCCCCCCAAAATAAGACCCCCAGGATCTGGGACCCCCATTTCCCCCCATGGGGATCCCAGGGTGAAGGAGTAGCCCCAAAGGATCCCAGCGTCTGCCCCCCCAAAACAGCACCCCCCAAGTTCACCCAGACACCCCAACAAACAGCAGCCCCCCCCAGTCCCCAAGGACCCCCACACCTGCCCCCCCAATGCCCAGGGACCCCCACACCTGCCCCCCCAACCCCCAGGATCCCCCCCAATGCCAAGGACCCCCACACCCGCCCCCCCAACCCCCAGGATCCCCCCCAAAGCGCAGGGATCCGACACCCGCCCCCCCAACCCCCAGGATCCCCCCCAATGCCCAGGGACCCCCACACCTGCCCCCCTCAACCCCCAGGATCCCCCCCAATGCCCAAGGACCCCCACATCTCATCTGCCCCCCACAACCATAGGACCCCTCCCAATACCCGGGGACCCCAACTTCTGCCCCCCACCCCCCCACCTCCATATCCCCAGGGATCCCAGCGTATGAACCCCCCCCAAATCCCGTAGGACCCCAGCATCCGCCCCACCCATGCCCCGACCCTCCCCAAATCCCCACAGACCCCCAGAACCCCCAAAGGAGCCCACATCCATCCCTGTGACCCACCTGGCGTCCCTGGGCGCCGAGGGGGGGTCCACCGAGGGGGGGCCGGGGGGCAGGGGCCCCCCCAGCAGGCCCCAGCAGCCCCAGGCGGGCAGGGGGCAGCGGGCGGGGGGGCAACGCGAAGGGGCGCTGCCCCCGCCGCCCCCCCGCCCCCCCCACAGAGCCAGCTATGGGGAGCGAGTTGGAGCCGAAGGCCCAGCTGGGGGAGGACACAGCGGGGATCAGGGTGGTACTGGCACCCCCCAGATCCCCTGCAGGTCACCCAGAGTCCCCCCCGGGGGAAAATGAGGCACCCCAACCCTTCGGCAGGGGGGCAATGGGACAAACTGGGGCAGGAGGGTGCCCTGCGCGAGGCTGAGACCCCCTCACACCCTGCCAAACTGGGGGGGGGGGGGGGAGCAGAAGTTGGGCACAGTGGGGGAAATCAGGCCCCTGGGGGGAGCAAAGAGCCCCAAGAGGAAACAGGTGCAGGGTGTGACTGGGGGTGCCGGAGACCCCCCGGGCCCTCCCCAGACCCCCACCTACCCCTTGGCGGGCCGATAGCCCTGGCTGTCGAGCGGCACCTTCTTGGGGAAGGTGCGGAGCAGCTTCAGGACCTGCTGCTTCCAGGAGAGGAGCCTCTTCTTCTGCGTCTCCGTGAACGCCTGGGGGGACACAAACACGGGGGGGTGGGGGGCGTCAGCAGGGGACACACGGCCCTGCAGCCCCCCCAGTCCCCCCCAGTCCCTGCCCTACCTCGTGGCTCAGGCACTTCTCGAGGAGCTGGAGGTAACTGGTGATGTTCTCCTCGTCCGGCCGCGACACCAGCAGCTGGGTGCACACTGAGGGGGGGGTCAGGGAGGAGCCCAGGCGTCCGGGCACCCTGAGCCCCCCGCCCAGCACCCTGATACCCCTCCCTCAGCACCCCAGGACCTCCCCCCCCCCCCCCCCCCCCCCCCCCCCAAAAAAAAAGTGGGTGTCTCACCTTTGCCCATGACACGGGTGAACTGCCCCGGGATGTCCCCGTCGGGGACAGGGGCGGCGGGGGCTTCGGCGTCGGCGGTTGGGTGGGGGGTGAAGGCGTCGGCAGCCCCCGGGGGGGCCCCATCGGGGGTGCCATTGGAGGGGGGGGCAGCCGGGGGGGGCCGGAAGGCCTTGATGGGGGTCACCATGATCTGCTGGAGCTCCTGCAGTGCCGTCCACAGGTTGCCCCCCTCCAGGATGTCCTGCGGGGGACCAGGGACACGTAGGACAGGGCGGGGGACATGGGGACCTTGGGGGGGGATCAGGGGACATCCCCCCCCAGCTCTAGGGACAGCCTGTGCCACCCCTGGGGACATGAGGGGGCAAGGGTGCCGGCCCTCAGGATGCAGAAAGGGACCAGGGCCACCCCACTCCACCTGCGGGGACCCCAGGGCCACTCCATCCACCCCTGGGGACCCCAGGGCCACGCCATCCACCCCTGGGGACCCCAGGGCCACGCCATCCACCCCTGGGGACCCCAGGGCCACCCCATCCACCCCTGGGGACCCCAGGGCCACCCCCGGGCCCACCTTCTCCAGCGCCCTGAGGACACTCTGCCGCTCCCGCAGCTTCTGGATGCTCAGGGCGATCTTGTGCCGCGCACCCTTGGTGACGTTCTGTGGGGACAAGGGAGGGACAGGCGGGATGGGGGGTCGTCCCCTCATCCACGGGTGGCAGGGACAGGGAGCAGGGGACACCAGGGGACCCTGCCGTCTCACCTGCGACTCGAGGTGATGCTCCGTCAGAGTCATCATCTCCTCGTACGTCATTTGGGAGAAGAGCGCCGCGTACTTGTGCAGCCGCAGGCTCTTCAGCCAGGAGGGGACATCTTTGGGGGGGGAACACGGTGGCAGCCGTGAGGTGGTGGGTCCCCACGGCCCCCCCCCCCCCGGCGCCACCCACGTCTGCCCTGTCCCCCACCTTTCATGCCGCTGCCGTCCTCCTGGAAGGTGTTGCGGCCTCCGGCCGGCTCCTCAGTCTGCTCGCTGCCCGAGGAGGCCACGCTGCTCTGGGGCGAGAGGGGCGCGTGGTCCCCGAATGGGGGGCGGGGGGGGACGGGGACAGCGGGCTCGTCACCACCCCCTGGCCACTCGCCCCCCCCTCCCTGGGGGCTGCCGGGCACCAGCGAGAGGGAGCGCTTCAGCGGGCTGGGGTGCAGCTGGCAGGGCAGAGCTGTGGGGAGCAGGGGGTCAGGGGGTGCCCAGACGCCAGGATCCCCTCCGCACGACCCTCCCCCAGCCCAAGTCCTCTGCGGCCACCTGGGTCCCCCTCCAGACCCTTAATGTGCCCCCCCGGTCCCCCCCTCAGACCTTAATGTCTCCCCCAGGTCCCTATGCCCCCTACCTGTCTTCCCCCCAACCCCATCAGCGCCCCCATGCCCCCCCCCAGCCCCCCAGATCCCCTCCCCAGACACCAAGATGTCTCCCCCCGACCTCTCCAAGTCCTTCTTCAGCACTTAATGTCCCTCCAACACCTCCCCAACCCTTACCGTCCCCCCACGGTCCCTCCTCAGCCCCCTCCGGACCCCTCCCTGCCCCCCCCCCCCCCCCCCAAGTCACTCCTCAGCCATCAGTGTCACCCCCGGGCCCCTTCCCACCCCCCTGGGCCCCACTCACCCGCTCCCCCCAGGCCGTTGCCGCTGGCGGGGGGGTGGAAGGGCGGGTGCCCGTTCTCCCGGGGCGCCGCCTCGGGCCAGGCCGGCCCCAGCTCGGGGGCTGCGTGCTCAGGCCACTCGTGGGGAGGTTGCGGCCGTCGAGGGGCGTCGGGGCGGGGGGGTCGCGCCGGGGGGCCGCTGCCGCCGGCCAAACGCTCCTCCAGGTGGCCCAGCCAGAGGGCCAAGGCGCTGCGGTCGTCCAGGGTGGTGGCGGGGTGGATGAGGGCGTAGGAGAGGAGCTGCCGGCTCTCCTCCACGCAGCGGTTGCTCTCAATGGCGTATGCCAGGATCTTCTGCAGCCGCTTCATGTACTCGGCCTTGGCGGCAGCGTTCCCCGGCTGCAGGAGCGGGAGGTGGGCCAGGAGCAGGGCCACCGCCGCCTCTGCCGGCTCCTGCGGCCACTGGCTGATGGCGGCTGCGGGGTGGGAAAGCGGTGAGGGGGGTGTCGGTGCCACCGCACCGCCCGGGGGGATGCACCGAGGAGGGGATGAGGCTGCGTCCCACGTGTAATCGCCTCGTTGGGATGTGGGGGAGGATTTTGGGGGCAATGGAGCTAAACCACGCCGCTTTGGGCTGGAAATGGGGGAGCAAAACTCGCCAGGGGCAAACATAGGGGGTTAAAATTGGGGACAAACTCCCTCAGTTTTCCCTAAGGAAGACGGGAGCCCCATGAGCCCCCGCAGCCGTCCAGGAACACACAGGGAGAACCCCCCACCTCCCCAGGACTGCAGGAAGGGACCCCAGAGGTACCTGGGGACAAAGGGGTTACCCCAGGCTGAGGCAGGGAGCCCTGCCAGGCACCCAGGCTGCTTTTGGGGTCTCTGTAAAGCTTCCACAGGGCACCCAGGACCACATGGGGAGCCCCTGGGGGGGGATGATGGACAGAGACCCACCACATGTGGTGAGAGCCCTTGGGGGCTCCGCAGGGTCCCCAGGGAGCCCACCTGCCCACCCAGGGAGCCCATCCATCCACCCAGGGAGCCCCACGGGTCCCTGCAGAGCCCACCTACCCAACCAGGGAACCCACCCGTCCATCTGGGGAGTTCCTGGGCTCCCTGCAGAGCCCACCTGCCCAGCCCAGAAACCCCAAGGGTCACCACAGAGCCCCCATCCACCCGGGGAACCCCACCACCGTGCCTCACCAGCACTGTTGGCCTCGGCCTCGAGGAGGTGGATGTCGGTGCAGTCGGCCAGCGAGTGCTCGAGGCAGAGCTGGAGGAAGCGGGCCTGCGTGCGGGTGACACGCTTCAGCAGCGAGAGCAGGGCCACCGTCTGCTCACACTCATTCCAGCCCTTGAACCACCCCGCCACGATCCCCACCTGATCCCGGAACATCATGGCGGTGCCGGGGGGGCTGAGGGCGGTGGGGAGGGGGAGACGCGGGGCCCAGCCGTGCCCCCCCCCCTCACATGGCGGCGATGCGGCGGCCGCAGTGGGGGCCCCTGCGGGGCCTGGATGAGGAGTCAGTGCCCCCCCGGGCCAGGGCGGGCATGGGGGGGGGGCACGAGGCCCGGACGGCTCAGGCCGGGCCCCCCGGCTGCGTTCCCGCGGGAGAGGCCCACTGATCCCTGCGGAGAGAGAGAGGAGACGGGGCAGCGTCAGGGCCAGGGACCCTCCGCGGGGAGCCCCCCACCCGGCGGGGACGGGCACACGCCCCCCAGCACCGGGAGCGCCTCAGGGTGCCGGTTCAGCCCCGCCAGCGCAGCCAGGACCCCCGGGAGCCCCGCCCCCCGTCCCGAGCCCCGAGGATGGGACCCCCTGCCCCGTCCGCGGAGACACGGCCTCCGCCGGGAGGAGCGCGGAACCCGCCGCATCGCCCGCCCGGGGCCCGGCCCGACGCCCCGGCGGAGGGGAGCGGACGAGCGGACGGGGAGCAGCCAGCGGGGCGGCGCGCCCGGGCGCGGGGGTATCCCCGGGCCCTTCGGCGCCCTCCCGGCGGGCGGAGCGGCCACAGCCGGGCGCGGGGCGCCGCCGGGGAGAGCAGAGGGGCCGGGCCGGGGCGGGGGCACCGGGGCGGGGCGGGGGCGCCGGGGCAGGGCGGGCGGGTGGTGCCGGTACGGGGCGGGATGGGGGTGTGCTGGTCAGGGCCCGGCCGGGGAGGCCGCGCCGGGGGCGGCCCAGGCCCGGCGGCCGCGGGGAGGGGCCGGGGGGTCGGGGCCGGGGGGTCGGGGCTGGGGCGGGGCGCGGGGCGGGGCGCGGGGCGGGGCGCGGGGGCGCGGCGGGGCGCGGCGGGGCGCGGCGGGGCCCGGGGTCGCCCCTCCCCCCCCAACTCACCGCCGCCGCCGCCGCCGCACTCGGAGGCGCCCGTCGCCGCCGCGCAACGTCAGCGCGCACAGCACGCAGGGTGCGTCACGGCGCCACTGCGCATGCCCCCGCCGCCGCGCCCCGCCCCTTCCGCCACCCGCAAAGCCGCAGCCAATGAGAGGGCAGCAGGGTGGGACCGCCGCTTCCGGCGGCGAGTTGTCCGCCTCTGGCGTCTCTGTCCCGGCTCGCTATTGGACCGCAGCGCTGCCAATGGGAGCGCGGGGGCGGGCCGCGCGGCATCGCGTGGGACGGGGAGGAGGCAAGCGCCGCAGCGCGGCCACGCCCCTTTGCGCCGGCCACGCCCCCTCCCGCCACGTCCCTCCGAGACCACGCCCTCTAACAGCACACACCCATCTCTGGACCTAGACCACGCCCCATCTCTTGGGCCACGCCCCCGGATTCATCCTGCCCCGTAGGGGCGGGGCTTGAGGAGGTGGGACCTTTAGGGTGGGGCGTGGGCGTGGCCTATGGGCGGGGCTGTGGGGCCGTGACTCGGGGGCCCCAAGCGCAGGGTGCATGGCCCTGGTCCCCAGTGCGTCCCCAGTGCTCCTGGTGTCCCCCAGTGTGTCCCCAGTGCCCTCAGTATCCCCCAGTGTCTCCAGCGTGGCCCCAGTGGCCCCAGCTTGTGTCCCCCAGCGTCCCCCAGTGTGGCCCCAGTGTCTCCAGCCCATGTCCCCCAGTGCCACCAGTGTCCCCCAGTATGTCCTCAGTGTGCCCCAGTGTGTCCCAGTGCCCCCAGTGTGTCCCTCAGTGCCCCCAGTGTGCCTCCAGCGTCCCTAGTGGGCCCCCAGTGTTTCCAGTGTTCCTCAGTTCCCCCAGTGGGTCCCCAGCCCATGTCCCCCAGTGTCCCCAGCCCATGTCCCCCAACATCCCCAGTGTTCCCAGTGTCCCCAGCTCATGTCCCCAGTGTCCCCAGTGTCCCCCAGTGTGCCCAGCCCATCTGTCCAGTGTCCCCAGTGTCCCCAGCCCATGTTCCCCAACATCCCCCAGTGTCCCCAGTGTCCCCAGCCCATGTCCCCAGTGTCCCCAGTCCGTGTCCCCAGTGTCCCCAGCCCATGTCCCCCCGTGTCCCCAGTGTCCCCAGCACCCCGTCTCCTCCAGCCCGTGCCTGCTGTCCCCAACGGCTCCGGCCGCGCATCCCCCGTGCCCCAGCGCGTCCCTGGCCTCTGGTGCACGTGTGCTCCCAGGGGACAGGGAGAGGGACAGAGGGACAGAGGGACGGACGGAGGGAGATATGGACAGACGGAGGGAGGGAAGGAGGGATGGACAGAAAGAGGAATGAAGGGATGGATAGATGGAGGGAGGGCAGGAAGGACAGACAGACAGAGGGAGGGATGGAGGGAGGGAAGGACAGACAGATGGAGGGAGGGAAGGATAGACAGGTGGAGGGAGGGATGGAGGGAGGGCCGGAAGGACAGACAGACAGAGGGAGGGGGGGAGGGAGGGACAGACAGGCGGAGGGAGGGATGGAGGACGTGATGGAGGGATGGACAGACAGACGGAGGGATGGAAGGAGGGAGGGAGGGAGGGAGAGAGGGAGGGAGGGAAGGACAGACAGACGGAGGGAGGGAGGGCCGAGGGCTGGGGGCAGACAGACGGACGTGGACAGGGGCCGACGGACAGAGGGACCGGTGTCTCCCGGCCCCGCCGGTGCGGGGCAGCAGAGCCCGTCCCGCCCCTCCGTGGGTCCGTCCGCGGGTCGGTGGGTCCGTCCGCGGGTCGGTGGGCCCGTCCGTGGGTCGGTGGGCCCGCCCGCCGGCCCCGCCCCGCCCCGCCCCACCCCGCCCCGCCCCGCCCCGCCCCGGCGGCTCTGCGGCTCCGAGCGGCGGCGGCGGCCTGTGCCGGCGGGACCGGGGCTGCACCGGCACCGCCACCCGCACCGGGGCCGCCCCGCCGCCATCCCGGGGCCGCCCCCCCGCGCCGCACGCGCCCCGCCGCCATCAGCCCGGGCCGGCGTCCCGGTGCCCGCCCCCGGCATCCCGGTGCCCCCCCCCCCGGCATCCCGGTACCCCCCCCCCGGCATCCCAGTACCCGCCCCCGGCATCCCGGTGCCTCCATCCCGGCATCCCGGTATCCCCACCCCAGCATCCCGGCGCTCCCCCACCCCGGTACCGGCATCCCCCCACCCCATCGCCCCTCCCCAACCCCGCTACAACCGGTCCCGGTCCCCCCCCACCCCCGTTCCCTGTGCTCCCTCCCACCGCCCATGGCCCCCCGGCGGGGCGAGGCCTGACCGGGCCCGGTGCCCCCCCCCCGCCCCGGGCCGGTGCCGGGCTCGGAGCCGTGATGGGAGCGTCCGTGGGCTGAGCCCCCCCCAGGTACCGGGGGGCTTCGGCGGGGGGGGGGGGGGGCGGATACCGGGGGCCGGGGTACGGGGGGGCGGTTCCGGGGGGGGCACCGGAGGGGTGGTTACCGGAGGGTGGGGGGTGGTTACCGGTGGGGTGCACCGGGGGGCGGTCCCTGGGTTGTGCTCTCCTGTACTGGCGCTGTACTGGGCCATACTGGGCTGTGCAGTTCTGTACGGGGTCTGTACTGGGTCTGTACTGGGTCTTTACTGGGCCATACTGGGCTGTGCAGTCCTGTACTGGGTCTGTACTGGGTCTGTACTGGGCCATACTGGGCTGTGCAGTCCTGTACTGGCCTGTACTGGGTCTGTACTGGGCCATACTGGGCTGTGCAGTTCTGTACGGGGTCTGTACTGGGTCTGTACTGGCCTGTACTGGGCCATACTGGGCTGTGCAGTCCTGTACTGGGTCTGTACTGGGTCTGTACTGGGCCATACTGGGCTGTGCAGTTCTGTACAGGGTCTGTACTGGGTCTGTACTGGGCCATACTGGGCTGTGCAGTCCTGTACTGGGTCTGTACTGGGTCTGTACTGGGCCATACTGGGCTGTGCAGTCCTGTATGGGTCTGTACTGGGTCTGTACTGGGCCATACTGGGCTGTGCAGTCCTGTATGGGTCTGTACTGGGTCTGTACTGGGCCTGTACTGGGCTGTGCAGTGCTGTACTGGGCCATACTGGGCTGTGCAGTCCTGTACTGGGTCTGTACTGGGCCATACTGGGCTGTGCAGTTCTGTACGGGGTCTGTACTGGCCTGTACTGGGCTGTGCAGTTCTGTACGGGGTCTGTACTGGGTCTGTGCTGGGCTGTACTGGGCTGTGCAGTCCTGTATGGGTCTGTACTGGGCTGTACTGGGCTGTGCAGTCCTGTACGGGGTCTGTACTGGGTCTGTGCTGGGCTGTACTGGGCTGTGCAGTCCTGTACTGGGTCTGTACTGGGCCATACTGGGCTGTGCAGTTCTGTACGGGGTCTGTACTGGGTCTGTACTGGGCTGTACTGGGCTGTGCAGTTCTGTACGGGGTCTGTACTGGGTCTGTACTGGGCCATACTGGGCTGTGCAGTCCTGTACTGGGTCTGTACTGGGCCATACTGGGCTGTGCAGTTCTGTACGGGGTCTGTACTGGGTCTGTACTGGGCCGTACTGGGCTGTGCAGTGCTGCACTGGCCCGTACTGGGTCTGTGCTGGGCCTGTGCTGGGCTGTGCGGTCTTATACTGGTCTGTACTGGGCCATACTGGGCTGTGCAGTCCTGTACTGGGGCTGTACTGGGTCTGTACTGGGTTGTGCAGTCCCGTACTGGACTGTACTGGGCCATACTGGGCTGTGCCGTCCTGTACAGGTCTGTGCTGGGTCTGTGCTGAGCTTTGCGGTCTTGTACTGGTCTTTACTGGGCCATACTGGGCTGTGGAGTCCTGTACTGGTCTGTACTGGGCTGTGTGGTCCCATAAGGATCTGTACTGGTCCATAATGGGCTGTGCAGTCCCATATTGGTCTCTACTGGGCCATACTGTGCTGGGCTGTCCCATACTGGTTTGTACTGGGCCGTACTGGACCATGCAGTCCTGTACTGGGACATACTGGGCCACATTGGTCTGTACTGGGCCGTGCTGGCCTGTACTGGGCTGTGCTGAGCCATACTGGCCTGTACTGGGCTGTGCTGAGCCATACTGGACTGTACTGCTCATACATACTGGGATATACTGGGCTGTGTTGGTTTGTACTGGCTTGTACTGGTCCATACTGGTCTGGTCTGGACCATACTGATCCATACTGTCCCGTATTGTGTTCTACTGGGCTGTCCTGGGCTGTCCTGGCTTATACTGGCCTATACTGGGCTGTGCTGGGCTGTTCCGGACCTTACTGGGCCATGCTGGGCCGTCCTTGGCCATACTGGGCTATGCTGGCCCATACTGGGTTGTACTGGTCCTTACTGGGATATACTGGCTTGTACTGGTCCACGCTGGGCTGTGCAGCCTGCATTGGCTCCTACTGGGCCGTACTGGGCCATACTGGGCTGTGCTGGGCCTTATTAGACTGTAACGGGCCATATGGGCTATTATCAGGCGATACTGGGCTGTATTGGCCTAGACTGGTTTGTACTGTAACTTTGCTGGGCTGTACTGGGCTGTACTGGGCTGTACTGGGCTGTGTGCAGCTGTACACAGCCGAACTGGTCCGTACTGGTGGGTACTGGTCCGTACTGGCCCATCCCCTGTCCCCACAGGCCCCGCGGCAACGCCCGGACGGGACCGACATGGAGCCCTGAGAGGAGGTAACAGGATCACACGGGATCACACGGGGTCACACGGGATCACACGGGGTCACACGGGATCACACGGGATCTCATGGGGCACACGGGATCACACGGGATCACACGGGATCTTGTGGGATCACACGGGATCTCATGGGGCACGTGGGATCACACGGTATTTTGTGGGGCACATGGGATCACGTGGAATCACACAGGATCTCCCTGGATCTCATGGGACACATGGGGCTACATGGGGATCTCACGGGGCACGTCGGATCACATGGAATCAAATGGGATCTCCCTGGATTGAATGGGATCACTGGGATCACGCAGGGACACACAGGATCACATGGGATCTGATGGGGCACATGGGATCACGAGGCATCACATGGGATCTCTGTGGATCTCATGGGACGTAAGGGACCACACGGGATCACACGGGATCTCCCTGGATCACATGGGACACACGGGATCACATGGGACAGGTGGGATCACACGGGACCTCATGGGTCACATAGGATCACATGGAATAACACGGGGTCTCCCTGGATCTCATGGGATCACATGGGATCTCCCTGGATCTCCCGGGACACACGGAATAACACGGGGTCTCCCTGGATCTCATGGGATCACATGGGATCTCCCTGGATCTCATGGGACACACGGAATAACACGGGATCTCCCTGGATCTCATGGGATCACATGGGATCTCCCTGGATCTCATGGGACACACGGAATAACATGGGGTCTCCCGGGATCTCATGGGATCACACGGAATAACACGGGATCTCCCGGGATCTCATGGGATCACACGGGATCTCATTGCTCCCAGGGGACCGGCAGGGGGAATCCCCCCGCCGCATCGATCCAGCCCTGCCCCGGGCCCGGATCCTGCCCCCTCCCCCAGCACGATCCCACCCCCCTGGGCCCGATCCCGCCCATGGGCCCGATCCCGCCCCCCCGGCCTGACCCTGTGTCCCGTTCCCCCCCCTCCCCCCCCCCCCCCCCCCCCCCCCGCAGGCGCCGCCGGGGCCGGCGGAGGATGGCGAAGCTGCTGGTGCCCCTGGTGATGCTGGGGGCGGTGGCGGGGTCCCACCGCTGCCCCCCCCGCTGCCTCTGCCCGGCGGCCGCCCCCAACCCCACCCTGCTCTGCGCCCGCACCGGCCTCCTGGCCGTGCCCCCCACCCTGGACCGCGCCGCCGTGGAGCTGCGTCTGGCCGACAACTTCATCGGCGCCGTGGGACGCGCCGACTTCGCCAACATGAGCAGCCTCGTCCACCTCACGCTCTCCCGCAACGGGCTGCGCCGGCTGGCGCCCGGCGCCTTCGCCGACCTCCGCGCCCTCCGCGCCCTCCACCTGGACGGCAACCGGCTGCCGGCGCTGAGCGGGGCGCAGCTGCGGGGCCTGGCCAGCCTCCGCCACCTCATCTTGGCCAACAACCAGCTGGCCGCCATCGAGCCCGCCGCCTTCGCCGCCTTCGCCGCCACGGTGGAGGACCTCGATCTCTCCCACAACAACTTGCCGGCCTTGCCGTGGGAGGCGGTGGCCGGCATGGCCAGTTTGGCCACCCTCACCTTGGATCACAACCTCCTGGAGCGGGTCCCCGCCGGGGCGGTGGCGCGGTTACCCCGCTTGGCGCGGCTGGACCTCACCGCCAACCGCTTACGGGCGCTGCCGCCGGTGCCGGGACCGCCGGGCCCCAGTTTGGCGGCGGGAGGGAACCCTTTGCATTGCAACTGCGAGCTGCTCTGGCTGCGCCGCTTGGCGCGGCCGGGCCGGTTGGAGAGCTGCGCCTCGCCGCCGCCGCTCGCCGGCCGCCTGCTCTGGGCCGTGCCGGAGGAGGAGCTGGCGTGCCGGGCGCCGGCCATCGCCGGGGCGGCCGCCGACCCCGCCGCCGTGTTGGAAGGCCAACCCTTACGGTTGGGTTGCGCCGCCGCCGGCGACCCGCCGCCGGCGCTGCATTGGTTGGGCCCCGACGGGCGGTTGGTGCAGAACGGGTCGCGCCGCGCCGTCCGCCCCGACGGCTCCCTGGAGCTGCGGGTGGCCACGCTCCGCGACCACGGCGCCTTCACCTGCGTCGCCTCCAACGCCGCCGGCGAGGCGGCCGCCCGGGTGCAGGTGGCCGTCCTGCCGCTGCCCGTCCCCCGCAGCGACGGGGACGGCGACGCCGAAGCCGGGCCCGGCCCTTCCGACATGGCCCGCGCCGGTGGCAACGAGTCGCGGGCGGCGGGCGAGCGGCGCATCGTGGCGGCCGAGCTGACGGCCTCCTCGGCGCGCATCCGCTGGCTGCCCCAGCGCCACGTCCCCGGCATCCGCATGTTCCAGATCCAGTACAACAGCTCCCTCGACGACTCCCTCGTCTACAGGTGGGTGCCCGCGGGGGGCTGCCGGGGCTCAGGGGGGGCTCTGAGGGGTCTGTGAGGGGATCCTGGGGGGCTCTGGGGGGTCTGTGAGGGGTCCTGGGGGGCTCTGAGGAGCTCTGAGGGGTCCTGGGGGACTCTGGAGGTCTGTGAGGGGATCCTGGGGGGCTCTGGGGGGTCTGTGAGGGGATCCTGGGGGGCTCTGAGGAGCTCTGAGGGGTCCTGGGGGACTCTGGAGGTCTGTGAGGGGATCCTGGGGGGCTCTGGGGGGTCTGTGAGGGGATCCTGGGGGGCTCTGGGGGGTCTGTGAGGGGTCCTGGGGGGCTCTGAGGGGTCCTGGGGGACTCTGGAGGTCTGTGAGGGGATCCTGGGGGGCTCTGGGGGGTCTGTGAGGGGATCCTGGGGGGCTCTGAGGAGCTCTGAGGGGTCCTGGGGGACTCGAGGTCTGTGAGGGGATCCTGGGGGGCTCTGGGGGGTCTGTGAGGGGATCCTGGGGGGCTCTGAGGAGCTCTGAGGGGTCCTGGGGGACTCTGGAGGTCTGTGAGGGGATCCTGGGGGGCTCTGGGGGGTCTGTGAGGGGATCCTGGGGGGCTCTGGGGGGTCTGTGAGGGGTCCTGGGGGGCTCTGAGGGGTCCTGGGGGACTCTGGAGGTCTGTGAGGGGATCCTGGGGGGCTCTGGGGGGTCTGTGAGGGGATCCTGGGGGGCTCTGAGGAGCTCTGAGGGGTCCTGGGGGACTCGAGGTCTGTGAGGGGATCCTGGGGGGCTCTGGGGGGTCTGTGAGGGGATCCTGGAGGGCTCTGGGGGGTCTGTGAGGGGTCCTGGGGGGCTCTGAGGAGCTCTGAGGGGTCCTGGGGGACTCTGGAGGTCTGTGAGGGGATCCTGGGGGGCTCTGTGGGCTCTGTGAGGGGATCCTGGGGGGCTCTGTGGAGCTCTGAGGGGTCCTGGGGGACTCTGGAGGTCTGTGAGGGGATCCTGGGGGGCTCTGGGGGGTCTGTGAGGGGATCCTGGGGGACTCTGGGGGGTCCTAGGGGCCTCTGGAGGTCTGTGAGGGGTCCTGTGGGGCTCTGGGGGGTCCTAGGGGCCTCTGGAGGTCTGTGAGGGGTGTTGGGGGGCTCTGTGGTGCTCTGGCAGTCTGTGAGGGGTCCTGGGGGGCATCTCTGAGGGGCTCTGGGGTGTCCTGGGGGGTCTGAGGGTCTGTGATGAGTCCTTGGTGTCTCTGAGGGGCTCTGAGGGGTCCTGGGGGGCTCTGGAGGTCTGTGAGGGATCCTGGGGGGCTCGGGGGGGTCCTTGGGGCCTCTGGGGGGGTCTGTGAGGGGTGTCGGGGCCTCTGTGGTGCTCTGAGGGTCTGTGAGGGGTCCTGGGGGGCTGCAGGGTGCGGGGTTCGGGTACATTTCCTCACATTGTGCCTGGCTGCAGAGGGGCACAGGGACGTTGTGGGGCTGGGTGGTGCTGCAGGGCTTTGCACAGCAGCCTGGGACGTTGCCTGGCATCGCACAGGGCCGTGGGGCATCGCACGGGGCCGTGGGGCATCGCACGGGGTTGTAGGGCATTGCACGGGGTTGTAGGGCATCGCACGGGGCCGTGGGGCATTGCACGGGGCCGTGGGGCATCGCACGGGGCCGTGGGGCATCGCACGGGGCCGTGGGGCATCGCATGGGGTTGTAGGGCATAGCACACGGCTGTGGGGCATTGCACGGTGCCGTGGGGCATTGCATGGTGCCATGGGGCATTGTGTGGGGCTGCAGGGCATAGCACATGGCTGTGGGGCATCGCACGGGGCCGTGGGGCATAGCACATGGCTGTGGGGCATCGTGTGGGGCTGCAGAGCATCGCACGGTGCCGTGGGGCATCGCACGGGGCCGCGGGGCATCGCGTGGGGCCGCGGGGCATCGCACGGCGCAGCGTGGCACCTCGTGGCACCCCGCGGCATCGCCCGGCAGCACGTGGAGCGGCGCGGCCTTGCCCGCCCGTGCCCCCCGCGTCGCCCCCCGCCCCCCAACCCGCTCCGTGCCCCCCCAGGCTGCTGCCGCCCTCCAGCCGGAGCTTCGTGCTGCGGGACCTGGCGGCGGGGCGCGAGTACGACCTCTGCGTCTCGGCGCTCTACGCCGAGGGGGCGACGGCGCTGCCCACCGCCCGCGCCCTCGGCTGCGTCCGCTTCGCCACGGCCGGGGGGGCCCCCGGCTGCGCCGCCCTCCCCCGACCCCATTTTTTGGGGGGCACCGTCATCATCGTCATCGGTGCCGCCATCGCCACCTCCGTCCTCGTCTTCATCCTCATCCTCACCGCCCGCTACAAGGCGGCGGCCGCCCGCCGTCCCCCCGCCGCCGTCGCCAGCGTCTGCTCTCAGACCAACGGCACCCACAGACCCCCGGAGCCGGAGCCGCCGCCGCCGCCGCCGCCCCCGGCCCTCCCGCCCCCGGCACCCATGGGTGCTGCCGGAGGGGGGGCGCGGGGGCTCTTCCCCAGCCACAGCTACCCGCGGCGCGCACGGACTCGGCGCCATGGCTCGCTGCCGCGCCTCGACCTGCCCGACGCGGCCCCCACCCTGCGCCCCTCCTTCGGCAGCACCCACTGGATGCTCGAGAGCACCGTCTAGGGGGGGCGGGGGGCGGCAGCACCCGTGGGTGCTCGGAGGCAGCCCCAGCGGGTCCCCGGCATCCCTGCGCACCCCCGGGTGCCTGAACGCACCCTTGGGTGCTCCTGGGTTCCTGAACGCAGCCTCGGGTGCTCCTGTGCACCGCTGGGTGCCTGGTGCACCCACGGGTGCCCGTACGCAGCCATGGCTGGTGGGATGCAGCCCCGGCACCCCTGGGTGGCTGCGAGCCCCCTCCCCCCCCGGGTGCTTGTGGGTGCCGTTGGGTGCCCGCACGCACCCCCGGGTGCCCCTCGAGGTCCCCGTGTGCACCCACGTGCCTCCCCGGGCACCCGCGTGCCCCCCCCCCCCCCGCCCCCCCATCGGTATCCATGTGCCCCCCACCGGGGCACCCGTATGCAACCCGGTATCTACCTGCCCCCCGTGGCACCCGCGTGGGCACCCCTGGGACGTGCGTGGGCGCCCCCGGGTTCTGCGTGGGGCACCCCGACGCGCGTGGGGCACCCCGACGGGGGATGCGCACCCTGGGACTTGTGCGTGCCCTGACAGGCGTGTGCCCCGACACGCGTGGGCGCCCCGACACGCGTGGGTGCCCCCGGCCTGCCCCCCGCCGCGGTGCCTTCGGCCGGGCCGGCGGCGGGGGGGCCCCGCACACGCCACTGACATGTCTGCACAGATGACACGAGAACCGCAGCCCCCCCCCCCCCCCCCCCCAAACCCTCCCGGGGGGGGCCCGGATGCCTGGGTCCCCCCGACCCCTCCCCCCGTCCCCCCCCCGTCCCCCCGCCTCGGCCCGGGGCCTCCTATCTGGCTGGTCTGGATAACCCCGCGGGGGTCGGCCCCCCCGGCCCCCCCACTTGCCCCTTGCCCCCCCATCACCCCCCCCAGCCCCGTTTGCCCCTTTAACCCCCCCCTCGCCCCATCAACCCCTTATTTGCCCCTTAACTCCCCCAGTTCTCCCCCCAGCCCTACCTGCCCCCCACCAGCCGCCCCCCCGGGCCCCCCCCCGGCCCGCTGCAGTGTTTAACACAAGTTTT
Organism: Phalacrocorax carbo; assembly: GCF_963921805.1. Taxonomy (NCBI): domain Eukaryota; kingdom Metazoa; phylum Chordata; class Aves; order Suliformes; family Phalacrocoracidae; genus Phalacrocorax; species Phalacrocorax carbo. The sequence continues at coordinate 353,194 of NC_087543.1, read as the reverse complement.
TACATTAAAAACCTGTGCCCCCCCCGCCCGGGGCGATTAAACCTTTTGTGTGTGAAGAGGAGGGGGAGCCGCTCTGTCTGTGGGGGGGGGTCCGGGGGGGTCCTCTCTGCCTCGGGGGTGGGGTGTGTGTGTCCCCTCTGTCTGACGGGGGTTCCGGTAGGGGGTCTAGGGAGCCCCAGCCTCGTACGAGACCCTCGAGAACCCCACCACCCCCAGAAGAGGTAGCTCCCTGCATGCAAATGAGGCCATTAGTATGCTAATAAGCGAGGTGCCATTGGCTGAGGGGCGGGGGCGGGGCTATGCTAATGAGGGACGAGGTAATTAACCCCCACGCGGTTGCCGGGACACGGTTGCCGGGATACGGGGATGCAGTTGCCAGGAGACCGCCGGCCGCCCCCCCCCCAACGGCGCCATGGCAAGGGCGTGGCCCTGGGCTCATTAATATGCAAATAAGGGGCGGGGGTCGCCCCCCATCACCCCCCCGAGCCTCTGCTCACTCGGTCCCCCCGGCTAATTACCGCCCCTCATTTGCATACGGGGGACCCGGGCCCCCAGCCTGGCCTTGCCCCCCCCCCGCCTCAGTGTCCCCAAGGCCACGGCCGAGGCCACAGGGGTGGGAGGGGGCCAGGACACCTGGGCCCCTTCCCAGGGGGGCGGGGTGGAGGTCCCCAACACCTGGGTCCCCTCCCAGGCGGGAGGTCCCGGCGGGGGGTGGCCTGACACCGACACCCGGGTCCCTTCCCAGGGGGGAGGAGGAGGAGGACGGAGGTCCTGGGGGTGGGGCCTGGGCATCTGGGTCCCTTCCCAGGGGTGGGGGTCCCAGGCCTGGGCACCTGCGTCCTTTCCCGGGGTGGGGCTACACACCTCGGGGGGCCTGGACGCCTGGATCCCCACCCCCCACCCCCCCACCCCGTCCTTGGGCCCGGGTATATCTGGGCAGCGGCGGGGGCAGCGGGGGGGCGGGCGATGGCGGCGCTGGTGGTGGCGGTGCTGGCGGCGGCGGTGCTGGCGGGGGCCGAGGCGCAGTGCCCGGCCCCCTCCGCGCTGCGCACGGTCAACGGCACCCGCATCTGCGCCCAGCTCTACGCCGACAACAGCCCCTACTACAACGAGTGCTGCGCGGGGCCCGTCCTGGTGGTGGACCCCAACTCCGACGTCCCCTACATGCCCCACGGCTGGGCCGCCCGCACCTCCTCCTTGGTGGTGGGCACCCGCTGCGAGCTGACTGTCTGGTCTCGGGCCGGCAAGAAGGGGGCGAGCCGGCGTTTCACGAGCGGCGCGGTGCCGCGGTTGCAGGAGGTGCGTCGGGGGCTCTTCAGCAGCTGGGACGACGCCATCAGGGGCTACTACTGCAAGTGCAACTGAGGCGGGCGGCACGGGGCGGCGCAGGTCAACACCGGTCAACACCAGTCAACGTGAGTCAGCGTGAGTCAACGCGGGCCAACGCGAGTCAACGGGGGCCAAGACAAGCCAACGTGAGTCAACGCAGACCAACACAAGTCAAACTCGTTCAAGACAAGCCAACATGAGTCAATGTGGGCCGAGATGAGCCAACACAAGCCAAGGCGAATCAACGCGGGCCAAGACAAGTCATCGTGTGTCCACGCAGGTCACCGTGAGTCCACATGGGTCAAGGCTGACAGATGTGGGCTGACACGTGTTGACGTGGCAGTGCCACCTCCCTCCCGCCCCCCCCCCACCTCGCACAGCTCCGAACGCAGCCAATAAAGCCTGGAGGCCGCAGCAGCTCCTGCCTCGAGGGCGCTTTATTGGGGGCAAGCGGGGTGGGGTGGCAGGGACCCACCCCCGGGGCAGCTTTGGGCAGGGAAATGGGGGTCCCCATGACCATCACCGTGTGACCCCCCCTCCTCCTCCAAGCAGAGACCCGGCGGTGGGGGGGACGTGACGCCACGGGGGGTTCCCACACGCTCAGCCCCGGGTGGGTCGCGCACACGGGAAGACGCGCGCGTGTTCTGGACACGCGTCGCGCGCGCGTGTGGGCAGGTGCGCGCGCGCACACACGTGCGACCCTACACGCTGCCCGCCTCCGCCTGCACAGCCCCCACCCCCAAAAGAAGCGACATGGGACACAGCTGTCTCCAAAAGGACACGTGTAATCTCCGGGGGTCCCCGTGCCGGCCCCGGGGCCCCCCCATACCGCGGCGTTACAAAACGACAATATAAATAGCTTTGTTAAAAAACAAAACGGGAGGAGGGGGGGGAAAAAAAACCAAAACAACAAACCCCGAAAGAACAAAAATGTGTTTGGGAAGGGTGGGTGGGGGGCGGTCAGGACCCCGAATCAGTAGTGTGGCCGCGGGGCCGTAGTGTTGGGGACGCATCCCCCGCCCCCCCCCATGGAGATGCAGGTGGTGGCCCGACCCTGGGGCAGGAAAAAGGGGATTTGAAAGAAAAAGAAAAGGGGGGAGACGCCCCAAACATCTCCCCAGGGTGGGGGCGACACCGGGTCTGGGGCGGGATAAGCCCCCAGCCCCAAACCTCTGCCGGGAAGCAGCGGGGGGGACGCCGGGAGGGTGTCACCGCGTGGCCTCGCTGTTGTCCCCGCGCGGAGCGTCGGTGAAGTCGTTCAAGCCGAGCCGTCCCCCCTCCCCGGCCGCTCCTCGGCTCAGTAGTACGGTGCGGGGGGGTCCGTGCCCCCGCCAGCGCCCCGACAGTAGTGGCACAGTCACGAATCCAGTTAAGAGGCGACGGTGAGGGCGAGGAGGGCGCCGGGGCAGCCGCCGGCTCCTCACCGCATGCGGTTTTGGCGCATGAGGGGGACGATGCAGGAGGGGGGCCCCGCTTTGCCCAGGAAGGGGTGCTTCAAGAGTTCGTTGGCCGTGGCCCGCTGCACCGGGTCCCGCACCAGCATGCGGTCGAGAAAGCCTTTGAGGGAGGGCGAAACCTGCGGGGAGGGAGCGGGGGCGGCCGTCAGCGACGTCCCGCGGGGGGGTGGACACGTCCCAGGGGACCTCGGGGAGACCCCAGAGGGCTTCCCCCTCCCCAGAATGCCCCGTCGCCCCCCCACCCCTTTACCTTGTGCACGTTTTTAAGCTTGGGGGGCAGATTGTCTCGGATCATTTTCATGGCCTTTAATGGCGGCTCGTTAAAATAGGGCGGTTCCCCGTCGACCATCTCGATAACCATCACGCCCAGGGACCAGATATCCACCTGTGGGGCGGGGGGGGTGTGTGTGTGGCAAAGTCAGGGGTTAATTCAGGGGTGAGGCCACCCTACGCCCCCAAACCTGCCCCACGCCCCCCCAGATCTGCCCCATGCACCCCCAAACGTGCGGTGGGCTCACCTCCGGGCCGTAGGGCAGGCGGGAGATGAGCTCGGGTGCCATCCAGTACGGGGTCCCCACCAGCGACTTCCGTCGCGGCACCTCCTTGTTCACTTGGGCGCAAAACCCAAAATCGGAGAGTTTCACCTAAAACGCGGGGGAAGGCGGCCGGTGAGAAGGGCCCCGCCGTGTTTCGGCTGGCACGGAGGCTCCGCCCCCGCCGCGGCGCTTACCCTGCCGTCGTGCGTGAGGAGGATGGAGTCGCTCTTGATGTCGCGGTGGATGACGCCCTGCGCGTGGAGGACGGAGAGGGCCTTCAGGACGGCCAAGCAGACGGCCGCGATCTGCTCCTCGTTCATCCTACGAGCCGACGGAGAGGGTGGGAGGCGAGGGCTGAGCCTGCCGGGGCAGCGGATAACCCCGGTGCCGAGCCGGCGGTGGCGGGGGGCAGGCGGGGGTCCCCGGGGACGTACCTGGTGTGCGTGACGATGTCGGTCAAGGCGCCGCCCTCCAGGAACTCCATCACCACCCAGAGCTCGTCGCCCACCAGGTAGCTGTTGTACATCTCCACCACGTTCTCGTGCTGGTAGTCCCGCATGATCACCACCTGCCGAGGGGAGACGGCGATTGAGCCCCCGCCATGACGCGCGACACCCAAGATCGGGTGCTGAGCAAGCCCGAGGGGGTCCCCGAGGGGTCCCTGCTCTGCCTCACCTCGTTAAAGAGCAGCTCGCGCCGCTGCTGCTTGCGCAGGTCCATCTTCTTCACGGCCACCAGCTTGCCGGTGCTCTTGACGGTGGCGATGCAGACGATGCCGGTGGAGCCCTCGCCGATCTTGATGAAGTTGTCCAGGTAGGTGCGGGGGTCTCCGGGATCCACCACCATCTGCAGGGCCGCCCGAAACTGCTCGTGGGAGACGCGCTGCGGCTCACGTTGGGGCGAGCGGGGCTGCTGCGGGCCCGCCGGCTGCGGCGGGGGGCCGGGGGGCGGCTGGCGAGCAAGGTGGGGGTCCGAGGCGTGCGGGGTGAGGCCGGGATGGGGCGGTTCGGGGTTTTTGGAGCGCGGCGGGCCGGGCGGGTGGGCTCGGGAGGAGCTGGCACTGCCGCTCACCGGCCCGTTGGATGCCACCTCCTGCGGTCGTCCCGGCCGGTGCTCTGCCTGCAAGGAGACGGGAGGAGAGGGACGTCAGCCACCAAAATCCCGGCGGAGCGCGTGGCCGGAGCCGGGATTTTGCTGCTGTCCCCAACACGCCGACCCCGCGGCCTCCAACCCAGCGAGCGGCAGAGGCGTTATCGGGGCCGGGCACTGCCAAAGGAAAGGTTTGCGCTGGACAGGCTTGGAAGGAGCGAGGAAGGGGGAGAGGAGCCCGCAGAGGAGCCGGCGGCTGCTTCGGAGACAAGGATGGGGCCGGTGCCGCCAGCACGGCACCGGGGAGGAAAGCGCGGAGCGGCCACGGGGCCGGCGGTCTTCGGCACGTGCTGGTCCTACCGGTCTTAATCGGAGCACAGGAGCCTGTTAGCAGGCGCTGGCTTAGGAAGCAGAGGAGAGAGGTTGCTTTTCTAGGAGGCGGAGGAAAGGCAGAGCGAGGAAAAGCTCCCCCGGGCTGCACAGCTGGGGGAGGAGAGGCCGCTGCCAAGCAGATCTGGTCGGAGCGGAGGGGAGCAGGGGGGGAACCTTTACCTGTGAACCCACGCCCCTGCTGGGGTCGGTCTCAGCCCGCGGGTAGGTATTAAAAGGCCGTCCCGTCTGCTGAGCCGTCTTCATCACCCCTTCGGAGACGGGGATGTTGGGAGTCCGGATATTGGGCCCAGAGAGCGGGCGTTTGTCCCGGGGGGACTGCGGGCTGGTCTCGCCGGCGTAGGTGGATTTGGGGCGCTTGTCGGAGGGCTCGGGGCGCTCCCGCCGCACCACCCGGTCGGCCGGCTCGCTGTAGTCCCTGTCGGCGGGGTAGTCCCGCCAGCCGTCCCTCTCGGCGGGGGTTTTGGGGTACTCAGGAGGGGGCGGGCGGCCGCCGGCGGGGGGAGCGGGTTTGGGGCCGGGTTCCTGCCCGCGGGGCTGCTGGTGGTGGTGGTGGTGGTGGGCGCGCTGGTCCTCCCTCTCCCGGGGTCTCTCCTTGCCCTGCTCTAGCTCGCTCCTGGCCCCGTGACGGCTCTTCTCCTTGCTCCTGCCGGCATCCTCGTGTGGCCGGGCAGCGGCCGGGCCCTCGGAGAGGCCGTTCTCCTGGTAGAGCTGGTCGCGGCGGGGCGGGAAGGGGGGGCTGTCCCTGCGCAGAGAATTGGAACGGGACACGGACATGTTCTCAAACTCGTCCAGCAGCCAGGTTAGGGAGCCGTCCTTGGCGGCTTTGCTGCCCCGCACGATGGTCTTTGAGCAGGACGTGGGACGGGAGGCGGACAGGAACACAAAGCACAAACAGAACAAAGAAAAAAAAAAAAAAGGGAAGAAAATAAAAAAAAATGAAAATGAAATGCCTGGTGGTGACGGGGGCACGACTCACACAGAGGGGACGCGGGGAGGGGATGTCCAGGGGCTGGCGCCAACGCCACCTCGGTCCAGTTGAATGCCGGGAGGTGGCTGAGCCTGGCAGGGCCGTGCCGCCCCACGGAGGAGGATGATGGAGGCTGGGGGAGAGGGGAGGGGGCTCTGCCTTTCCTCATCAGCTCCAGGCCCCACCAGGAGTTTTCTAGGTACCGAAATAACAGGGCGCTCCCTCGGGGAGCTGGATCCGGCCTCTTGCCTCTCCTCCTGGACAGGCCGAGCGCCACAAGAGGCATCGCACACCTGAGAAGCCTTTGGCCAGACCCAGCCTTGCTTGGGGGGATCATAGGGAAGGGTCTGGGGGGATGCTAGCAGCACCTCATCCCCTGGATTGTGCCCGGGGGGCTCCATCTGCCCCCAGAACGGCATTATTAGTAACTGTGCCGAGGCAGCAGGGCTTGCTCATGGCTGGGGTCCAGCCCCAGCAAAGCTCTGGGGCAGGCTCTGGTCTCGTCCCCTGGGTGTCGTCAGCCCGTGGCGGGGGGAGAGGAGATGCAGGAGGTGAGGACAGATTCGCTTCCTTTAGCCAAAGGTTCGGGAGCCTGTCCCGAATGCTGCCTCGGAGCAAAGGGGAAGAGCAGAGCAGGGAAGCCTGATGCTGGGAGGCAGGTCCCAGCTGGGTGGGACGCCCAAACTGGGGAGCTGCGGGCTGCGAAGGGGGTTCCGGACTGGTGGGGGTGGGGAGGGACAGGTCCTGCTTCCAACTCTTGGAGCGGGAACTTCACCCTCGAGGATCTGAGCCTCGGAGGGCGCGACCACACAGCAAGGGGCGAGGGGACAGCGGGAGCAACCCCAGCCCCATCCCTGAGGCCTCTCACCTTCCTCCGAAGAGGAGGATGCCTGCCTCTGCAGAAGGCGTCTCTGCACAGGGCAGGCGAGTGCAGCCTGATGTCCTGGGCCATTTATATTCCCTCCTCTTCCTCCCCCTCCTCCTCCCACCACCTCGGGGAGTGGGTTATTTCCACAGGTGAACAGAACCTGGACCTCTACAACAAACCCCGGCTGCGTGGGATGCAGCAGCTCCTAACCACGAGCCACGGGGCTTGGCAGCGCCGAGGGGCCCCAGCGGTTTGGTCTTTTCGGGTCAGCAGGATGCCCGGCCGGCTCTGCTCGGAAGGGCTGCCGCCGGCGTTACTCACGGCCGCTGGAGCCGCCCCATTGTCCAGGGCAAACCAGCCGAGCGAGCGAAGCCGCCGGCTGCGCCCCAGCACCGGTGCTGGGCATGCCGGTCGCACCGTGGCCGGTGCCGAGGACTTTAATCTTTAATTCGGGTGCAGGTGGAGGTACGGCAGAGAGCTGGGGCACGGGGGTGGCGTGGGTGTCCTCAACCGAGGGGAGGAGGCAAGCCAGACTTTAAAAAAACAACATAACAGCGGCTTGGGGAAACACAGGCATGGGGAGGGGATGAGATGCGAAGGAACAGACACCGTTTCCCTGGCGTTTTCTTGTAGGGTGGGTTTTTTCCCGCTGCCGGGAAGATGTAGGAGAGGTTTTCACGCTGTGCAGGTGGCAGCTGGGTGGTCCCTGCACTGAGGGGGGGAAGGGGCAGGCGGTCGGCCGTGGGGACACTGCTGCTGCCTGCACAGGTTAGACTGAACTGCTGCCTTACCTGCTCCGCAGCCCCCTGGGGAGCGGGCACGGAGCCCAAATTATCCCCAGCCTGGCTTTCTGGCCCCAAAAGCAGTACCACCAGCCCTCCCTGAGGGGGCAGAGGCCACGCTGGCAGAGCTGCCTACCTTCTGCGAGCCATGCTGGATGGCGGTGATGCAGACGGGGTCCACCAGCGGCTTGGGGCGCTTGGCTGACTCCTCGATGATGCCCTGCCATTGCCGCGGCAGCCCCGTGAATTTCTGCTCTTGCTGGTCGTAGCCGGTGTGGACGCGGTGCTCGAAGTTGGAGGGAGCAGAGATCTCGATGCGTTTCTTCTTCTTGCTGAACATGGTGAGGCCGGCTAGAAGACCTGGGGGGCAAAGAAGAGGGACAAAAATGAAGCCTGGAGGAGAAGGAAGAGGTGGGCAGCGTGCCGGGGACCTCAGCAAGCTGTGGAACGAACAGCCCCTTCTGGAGGAACTGATTCTGCTCTCTGGCAAAATAATTACTTGCCGCACGTGTGCCAGAAAGGAAACACCTTGAGTGACTTCAAACCCCGCGCCTTGTTAGGCTGCTCCCCGTCCAGGCAGGCTTTTACCGCCCACCCGAACTCACAGCTGCGCTTGTGATCCCCACACCAGTCCCGCTTATCCCCTGTTTTTATCACCGTGTGTTTGAAGATGCACTTGCAGGTCCCTCCTGCCTTGATTTATTTAATGCGAAGGCAGCGATCACCAACCAGGGCGACCGAGGGAGCCCTTCAGGGCTCTGGGCTGCCCGCCTGTACAGCGCACGAGAAAATCCCCCGCGAGCTTCGGCTCCTCAACCCGCCGTCCCTCTTCGTCCCCACCCAGGCGGAAAATTTCCTTGGCTCTTCTCCTTCCAGCCATTCCACGAGCAGCTTCCCCAGACACGCCGCGTCCCAGCACCCGGGAATTTAGGGCTGATCTCGCAAGCGTTTTGCAGCACTGCAATTACCCTCGCGCTGGTTTGGAGCCGGAGTTTGGCAACTCTCCCCGCAAGGGCTTCAACCGACCCACTGCAGCCTCCTCGGGGCAGAAAACACCCACCTGGACAGGCAGGGGAACCACCAGGTATACATCGTTGTACTGAAATTAGACACCAGCAGCTGAACAAACACCGATGGGTAAAACACTGACCCTGTGCTTCTCCAGGCTCCTTAGCTGGCCACGGATGAACCCAAAGCAACCCTTTCCAGCATCTCCTCCCGGCTCCCCATCACCAGCTGCCCTGAAGTGCTGGGGAACCGGTTGGATAGGGAGCGGCGCGGAGGTCTGCCCGAGCCCAGCAGGCTCGGACGGGTGCCAGGCCAGGACCTCGAGCAAAATCTCCCTAATTAAAGGTGTTTTCTCAAGCACGTGGGACGTGTCGCCAAGACAGGGTCAGTGCTCTTCACATGCACCCCCTGCGTCGTGGAACGACTTTGGCTACCATTACCAGATCGAGGTCCTGTTTCGGTCCCCAGTGGCTGACCCTACAAAGTTCTCCATCAAAGGGCAGCCGATGACGCGTGCAGCACCTCTCAGAGAGGTATCGGCGGGGCCCAGGGCGCCTTTGGTGGGACACTAAAGCAGCAGCCAGTTTCCTCCCTCCGGGCAGGACCCTCTGCAGGGCCACGCGGCCCGGCTCAGCCCCGGGAAGCACCATCACCTCCGTGAATCACAGGACAACGCCGGCTTGGATTACTTACTAACGCCTGTCCTCACCGCAAAGGCATTTCCAAGCCCAGCTGGGGCTGGACTCTGCTTCCTGCCACCGCAACCGCCGGGCTTTCGCCCGTCCCGGCGGCGAGACGACGCTGCCGCCGGGGATTCGGCACCTCACGCGACTCAGGGACGTCCCTCTGCTCTCCGCAACGGCTCCGGTCGTTGTCCTGAAGCCACGAAGGGGTGAGACGATGTGGGGTTTTCTCCCTTCTGGGATAATTCTCCTTCCTTCTGCTTTGCTTCCACCCCAGCGTAATGTGCACAGGGGTTATTTTTCTTCCAGAAGGGACGTTTGGGGAGCCCTGGTCTTGCAGACGTTTTGCTGCGTCCCTCCTCCCTTTGATGTAATGCTCCTAAATTTAAAAACTAGGCAAATAACCCCATTCCACAATTAAAAGCTAGGAGTTTGGTTTGTTTTTTTTTTAAAACCACAAGGTGTGACGAGGAAAGCAGCTCGGTAGCGAATGCAAGCCCAGACGTTCCAGCGACACCCGAGAACAGGTCATTTCGCTGGACATCGGTGACTAACGCTGTTCCTCAAGCCTTTTACCTAAAGAGTGCCACTTAAATCCACGTGTGGTTTTAAGGCAGCGTTTTAAGTAACAAGCTGAATAAACGGGCAAGAAAAACAGCCTGACCTGCAAAAAAGCCGGCATGCAGATGCTCAGCCTGAGTGAGAACAGCAGACTGTTTACTCAGGCGCTTAAATACAGGTCAAGCAGCCCAAAATACAAGTCAAGGCTGACGAAGCTAAACTTAGCAGCGAAGCCAGCACATTTTCAGCATTAAATTTAAACCCAGTTTTGGCCCGACGAGTTATATGGTGTCCCTTTGCAGGCTGCGAAGACAAAGCCACCTGATGCAGCCAGTTCTGTTTGTTTATTTAGGAGTTTTGTTCGTTGACGGCGTATTTGTGACTACCCCTGAATGCATCCCAGTCTCCCAGGATGAAGGGCCGTGGCTGCGGAGGAAGCCTGGCCCCAGGGTGGACCCCGAAGCCGATTTTCCTGGTGTAAACACCCGCAGCCAGGCACAATAGAGGCTTGTTTACACCGTCCAAACACCCGCATCCTTCCAAGCTCAAAGGTACACGATGGATCCTGCCCAGTGGGAGCCCGGAGCGCTGGCAAGACTCCCTAAATCAACAATTTCAGGTTGTTTTTGTTTAATTGTTTCAATAATTTCTGCAGCGGAGCAGATGCTGGAAGCTGGCGTGATCTCTGACAGGCACATTCCTGCTCCTCCTGACCTGGGGGTGGGAGGGGAAAGGAAGAAATTTCTGGGTTGGGGTAGGGAAAAAAAATAAATAAATCAAGCTTTAGATGGACACCACCATGCCCAGGCCTCAAGCGAGCGCGCTCGAGAGCCAGCCCTCCAGCTCTCGTGCATCGTGGCTCGGCCAATATCCCAACGGGGACGAGAGCGGAGAGGAACAGGTTGGAGCTATTGGACCCTGTTAAACACCAGCGTGAGTCGAGGGGAAAGATTAGCGACTCAAAATGCTCCTAAAGCAGCTTAATGACCTTAAACTCTGGTTTTTTTCCCCTCATTAAATACATGCCGAGCGTCCTCTGGGTCCAGCCCTGCACACGCGGGCTCCGGGTGGTCGGGGCAGCAGATGCAGACCGAGGGGTGAGCGAGGCAAGCATCCCCCCGCCGAAACGCCCTCGCCGCAGCCTGGACAGGCCGGTGGTGCCGGCTGTTTCCACCTCGGTGCTCCGGCTACTGACGGCAACGCTGGCACCTGCCCGCTGGCAGCGGCGCCGAGAGCTGCCAAGTCCGCCGAGGGTTGCCAAATCCAGCCGATCTCCGTAACTACCGGCTTGTTCCGGGCTCGGCGGAGGACAGAGCTCGGTTCACAGCCACTGCTGGGGATTTGCTGGTGCTCGGTGAGCCATGGCCCAGGAGGTGCTGAAATTAATGGGGGTCAGATGAAGCTTTAATCAGGCTCCTGCTCAAGCAGGAACCCCGGTGTCCGGTACACCAATGCTCCTCACCTCAGGTGCGACCCCCAGTGAGAGAAGAGGATGAAGCTGCAAATTAACCCGCCTGTAACGATGAACAGGTCAGTGCTTTCACTTGAGCAGCAGTTCAGGCTTTAAAACATCGAAAAGCACCCCAAAAAATCCCCTTTCCAGGGACACAGCACCGGCGATGGGGGAAAGCCGCTGTGGGGACGAGCCCACCAAGCCCCAGCGGCACAAGCCTCCCACCACGTCCAGCTCCAGCCCCGCCATCTCCCCGGCAAAAGCCCGTCGGCGGAGGAAAAACCAGTTTTTATTTGTTTGTTAGTAAAAGCAGGCGGCTGGGAGGAAGCACACCCCTCCCACGCGGGATCAGGACGTGGAGGCAGCCGAGTAAAACAAACATGAGAAAGCCTGGCATTTTAGGCCACTATTTAAGGTTTAACTCCCTCAGTGCTCCAGTTTCAGAAGGAGCGGTGCCATCCTGCGGTGCCCAAACCCAGAAGGAGCTCACCGGGAGGATTTCGGGGCGATGCTGCAGCCGGTGGGATGCGATTCAAGCGTGACCTTTAGTTAGTGCCTAACCCCACCGGCTCGTTTCACGGCGGCCAGTGCCCAGGACCGGGCTAGAAGCAAGCTGACAGGACTTGAAAGGGGATTTAAGTTGGTCGAGTGGAGAGGCCAGACCCTCAGGGAGCCGGGTGACGCCCTCGGCACCACGCACGCCATCCCCGTCACACAGAAGGGGACACGCAGGGACAACGCCGAAATCCTGCAGCGGGCACGGGGAGAGCGGCAGAGCCCAGGCTGCCGTGGGGTGGATCCGTTTTTCCCACTTTCACTGGCTTTGGGTGGCGATTGTGGCCGTTTCCTTCCATTTTACTCTCCTGAATCTGCTTCCGACAGGCTGCCCGGTGCGAAACTCAACAGCTACCAAGACAATCCCTTTCTCCACGCAGGAAATCCCAGCTCCGGTGCTCCGGCATCCCGCCGCGTCCAAGGCGTCCGCAAAGGCGCTCCCTCCTCTCCAGCTTTGCCAGTCTTTTGAGATTTTCTGAATAAATCCCCGATCCATTAGCAAAATTCTTCTCTGCCTGGTTAGCTCCACCTCTGTCCTTGTGCCCCTTTAAAAAACGTGGGGAACGCCGTATATTTGCGATCCCCCGTTTTACCTGCTCACCCCGGGGGTCTGACACAGCCGCTCTCTGGCCGCCTGCAGCACAACCGAGTGCCAGCTTGGGCTGGGCCGAATCCTGAACCGCACCATGCACGGGCAAACACACGATTTAGGAGTAAACGAAGGCACAAGCACACAGCCAGTAGGTTTATGGGGGTTCCTGAGCCAGCAAAACTTTACCTTGCAGACCCCAATGGCTAAAAAGTCACCCCGGGGCGGGCGCTCTTGCAGCCCAGGCAGGCAGCCGCCATCCTGGGGAGGAACAGGCGTTTCACGGCATCCCCGTGGCAGGACCGTGCCCAAAAGGAAAAGCAAGGCTGGCCACTCCTTTCACCTGCACCGGTCGCTCCCAAACACCGCCCTGGGAAGCTGCTTCCTTCGCACGGGATCCTTCCTTGCACGCAAGAGCCTTTGCGGAGAACGGCTGTGTGGACAGAAGTCCCGTTTCTGGATGGCAAAGGGTCTCCTGGTTTTGGGAGATAACCGCTGAACTTCGAGTGGGATGTTTAAAAACTGCCCGCTTTGCGTTTAACTGCAGGGAAGTCTAAGGAAAACGTACCTGGAGGATATACATCAACCCGCACACGGGAGGTTGGAGCACCCGAGCGCCTCGGGACACTGCTAGTTAAGCTAATCAGCCTCCAAATCTACCTTGGCTTCACAAAAAAAAAAATCCTTTTGAGGCTGGCGGGGGAAAACAGGCAGCACAAAGGGGCAGGGGGGCAGAGCCGAGCCTGGAGGAGCCCTGGATGGCGGGACGGGGCTCTCTGCCGGAGGACGAAGGGGTTAAGAGCGGGTTAACATCTCCCCCACGTTCCCCCCTCTCTCTCTGCTATACTGCCTCACCCGAGCTATGCACATTCCTCAGCCTTGTCCTAGCCCAGGTCAGATTCCCTTTATCTCCGCTCTGTTTAATTAGTCAGCCATTAACTAACACTTGTAGCAGCCCTGAGTAAACAAAACAGGGCAGAATATTCTCCATTGCTGACAAATACCCTGAAACCTACAGTTATTGCTGGCGGGGAGTTTGCTAGCAGCTTTCAAATGAAAAATAAAGGCGGGGGGGGGGGGGAGGAAGATGACAAAGGTGGAGGCAGGCAATTTGTTCCTTCGCACAACATCTAAAACTGATGGATTTGAATGTTCGTTGGCAGGAGAGCGCCCTGCCATTAGTGCGGACAAATGGCAACCAGATTTAACAGATCCCCAGCAGGATCCAGAAGCAGCGTCCCGTTTGTCCCTGTGCTTAAGAATAAATCTGGTGCGACAGTACGTGGCTCACACGCTCGCCTCCTCTTCAAACACACCAGGCCCAGCAAAACAAACATCTGGTGCGGCTGCCGCTGCTCCCCGGAGCGGCAGAAAGGGGCTGTTTGTCCTGCAGCTGCCCCACGTTCCCATCCCGGAGCTGCTCTCCCAACACCAGGCTCTGCAAAGAGACTTTCTCCCTGATGCTGGCAAAGGTTGGATTTCGAGGCACAGGTTTAGTTGAGGGTGCCCAGAAGTTGGTCAAATTACACGGTGCTTGAGAAGAAAAACCCACACAGGCAGGGCTCCAGAATCCATGGGACCCCCGAGAGCAAGGCGGGACCCCCAGGTGCCAGCGCCGTCCCCCACCGCACCGATTCACAACCAGCTCCAGTATTCAGGTCTCCTCCTCAAGCCCGGCCGGGCTCAGACATGAGGGTTTTTAGGGGGTCTCACAAGCCCCCAAAGCCTCGTTCACACCATGACAGCAGGCAGCTGGCTCCGGGTGACATTATCTACCACCGCTTGCTTCCAGGCGAGAACAACCTTTTGCTTGCCACCAGCTGGGAAGCATTAGCCAGCGACCAGCCCGTCCACACACGCCAGCTGCGGCCGAGCAGGAAGCCTGTGCCAAAGGGATATTCAGTTTCTAAAGTCCAAATCCTGCATGTGGCACAGATGTGGGGTTTAGCTTTCCCCTTCTTGCTGGGTTTCAATTTTTCCCCTTTTCCTTCTCATGCAAACGGGCTTCCCCACCTCCGCACAGGGAAAATGAGAGTCCCTCCCCTCCTCCTTGCCAGAAATAACTCCGTTCCCCCCCGAAACACCGGCCTCACCTCGCAGCGCCGCTAACGAACAACAGACCTGCTTCAGCTGGCAAGATGGAGAGATCCCCTGTTGCTCTGTGCGTTTCCGACAGCTGCCCAACACCACTCGGGCTCGGAAGGGAAATAAACCTCCTCCAAGAGTCCCCCCTCGGTGCTCCCCGCTCCCAAAACACCCCGGTTAAAACTCGTTTAAAAAAACCGAACAAAAATCAGCCAGACTCTGAATTACCTTCACCATCCTCCTGCTTCCTGCAAGCCAGAGGGGGAGCAGGGAGAGAAGACTGCCCCAAGCCGTCACCCTGAGAGGGGCACAGGGACCGAGGAACTCCCCCAAAACTGTGCAGGGGTGGCCCCTGGGAGGGGAAAAGGGGCTGGGGGTTCCGCAGCTCGCGCGGGAGGCTGGCAGCTCCGGCTCAACACTCCCGGCCGGCGGCAGCGCTCCCGACTCCTGACGCTGCAAACTCCAAAGCGCCTCCCCCAGCACCGGCGAGCGATGGGTGGACAAGCACAGGACCGGGGCCGCGGCGTCCCCGTCCTCACCGGGGCTGGAGCGGGATGGGATGTGGGGAGACCTACGGATTGGGGCGATCCACCGTCAGCTCCCCAAGCTGGCCGGGGGTCCGCACTCCTGGACCCCCCACCTGGTTCCCGGACCCTGACGGCCTCTCTTGGCCCTGTGGGGGGCACAATCGCTGCCTTCAGGGGACCCGGCCAACGCGGTGGGCCTGGCACACAGCTCTCCCCACCGGCGTTTTCTCCCCCTCCCCGCCGCCGTGCTGACTTTCCCAGCTTCGTGCACTTCCCAACCTGTTCTTATCGCGCTTCAGAACCGGTTTCGCAGGCAGACACTCCTGCCGCCGGGCTCCAGGCTCGCACCGGGACAGCCGGACTTTCCTCTCCTTCATCCTGCGGTGGTCGGATGCCAGGGACAGATCTCGCCAGGGGACAGCACTGCGGTTAACCTCGGCATACCCCAAAGGGGGTCCGGGGAGGCGAAGCCGCTCACCGAGCGAAGCCAGTCCTGCTCGCTTCCCGCAGCAGTGAGTCCCGCTCCAAAGTCAGCAACCAAAATAACAGCTTCCCACCGTCTCCGCGCACCCAACGCCGTGACCAACGCCGGTGCTACGGTCCCGCGATTTAACAGGCGTTATTACCATTTTCCGAGGCTGGGAATGCCGCTGCCGTTGAACTCTCGCCCACGCTGTGAGGCCGGTAATCCGTCGG
This sequence comes from Phalacrocorax carbo, assembly GCF_963921805.1. Lineage (NCBI taxonomy): Eukaryota > Metazoa > Chordata > Aves > Suliformes > Phalacrocoracidae > Phalacrocorax > Phalacrocorax carbo. Next base: position 337,616 of record NC_087543.1, on the reverse strand, counting down.
GAGAGCGCAGAGGGAGGGACAGCCGGGAGAGGAGACGGCAGCACGGCCGCTGTGAGCCTCGGAGGGGTTAAAGATGAAGCTTGCGGAGAAACGGAGCAGGAATAGAGGAGATTTGAGCCAGGAACCAATGAGGCAGCAACATTTGAAACAAAGCAGCCAGTCAAGTGCCCCTCCGGGTGGCTGAGGATCAAGAGACGGGGAAGGAAGGAGAGGGAAAGGGCAGGCGAGAGCCAGCAGAAAACCCGCTGGCTATCCCGGCAGGAAGAACCGGCCCGCCCAGCCCGGCTCGCCCGGGTATTTCCACGGCCAGGGCAGCAGCCCTTTGCCACGCCACGCTTCCAACGTGCCTCCCACCCCCTGCACGTCCCCACAGCGCTTTCATCCAGCTTTCCCAAGAACCCCTAAAAGCGCATCCGCGCCCCGGGGTGCGGGTAGAGAGCATGCCGGTGAAGTGGGCCCTTCAGCGGGGACCCCGGCACACGCTGGCAGTGCAGTAACCAAATCCCTCAGGGCCAGGACGGCAGGCCTGACAGCCCCGGCCCCACGGGTTTTGCTGGGTTTAAGACCCCTCGTTAAGATACATGACCCCCGAAGCCTGGCCAGGGGATGCTAGGTGCAGCCTGGACCCTCTGCATGAGGGTGAGCTGAGGAGCTCCTCACCCGGGCACCGGAGCCTCACCTAAGGGTGAGGCTCACAACTCTGCTGCCTCAAGCCGCTGCCTCTTCCTCAGTCCTCCGGCTGAACGAGGATGATGCCGTTCCCCAAACGAAAGCAGCACTAATTGGCAGGTCCCATGAGGTGGTGCGCACACCCCACCTCGCTCGCTGCGAGGAGGAACGGTGTCTGAGCCCTCTCCGGCACGGAAAAGCAAGACTTTGATGTCAGTGTGTGTATTTCGCTCTTCTCTTTTCTTCCCTTCAGTGTTTGCTCAAAGGAAGCACCCTCAGATCGGCCCGACAGGCCGGCGAATCTCGCAGACAAACTTGGGAGGCTCGCCTGGCGCGGCGAATCGGCGGCAGCCTGCCGTGCCGAACACCGGCGCAGCTGCGAGCCTCCGCCGCGCACGGTCCGGGCACAAACCGGGCCGCGAGGGCGAGACAGCGGAGAGCAGCCGGCACCTGCGGGTGAAGAGCCGAGCCACCACGGCTGCGCCTCTGCCAACTCCATCCGACGGAGCCCGATGATGTCTCGCAGCTGAGAAGGTCTTATTTTCATTCAAATGCCTTCTACAAGTGGGGGGCGGGTAAAAAAACACCACAGTCAGGAATATTAATCATCTATCATGGTATACGACGAGATTGCTCGCTTCCCATTTGCGCTAATTTTCCTCATTTTTATTCTCTTTCAGAATATTCACGGATCAAAATATCTTCGGCACCGCCATCGGACTGTTAATTGGCGCTTGGAAGCTTTCCTAGAATAACATCAGAAGGCTGTGGTGTCCGGGGGTAGAAAAAGAAAAAGACCATCAGATGAAAACTAACCTCTCCCACCACTTCTTTTTTTTCCCCCCTCTCTCCAATTTCACAAGTTACAACCTCTCGCTGCTCGGCCGGGGAAGAGACTGGCATGCCACGGGTGTCTGGGGGAGGTGGTGAAGGAGCGCGTTTCGGTGCAGCCCAAGCAGGGTGCTCCTGGCGTCACCAGGACGGAGGATCCCGCCGCCGCCACATCGCTCCGAGGGTCTCGAAGGGCAGCTCCACGGGCAGACGCCTGCGCTGGGCGGATTTGTGAGCCTGGGTCCGTCGGCGCCGGAGCCTTTCGGGATGCGGGAGCTGCGTGCGTGCTCGGAGGCAGAGAGCAGTTTGCTTCAAACCTTAAGAGAGAGCTGCAGCTGCAGCGATTTAAGATGTTACCCAGCTTGGTAAAAAGCACCGAATTCATCCCAAGCTCCCAGGAGCTCGAGATTGTATTTTAGCATTCAAGGGTTCCTTGTTTTGTCTGTTTGGGAAGGAGAAAAACAGCAGCGGAGAACTGGGAAGAACTTGAGCCACGACGTCTCTGTTAACGCAAGAGGCAAAACCCATTTGTCCTTCTGGGAAGTTATTTCTCTTGTGTCAGTACGAACAAGCAGCGGCTTAAAAACCTCCAATTCCACGTCTTCAAAAGCTGCTGCGACTACAAAAATTTACCAGCTGCTCTCTTCAGCTGCCAAGAGCACAAAGAGCCCCCAGCATCAATTTTAGAGCCTTGTGAAACACGCTAATTAATTCATAGAAAGATAAAAGCACATCAAAGAAATAGTTCTAGCCCCCAAATCTTTCAGCATTTGAACAAAATCAGCGAAGGCGCACGTCTTCCTAATCCTCGCCTTGCAGACGACCCTCATGTTTCCTGAACGTGCAGCACGCTCGCCTGCTCGGTACCACCTCCTTAGTCCCTTCCCACTCTGTGAGCACATCCCGTCAGCGCCCCAGAACAAAAGCTTATCTCCAAAACTAACTCCACTTGCAACTCGACCCTACCAGAACCCGAAGCAGGCTTCCCTCGCACAACAAAGTTCCCAAATATCAGTGGAAAAAAGTGATATATCAGCTATTACAGAGGCTTCATCCTCCCCACGGCCTGTGCGGCACCAACTCAGCCCCGCTACTGCCTTTTATGTGGCAATAAACGTCTCGCAGGGCTTCAAGCTGACTTTGCTCCAGCCTTTGTTCTTACATTTCGCTTTAAAAACCCCGATCGACAGCTTGATATTTGTGTAGCCAGGACCGCACCAAGGGGGTTTTGTACCTGCTGATAAATAAGCGCCACTGGCAGCTCAGCTGGAAACCCAGGATTTCCTCGATGGTATCACATTCTCTGAGGATGGAAGGTCTCGAAGGACAAACCTGAAGCGAAGCGGCAGGGGCGGGCGTCCTCTTCCAGCCGAGGACGTCGCCGTCTGCCTCACCGAGACGGTGGAAGCGCAAGGCTTTGCTCGCGTTTGTTTAACCTGCCGGCGAGGGCGGGTTGAACTGGCCCGGCTGGCTTTGCACAAGCGAGGAGGGAACCGTCCCGCGCCGGGAGCGGCAGCCTTCAAAGAGGAGGAGAGGTGTCAGCCTTCCAGCCCTGCGCTGGGCCGCTCGAGGAAGACGAGCAGCCGAAAACAGGGACCTGGTCGAGGCTGCCGGAGAGCACGGCGGGGCGATGGTGCGGTACCTGGGGTGGATTACACGGCGGATCACCGCTTAAACGAACCCGATATCCACAGGCAGGCAAAGCGGAAGAGGAATCCTGGAATTCAAAGCATCTGAAGTACCTCGTAACCCCTGCAAGGATCCTCCTGGTTACAGAGGCAATGCGCCTCCCCAAACACAGCCTCAAAAGCTCCATCAAAGGGGTTTAATTTTCTTTAATCTTGTAGTCCCAAAGCAAAACTTCCGGCCTGCAGGACGCGGCGGCACAGGGCACCGGTACATCAAAGCTCTGCTCAGCCGCCGGCGCTCGCCCCTGCAACCCCAGCGGGGCTCGAGCTCAGCCCGCGCGGCACAGAGCGGCCCCGGATGTTTCACCTGCGGCCCCGGCGAGACCGTTTGCTGCCAACGAGGAGCCTTTCGCGAGGAGCCACGTCTCCTCCGTCCTGACGGGCAGCACACCCCAGCGCCGTCCCACCGCCCTGGCACGGCGTGCAGCAAGGTGGCTCTGACCGTACGGGGAGGCGCAGGCAAAAAAGCGAGCCCGAGGGATTAGAGGTCCAGGTGCTGGACCACCGAGTGGGTGGCGCCGAGCGGGGCCGCGGCTACGTGACCCCCACCATGGAGTTCAGCGGCATCCCACGATGAGACATCGCCACTCCCGCCCCGAGCGCGGGGAAAATGCTTGCGCAGAAGTTTCAGGTGCAGGAGCCTGCGGACCTCGACAAGCCGGGGCTTGCGGGGAGGGAAGGCAAGTGCCTGCCGAGCTCCCTCCGAAGCCACCCGCAGACCAGGCGGAGAGAGGTTAAACCTTCATCCCATCGCCCGCCACGAAGGGGCAGGGAAACCGTTGCAGGAGGTTGTTTTCTTGGCGTTGTTTCTAAGGAATAAATAACCAGTTTGGATTCAGCAGAGCTCGCGACAGCAAGCGACTATTTGACTCTGCGAGGTGGCCGGCAACGCCGCTGGCTGAAATTGGGGATGGCTGCAGCGCTCGTCTGTGCAGGCACGGCTCTTTGCACAGTCACCTCGCGATCCGAAATCGGGGAACTACCTGCTAGAAAACAGAGGGGAGCTTTCAGCAGGTTATTTCGCCTCTGGATAAATCTCCCCACTTACTTATACCGGTACAAATGCCTTGATACCGCAGGATTTTGCTGTGAACTGCTGCAAGAGAGTCATCGCTTTGGCAATCCCAGAAAATCAAAATACTGTCTCAGGGCTGCGCAAGCCTGAAGCCTCACCATTTCCATCTGATGCGCCACAGAGCAGCGGCAAAGCAACGCCGGGGCCGAAACAGTTACCAGCACGCACAAAAGCCAGCCTAGCGAGGCATTTTCTTCGTGGCGGAAAGCTTAGGCTTCCAGTGAGAAACTAATTTCAGTTTTTTGCCTTTTTCCATCCGCTCCGGAGTCATCACCCTGCCACGACTCGAGTCCTTTTCCTGCTTTAACGCCAAAAGGCAGGTTTCTGGGAGTCTGTTCCCGGCTCTTCTCCTGAGCCGCTCTGCAACAAGGAGCGAGTCACCTCTGGGCACTCTGGTTTCCCCTTCAATAGAGCAGGATAATACCGGCTTCTCCGAGCGGAAGATGATTATGAAGCGCTCCGAGGTCTTCAGAGAAGAGGTGCTAGAGAACAGCCAACGGCAAGCTTCGGAAAAGGATTCGCCTCCTTCATGCAACCAGCTACCGCACTCGAAAGAAACAGCGTGAGAGGAAGAAACGATAAAGGCGATGGGATTTTTCCAAAACTATTGGGATGTTTTGTACAAAACAGCAACAGGCTACACCTGTGCTTTGCTGTACCCACCAAGAGCTCTGGCCAAAAGTCAAGCCCACCAACTTTGATTCAGCTAATGCCGAATTTTACCTTATTCCCTAAAGTTTCGTGGGACCGGTGCAATCCTCCCCGCCCTCAGACGAAGCCACCCAGCACCCAGAAACTCTCCCATAAAACACCAAGGCACAGTACTGCACCAGAAACGGGCCGGTCCTCCCCACAGACACAATTTGTGCCTCGAAGCACAAGCTCCCATTACGGTTATCTCGGTTTCCAGAGACGCAGGCAGAAGCGTCGTGGACCAAATTTCTCCCTTTGAAGCAGAACTAGCTGCACGCACGGACACACGGGAGATGAAATCTTGGGGCGCTTTGGGAAATCACTTTCCAGAATCGGCTCTGGACCCAAACTGATCGTCTGGCTCTTCTCTGCTTTGCCGGGCGACCCTTCGATGTGGGATAGCACACGAAACTCACTCCGTTCCTAACCTCCGCTTTCCCCGCCAGGATGAGGTTTCTCTCCAAGCTGGCGGATGCTTGGAAAGTCTTCGCGCATTTAATCCCCAAGCGGAAGCACTCCAGTGCCTGACTGCCGTGGGAAGGGCAAGAGGACTGCACCCCGGGGCACCAGAAAGTAATTAGCGCAGAAATTAAACAGGGAGCCAGCCGGGAGGGATGCGCAGAGCTTGCTTCTGAGATGAGATGATGTGCTGAAACCCCCGGGAGGCAGCGGAGGCGTAAGGCCCGTGGGAGCTACCTGAGCAGCCTTCACACGCTCGAGTTTTAGCCCAGACCTAAAGTCCATACGTGGACTGAGCATGAGCCAGCAGTGCCCGGGTGGCCAAGGAGGCCACCAGCCCCCGGGCTTGTGTCAGCCCTGGTGTGGCCAGCAGGGGCCGGGCAGGGATGGGGCCCCTGTGCTCGGCCCTGGGGAGGCCCCACCTCGAATGCTGGGCTCAGGTTTGGGCCCCTCGGGACAAGCAGGGCCTGGAGGGGCTGGAGCGTGTCCAGAGAAGGGCAGCGGGGCTGGGGCAGGGTCTGGAGCACAAGTGTGCTGGGGGGCGGCTGGGGGAGCTGGGGGGGTTTAGCCTGGAGAAGAGGGGGCTGAGGGGAGCCCTTCTCGCTCTCTGCAGCCCCCTGAGAGGGGCTGGAGTGAGGGGGGGGGTGGTCTCCCAAGTAAGTAGCAATGAGAGGAAACAGCCTCAAGCTGTGTCTGGGGAGGTTTGGATAGGGTATCAGGAAAAATTTCCTTACTGACAGAGTGGTCAGGCGTTGGCACAGGCTGCCCAGAGAGGCGGGGGAGTCCCCATCCCTGCGGGTGTTCAAACAACATGTAGACATGGCACCTGGGGACGTGGTTGAGGAGGCCTGGGGCTGTGGGGTTGATGGTTGGACTTGACGATCCAAGAGGTCTTTTCCAACCTTAATGACTCTGCAGACCCAGAGCACCTCCAGCTGGATGTGCCGGAGTGGTGGGAGGACTGGAAATGCTCGAGCCCAGGCTCTTCCAGGAGTTGTGAGCTGCTGTCCTGACCCAAAATCCTTCCGTGAAATGCTGCAGACCTACACCTACGCCAGCCAGGAGCACAGACAAGGGCCTCGAGCCACGATCTAAATCTGCGCTTGGGTACGCACGTTGGTTTTAATTAGCAAAGAGCTCCGGCAGCTCGGCCCCAAGGACCGGGTCTGCACACAGCTGCTTTCCCAGCAAAGCAGCATCAGGTGGAAGCACAATCAAACAACAGCAACAGTCCTCGAGCAAAACCCAGCCCAAAAGATCCAAAACTAAGGAAACTCCATCCTACTAAGCACAGAAAGCAGGTGCTTTCAATTAAAAGGATGTAATTTCAGCACAAGAAATGCAAATCGCACGCCGTTTTGGGGATATCTGTTCTGGAAATGGGCACAATTTAACAACTGGTGTGGAAAACCTCGGAAAGATGAACTGTTTTGGGACAAGGGATCAGGAATAACTGCCGACCCAGCCGAGCAGCTATTCCACCTGTGACTCCCCCGCTTGCAGCGGGGTTAACCAAACCCTCGAGTGTGATTTCAAGAGGAGGGTCCAAACTGATTGAAAAAAAGAAGAAAAGAGTCTCCCAGTTTATATCTGTCATCTTCTCCTCCCACTTATCCTGGCCAGGACAAACAGGTTTCTCCGCACGCAGAAGATCCCTTTGGTCAAGGGTGGAGGAGAGGAACTCGGGTCTGTAGCCCGTATCTTTATTCCAACAGCTTAACAAGGTGTTAAGCCACCAGGGAAGTGAACAAAATCATCCAAGGTTCCCCCATTTATTTAATTCAGATGTTTAATCTTCAGCAATGGATAAAAAGAAAAAAAGAAACAAGAAAAGTGAGTACAGGCTCAACCCTGGGCTTCTGACAAAACCCAGTTAGGCTTCGGCAGGCTCGGAGCCACCGGGTTTACCCCTCGCGGCTCCTTTGCAGGGGGCGGGAGCCCTCGGTCGGCTGTGCACGCCACGGCCATGCCGGCACCCGAAACGCGGGGTAGGGTCTGTCCGTCCCCCCACTGAAGTCCTGCCGAGGGGACGGCACATGCTTGAGGCCACCGGAGGAGAGGCTGTGTGAGAGGGCGGTTGCTGAGACCACGCTGTTTTCATTCGAATATTATTTACCGAAACCAGATAACCCCAGCAGCAGCAGCAGGTGGGCGATGCGCATCGGGAAGGGGCTCTGCGGGGACGTCGCCTAACCTGGGAGCGGCTCGATAGGCAACGGAAAGCTTCAGATGATAAACAAGCACCAAGGAAGCCAAAGTCCCTTCCATTTATGCGCAACCAGTCTCACTGTCCCAGCAGCCTCGGAGGGGAATTACTTGTAATGATGATTTTAATGCAACCTGGCAGCGGATTGTACTTCTAAAAATGGTTTGGGCTTAAAAAAATCCTTATCGAGCAAGAACGACATGGGGTGGGCAACCTCCTCCTCTCTACCCCGAGGGCAGCGGGGTCCCTGCAGGAACCCTCGACACCTCTGCTGGAGTCGGAGCCCTCACATGCCGAGCGGGGACCACCAGCCCAAACATGCCAGGCTCCTAAATCTGCCACATCCCTCGCACCTGACGATGAGGGAGCTCATTAAATCACACGCACGGAGCGGGAGGTGAAGGAGGGGTGCTCTGCAGCCGGCCCCAGGCTCCCCCAGCGTCAGCCTGGCCCTCACCCCTACACTGCCGGCACCCCCACCTCCGCCCGCGCTGTTCCTCCACCGATCCGACACCGGGGATATTCCCGGTGGAGAAGGCACCAGAAAAGGGGGGATTTCTCGGTGGGGTTAAGGCGCCGCAGCCTTGCCGCTGCCTCTTACGGTGCCAGCAGGCCACCAAAGCCGGGTCACCACATTAGCACGCTGCTCTTCGTTAGCAACAGACCATTAGGAAGCTGCGGGAGATGGGGGGAGGCGATCGGACGGGGGTCCAGGAGCGCGGGAGCCCTACCCCAGCGCTTGTTAAATCCACCTCCCGCTGCAGCAGCTTTTCTGCAGGAGCCTGCCCTCGAAAGAAAGAGGAGTTGTCACTTGGAGGCAGTTTGTAAGGCAAGAACATTTTAATCAGCTGAAGTATTTGTTTCAGGGAGGAAAAAAATAAAAAAGAAGCCAACCCCACACAATCACAAGCACAAAACCCAGGGCCTCCCCTTTGGCTTTAACGAGATGGAGACAGCTCGGGACCCCTCGCATACCTCTGTGTCCTCGCTAGGGACAGCCGTGCTTCGTCACGGTGCACGCAGATGGTGACCAACACCTTTTGGCACAATCCTCTGACGCCGCCAGACCCAAATAGGCTCCGCGGAGCGCGAATTTCTGGCTGGGCTCGGCTCTTTTTTGCAGCACAAGGTTTCCTCCGAGCCAGAAGCTGCGGGGTCAGGGGAGTAAGGCACGCCAAGAATGCGAACCGGGACTGACACGGCCATCTCCAGCTCTTCCCCCGGCACGGCACATTAATTACACGTGCTCCCGACAAGCCGGGAGGCTCCGGGACGGCAGGGCGATGAGATGCCCGTGCCATGAGGCGATTTGGAGGTCTATTTAGAGAGCGCTCAGCACTCAGCTCTCTCTCCCGTTGCTGGAAAGGCCTCGACGTGGCATTAGTGACAGTAAAAACACCATCGGATTTGCACAGCGCGTGGCTGTGCTGGCGCTGTGGGCTGGCAGCCACCGCTCCCGGGCCAGCAGCCGAGTCAGCTTCACGCAGCCCAGCCTAGGAAAATAAAAGCTCGGAGCGGGTACTACACCAGCCAACGCTCCCCCCCCTTCGTCAGGCCAAGAGATTTCAACAACCCGATTTGACGCTGCCTGCCCAGGCGCAGCACGCTGCACGTTAGGAAGGCGAAACGGCGAGGTTATGTCTTTGGCAACAGCTCATTAACATCCGTGGTGGCGCTGGGGTTAACGAAGCCGGGATGGAAGAGCGAGCACCCCGGCGCCCCTCTTCCGACAGCCCCGCCGGAGCGGGCTGGGTGCTCCCGTAACAGAAAGCCGAGAAGTCAATCTATGCTTCAGCAAGCGATTACCATTTGGTGCTAATTAAGCTGCAAGCTGATTAGTTGAGTAAAACCTTTAATTAGCCCCTTACATCATTTACAGAAATTATAGCTTATTTGCACCGTGTAAGTGCATGACACGGGGAAAGGAAGAGCGGCGCGAGCGCAGTTCAAAAGAATTACGCTTTCATTACATCCAACTTTATTAGGGAAAATAATCGTTACTGAAACATCCTCCGCCTGCAACGCAAGCGCCTGAAAACGGAGTGAGAAACACGCACCCCGAATAATTTATTCAAGGAGAAGCAGCTTTGAAGGGTTCGGTTTAAAGCTGCAGAAAGAGCATGCAACGTGCTGAAGAGTTAATAAAAGATTATCCAATTGCCAGTTATGCCAATTAATCAAAATCTACAAAAACAGCCAATCCTTCAGGAAGCCGGCTTGGAAAGGTGAGCTGTGCCTGCGCCTCACAAAGCTGCCTACGAAAACACTAAACCTGCCTCGGCTCCATTCGTGAGGCAGACGGCAAATATTCCTCCCTTCCTCCCATAAGCTCAGGAGAAATCAGTTTTTATTAAATAAAAAAAGATGCGGCTGTAATTAGGCTGCAGGGAAGGCCTGAAAATGTCCCTGGGATTCCTCCCTGATCCAGGCGGGACCCTGGGGGACGCGTCCTTCCCTCCGAGCACCGAGGATGCGGCCCCAGAGCAATCAATCTCGCCAGGGAGGCAAAGCTCGCCGCGGAGCCAGGACCCGCAGGCACGTTGGCTCCGCTCATTTTCCACTCGTTTTGGCTGGAAAAAGGACATTGAACCTGGCAGCGCGGCTGGGAAATCCCTCTGAAGTTGGGGAGAAAGCACGTGGTGCGATAAAGGCCGCTCTTCTCCGTGCCAGGACGTGAGCGTGGCAGCGTGTCGGTCCCCTACAGCACCAGGCAAACGTCCCATCGATGTTTGGATGTTTCTCCTCCAGCAGTGACAGATCGCCCATGAAGGCTCTACGTAAGCTGTAACCACCAGCGGTGATGTAAAATTACGCATCCTCCCCTCCCACCCTCTCTGCCAAACACCCACAAATTCCTAAATTATTCATCGGAAAAGTCAAGCGCGGAGGATCCGAGCCTGCAAGGCGAAAAGCGCGTCGCAGGGACGCTCCACAAACGTGCTCCGGAGCTGCTCCATCCCAAACCTCGCCCCTTCCAGAGCCGATCTCCTCTGGCACTGCTTTCCCGTCCTTGCCGCTCCGACAGGTCCCGAGCCTGCGGCGTCCAGGTTTCAGCTGCGCCGATTCGCTCTGCTCGTCCCCCGTGGGGTGGACGGCAATTAGCGAGACGTCAGCAACGAAATCTCCACCTTCTAAGCGGAGACGGATGCGCAAACCCACGGCTCGCAGAGACCACGCGTCACTTCACGAGTCACCAACGCGGTGACAAAGGGCGTTGAATGGCTCGGAGCAAAACCCTGTGATTTTTTTTTATTTTTATAGAGACTGCTTCCTTCTGGCAGATTTGATAAGCGTCAGTAAAATAAATGTCACCTCCACACATGCAAATAAAGATAACTGGTATCTGGAAAACATCTGGGAACTCGGAACAACATGGGACGGGGAAGAGAGTAGTTTCCACTTGGCGGAGATGAAACATAACCTAAGCCGTTGTTATCCCATCGGCATCTTCCCAGGAAGCTTCTGCCACTACTTCAACGCCCAAAAACGTTGCAATTAATTACCTTTATTTGGGAATTGCAGGGTGGTAACTCCTCAGCAGAGCCAGGAGGTTTCCAAGGGATCTTTCTGAAGGCGGTTAGAGAGGCTGGAAGACGACTCCGTGCGACACCGGCCTCAGATTCATGCAGCCTCACGTTACACCCTCGCTTGGCTACCACGTTCCACAGTCCTATTCCTACGTGGCATTTATCCGCAGCTCCCAGAAAACCTCCCTCAACCTGCACCGGAGATAATCCATGCATCTAACAGGTTTATTTCTTAACCAGAACTAAAGATACTTGCCTTAAAAGGCTGCCAGGATTAGTTCATGTTTGTACTGGCAGCCAGCAGCTAATTCTTTGGCCACTGTTCAAACTTCAGGGCTTTATTTAAAAGCTTTTTTTTTTTTTCTTTCTCTCACAGCCCTCCTAAGGTCGGTTGCATCTTCCCCACCGCCGCACGCCACAGCTGGGTATTCTCAATAAATCCAATTTGCAGTTATTTACAAGCCTACTGCACAGGGCGTTGTCAGAGTCCCTCCGCGGCCCTGCAGCCCACCCAGTTAATTGTTCCAAAACTCCGTAAATTACGGGGAAAACGCAACTAAAAACTGATCTCAAAACTTTTCTTGTTTTGTTCTCGTTTCCCTTTGACAAGCAGAGCACCACCAGTGACAGGAACACACAGAAGATGAAGCGCAGGGCACTTATCTCCAGCTGCGGATACGTTCAGCCGAGTGAACGCGCGGGCACAGGGAAGGGAGTTACACAAATAAATTATGTCAGGGCCCAAGAACCGTACCCGCACCGGGCACAGGCCGCCTGCGCTCCCGCCTGCCGACCCTCCGTCCCCACTAACAACTCGCCCAGGCGCGGCTGGCGCCAGCTCTGGCAGAGTTGTGGCTGGCGTAGGGACCGGCGCAGCGCTGCTGCCCGGTGTTTACAGCCACGGGAGCACCGCAGAGGAGTTCGGAGTCTCCTATTTCTATTCTTGCCCTGCTCCTGATGTGCCAAAACCAGAGCAAAACCTCATTTTTGAGGTGTTCGGCGCGAAACAAGAGGAGCCACGGCAGCCCCGAGGGATGTTGGCTCCTGCGTGACAGCACCCAGCTGCCTCTGAACGCCCGGCCCAAAGTCACACGAGACGCTGGAAAAATCCACCCCGGGGCTCTGCAGCTCAACTGACCGTTAACTCACCCGGCTGCCAGCGAGAGAAGCGCCCTGTGAACACTGCTGTGTGTACAAAACCATGCAGAACTGAGAATGCAGATAAAAGACGGCAGAAAAAACAATTCTTGGATGTTTTTCTGTGCTTCCTGCAACCCCCTCCTGCCCAGCTGCACCCAGTGCGTTAGCAAGCACAAGGGGAGAGGGCTGACCCGATCTCCACAACCCAGAGAGCCGAGCACAGATCCGACAGCTTTTCTATGAGATCCTAATAGCAACGGCGAGCGTGTTCCTCCCGATTCTCCTCCCTCCCGAGCTTGGGAAAGAGCATCAAACACGCTCCAACACAGAAAGACCCTTCTCTGGTACCGGATCGCAAAGCATACATGCAGAATAAGGACTTCTGAAGAGCAACGCGCGGTGATGAAAGCCCCGGGGAGAAAGGGCTTCTCCAGGCAAATTATTTTTGTCTCTGTTTCCTACCTGCAAGGAAGGGAAAACTCTTCTCCAACTCAGCTAAGCATGCCGGGATCCTGCGGTGAAAGATGCTGCAAGAGAGCAAGAAACTTCCGTAAGGCTCCGTGACACACAGCCCAGCACGATGCCTAGACCGCAACACCCTGTAACCCGCAATTTTGACTATTCTTAGGACAGGGAGTGTTCGGAGGAAGGCAGAGCCGTATCCCTACCCTTCCCTTGGCCTCCCCGCCCGCTGCCAGCACCCCTCCTGCCTCGCCTCAAATTCCAGGGCTCCTCTCCACGCCTGGGCTCAACCCACCCACCCTGCCTGCGCCCCCCTCCAGGCCTCCTGCCGCTCACCCCACCAGCCCGGAGGGTTTGGGCAGACCCCGCACCCCCCTCCCCAGTTTCGCTGCTTCCCCTGAGGCCGCACAGCTCACCCATGCCCCTGGCCCAGCTCCCAGCCCGGCTCCTCAGGAACCCCCCCCCAAACCCAGCTCTACACTCTCTCATGCTCCCCTTCTCCCCAGGCACTCCCCCCCGCCGCCGACCAGCTCCTTCAGCCCCCGCACCCCGCATCCCTTGGCCTAGGGGTCCCCACGCTCTCCCCCACAGCACCCCCACCGCCCCCTTCCCCCAGGACCCTCGATCCCTCACACCACCTTCCCTCCAGGGCCCCCAAACGCCCACCCCCTCAGCAACCCCCCCACCCCCCCGTTCAGGGCCCCCCACCTCCTCCCTCAGTCCCCCAGCCCCAGTCTCTCCTTGCCCTCATCCCCTCCATCTCCTCTCAGCCCCCTCCCCTCCCCCCCAGGCCCAACAAGCCCCCTTCCCCCGAGCCCCCCCCATGCCCCCTCCAACCACCCCTTCTCCTCAGGCTCCTCCACGTCCCCCTCCGCCCTTCAGCCTTCCCTCCGGCCCCTGCTCACCCCTCACGACGAGCCCAACGCCGCCGCTCCCCCTACCCCGCCTCACTCGGCCGCCGCCATGTTGCGATCGAGACACATCCGGGCACCCGCCCTGCCCGCGTTCCCCTGGCAACAAGCACCACCCCCTAGGGCGGGGCCTCGGGCGAGCAGCGTTTGACCCCGCCGCGCCCCCGTAGGAGCGGTGGCGGTCAGGGACGGCTAAAGGAGGTATGTGGCCAATCACAGAGAGAAGGGCGGGAGATTGGCGTTCTGACTGTCCAATCAGAGCGCGGCGCGGAGGGAGAGGCGGCGGAAGGGGACGGCGGCGCGCTAAGATGGCAGCGGCGTGAGGTGAGCGTGGCGGTGCCTCCCGCGTTCGGCTCCGGTGTGGGGTGCGGTCGTGCCCCCCCACCCCGGGCCCGTAGGATGGGGCGTTAACCGGTTGTTTTCCCTTCCCTCAGGCCCCGCCGGTCGCGGTGCTGCGAGCCCGTAAGATGCCGCTCCGCGCTCTGCTGAGGGCCGCGGCCTCGCTGCGCGGCTGCGGTGCGTACCCCGCCTCGTCCCCCGTCCCTGCCCGGGGCCCTCCCGCTGCCCGCGGCCGCTGACCCCTCTCTATGTCCTCCTCCTCCGCAGCTGCCGGGGCGCTGCCGCCCGCCGTCGCGCCCGGGAGGTGGCCGGTGCCCCTCTGCCCGCAGCAGGCCGGCGGTATGGCCACCCTCAACCAGATGCACCGGCAGGGCCGGCCCAAGCCGCCGCCGCCCAAGCTGGGGGCCACCTTCGGCCGCCCCCAGATCAAGGGGGTGGTGATCAAGAACCTGATCCGGAAGCCTAAAAAGCCCAACTCGGCCAACCGCAAATGCGCGCGGGTGCGGCTGAGCAACGGGAAGGAGGTGGTGTGCTTCATCCCCGGCGAGGGCCACAGCCTGCAGGAGCACCACGTCGTGCTGGTGCAGGGCGGCCGCACGCAGGACCTGCCGGGGGTGAAGCTCACCATCGTGCGGGGCAAGTACGACTGCACCCACGTCCAGAAGAAGAAGTGAGGGGAGGGAGCGGGGACGGGCCCCTCTGCGTTGCGGGGAGCGTCTGTGCCGTTAGTGCAACCATTAAAGGCTGTTGCTGTGCGGGAAGCACTGCGGAGTAGTGTTGGGGGGCACTGGGAAGGGGCCTGGGGGGGACATGGGAGGACCTGGGGGCACTAGGAGAGAGCCTGGGGGTGCCTGGGTATACTGGTGGTGAGCCTGGGGGCACTCGGGAGGGGCATGCAGGTGACATGGGAGGACCTGGGGGCTCAGGACTTTGGGAAGAGGCCCTGGGGACACTGTGGGGAGCCTGCAGGTACTGGGAAGGGGCCTGGTGGGGACATGGGAGGATTTGGGAGCACTGGTGAGGGGCTGGGGACATTGGGAAGGGGCCTGGGAGGCTCTGGGGTCGCTGGTGGGGAGCCTGCAGACACTGTGAAGGGGCCTCTGATCTGGGGAGAGTCCTGGGGACACTGAGGGGGGAAGCTGGGGGCACTGGCGGGGGCTAGGAGGACCTGGGGACACCGGGGGGGCTCCTGGGGACACTAGCGGTGCCTGGGGGTGATACCTTGGATAAAAGCTGAAAGATAGAAGGTTCCACTGTGCCTTTTGTGGTGGATGGCATGTACTTGATTTACGTCCGGCCAATGTACCAGAGTTGTTGCTGAACTATTTATATATATCTGTTATTCTTGGGTGAGATGGAATAGCACAGGGGTTATTAGTAGTTAGGAAATTATCACAGTTAGGAATTTCAACACGGTAGTTAATAACGCTTGGGCCAGAGAGGAGGGTATTAGCAATGAAT
Source organism: Phalacrocorax carbo (assembly GCF_963921805.1). Lineage (NCBI taxonomy): Eukaryota > Metazoa > Chordata > Aves > Suliformes > Phalacrocoracidae > Phalacrocorax > Phalacrocorax carbo. The sequence continues at coordinate 322,155 of NC_087543.1, read as the reverse complement.
GCCCCGTCGACAAGGGCCTCCTAAGAGAACTCGACGCAGTAAAACTTCAAGGACTGACAGTGGAAACATCCTGCTACAAGGGCGTGGAGGTGAGGAAGGGCACAAATCCATCAGCAGCCATAAAAGGGGACATCTTGGCCCAGAAGGTGCCGAATCATGAAACCGGGGAAAGGAATTCCGGTGGGGGGAAATCACGACCCCTGACTCAATTGAGGGGCGAAAGGACTGACTGCCCCCCCGCCCCGAGCCCGTCACGGATAAATGTCGTTTCTGAGCTCCAGTGGGTGTGCAGGCCGGGAGGAGTTATGCCCCGTGCACCCGGCGCTGTAATAAAAGAACACCTGCTTCTAAACTCCCGAAATTGAGTCTGAGAGTTCTTTTAGCTGGCTTTTACAGTACCAGGGGCACGGGGGAGGGGTCTGGAGGGGGTCCTGGGGACGCGGGGGTTCTGGTGGCACTGGGGGTGGGGATTGGGGGACCTGGGGACACCCGGGGGGGGGGGCACGGGGTGCTTCTGGGAGCGCTGGGAAAGGGCCTGGGGTAGTGCCCGGAGGGGGCGTGGCCAGAGCGCCGGCCCCGCCCCGCCCCTTCCGCCACGTGACGCGCCTCAGCCCCGCGCCGGCGTCCAAGATGGCGGCGCCCAGGGCGCTGGCGGCGGCGCGGCGGGTGGCGGGGCGGGGGTGGCGAGGGGTGGGGGGCGGTGGCGGGGCCCGGCCGGGGCGGAGCCGCCTGTACGAGCACGTGCGCGAGGGCCTGAGCGCGCGGCCGCAGCTGGAGGTGGCGGCGCTGAGCGAGCGGGAGCTGGAGCGGCGGCGGGGGCCGCTGCGGGGGGTCGACCTCCGCCAGATCGTGAGCGGGGCGGGGTCTGGAGGGGGCGGGCTCGGGGGCGGGGCGGGAGGGGAAGGGGCGGGCTGGGGGCTGGAGGGGGCGGGGGGCTTGAGGGTGTGGGCGGAGCTGTCGGGGAAGGGGCGGGGCTGGAGGCTCGTGGAGACGGATGGAGGCGGGGCTGAAGGAAGGGGCGGGGATTTGCAGGGTGGCCGGGAGGGCTGTGTCCTGTTGGGGCGGGGCTTGTGGGCGGGAAGGGGCGTGTCCGCAGCGGCCCCTCCCACCCGGCCCCTCCCACCCGGCCCCTCCCTAGGTGCAGACCTGGTCCCGCCTGGGCGAGGTGCGGGACAGCATCGCCCGCTTGGAGGCCGAGAAGGGGCAGGTGGCCCAGGGCGTGCGGGCACTGATGGTGAGACCCCCCAGTCTGTCCCCCAGGACCCCCTGGGACCCCCGCGTCCCGCCCACATCCCCCCCTCACCCGCATCTCCCCCGCAGGCATCCCACGACAAGAACACGGCGGAGGCGGTAAGGCTGTTGGGGGCACGGGGAGGGGGTCCCCGCACCCCGGTGGAGGGTGCCGGGGGCGGGGGTCGCCGTGCCCACCCGCCCCCCCGCGCCCCCAGCGCCGTGTCTCCGTAGCTCCCCGCCTACGCGGCGCTGCGGGCCCGCGGCCGCCAGATCCGGCTGCAGCTGCAGGCGCTGCTGGCCGAGGAGGCCGCCCTGGACGAGCGCTTCTACCTCGATGCTCTGCAGCTCCCCAACCGCACCCACCCCGAGGCGGTGAGCTGGGGCGGGGGGCACAACACGGCGGGGGGGGTGCCGTGTCCCCCCGCCCCCCCTGACACCCCCTCTGCCCCCAGCCCGTTGGCGACGAGAGCCAGGCCCGGCTGCTGGAGGTGGTGGGAGAGAAGCCAGGTACGCCGGGGGAGGGGAGGGGGGAACTGGACCTCAGTGTCCCTGCAGAGATTGGGGAGGGGGGGGCAAGGAGGGTCCCCTGGGGCTGAGAGAGGCTCAACGTGAGGGAGGGAGGAGGAGGGTACCTTGAAGTGATGGGGATTTCGGGGGGGGGAGCAAGGGGGAGGGTGCCCAGGGGTGAGGAAGGCTCTATGAGGAGGAAGAAGAGGGTCCCTGGAGTGAGGTAGGCGGTGGGGGGGGGTGGGGGATAGAGGAGGGTCGTAGGGGTGGGGGGTAGAGGGCAGTTCTGGGGGTGAGGAAGAGGAGGGTCCCTGGGGTGAGGAAGGTTTTGGGGAGGAAGAAGAGGGTGCCCGAGGCGAGGAAGGCTCCCCACACTTCTGTCCACACAGTGTTCGACTTCAGGCCGAAGGGACACCTGGAGCTGGGCGAGGGGCTGGACATCATCCGCCAGCGGTGAGCACCCACGGGCGCCGGGGCGGGGACAGCCGGCGTCACGCGTGTGCCCCCACAACACGCGTGTTTGTGCGTGTGTGTGTCCCCGTGATGCAGGCGCCTGTCGCACGTCTCGGGGCACCGCTCCTACTACCTGTGCGGGGCCGGCGCGCTGCTGGAGCACGCGCTCGTGCGCTTCACCCTGGCTAAGCTGCTGGCCAAGGTATGCGGGGGGTTCCGGGGGGTCCTAGGAGGGTCGGGGGGGGGGTCTCCACGCCCCCCTGATGCCCCTTTTCCCCCAGGGCTTCCTGCCCATGACGGTCCCTGACCTGCTGCGAGGCGCCGTCTTTGTGAGTGCCATCCCCATCCCCGCGTCCCCCCACCCTACGACCCTCAGTGTCCCCCTCCATGACACCCCCGTGCCCCCCTCCCCTCGCAGGAGGGCTGCGGCGTGCAGCTCAACGCCAGCCCCTCGCCCGTCTACAACATCGACCCCTCCCGCTTCGAGGACCTCTGCCTGGCCGGCACCTCCGAGGTGGGGATTGCAGGTGAGGAAAAACGGGGTGAAACCCGGGGAATTGGGGGTTTGTGCCTTTGTGGGGGGCTCCAGGAGCCGCGCTGCCCCCCCAGCCCATCCCTCTGCTCCAGGGTATTTCATGGACCACGCCGTGCGGCTGGAGGACCTGCCCATCAGGTATGGGGTCCCCCCACTCCCCCAGAGCCCCCATTCCCTGCTGGGGGGGGGACACACACGACACCCCCAACCCCTCCCAGGGAGTACCCAGGTGTCTGGGGGATCCTCACCCCCTTGCTCCGGCCAGGGTCGTCTGCTCCAGCACCTGCTACCGGGCCGAGACGGACACGGGGCGGGAGCCATGGGGGCTCTACCGTGTCCACCAGTTCACCAAGGTACTGGGGGAACTGGTGGAAGGACGCTGGCATCCAGGGGAGGTGGGGATGGACAGACGGACGCAGCCCTGTCCTCTGTCCCCGCAGGTGGAGATGTTTGGGGTGACAGCGGCCGAGAGCGGGACCGAGAGCGAGGCGCTGCTGGATGAGTTCCTGGCTCTGCAGAAGGAGATGTTCTCCGAGCTGGGCCTGCACTACCGGTGAGGGTGGGGCGGGGGGGACATCCCCGTGTCCCCCTGCTCTGTGTGTGTCCCCCTTCCTGTCGTCCCCCCCCCACTGACAGCCCTGCTCCCCGCAGTGTCCTCGACATGCCCACGGAGGAGCTGGGGCTCCCCGCTTACCGCAAGTTCGATATCGAAGCCTGGATGCCCGGGCGGGACAAATACGGGGAGGTGAGGGCAACCGGAGGGGAAGGAAATCCCCTGGGGAGGGGGGCAAACCCTCCTAATTTGGGGCCTGCACAGGGTGCCCCCCCCATTACAGGGTCCCCCAGTCATCCGAGGGCAGATCCTGCCCTGTTAAGGGGGCTTGCATGGGGTCAACCCATTCTGGGGTTTGCTGGGGAACTGGTGGGGGGAATCCCCATTGTGGGGGGCCCTGGGGTCAAGGTGGGGGGCTCCCCATTATCAGGAGACCTGGGGGGAGTCCCCAAATGCCTATGAACCGCCGTTGCTCCCCCACCCCAGATCTCCAGTGCCTCCAACTGCACCGACTACCAGAGCCGGCGCCTGAATATCATGTACACGGATGGGGCCGGACAACTGCAGCATGCACACACGGTGGGCACCGGGGGGTCCCTGCAACCCTGTGCCCCCACTAACACCCCCCCGGGGGGTTCCCAAACCCCTCTACTCTCCACTAATCCCCCCCAGGGGTCCCCAAACCCCTCTGCTCCCCACTAAACCCCTCTGGCCCCTCTGCAGGTGAACGGCACTGCCTGCGCTGTCTCCCGGATGCTCATCGCTCTCTTGGAGTGCAACCAGCTGCCGGTGCGTGCTGGGGGAGGGGGGCTGGGGGGCACCCCAGGGTGCTGGGGGGGTACAGGGGGTCTCACCCTGCCCTGCACCCCCACAGGATGGCAGTGTCCGTGTGCCAGCCGCCCTGCAGCCCTTTGTCGGCCAGGCCGTGCTCACCCAGCCCCCGGCCCCGCTGCTGCGCTACATCGGGCCCAACCAGCCCAGGGGGGGCCGCCAGGTGGCCTGAGGCAGGGGGACCCCGAGGTGTCCCCCACGCCGCACCCCAAGGCCAGGGGGACACCCGAGGGCAGCCCCACACCAGACGGGACACAGAGGCAGAAGATACACGTTGCAAGGACGGGGACACACGGACACATCCCACGGGGGGGACGCGCGGGTGTCCCATCCCACGTTCCCCCCCCAGTCCCTGGTGCTAATGAGCTCCTGCAATAAACACCACCTTCACCCCCCCATCCCGAGAGCCGCAGCCCCCGGGAGGACGTGGGTGTGTGCTCTGTGTTCGTTCGCACATGCGTGCGCACCGCGTGGCAGCCCGTGTCAGCACAGCACCCAGAGGAGAAACTGGGGAGACTGGGAAGCTGCTGGGGGTGCACAGTGAGGGGCCCGGGGTGGGGCGACAGTGGTGATAGGGACCTTGGGGATGGGGGGGGGACAGGGGCTTCAGGTGGGCGCCGGGAGCCCCTGCCTGGTGCTGACACCAGGAGGAAGAGGAGGAGGAGGAGGAAGGGGGTGGCGGGTGGGCTACGCAGTGGCCGAACACCTCTTTATTTTACAACAACCGATCTAAATCGTCTACGCTACAACTGGGACGGGGGGGAGGGGGGGGGGGAGGTGGCAGGGTTGGGGTGGGGGGGAGCGGGGGCTCCCCCAAAGTCCAGCCAACGGCCTCGGGAGCCCCCGGATAAATAGGGGGAGATGCAGGGGTGGGGGGGCATCGGGGGGCCCGTCAGTCCATGCAGCGCCCGCTGTTGATGATGATGTCGTCATATTCCTCCTGGGGGGACACACAGCCAGCGCTCAGCATCCCTCGCAGAGCCCCAGGGGGCTGCTGGGAGCAGGGCGAGCCCCCCGCAATTTTAGGGGGCTGCCAGGAGAGAGGCAAGCCCCCCCCCCCCCATCAGTGGAGGAGACAAGGGGGTTTGGGGGCACGCAATCTGGGTCAGGGGGCACTTACATCACTGTTGTCACTCTCGCCCTCGTCAGGGCTGTCATCAGAGTCCCCAGGGGGCTCCTGCGCCCCGAAATCCCGCAGCAGCTGGGGCAGGCGGGGGTCAGGGCGGTGGCGGGCGCTGTAGAGGGGGGTGTACCCCACATACATGCGGGCGGCGGGGTCGGCGCCGGCGCGCAACAGGCACTCGGCCACCTCGGGGCTCTGCGCCTCCACCGCCAGGTGCAGGGGGCTGCGGCCGCAGCTGGGTTCCTGGTGGGGGGAACGGGATGATCAGGGGGCTGCAGGGGACCCCCAGGACCCCCCCCATGCCACCGGGGCAGCGCTCACCGCCTTGTTGAGGTCAGCGCCAGCGCTCAGCAGCAGCTCCACCATCTCCAGGTCTTTGCGAAGGACAGCGACGTGGAGGGGGGTGTAACCTGCCGGGGAGGGGAGCGGAGGCGGGGACGTTGCTGCAGACCCCCGGCCCCACAGGGGACCCCCAGCCCCGTGGCATCCCCCCCCCCCGCAGCTCGTGCCCCCTGCCGCAGCTCCACAGCCCCACCGCATCCCCCTCCCGTGTACCCCCACCCCACCCCACGTCCCCGTCCATCTGTCCCCCCGCCGCACCGTCATAGTTGACGCTGTCGAGCTGGGCGCGCACCTCCTCGTCGCAGGGCGCCGGGGGGCTTCGAGGGGGTCCCAGGAGGTGGCGGGCGCAGCTCCGGCGTCCCTCGCGGCAGGCGAGGTGCAGCGCCGTGTGCCCCCCGCGCTCCTGCACGCACAGCCCCGCGCCCGCCGCCCGCAGCTTCCGCACGAAGCCGGACAGGCCCAGGATGACGGCGATGTGCAGCGCCGTCTGCAGGGAGAGAGACCCCTCAGGGCTGGGGGCGCAGGGAGCCCCCCTGGGCCAGCGCAGAGGCTGGGGGGCACCCCCCAACTCCCTCCCCCCTTTTCCACACCTGCCCCAGGTCGTTCTGCAGGTCCAGGTACTCGGTGCCCCCCGTGTACGCCAGGATGGAGTCCAGGAAGGCCTCGTGTTCGTGGATGACGGCCAAATGCAAGGCCCTGGGGGGGGGGGCGGGGGGCAGCGTCACAGGGGGGCCCTGCTGCCCCCAGCAAGACAGGGCAAAAGCAGAACTGGGGGAGGGGGGGCACCCCTCAGAGTGCAGCAGGGTCCCGTGTGTGCTGGGGGGGCAAAGGAGATCCCCAAGAAAGGGGCGTGGGGGGAGGCAGGCAAAGGAGACCCCCGGGAGTGGGAGGCGGGCAAAGGAGACCCCTGCGGGGGGGGGCCGGGATCTGCTGTCGGAGCCATTAGGATGGACAGGGGTTCTCACCCACCGCCCCGGGGCTGGGGAATCCCACCCGCCCCGCCGCAGGAGGATCTCCCCAGCGGGCGATGCGGGTCCTGAGACCCCTAGGGAAGGGGGTCCCGTGTCCGTTCCCCCTCCCCCTCACTTACGTGTCACCGTCCTCAGTGAGGAAGGCCAGGACGTGCCGTAGCCAGGCCGCAGGGTCCACGGCGGCCGCTACCTCCTCCTCCTCCTCCTCTTCCTCCTCGGGGGCCTCGGTCAGGCGGACGGCGCCTACAGCCGCCGTGCCGGGGCCCGAGCCGGGCCGCTCAGTGCCGGGGCTGGCGGGCCCGGGGCTGGCGGGCAGCAGCCCCAGCTGCCCCTCACCCAGCGAGCCCAGGCCGCTGTCGCACCACTCATCGCCCTCGGGCCGCTTCACCTCACCGGGAGGCGCCGGCGCCGCCGCCTCCGCGGCCGCCATCGCCGGGCCGCCGGGCTGGGCCGCGCTCAGGCCCGCGCCGCCATGGGGCCGCCGCCGTCCCGGGAAATCCCCGCCGGGCCCGGCGATGGCGGCCGCGCGGGGCCTGCCGGGACCCGTAGTTCCTCACGCCGCTTCCGTCGCGGAGCGCGCAGGATACGCCGGGAAGCGCGGCGCTCTCCGCCTATCAGCGCCGCGCCGCGGGGCACGCCGGGAGGTGCGGCTGCAATGGTTGGGCGGGCGGCGCGGGGCACGCCGGGAAGTGTGGCGCTCTCCGCCTATCAGCGCCGCGCCGCGGGGCACGCCGGGAGGTGCGGCTGCAATGGTTGGGCGGGCGGCGCGGGGCACGCCGGGAAGCGCGGCGCTCTCCGCCTATCAGCGCCGCGCCGCGGGGCACGCCGGGAGGTGCGGCTGCAATGGTTGGGCGGGCGGCGCGGGGCACGCCGGGAAGCGCGGCGCTCTCCGCCTATCAGCGCCGACTCGCGGTGCACGCCGGGAGGTGTGGCGGGGCGCGGGGCGCGCTGGGAGGCGTGGCCTGGGCAGCGGCCGGCGCCCATGGCCGAGCCGGACGGTAACGGGGGGCGGCGGGGCCGGGCCGGGGGAGGGGGGCGGCGGGACCCCCCCCTCCCTGGCGCATCGCTGACACCGTCGTCCTTCTCTTCCCTCAGCTCCCGGTGCCCGCGGGGAGGAGGCGGAGCAGGACGCGGAGTCGCCGGTGAGTGCCCGGTGCAGGCGGCCAGGTCCCGGTCGGGCCTCCCCGGGGATGGAGACCCCCGCCAACACCGGCTGATCCCCGCCCCCCTCCTCCGGTCTCCCGTAGGCCTCCGATACCGAGCCCGGCGCTTCGGGTGACTCTGAAAGTAGGTGTGGGGGAGGCACGGGGCCACGGCGGTCCCGGCGGGGAGCGGCGGCGAGGCCCCGGTCCCGGTCCCGGGGGTGGGGTGGGTGCCGGTGGCTGATCCCCCTCCCCCGGTGCAGTGGAGCTGCTGCGGAGCCTCCTGTCCCGGACGCTGGGGCTGGGCGGGGAGAAGCCAGAGAAGGTGCTGGACGAGCTGAGCCTGGAGGGAGTGAGCCGGTTCCTGCAGAGTGAGAGATGTACGGGGCGATTTCTGGGGGGCTGGGCGGGAGTTGGGGGGTTGGGGGGAGATTTGAGGGGGACTGGGGGGATTTGGGGTGCAGGGGGGTTATTGTCCCCCTCTCAGACCCCTGTCTGCTCTGCCCTCCCCCAGGTAAGAACGTCGTGTGCATGGTGGGCGCCGGGATCTCCACCTGTGAGTACAGTTTGGGGTGGGGGCTTACAGGGTGGGGGACACGCGTACGGCACCACGGGGGGACCCTGATGTGCCCCCCGCCCCCCGCCCCCCGCCCGCAGCTGCCGGGATCCCCGATTTCCGCTCGCCCGGCACCGGGCTCTACGCCAACCTGCAGAGCTACGACCTGCCTTACCCTGAGGCCATCTTTGAGATCAGCTTCTTCAAGGTACCCCCATACCCACCCCCACGCTTTAGGGGGATCCTGGCCCTGCCAGGGAGGGTCCTGGCCCTCCGGGGGGCTCGGAGACCCCCTCCATCCCCTGAGAGCCTCCTCTCATCCTGCAGCAACACCCCGAGCCCTTCTTTGCCCTGGCCCGGGAGCTCTATCCAGGGCAATTCAAGGTAAGTCCCTCCCCAGCCTCAGTTTCCCCTCTCTGTGTTTCCCCTTCCCCCCTCCCCCCAAAAAAAACAGTCTGTGGGGGCTGTCCCCCCAAAGTGACCCCCCTGCTCTATCTGTCCCCCCTCCCAGCCCACGGTCTGTCACTACTTCATGCGGCTGCTGCAGGAGAAGGGGCTGCTGCTGCGCTGCTACACCCAGGTAGGGACCCCCAGCCCTGAGGAGGGGTTTTGGGGGTGTCCTGGGGGGGGGTCGGGGCACCCCCTCACCACCCCCGCCCCGTGCCTCGGCAGAACATCGACACACTGGAGCGGGTGGCGGGGCTGGAGCCCGAGCTGCTGGTGGAGGCTCACGGCACCTTCTTCACCTCCCACTGCCTGCGCCCCTCCTGCCGGCAGCCCTACAGCCTCCAGTGGATGAAGGGTAGGGCGTGGGGGGGTGTGAGGGGGCGTGGGGGGGTGTGACGGGGGTGTGGGACCCCCCCGGGGTGCCTCTGCGACTGGTGGGGGCAGCATGTCCCTCGGCTGGGCAGGGGGGCCCCATCCACTGGGATGGGGGTCCTAACGGGAGCCTGTGCTCCCCCAGCATGCCTCCGCCCCCCCCCGTGTCCCTCTGTCCTTTCCACGTCCCTCTGTCCCACCCTGCGTCCCTCTGTCCCTCCCACTGAGCTCTCCCGCCCCCGTCTCTTCCAGAAAGGATTTTCTCGTCCCTCGTCCCCAAATGCGAGAAGTGCCAGAGCGTGGTGAAGCCTGGTGAGTGGGGAGGGGTCAGGGAGGCCGTGCTGCCCCCCCCATGCTCCAAGGGGGTGTGTGGGGGCCCCCTTCAGCCCTTCCACTCACCTCCCACCCCCCCCAGACATTGTTTTTTTTGGGGAGAGCCTCCCATCGCGCTTCTTCACCCTCCTACAGTCGGTGAGTGGTGTGAGGGGACATGACGTGGGGTCCTGCATCCCCCCCCGGACTGGGGGGGGCACAGTCGCCACATGGTGACACCTGTGTGTCCCGTCATCCCCCCCAGGACTTTCAAAAGGTCGATCTGCTCCTCATCATGGGCACCTCGCTGCAGGTCCAGCCCTTCGCCTCTCTCGTCAGCAGGTCGGGCCCCCCCGGCCCCCCCCACTCCCCACTGCCCTCCCTGCTCCCCACTGCCCCCCCGTGACTGTCCCCTCCTCTCTCCGCCCCGCAGGGTCCCCACCAACACCCCCCGGCTCCTCATCAACAAGGAGAAGACGGGGCAGGTGAGGGGGTTTGGAGAGACTGCTAAAGTGGGGGGGGGGGGGAGAGGGGGTTGGGGGGCACTGAGCGGGCAGGTGCTGCTGCTCCCCCCACCCCATCACCCTTATTTCACCCCCCAGAGCGACCCCCTTATGTCCCTCATGGGCTTCGGCTGCGGCATGGACTTTGATTCGGACAAGGCTTACAGGCAGGGGGGGCTTGGGGGTGGGGGGGGGTTGTGGGGGTCAGGGGGGGCTTGGGGAGGTTGGGAGGGGCCACGGGGCATTTGGGGGGGACTGGGGGAATCCCTGGGGGGCTGGGACCCTGGCTTCCGCAGGGCAACACAGGTCGTATAGGCCCCCAGCTCCGTACGCCGTAGTGGAGTGCTGGGGGGTCGGGGACCCCCAAGGTGGTTTTGGGGACCCACCTGTGCCCCCTCCCATGGGTTCCTCTGTCCCCGCAGGGACGTGGCCTGGCTGGGGGAGTGTGACGCCGGCTGCCTGGCGCTGGCCGAGCTGCTGGGCTGGAAGGTACCTCCCCTCCATCCCAAAAAGCAGTGATTTAGGGGGGGTCCCGGCTTCCGTGCCCCCCCATCCCCGCTGCATGCCTGCCTCGCTCACCGTCCCTGTCCCTGCAGAAGGAGCTGGAGGAGCTGGTGCGGAGGGAGCACGCCGCCATCGACGCCAGGGCTGCCCAGGGGGGCGACGGCAAGGCCCGGGGGGGCGACAGCAAGGCCCCGGAGGGCAACGGCAAGGCCCAGGGAAGCAAGGGCGAGACCCCCAGCGGTGACGGTGATCGCCAGGGGGGCAGCGGGCCCCCCACACCGTAGCAGGGGGGTGACATGAAATGGCTGCAGAGGCGGGTTATCGGCATCGCCTGTTCTCTTCTGGGGGCTGGGGGGGACACACAGGCCGGGGGGGCAGGGGGTTTCGGTGGGAGGGGGGTGCTTCGGGCCCCTTTCCTGTCCCCACCAGGGAGTGGAGGGACAGGAATGGGGGTCCCCGGGATGCTGGGGGGGTCCCCGGGATGCTGGGGGCTACGGGGGCTGGGAACAAGGGGTTACTGGTGCGTGGGTTCCTGGTTATTGGGGAGAAGGGGGGGTCCCTGATTATTGGGGGGTACTGGCATGGGGGGGGTGTCTCTGGTTACTGGGTGCTATTGGGATAGGGTGCCCCAGTTACTGGGGGACACTGGGGTGGGGGGAGCCCTGGGATGCTGGGGTTAAGGGGTTCTGACCCAGGGACCGGGGAGGGGGGTGGGAACTGGGGTACTGGGGCTGCCCCCGCCAGCAGTGCACGGCCTGGGGGGCCCCTTGTGGCCCCCCCTTGTCACCATAGAGACCGCGACCCCTCATTTTTTTTGCCTTCTCCCAGTTTTTGTGCAATAAAACGTCTTATTTGTAAAACCTGGCTGCGTCCTGGCCGGCCCTGTGGGGTGTTCGTGGGGGGTCGCTGCCCCGTTGAGGGGGATCCCCAGGGGGACCCTGCCCGGCCATGCGGGGGGGGGGTCCCGGGGGTGCCGACCTGAGGGGGCGCGGTGGGTAGTGCCCCCGCCAACGGGCGCGAGCCAATCCGAAGTGAAGGCTGAGGGAGACGACCAATCGGGGCGCGGGGCGGCAGGCGCGGGTGGTTTGATAGGCGAGATGGTTAGCCAATGGGTGGGGAGCTGCCCTGGCGGGCTGAAGACGATGCGAGAGACATGAGAGAAGCCAATCAGAGCGAAGAGTGGTTGATTGGCGTTGCCTTTGACCAATAGTCTGAGGAGCCGCTGCCGAATGGCCCTCTGGGAGCAGTCGGAGAGGCGGTAGACGAAGGCGGAGTCTGAGTGCAGGGCCATGAAGAAGGGCGGGGCACCGTTCAGACAGGCAGCCGCTCTAGCCAACCAGCTCGGTGGGCGGGCGGACGGACGTGGAGTGCAACCAATAGAAGCCGGCAGCGCCGCTGATGGGCAGAAGCGCGGGCGAATGGGCGCAGAGCCGGAGGGCCGGCGGGTCCAATGGCGGCGGAGGGCGGGGCCGGCGGCGTAAGAGCAGCGCCGCGAGCCAATGGGCCGCGAGTCCCGCCTTGAGTGGCGGGGGGGCGGGCCAATAGGGGCGTGGCGGAGGCGGCGCGGTGGAGTGAGGCGCCATGTCGCGGCGGCGGTGGCGGGGCCCGCAGAGCGCGGAGGGCAGCGGCCGCGGGGGCGAGATGGGGAAGATGGCGGCGGGCGGGGGCGGCGGGGGCGGCTCGGGCCGCTACTACGGCGGGGGTGGCGGCGGCGGCGAGGGCGGCCGCGCTCCCAAGCGCCAGAAGACGGAGAACGCGGAGCCGCCGCCGCACGGGCCTGGCGGGCCGGGGGGGGGCGGCGGCGGGCCCGGCGCTGCTGGAGCGGTGAGCGGTGCCGGCGGGCGGCCGGGGGCGTCACGGCGGGGTCTGGGGCGGGGGGCGCACGGTGGGGCGGGCTGGGGGGTAGGAGGGGGCCAGAACGGGGCTAAGCGTGCCCCTTGGTGGCGGGTAAGTATGGTGGAGGGGTTAGGGCTTTTGGGGAGTCGGCCGAGGCCTGACGAGGGGGGGGCTAAAACGAGGCCATAGTGGGCCTAAGGAGGGTTGGAAGTGCGGAGCGGGGTAATGCGGGGGTGACGGGAGGGGATTTGGGCGGTGCTTGGGGGATCAGGGACTGCTTGGGGGGGCAGGAGGGGGTGTGGGGGGTATTGAGGGGGTCAGGGACTGACTGGGGGTGTGTGGGGTATTTAGGAGGTCAGGAACTGCCTGGGGGGTAGGAGGGGGTGAGAGGAGTATTGGGGGGGCCAGTGGCTGGGGGGGGGCTACGCAGGGTAGGCCAAGGACTTGGGGGGGCTCAGGTCAGGGCTGGGGGGTGCACAGGCTCGGCCTTGGCTTGGTCAGGCCATGGAGTGCTCAGCACCATCAGGGAGAGGGGGAATGTCTCTTGAGGGGCAGGGCTGGACCCCAGGGGTCTGCAGAGCGTCTGGGAATGGTTTGGGGGGAGGCAGGGCCCTGCAGGGTCTTCGCCGGTGTCCCCCAGCAGCGCCAGGAGCTCTTCGGTCACACCAAGTTCAAAACTGCTCCCTCTCTTAACCAAGGGGTGGGACCCTCGGCCACGGTGATGGGTGGAGGGTGGGCTGAGATTCTCGGAGCGGCAGCCAAGACCTTATCTGGGGTAGTTTTTCTTGGGGGCGCCCCAGATAAGCATAATTTTGGGGGGAATAAAAAGGCGTCGGTGGCTCTGGGTGGGCACCGTACTGAGCTAACCCCTCCTCTCCTGCCAGGAGAACTACGACGACCCCCACAAGACGCCTGCCTCCCCGGTGGTACACATCAGGGGGCTGATCGACGGCGTCGTGGAGGCTGATCTCGTGGAGGCCCTGCAGGAGTTTGGCCCCATCAGGTGAGGAGACGCGTTGGGGGACGCACATGGCAGCACCGTGGCGTCGGTCTGACCGTGGCCTTTGCTGCCCCAGCTACGTGGTGGTGATGCCCAAGAAGAGACAAGCCTTGGTGGAGTTTGAGGATATCCTCGGCGCCTGCAACGCTGTTAATTACGCGGCCGACAACCAGATCTACATCGCCGGTCACCCCGCCTTTGTCAACTACTCCACCAGCCAGAAGATATCCCGCCCCGGGGACACGGACGATTCCAGGGGTGTCAACAACGTCCTGCTCTTCACCATCCTCAACCCTATCTACTCCATCACGACGGTGGGTGACATGCTGGGGGGACCCAAGGGTTTTGGGAACACGGAGCTGGGCACGTGGATCTCTCCCGACCCTGGCATCCGCTGCTTGAGGGGGCCCTGGGGGGCTGCCAGTGTGTTTCAGGCGTGTCCCTCACTGCTTCTCGCCTCTCCTCTCCCGCAGGACGTGCTGTACACTATCTGCAACCCTTGTGGCCCCGTGCAGAGGATCGTTATCTTCAGGAAAAACGGTGTCCAGGCCATGGTGGAATATCCTTCCGTGCTCCCATAGCCCCGGGGCTGCCCCTCTTGTGTTGTTTCTGCTGTGGGGGTTGGTTTGGCTCTGCCTCAGCCGCCCTCTGCCGTGTCCTGGCCCGCTGCGGGGAGGGAGAATTACCCGTGTGCTCGGGGAGCCGTACTGACACACGGCGTGCTGGGATCCGTCCTCCTGGACAGCATAACCCACCCTAAAAGCGCTTTCATTTCCATAAACGTCCTTAATTCTGCCAACGTTTGACTCGGTGCAGAGCGCCCAGCGAGCCAAGGCGTCCCTCAACGGGGCCGACATTTACTCCGGGTGCTGCACGCTGAAGATCGAATACGCCAAGGTAAGCGTCGCCGCCGGCAGCGCACCCTCGTGGGGTGACGCCGCTGACGCCTGACGCTCCTCCGGGTGTTCCTCGCAGCCCACGCGCCTCAACGTTTTCAAGAACGACCAGGATACCTGGGACTACACCAACCCCAACCTCAGCGGACAAGGTAATCTCCGATGCAGCGCGTTGTACCTACGCACACGGTCGGGCACAGCACTCTCATACCGACCCACAATATGTAATGCCATTCGCCTGCCCGTACCTTCAGCCGGAGCTGGTCTGGGCTCGACGGGGAGAGGGCTCGGGGTGGGGCGAATTGAGTCGAAAATCCGAGCGGCGATGGCCGGGGGTTTCTCTCGGCGGTTTGTTCTGCGTATTGCTTGTCGGGGAGCACCGGTGTCAGGCGCGTGAAGCGAGGGGGGAGTCTCTGCACCAGCGATACGCGGTTGGTTTTTTTTTATCTTTAATGAGTTTCTGGTGTTTTGAGGGGGCGGGGGGGGAGGGTGGGAAGTGCCATTGCTTTCTTGTGTCTGCCCCGCTGCCGGCTCTTTGCGTGCCTCATCTTCCGAACCGGATTTACCAAACCGGGGCTGCATCACCCTCCCGGAGCCGAGGGGCGAGTTGGAGACGCCCCTGGCCTGGCAGCGGGGGGCACCCGGCCTCTCTGTAAGACCGGAGGGGAGACGCCAGCTCCCTTGAGCTTGAGAAGGGGTGGGGGTGGGGGGGGGGAAGACACCCCCCCAAACCCTGCGCTGGCGGGAGCGGACCTCTCCCACTCCCAGCTGGATGCCGGGGCGGCCGTTGACGCCCTCCGTGTCGGGCTGCGCAGGGTCAGCCCCGCACGGGCAGCTCGGCGATGCTTGTTTTGGTTTTTTTTGTTTTTTCTTTTTGAAAGTAAAACGCTTCATGTTTTAAAGCCGGGGTGTCGGCGCCGGGCGGCCTCGACCGCTCGAAGCGGGGACGGGGGTTCGGGCGGGGGGGGGGGGGGCGGGGGCGGGCGCGGGGTTGGGGGGTGGGAGCCGCTGCGGGAGCCGCCGAGCCACCGTCCGCCGGACACCCCTGCTTTTCAAAGCTGCAGAGCCGTTCGGGTGCGGACGCAAGCAATGGCATTACATGACTTTAGCGAGGGGCAGGGGCAGAGCTCCCCTCCCAGGTACATACGTAGAAGATGTGCAGAGCCGCAGGGGCGAGAGGGGCTCGCTGGGAAGCGGGCAGGGGGTGCGGTAACGTGGCCTTTCCCAGCTCCGAGCAGTCATTTGCACATAACCCCGGGGACCGTACTACAGCGGAAGTCCCGAATGGGCCGTGACCTGCCTCTGCACATTCCTCACACCACACAGTGTAGAAACCTTTACTGGAGAAAACACGCAGCATCCAGAAACAAGCAGCAGCTTGAGCTCATTACATCAAGGACACAACACCGTGGCCCAAGGACTATCTACAGCACAGAGAGAGAAAGAGGCGCAGCATGCCACAGCAGACATTTACCTTTACTTACCAAAAGCAGACCAAACCGAACCCACGAATGTACACAGAACTAGAAAACACAGCCCAGAGGGTCCTCAAAACAAGCCCAGCAGCGCTCTTACCGGAGACCGGAGTAGATCTGAGGCCCTCCAAGACCTTAGGATTGCTCTCAGCACGGTTTGGTTTGGGAGGGCAGTTCCTTTGCTTTACGCTGTTTCTCCTGCAGTCCTCAGCTGCCACCATATCAGCGCCAAGCGGAGAAAAAAAAAAAACCAAAAACAAACCAAACCAAAACAAACCAAACCAACCCCCCAAAAAAAAACCAAAAAAACCAAAAAACCAACCCAAAACACCAAACCAACACAAAGCAACCCACCCAAGGGCACACAGGTCCCTAGGAGGCCGTAGCCGGGGCCGTGCGGGTCCGGCGCTCGAGCCGAGACACATTTCCATTACAGAGGAGACACGCACACGGGAAAGAGCTACACAGAGCCAGAAGCACCATTTTGTTACAGCACCACACAAATTGCAGGAGGTGAAACACGGAGGAACACTCTCATTTATCACACCTTTATGTCCTCTCTCTCGGTATCTTCTGAGGACAAAACAGCTGTGAGACCTTTTTTTTAAAAAAAAAAAAAAAAAAGATTTTACTTTTTTTTTTTAAAGAAAAATTGTAGCGGTTTTGTGCCTTTGACCTGTGTTTATGACTCTGAAACCATGTGATGCAGGGTCGCAGTGTATGTTTGATGGGACGCCATCTTTCAGAACTGTGCTAACTCACTCTTGAAGCGTCCAATGGTAAGAGAAATACAGAATTTTTATATGACAATGGACATTGTACTTTGTACTCCCGCTGTAAGTAGCCCTTTTCAATCTTTGTAATCGACTCGGAATAAACCTGTACGAAACCCGGTCGTGTAAAGGGAAGAGAAGAGCAACTGTACGGTGACATGAGCGTGTTTATGCCTTGTACGTGATGGCTCGTTTTAACCTGTTACTGCTGTTGCTTTGCTGCCTGTACCAGTCTCGCTCCCTCTCCCGTTTTGTCGGGGCGGGGAGGTGTCTTGCCACCTTTTATTATTTAATTTATCTTTTTATTTTTCCTTTCTGTACATTAATTTTTTTATTATATTATTATTTATTTATTTTTTTAACGGCTGTGTAGAAACTAGCAGCATCCCGGAGGCCGGGGGGCACGGAGTGGGGCGCTCCCCTCGCCGCACCTCCCTCCTAGTCAGCTTAGGGGCGGGGGGGCGGGGGGCCGGGGCTGGTCCCTGGTGGGTGGGAAGGAGGGAGGGGAGCTCCCGGGATCGGGCCCCCTCGCTCCGGCCGGGGCTCTCCGTCCCCGCTGGGAGGAGACGCGGGGGTCCCGGTTGGGAGCGGGGCGCAGGGGTTCGGAGCCAGCCCCGCCGTCCCCCTCCTGGGGTAGCTGGGGGATCCCCAAAGCCTCCCCGGGGCCAGGCTCGGGCGTCGGGGACCGGAGGGGCCCCCGGCGCCCTGGGGAGCGGTGTCCCCCCCGCCCCGAGACCACCCTAACCTCTCCTTCCACCCGCAGGAGACCCGGGCGGCAACCCCAACAAGCGCCAGCGGCAGCCCCCGCTCCTGGGAGACCACCCTGCGGAGTACGGTACGGTGGGGGGGGGGACGGGGGACAGGCAGTGCTGGGGTGGGGGGCAGACGGCGCCCCGGGGGGGTCTCCAACCCTCTCCCTGCGCAGGAGGACCCCACGGCGGGTACCACGGACACTACCACGACGAGGGCTACGGCCCCCCGCCGCCCCACTACGAAGGGAGAAGGATGGGCCCCCCGGTGGGGGGGCACCGCCGCGGCCCCAGCCGGTACGGCCCCCAGTACGGGCACCCGCCGCCGCCCCCGCCGCCGCCGGAGTACGGCCCCCACGCCGACAGCCCCGTCCTGATGGTCTACGGCTTGGACCAGTCCAAGATGAACTGCGACCGCGTCTTCAACATCTTCTGCCTCTACGGGAACGTGGAGAAGGTAAGCGGCGGGCGTTGCTGGGGGGGTCTGCAAGGGGGCTCCCTTCCACGGCCGCCCCTTCCCTCCGTCCGTCCCTCCGCCGCTGGCCCCTTCCTTCCCTCCTTCTGTCTGTCTGTCCTTCTGCTACTGGCCCCTTCCTTCCCTCCTGTCTGTCTGTCCTTCTGCCGCTGGCCCCTTCCTTCCCTCCTGTCTGTCCTTCTGCTGCTGGCCCCTTCCCTCCTTCTGTCTGTCCGTCCTTCCGCCGCTGGCCCCTTCCTTCCCTCCTTCTGTCCTTCTGCCGCTGGCCCCTTCCTTCCCTCCTTCTGTCTGTCCGTCCCTCCGCCGCTGGCCCCTTCCTTCCCTCCTTCTGTCTGTCCGTCCTTCCACCGATGGCCCCTTCCTTCCCTCCTTCTGTCTGTCTGTCCTTCTGCTGCTGGCCCCTTCCCTCCTTCTGTCTGTCCGTCCTTCCACCGCTGGCCCCTTCCTTCCCTCCTTCTGTCCTTCTGCCGCTGGCCCCTTCCTTCCCTCCTTCTGTCTGTCCGTCCCTCCGCCGCTGGCCCCTTCCTTCCCTCCTTCTGTCTGTCCGTCCTTCTGCCGCTGGCCCCTTCCTTCCCTCCTTCTGTCTGTCTGTCCTTCTGCTGCTGGCCCCTTCCCTCCTTCTGTCTGTCCGTCCTTCCACCGCTGGCCCCTTCCTTCCCTCCTTCTGTCCTTCTGCCGCTGGCCCCTTCCTTCCCTCCTTCTGTCTGTCCGTCCCTCCGCCGCTGGCCCCTTCCTTCCCTCCTTCTGTCTGTCCGTCCTTCTGCCGCTGGCCCCTTCCTTCCCTCCTTCTGTCTGTCTGTCCTTCTGCTGCTGGCCCCTTCCCTCCTTCTGTCTGTCCGTCCTTCTGCCGCTGGCCCCTTCCTTCCCTCCTTCTGTCTGTCTGTCCTTCCGCCGATGGCCCCTTCCTTCCCTCCTTCTGTCTGTCCGTCCTTCCACCGATGGCCCCTTCCTTCCCTCCGTCTGTCTGTCCGTCCTTCCACCGCTGGCCCCTTCCTTCCCTCCTTCTGTCTGTCTGTCCTTCTGCCGCTGGCCCCTTCCTTCCCTCCTTCTGTCTGTCTGTCCTTCTGCTGCTGGCCCCTTCTTTCCCTCCTTCTGTCTGTCTGTCCTTCTGCTGCTGGCCCCTTCCTTCCCTCCTTCTGCCGCTGGCCCCTTCCTTCCTTCCTTCTGTTCCGCCGCTGGCCCCTTCCTTCCCTCCTGTCTGTCTGTTTGTCCTTCCGCCGATGGCCCCTTCCTTCCCTCCTTCCGTCCGTCCGTCCTTTCCCCTGCTGGCCCCCTCCTCCTGTCCGTCCGTCCATCCTTCCACCGCCGGCCCCTTCCAGGTGAAGTTCATGAAGAGCAAGCCGGGGGCGGCCATGGTGGAGATGGCGGACGGCTACGCCGTGGACCGGGCCATCACCCACCTCAACAACAACTTCATGTTCGGGCAGAAGCTCAACGTCTGGTAGGTGTGGGCTGGGCGGGGGGCGCAGGGGCCCGGCGGGGGGGCGCAGCGAGCTGAGCGCCGCCCGCCCCACAGCGTCTCCAAGCAGCAGGCCATCATGCCCGGGCAGTCCTACGGCCTGGAGGACGGCTCCTGCAGCTACAAGGACTTCAGCGGCTCCCGCAACAACCGCTTCTCCACGCCCGAGCAGGCGGCCAAGAACCGCATCCAGCACCCCAGCAACGTCCTCCACTTCTTCAACGCTCCCTTGGAGGTGACCGAGGACAACTTCTACGAGGTACGTGGTTGGGGGGGGGGACACACGACACCTGCGCCCTCCTCCTCCTCCTCCTCCTCCTCGCCGCCTCCCCCGCCAACGCCCCTCCCTTCCCCGCACAGATCTGCGACGAGCTCGGCGTCAAGCGGCCTTCGTCGGTCAAGGTCTTCTCGGGGAAGAGTAAGTGCGGGGGGGCAGGGAGCGGCCGCCCGGGGGGTGCTCCCTGCCCCGGGGGGGGCGCGCGGGGGGCAGGGCGGCACGGCCGCCGCAGCCGCCGGGCTGAGGAAGGGACACCCCCCTGCAGGCGAGCGCAGCTCCTCGGGGCTGCTCGAGTGGGACTCCAAGAGCGACGCCCTGGAGACCCTCGGCTTCCTCAACCACTACCAGATGAAGAACCCCAGTAAGTGACGCCTGGGGTGGGGGGAGCCCCCCCAAAACCGTGTCCCCCCACCCCAGACCCTGCTAATCCTCCTCTTTCTTCTCCCCCAGACGGGCCGTACCCCTACACGCTGAAACTCTGCTTCTCCACCGCCCAGCACGCCTCCTAACTGGGACCCCCACCCCGAGGGGGACCCTGACCTCCCCCAGCAGGTTGTTTTTTTTTCCCCAAAACCCTCTTTTTTTTAAAGGTTGGTGTTCAGTAGTGACCACCTGGCGCCCTGCCCCGTACCCCGCCTGCATTTTTAAGAATGGATGTACATGTGCTCGCTCCCCGTGTCCCCCCCCTCCCCGCTGCATCCCCCCGACTTTCAATAAACTCATTTGGAAAACAAACCCAGCGGGTTTGGGGCAATTTGGGGGGATATTGGGCAAGGGTGAGGTGCGGGTTTTGGTGAAACCGTGGCTTTGTTCCCGTCGCCGGGATCTGAGGGGGTTCAATCCCCCCACACACACCCCGGTCCTCCCCGGTTCCTCGGTAGGGACGGGCAGAAGGGGGCACTTCCGCCTCGGTGGGGGCGGGATACAGGGGCACTTCCGCCTCGGCAGGAAACGGAAGTCACCCCGTGCGGGCGCATCACGTGGGGGGAAGGGGTGGCGCTCTGGCCACCGCCCTCAGTGTCCCCGCCAGCGGAGGACCGTGCGGGAGCCGATGGCTGCGGGGCTGCGGGGGCTGCTGGGGAGACGTGAGTGGGGAGGGCCCGACCCGACCCGACCCCGCGCCCGCCCTTAGCTTCCCCCACCCGCCCCCCGATGCCCCCGGCCAGGCCTAGAGCCCCCTGTGACCCCCCCCACTAACCTTGACCCCCAGTTAACCTGCCAGTCCCCCCGTGTCCCCCCGCCCCCGGTGCCCCCCTCCGGGCCCCCCAGACCCAGTACGTCCCAGAACTTTTCCAGTGGCTTCTTGTCCTTTCCCAGTACCCCCCGCGGCTCCCAGTCCTTCCTTAGCGAACCCCAGTGCCTCCCAGCCTTTCCCTTCTGCCTCCAGTGGGTCCCAGCCCTCTACCAGTGCGGCCCAGTACCCTCCCCCCCCCCTTCCCTAGTGTGTCACAGCAGCTGCTGGTGGGCCCCAACCCTTCCCCAGGGTGTCCCAGTTGGTCCCTAGGGGCTCCCAGCCCTTCGCCGATAGATCCCAGTCCCTCCCCAGTATATCCTAGTGCCCCCAACCCTTCTCCAAGAGGTCCCAGACCCTCTCTAGGTACCCTCAGTTCCTCCCTAGGGGGTCCCAGTCCCTCCCCAATATGTCCCACTGCACCCAGCCCTTCTTCAGTGGGTCCCAGTTTCTCCCTAGGGGCTCCCAGCCCATCTCCAATGGGTCCCAGTCCCTCCCCAGTATGTTTCAGTGCCCCCAGCCCATCTCCAACAGGTCCCAATCCCTCCCCAGTGCATCCCAGTGCCCCCAGCCCTTTGCCTTTAGGTCCCCGTCCTTCCCCAGTGGGTCCCAGTGCCCCCAGCCCATCTCCAATGGGTCCCAGTCCCTTCCTAGTGTATCCCCATGCCCTCAGCCCATCTCCAGTGGGTCCTGGCCCCATTCTAGTGCCCCCAGCCCTTCCCCAACATGTCCTAGTCCCTCCCCAGTATGTCCCAGTGCCCTAAGCGTTTCTCCAGAGACCCCCAGTCCCTCCCCAGTGCCCCCAGCCCTTCTCCAGTGGGTCCTAGTCCTTCCCCAGTGTGTCCCAGTGCTCCCAGCTCTTCTCCAATGGGCCCCAGTTCCTCCCCGGTGGGTCCCGGTCCGTCCCCGGTGGGTCGCAGCGCCCCGGTGACGGGCTGGGTGCAGCAGCGCTGCGGGTGCCGGCCCGGCTGATGGCGGCGGAGGCGGCGGAGCGGCGCTCGCCCGGCCGCAGCTTCGAGACGCTGCGGGTGACGCAGGAGCGGGACCGCGTCCTGCACGTGGAGCTCCACCGCCCCGAGAAGAGGAACGCCATGAACGTGGCGTTCTGGAGGTAACGGGGGGCACCCGGGGACCCGTCCAGGACCCCCGGACCCCGTCCCCACTGTCGCCGTCCCCGCAGGGAGATGGTGGAGTGCTTCCAGGACATCGCCCGGGACTCGTCCTGCCACGCCGTCGTCGTCTCGGGCGCCGGGAAGATCTTCACGGCTGGTGAGGGCTGGGCGTGGGTTCCCCTCCCGGGACTACCCTGTCCTGGCGAAGGGGGGTCGGGAGGATTTTGGCTCATTTAGGAGGGGAACCTAGGAGCTGGGGGGGTGTTTTAGCTGCAGCAGGGGAGACCAGGGGGCATCTTGGCCCACCTGGGAGGGATTGAGAGCGTCTTGGCACCAGCTGGAGGGAACTGGGGATTCCTTTGCCCCAGCGTGGGGGGATCTGGGGTACCTTTGCCCCAGGCAAGGTGGGCTTTGGGGTTCCTTTGCCCCAGCCAGGGGATGTTTGGGGTTCCTTTGCCCAGCCAGGGAGGATCCTTTACCCCAGCCAGGAGGGGTTTGGGGTTCCTTTGCCCCAGCCAGGGGAGGCCTGGGGGTTCCTTTGCCCCAGCCAGGGGGGGTCTGGGGTTCCTTTGCCCAGCCAGGGGGGTCTGGGGTTCCTTTGCCCCTGCCAGGAGGGGTTTGGGGTTCCTTTGCCCCAGCCAGGGGAGGCCTGGGGCTTCCATTGCCCCAGCCAGGGGAGGCCTGGGGGTTCCTTTGCCCCAGCCAGGGGAGGCCTGGGGGTTCCTTTGCCCCAGCCAGGGGAGGCCTGGGGGTTCCTTTGCCCCAGCCAGGGGAGGCCTGGGGGTTCCTTTGCCCCAGCCAGGGGAGGCCTGGGGGTTCCTTTGCCCCAGCCAGGGGAGGCCTGGGGGTTCCTTTGCCCCTGCCAGGGGAGGCCTGGGGGTTCCTTTGCCCCTGCCAGGGGAGGCCTGGGGGTTCCTTTGCCCCTGCCAGGGGGGGTTTGGGGTTCCTTTGCCCCAGCCAGGGGGGTCTGGGGTTCCTTTGCCCCTGCCAGGGGAGGCCTGGGGGTTCCTTTGCCCCAGTCAGGGCGGGTCTGGGGGTTCCTTTGCCCCTGCCAGGGGAGGCCTGGGGGTTCCTTTGCCCCTGCCAGGGGAGGCCTGGGGGTTCCTTTGCCCCTGCCAGGGGAGGCCTGGGGGTTCCTTTGCCCCAGCCAGGGGGGGTTTGGGGTTCCTTTGCCCCTGCCAGGGGAGGCCTGGGGGTTCCTTTGCCCCAGCCAGATCAGCAGCGAGGGAGATCAGCAGCGCCTGGGGGTGTCTCAGCCCTGGCTGGGGGTCCGGGGGGGTCCTGGCCACCCCAGCCCGCAGCAGGGAGCAGGCGGTGACGGCACGTCCCCGGGCAGGGATCGACCTGGTGGAGATGGGCAGCGTGTTCATGGGGGTGGAGGGCGAGGACGTGGCCAGGAAGGCCTGGAACCTGCGGCAGAAGCTCCGCGAGTACCAGGAGACCTTCTCAGTGCTGGAGAAGGTGGGACGGATGGACAGACAGACGGACAGACTGGGGGGGGTTGTTCCCAAGCCCCTCCCAACGCCCTTCTCTCCCGCAGTGCCCGAAGCCGGTGATCGTGGCAGTGCACGGCGCCTGCATCGGCGCAGGTGAGCTGGGGCCGGCGGGGGCCAGCCTGGGGTCCCTCCCCAGCGGCTCAGGGTCTTCTCCTGGCAGGCGTCGACCTCATCTCCGCCTGTGACATCCGCTACTGCACCCAGGACGCCTGGTTCCAGGTGAAGGTAGGCGGGTGGGGACCCTTGGGGGACCCTGGGGTGTCCTGGTGGCTCCTTGGATGTCCCCGAGACCCCTCAGGTGTCCCTGTGGCTCCTTGGATGTCCCCGAGACCCCTCAGGTGTCCCTGTGGCTCCTTGGGTGTCCCCCGAGACCCCTCAGATGTCCCTGTGGCTCCTGGGATGTCCCCGAGACCCCTCAGATGTCCCTGTGGCTCCTTGGGTGTCCCCGAGACCCCTCAGATGTCCCTGTGGCTCCTGGGATGTCCCCAAGACCCCTCAGAATGTACCTGTGGCTCCTGGGATGTCCCCCAAGACCCCTCAGATGTCCCTGTGGCTCCTGGGATGTCCCCAAGGCCCCTCAGATGTCCCTGTGGCTCCTGGGATGTCCCCAAGACCCCTCAGAATGTACCTGTCGCTCCTTGGAAGTCCCCCAAGACCCCTCAGATGTCCCTGTGGCTCCTTGGATGTCCCCGAGACCCCTCAGATGTCCCTGTGGCTCCTTGGGTGTCCCCAAGACCCCTCAGAATGTCCCTGTGGCTCCTTGGATGTCCCCGAGACCCCTCAGATGTCCCTGTGGCTCCTTGGGTGTCCCCGAGACCCCTCAGAATGTACCTGTGGCTCCTTGGATGTCCCCCAAGGCCCCTCAGATGTCCCTGTGGCTCCTTGGATGTCCCCGAGACCCCTCAGATGTCCCTGTGGCTCCTTGGGTGTCCCCTGAGACCCCTCAGAATGTACCTGTGGCTCCTTGGATGTCCCCCAAGGCCCCTCAGATGTCCCTGTGGCTCCTTGGGTGTCCCCGAGACCCCTCAGATGTCCCTGTGGCTCCTTGGGTGTCTCTGAGGAGCCTGAGACATCCTGGTGGCTCCTCCGGTGTCCCTGTGGCTCCTCGGACATCCCCGTGACCTTACGGATGTCCCTGGAGCCCCTTGGCCATCCCCACGGCCCCTCCCACATCCCTGTGTCCCCTCGGGTGTCCCCTCACGTGTCCCCATGCCCGCAGGAGGTGGACATCGGGCTGGCAGCCGACGTGGGCACCCTGCAGCGTCTCCCGAAGATCGTGGGCAGCCAGAGGTGGGTGGGGGGGTGACGGGGTGGGGGGGGGACACACCGAGGGGCTGGTGGCAGGGGAGGGGACCTCGGCGGGGAGACCCCATCGCACCCCACAACCACCGCCCCCCCCGGCAGCCTCGTCAACGAACTGGCCTTCACCGCCCGCAAGATGATGGCCCCCGAAGCGCAGAGCTGCGGCTTGGTGAGGTACGGCCGCCCCCCCGCCCCGGGGAAGGGTCCCCCGTCCCGGGGGCGCCCGGCCCCGCTGGCAGCCCCTCTTCGCCCGCAGCCGCGTGTTCCCCGACAAGGCGACGCTGCTGGAGGGAGCCCTGGACGTGGCCGCCGCCGTCGCGGCCCGCAGCCCCGTGGCCGTGCAGGGCACCAAGGTGAACCTGCTCTACTCGCGGGACCACCCCGTCCCCGAGAGCCTCCGCTACATGGTGAGCGGCCCCCTCCCCGCCCGGCCGGGACCCCCCGCCCGGCCCCAAACGCCGGGTCCCCCCGCCCCCCGGCGTGGTCCCTGTCCCCTCTCCCTGACCGCGACGGCGTCCCCATCGCCGCGACGTCGCCATCCCTGCGCTGTCCCTGTCCCCCTCCCCATCCCCGCGGTGTCCCCCTCCCCATCCTCACAGTGTGACCCCTCCCCATCCCCGCAGTGTGTCCCCCTCCCCATCCCCACAGTGTGACCCCTCCCCATCCCCGCGGTGTGTCCCCTCCCCATCCCCGCGGTGTGTCCCCTCCCCATCCCCGCGGTGTCCCCTCCCCATCCCCGCGGTGTGTCCCCTCCCCATCCCCGCGGTGTCCCCCTCCCCATCCCCGCGGTGACCCCTCCCCATCCCCGCGGTGTGTCCCCCTCCCCATCCCCGCGGTGACCCCTCCCCATCCCCGCGGTGTGTCCCCTCCCCATCCCCGCCGTGTCCCCCTCCCCATCCCCGCGGTGTCCCCCTCCCCGTCCCCGCCGTGTCCCCCTCCCCATCCCCGCGGTGACCCCTCCCCATCCCCGCGGTGTGTCCCCTCCCCATCCCCGCGGTGTGTCCCCCTCCCCATCCCCGCGGTGTCCCCCTCCCCATCCCCGCGGTGTGTCCCCCTCCCCATCCCCGCGGTGTGTCCCCCTCCCCATCCCCGCGGTGTCCCCCTCCCCATCCCCGCGGTGACCCCTCCCCGTCCCCGCGGTGACCCCTCCCCATCCCCGCGGTGCCCCCCTCCCCGTCCCTGCCGTGTCCCCCTCCCCGACCCCGCAGTGCCCCCTCCCCACCCGTCCCCCCGCTCGCCCCCAGGCCACCTGGAACATGAGCATGCTGCAGACCGACGACATCCTCAAGTCGGTGCAGGCGGCCATGGAGAAGAAGGGCCCCGAGGACGTCGCCTTCTCCAAGCTGTAGGGCCGCCGCGGCCCCCAATAAATGGGGCTGTCCCCACGTCCCCGCGTCCCCGCTCCCGCCGCGTCCCCGGGCAGCGCGGGGAGGGATGGGGCGCGGGGGGCTGCCCTGGGGAGGGGGCCCCCGGGGGCGTTACGGTGGGGATGGGGGTCCCCATATCCCCAGTGAGCGCTGATGGGGACCCCGGGGTGGGGACGGGGACGAAGGCCAACGCGTGCCCCCCACCCCGCAGCACGTCGGGCCCCTCCTGGCCCCACCCGGCACCGGGGCGCCTGGGTCCCCCCGGTGCCACCTTGGGCAGGCCCCCCGTCCCCTCCCAACACCCGGGGGGCTCAAAGTTCGGACCCTGCCCCCACCGCCTGGGACCTGCCCTCCAGGGGTGGGTGTTGGGGCGCAAAGGGTCCCCCCAAACCGAGGGGAGACCCCAGGTGCCCGGGGGGTGGGTCAGCCCCCCCCTCACCCCGGTTTGAGCCCCCAGGGACCAGGCTTGCCCCGCCACCCCGAGCGGGTGGAGGACCCAGGTGTCTGGGTGGGGCGAAGGGGGGACCCCCACCTCGGTTTGGGGCTGTAACATCCAGCCCGGTGTCACCCTCACCGCCACCATCGTCACCCTCACCGCGCCCTTCGTCCCCGCGCCCGGCTACTTCCCCACCTACAACCCGGTTGGTATCATCCCTGGGGGTCCCGTGACACCCCCCCGGGGTGGGGACCCAGGGTCGGGGTCCCTGGGGGTCCCGTGACACCCCCCCGGGGTGGGGACCCAGGGTCGGGGTCCTGGGGGACCCTGTTACCCCCCGAGGACAGGGTGGGGACCCCGCTGACCCTGTGCTCCCCCCAGCCGCTGCCCTGCGTGGCCCCCGGGGTGGGGGGGGGCTCTGGCCCCACGTGGCCATCTACGTGCAGGGTGTCGTGTCCCCCCACGCCGACAGGTGCGGGGACCCTGGGGACCCTGGGGACCCTGGGGACCTGGCGTGGGGGGGTCCTGCTGTCCCCTTGCACGTGCGTGTGCACAGCCCCGGGCACACCCCCTTGGTGGGGGGGATGTGGGGGTGGTATGGGGGGGGACAGGGGGGCATGGGGGGACACGGGGGGATATGGGGGGACACAGAGGGACACGGGGAGTTACGGAGCGGACACGGCGGGGCATGAGCCACATGGGGCGATGGGGGGCACATGGTGGGGACAGGGGGGACATGGGGAGCTATGGGGGTCACGGAGGGGATGGGGGAGGGACATGGGGGGATGTGGGCCACACAGGGATGGGGGAGCGTGGGGCAATATGGGGGGGCACAGGGGGGCATGGGGGGGCACAGGTACAGCCTGGGGGCTGGGGGACAGATGGGCGTGCCCTGTGTGCCCCCCAGGCTTGGGGTGAGCCTGGCGAGGGGGATGCAGGGGGGGAGGGAGGGAAGAAGGGGTGGGCGGACAGATGGACGGCGCTGGGGGGGACAGCGGGACGGACACAGCCCCCCCTGTTGCAGGTTCCACGTGAACCTGGCGAGGGGGCTGGGGGAGGAGGCCGGCGTGGCCGCACGGGAACCCCCGCTTCGGGGCCGGGGGGCGGCTGGTGCTGAGCGGGGGGCGGTGGGAGCGGGAGCAGCGCCGCGGCCTCCGGCCCTTCGCGCCCGGGACCCCCTGCGAGCTCGCCGTCGCCCTCCCCCACCCCCCCCCCCCCCCCGCCTACCAGGTGTGGGGCTGGGGGAAGGGGGGCGTCTGCTGTTTGGGGGGGCCCGGGGGGCCCCGGGGGCTCGCCGGGGCTGTGTGGGGGTCTCCAAGGGGGATGTATGGGCACACATGGGGTATATGGGGTCCCAGAGGGGGTATAAGGGGACCTAAATGGCATATAAGGGGTCCCAAAGTGGGTGTATGTGTGTACGGAGGGTATGTGGGGTCCCAAAGGAGGAGGTACGTGCACACGCGGCATCTATGGGGTCCCAGAAGAGGACATACGGACGCACAGGGGTTATACGGGGTCCCAAATATGCATATATGGGGTGTCAAAGCAGCGTGTGTGTGCCTATGGGTGGTATATGGGGTCCCAGAGGGGGCTATAGGAGCCCACGTGGCGGATATGGGGTCCCAGAGGGGGCTATAGGAGCCCACGTGGTGCATATGGGGTCCCAGAGGGGGCTATAGGAGCCCACGTGGTGCATATGGGGTCCCAGAGGGGGCTATAGGAGCCCACGTGGCAGATATGGGGTCCCATACGTGGGCGCACAGGGGTGTATATGGGCACACGGGGGCTATAAGGGCCCTCCAAAGGCGATGAAGGGCACGTATGGGTGCAAAGGGGTGGGTACAGCAGGACGCGGCAGCGTGTGGGGGTTCCAGAGAGGGGTATAGGGGCGCATGGGGGCTGTATGGGGGCCCACAGGGTGAGCTATACGGCTACATATGCGGCCTCGGAGGGGGATATATGGGCTCACAAAGGGTATGGTGTGTTTCAGAGGAGGGTATTAAGGCACACAGAGGGTATGTGGGGGCTATATAGGGCTCCGAAGGTGGATATATGGGCACACACCGGGTATATGGGGGTCCCAAAGGGGGCTATATGGGCGCACAGGTTGTATACGGCGTCCCAGAGCCAGGTGGTGGTGGGGCTATAGGGCCATAGGGGCTGTATATGGCACCCCAAAGGGGTTTATATGTGCGCTGGGGGTCTCAGAGGGGGATGTATGTGTATAGAAGGGGTTCTATACCGTCAAGAGAGGGCTAGAGGGGCATATGTGGGGGCATATGTGGGGTTTCAAAGGGTGTATATGTGTACACAGGGGGCTATATGGGGCACGACAAAGGGCTCTATGGGGTCTGCAAGGGGACTGCATGGTCACACAGGGTGATATGTGGGGTCCCAAAGGGGTGGGGGTGTGTGTGTGTGTGTGTGTGTGTGTGTAGCTAGGCATATGGGGGTATCTGGGGTCCCAAAGTGGGGGGAATATGGGCATTGTGGGTCCCACATACGGGTCTATGGGAGCTGCGGTGGTGCTATATGGGCACACAGGGGTCTGTGGGGTCCCAAATATTTGTATTTGGGGTCCCCTGGGGAGAGGAGGGGGGTGTCTATATGGGCACACGGGGTCTATGGGGTCTCCGAGGGGGATGTAGAGACACACGGGCTGTCAGCGGGGTCCCAAAGGGGCTCTAAGGGCACATGGGATATATGGGGTCCTACAGAGGGGGAATATGGGGGCGTGGGGGCATGTGGAGGGGGGCGCTGGGGGATCTGCCCCCCCCCCGACAACCCCCCACCCCAGAGCCTGGTGAACGGCAGCCGCTTAGATGAGTTCCAGCCCCGGCATGGCCGTCACCGCCATGGGAGCCCCCCGCCCCGCTGGGACCCCCCAGCCCTGCCCCAGCCCTCCGCAGGGGACGTGCCCCCGTGCTTGTCCTGGGGGGGCGGTTTGGGGTGCTTTGGGGGGGGGTCCCCAGCACCCTGCAGAGGACCCAGGTGTCCTGGGGAACCGCCCCCATCCTCACTCTGCCCCGTCTCTCCGCAGGGCACGTACCCCCTTCCCACCATGGTGAGTCCTGGGGGGGGGGTGTGTGTGTGTGGGGGGGGGTGTCACCCTGGGAGGACCCAGGTGTTTTAGGGGACCCCCCCTCACCCCTCTTTCTTCTCCCCCTTCCCAGGACAGGTCCCAGGTTATCCCGTACCTGTAGAGAAACCCGCTGGTGAGTGCTTGGGGGGGGGGGGCACAGCCAGGACCCCCACCATGTCCCCACGCTGACCCTCTCTCCTCTCCCGCAGGTGATGGGGCAGCCGCCCGCCCTCCACCCGGTGGGGGGGGGGACCCCGGCTGGGGGGGGGGACACAGGAGGGCTGCTGGGGTCCGTGGGGGCTGGGGGGGGGTCCCGGCCCCGCCTCCCTCCCTGTCCCCTGCAGCCTGCGGCCTTCGTCGCCACCATCCCGGCCACTACTTCGAGGTGGGCGCACGGGGGTGGGCGTTGCACGAGGGTGGGCATCGCTTGCACGAGGGGTTGCATTGCACGAGGGTGGGCGTTGCACGAGGGTGGGCATCACTTGCACGAGGGGTTGCATTGCACAAGGGCGGGTGTTGCTTGCACGAGGATTCGCGTTGCACGAGGACCCCCAGGGCAGGAGCGCGGGCGGTGGGGTGCTCTCGGGGCGGGTGTTGGTGTGACACGAGGACACGCCGCCTGGCACGAGGCCGTGCGGGCCCCCCCCCCCCCCCCCCCCCCCCCCCCCCCCGCGGGAACCGTCCCGTCGGGATGCGCTTCCAGGGGCAGCCGCTTCTCCCACCGCCGGGACCCCCCCGCGACACGCTGCAGGCGGGGGGCGGCGGCGACCCCTCCTGCGCCCGCCTCTGCGCCCCACAGCCGGCCCCACAGCTGGCCCCACAGCCCGGCCAGCGCTGACCCCCGGCCCCCCGCCCCCGGGACGGGCTGGGGCTGGTCCCAGTCCCATCACCTCCTCTCGATCCCCCTCCCGCAGCGCTGAGCCCCATGACCCCGACCCCAGCCCTGTCCGTGTCCCCCCCGGTCCCAGCCCCCCTCCCAGTCCCCCCACCCCCACCCTATCCCCATCCCATCCCCATCCCATCCCCCTCCCAGTCCCCCCATCCCCAGCCCAGTCCCCCCATCCCCATCCCTGTTCCCATCCCAGTCCCCCCATCCCCATCTCAGTCCCCCCCATCCCCATCCCAGTCCCCCCCATCCCCATCCCAGTGCCCCCCCCATCCCACCCAGTCCCCCCCAGCCCCATCCCAGTCCCCCCCCAGCCCCCCCGCCCCCGACCGCCGCCCCTTGCAGGGGGACGATGGGGCCCACGAGGAGCCGCCCCATCACCTGCCCCGGCTGCGGGGCCGGGACCCGCGGCACTTATGGGGCAGAGCCGGGGCGAGGCAGCCGCCCCCCGGCCCCTCCGGCCCCCCCCCCCCCCCGCCGGGGCTTTTGCTCCATCCCACCCCTGATCTCCAAAAACCCCAGCACAGAAACCTTCCCGGGAGGGTCCCGCTTCCTAAGGGCTTTTGAGCCAAATTCCCGCAATTTTGGGGCCGGCGCCCCCCCCCCGCGCCCCCCCCCCCCCGAAGGACGAAGCCGCATCTCATCGCCCTTAAAAATCCGACACCGTTTATTGTCCTGCGCCCCGGGGGGGGCTCCGAGGGGACGCGGGGAGGGGGCGAAGCCGGCCCGGCCGCGGGGGGGTCCCGGCGCCCCCCCGGCCCCGGAGGGGGGGGCACGGCAGCGCTGAGGAACGGTGCGGCCTCCCGCGAGAACAATCAGCAATATTTTAATTACATGACAAAGAAAACCGGTAATATATGCTGCTAGGTGAATATATATTTATATAATAAATCCGTAAGTTAATAAAGTAAATAGGAACCTTTTGGCTTTCATTTAAATTTTAAAAGATCAGGATTTTTCTCTTTGTTTTTTTTTTTTCTTCTTTTCTTCTTTCTTTTTTTTTTTTTTTTTTTTTTTTAAAGATTTTTGGTCCTCAGAAAAACCTGCTCCAAGGCTGGGGAGGGGGCTGCGCTGGGGCGAGACCCCCCCCCGAGCCGGGGGAGGCAGAGGGGCCGGCGCTGGCTCCGCAAAGACCCCCTTCGGATTTTTCTGCTACGGAGAGGCATAAATTAAAGAGGGGGCGGAGGCGGGGCAGGGGGAAGGGGCTCCCTGTGAACGCGCCGGCGGCCGTCCCGTTCGGCGGTTGGAAAAATAGAAGGGGTTTTAGATTAAAAAAAAAAAATAATAATAATAACCGTCTTCCCGGGGAGCCCGGGCTCCCCCGCACCCCTGCCCGGGGAGCCGAAAGCAAGGTGGGACCCCCCCCTCCTCCTCCTCCTCCTCCCGCCGGCCCCACAGAGCGAAATGAAGCGAAACAACCCAAAACACGCCGCTGCGGGGGTGGGTGGGGGCGCAACGCGCGGCGACCGGGCGCCCACGGCTCGCTGTTCTCTTTGCTTTCCCCCGGAGGGAGGGAGGGAGGGCCGGCGTGCGGGGGAGTGCGGGCGCAAGAGCGGGGAAAATAATAAAAAAAACCAAAAAAACAAACAAACAAAAAAAAACCCAAAGTAACGGGGGTTTTGGCTCCTGCCGGGAAGCGCCAGCGCTTGGTGCCGCGGCGGCGGCGCGGCTCAGAGGTCGCTCTCGCCGTAGAGCGCCGTGGAGAAGGACTTGTAGTCCAGGGCTCCGGGGACGGCGTCGGCGCCCTGGTAGGGGGCCATGCGGGCGATGCAGTACTCCGCCTGGTCGGGGGGCAGCTCTCGCCGCAGCTCCTCGGCCGTGATGTAGTTCTGGGGCGGTGGGGGGGGGGGGAAAGAAAGAAAACCAGAGGGGTGAGCGCCCGCGCCGAGGCCGGCCGCCCCCCCGAAGGCGCCCCCCGCCGCGGTGCCTCACCTTGTCCCCCGCCAGGACCTTGAAGGAGGCGATGACTTGGTCGGCCGTGTCCGTGTCCGTGGTCTCCCGGGACATGAAGTCGATGAAGGCTTGGAAGGTGACGATCCCGCTGTTGTTGGGATCGACGACGCTCATGATCCGGTTGAATTCGGCGTCGCCCTGGAGGGAGGGGGGAGCGGGGTGAGGGGCGGGGGGTCCCCGATCCACCCCCGCCTTGGCGGTGCCGGGAGCCGGCCCCCGGCGCTGGCTCGAGCCCCCCCTCGCAGCCGCAGGGGAGGGGGATCCTCCGCGTCCTCGGGGGTCGCTGCGGCACCACCGAGGCGCCCGCGGCCGTCGGCACCGGCCCCCCGCCAGCCCTCTCCCACCCTCCCTGCGGCAAGCGCCGGCCCCGGAGGTTCGCAGCGACGAAAAGAAGATCGGAAAGGGAAAAAGATGGGGGGGTGGGAGGAAAAAAAAGGGGGGAAATAGCAGATAGCGTACCAGGCTGTATCCCGTGGAGATAAGGAGAGCTCGGAAGTCATCCGTGTCCATGCTTCCCGCGCGCTTCTACTCCAAGAGGGTGGAGGAGGAAGAGGAGAGAGCGCCGGCCACAGAGGGCAGAGATGGAGAGCGCATGCAGAGACGGAGAGGAAGAGGAGGGAAAACCCAGGAGGGCAGGGAGGAAGGGAGGAGAGAGAGAGGCAGAGAGTTAAAGGAGGCGTTTCGGCAGTCGAGAGGGTGCCAGAGGGGGACGGGGGAGGGGGGTCGCGGGGGAAACCCAGCACGGCCGCGGGCGGTGGGGCGGAGGCGCGCGGAAGGAAGGGGAGGAAGACCACGGGATGGGGAGGAAGAGAGAAAGGAGAGGGGTTAATCGCGTCTCCGGCCGCGGGGCGGCGAGGCTGGGTACCTGTCGGTCATTCTCCACGTCGTATCCCAAGCTGATGAGGCAGGCTTTGAACTCCTCCGGTCCCAGGGCGCCGCCGTGGTCCTGCGCGGCGGCACGGGGCGGGGGGGGGCCGCGCCGGCGAGGGGTGGGGGGAAACGGGGGGCCGGGAGGGGGGAAAGACACGCCGTTAGCGCGACGGACAATCCCGCCCGTCCCGCTCCTCGTCCCGCTCCTCGGAAGAGCGGCTTCGAGGGGGGAGGAGGGCCGGCGCGTCAGCCCCCTCCGCGCCCCCGGGGGGAAGCCGAGAGCCGGGAGGCCAAGGCGGGTTTCGGCGGCACCGCCCCGGCGCGCTGGAGACCCCCACCCCGGGTACCTTGTCGAAGTGGTTGAAGGAGGCCCTGAACTCCTGCATCTGCTCCTGGCTGATGCCCTTGGCGTCGCGGGTGAGGATCTGGTTCTCCACCTCGTTGATGGTGCGGGCGATGGTGGTGAGGAGCTGCTCCCAGCCCACGCGGATGTGCTGGAGGGGGAAGAGGGGCGGCGAGGGTCGCGGGGGGGTCTCGGGGAAGGGGCAGACGGCTCGCCGAGTGGAGGCACGCCGCCGACTCTCGCTTAGGGCTGTCGGGGAAGCAGCTACCCGCGACACCCCCAGGCCCCCGACTCCCACCGGCTCCCGAGCCCGGGCCTTGCAAGGCTCTCACTCGAGGGGACGGAGTCTCCGAGCCCTGCGGGCGCAGCCCCGTGCCCGCAGCAGGGCGCTGACGCCTGGCTCGGCCCTGCAAGGCGACGGCCCAACCCCTCCCCGCGCCACGGGCACCCACCTCCATGGTGTAGTTGGTGTGCTTGTTGTCGAAGATGAGCGCCTCCTGAATGAGCTGGTGCTGCTGCTCCAGCAGGTCGATGTTGGGTTTGTAGTCCACGATGCTCTGCTCGTATTGCTTGAGGTGGTTGAGCTGGTCCTCCAGCGTGCCGTTCATCTCGATGGAGATGCGCCCGATCTCCTGCAGGGGGGTGGGGTGGGGTGGGGGGGGAAAAACCAGCCCCGGCGGGGCCGCGTCAGGGTCGGAGCGAGCTCTGAACCCAACCCAGCCGCCCGCCCGCGGCTGACGCGGGGCGCCGACGCGCGCTCGTGGGCCCCGGGCCGCACCACGCCGCCTTTATCGGCGGATTCATCGCTTCCCCGTCCTTTTTGGAGCCGGGGCGAGGCAGACGCGGGGCAGCTCCGGCTGCGAAGGGGGGTCCCAGGGCCGCGGCTCTGCCTCCCCCAGCCCTCCCGACGGCAGGTGGCACTCCAGCTCCGGCGGAGCCCACCGGGACAGGCGCCGCCAGCCGCCCCTGCCTCACCTCCATCTTGGTCTGGATCCAGGGCCCCACGATGTTGGCCTGGCTGGCGAACTGCCGACGTAGGCGCTCGTTGGATTGCTGCTTGCTCTGCTCGTCGAGCAAAGCGTGGTCCCGCTTCGGCACCAGCTGCTGGACCTGCGAGGAGAACGGGGCGGTGCTGGGCGGCCCACGGGCCCACGCGGCGGCGGGGGCGAGCCCCGGCCGGGGCCGCCGGGGACCGGGGTGTCTGGGGAGGGCAGCTACGGAAGGGCAGGGCCGTGGAACCCGGCGGTGCTCCGGGCGCAAGGGGAAGGGGCTCGCGGAGCAGCCGGCCGCGGGGGAGCAGGAGCTCCAGCCCCACAGCCGATCCCTTCGCTGTTGCTGGCACGCTAAGAGGCGGCCCCGCGGGCGCTTCGGCTGCTCCTGGCGGAGGCACTCACCCGCTCCCACTTGGAGTTGATGATCTGCGGCGTGACGGAGGTGTAGGGGTTGTTCCCAGAGAGCTTGATGCTGTTGAAGTCCGCGATCCGCTGTGCCTCCCTCTGGATGCCCAGGATGGCCTCGCGCTCCTTGTCGGCGTCGGGCAGGGTGGACTTGAACTGGTCGTGAGCAGCGATGAGTCCCTGCAGGGGAGGGGATGGGGTCAGACACGGGCGCCAGGTCTGGGGAGCCGCCTTGAGAGCCGCTTTATCCCAGCCCACCCTTCCCCCGCCAGGAGAAGCTCCCGGGACCCTGCAGACCCCAGAGCTCGCACGAAGCACGGCCAAGGAGCCGTCTCGGAGCAGGAGACGGCCGTCTCCGCAGAGAGCTGAAAGGCTAGGGAGCCTTCGCGCCGCTCCTCCCGCGGCCTCCCACCTCGATCTCCTCGATGGTGTGGACGATGAACATGTCCTGAAGGTCCTCCATGGCGCTCTCCATCCAGTTGTTGAAGGGGGCCGCCCTCTTCGCGTACTCCAGGTGCAGCTCGTCGATCGTTTCCAGCTGCTTCTCCGTTTTCTGCAGGTGGCCGGGAGGAGTTAGGGGCCGGGGAACCCCCCCGCCACGGTGGCCCTGTCCCCTCTGTCCCCAGCCGGGGCAGCAGCCAGCGAGGAGGCGGGCTGTGCTTACCTCGAGAGCCTCCCTCCTGCTGTGGGTCAGGGAACCCAGGACATCCCACTGGTCGCAGATCTTCTGGCACCGAGCGTTCACGCTGGGCGAGTCGTAGTAATCCAGCTCGCTTTAGCAGGGGGAAGAAAGGCAGCGGGGTGAGGGCACGGGGGGGCGCAGGGGTTGGGGCTGGAAGGGACCACGAGAGCCGCTTCGGGACCCTCCCCCCCCCCCCCCCGCCCCACGTCGCCGTGCCCTGCTCCGCCCCGCGGCCGGCCGCATCCCGACGCGGAGGCGCGCTCGGCTACGAGCGGCCCTTCCAGCAGCCTTCGGAGCCCGCGGCGAGGCGGGCGAGCTCTGCCGACGGCGCCGCCGGGGCTTCTTAAAAGCCCGGCCCCTGCGTGGGCCCGCGGGGGGCTCCTCGGCCCCTGCCTGGCTCCTCGCCGCGGCGCTTTCCACGCTCGCGGGCCGCGTGTCCCCGTTTCCCGGTCGCTGGCGACTCGAGCCGCTGGAATAAGGGCTCCATTCATGGCTTTGCCCTGCCTTTGGCTTTCAGTGTACTAATTGTGTGCAAGTTTATCTGACTGGGGGGAAAAAAAAGAGCCAGGCTGCCCTACAATAACCGTATTCTAGCAGGGGAGAAAACAGGAGGGGGAAGGGACGGGCAGAACAATAGGGGCACTGTGCGGAGGCGGCAGCCGCCGGCGCGGCGCTCGGAGGTGAGCCGCGGCCCCGGTTCTGCTGCGAGACCCCCGATACGGAGGGCTTTGCAGAGAGCAGGGGAGGAAGGGGCCGAAGCGCAGCGCGCCCCGGGGCCTTCGGGGATCCCCGGGGGGGGCGTTCGGGGGCGCACAGGCGTACTTGAGCTCCTGCGCGATAGCCGCGATCTGCTCCACGCGGTCCTGGTGCGCCGCCAGGTCGCTCTCGAAGGCTTCGTGCTTCCTGATGAGGGCTTTGATGTCCGAGAGCGTGGCGGTTTCGTAGTCCTTCTGCTTCAGCATGGCCTCCTTGCCTAGGGACACAGGAGCGAGGGCCGTCAGCTCCCCGGCGGGGCCGACGCTTTGTCCCCCGCCGTACGCGCCCGGAGAGGCACCGAGGCGAGTCTCCGGCTCGCAGGAGGCCACCTGGGCGGCACCTCCTCGGAAGACGGACCCAAACCAACAGCTTTCCTCCCCCCGCCCGAACCCGGATGCATCCAGAAACCCTGAAATAACAGAGCGCGCCTCCGAGACGCGCTGCCGGGGGTTCGCTACCCCCTGAAAGCAGCGTGGGCTCGGGGGCGGGGACCCCGGCCGCTCGCCGCAGCGGCTCGGTGCTCCGCTGCCGGAGGAGCCGCGCGCCGTGCCCGTTATAAAAGGGTCAAGCTGCTTTCCAAGGGCTTCGTCGCCATCAGGGCGACCCACCTTCGATGGGCGCGAAACCTCCCCGTCCCGTCCCGTCCCCCCGCCGCCGAGAAGCGCCCCCCCAAGCCGCCACCTTCGGTCCAGGCCTCGTGGATGGACGCCTTCTGCCTGAACTTCTCAGCCAGGTGGTCGAGCCGCTCCAGCCGCCTGATCTCGTTCAGCAGCCATTCCTCGTAGCCCTTCTCGGCCTGCTCCAAGTGCTGCCAGCCGTTATTGATGTCCTGGGGACAGGGCAGAGGGCCTCGGGCTCAGGGCACCGCCGGGGTGGGAACGGCTTGCTCCTCTCTCCCCCTCCTCCTCACCAGCCGTCCGCCTCCGGGGTCCCCCCTCCTCCCCACGGAGGCAACGTGCCCCTCCGAAGCCGTTCCGGCCACTTTGGGAGCCCCATCTTACACCAGCGCAGGTTTGGGGAGAAGCTGAAGGGGAAACCCAGCCCCCCAAACCCCTCTGGGAGCAGCTCCAGCTCCGCTGCTCTCAACCGCAGCCTTCGGAAGGGGCAGAGCCCATCAGCGCAGGTGCCCCCTTCCCGCCCCCATCACCCCCACATCCCCCCGGCGCAGGACGCTCAGGGAGCTGCTCACCGAGACCATCTTCCCCTCGGAGGGCATGAAAGCAGGTCTGTTGCTCAGCCGGAGCTTCGTCTGCAGGGTGTTGAAGTTGATCTCCAGCTGGCATTTCTCCTGCACTTTGGGGGGCTTGTGGACGCGCCGGTAGTCGCGGAAATCTTCCAGCTTCTGCTGCATCTCCTGTATGGTCTTCTGCGGGCTGCGGTCCTCCAGCCAAGGGATGGTGCGCTTGATCCACTCCAGCAGCTGCGGGGGGAACGGGGCGCGATGGGGGGGAGGCGGGGAACGGCAGAGGGAGGCCGCTTTTCGGGGGGGGCGGGTGCCCCCGGCCCCGCGGCGACGGGGCGGCCGGGTGGGCTTACGTCGGTCGCGAGCTTCTCGTAGTCCTCCATCAGGTGCTCGTTCTCCTGGTTGACGGCCAGCACCTTGCAGATGCGGTTCGCCGCGGTCTCGGCCTGGGGAGGGGAGGGAAAGAGAGGCCCGAGGAGGGATTCAGCGCCGCGGAGGGCTGCGGCGCCCCAGCCCGCACGTCCCCATCCCAACCGGAGCAGCGCTCCGGCCGGCCCGGGGGGCTTGGGAGCTGCAGAGCATCCCCGCTCCGGCAGCCCCGCTGGGCGCGGAGGGTCTGCGGGCTCCGCGCGGGGGAGACGCGACCTGCCCTCGAGGCTGCGGGGCGCCGGGGCTCCCCGAGACCCTCGGGGCTGACTCCCCAGCTCAGCTCCGGCATCGCTACCTCCGCACGAGCACCACGGGTCAAACCTCGCCCGCGCCTTCGCGGACGAGGCAGACTCGGCTTCCGAGGGCCGCGGCCCCGAGCGAGACCCGCGCCGCCCCGGCGTTCTTCCTTCCCTGCTCGGTGCCCTGGCGCTGCTTTGCTCGGAGCAGGAGAAAGCCCATCACACCCAGGCTGCTCCTATTTCTTTCTTTGTTTTGTTTTGTTTGTTTTTTTTTTGGGGGGTTGTTTTTTGTTTTTACCCATCTCTAAGCACCGTCCTTCGGTCTTCTGCTCTTCCGTGAAGGCAGATCCTCTCTACACAGGGTGGGAGGGTGAGGAGGAGGCAGAAAAGATAAGCCTGGGGGATCGGGTACCTTGGTAGGCAGCACAGAAAGAGTCCAAGAGGAGGAGTTGAAAGCCAGACATCAACAGAAATAGTGGAGAGGGTCTACGGAAGGATGGGGAAGAGGGAAAACGAGTCGCCACAGGGGGAAAAGGAGAATAAATAAATAAAAAGAGAAAAGCTAGGCGTCGGAGCTCTGAAGCCCATCGAGGAAAGGGCAGGGGGGAGTCGGGACGCGGCGCCGGGCTGCTCCTCCTGCTGCCCCGGCTACGGCTTAACCGCGCTGGCCGAGGCCAGGCGCGGAAGGGACGAGCACGCGCTCCCGGAGCCACCCGAGGCCAGCTGGCGAGGCGGGCACGGCGGCCCGCGAGCAGGAACAAACCCCACGGGCCAGGCTGGGGTCCGCACCCCTCCAGGTGCCGCACGGGGGTAGATTAACCCCTGCCTTCACCGACCATCCCGCAGCCGCCCGCGCCGAGGGGCGGCCGTCCCCGGGGCTCGGCGCCGGCCGCGCGGATCAAGACCGCTCCCGCACAAGCCGAGGCTCGGGCTCTGCCCCCGCCCTTCGCACGCCGACGGCCTTCCCGGCCACCAGCCGTCCAAGGGGCTCGCTCGTTTTCCCCCGAATCCCTCCGATTAGCACAAAAGGACCGCTGATCTGCCCGAACCAGCGAGGCCTCGAACGCGCGCGCCGCGAGCCACCCCCGTTTTGGGTCTAATGCGAGGCGTTTAGGGAGGAAGAAGGGAAGGGAAGGGCAGGGCAGCGGCGTGACGGCGCTGAGCGGGGAGGCAGGGCAGGAGCCCTCCCCGGCACCCCACGGTGACAGACTTCAGGCCTGGCTCTGCGCGCTGGTCTAACGAGTCTCCCTAACGAGGGTCTCAGACGGGGCCGGAGGGAACACCGTGCCCCCTCCCCGCAAGCCCTCGGGCGAAGCTGAGGCAAGACGTCGCCTCGGGCTCTCGCAAGCCCGGGTGGCGCTGGAGAGAAGCATCAGAAACCCGGGCCGCGGCGCAAACCAGAGCTCGGGCTCTCCTTGGTTTGCCCAGGTTACCTCCTGCCCCGCGCGGTGACAAAAGCCCAGCTACGCTAAGCCTGGCAAGACTTCTCCAGCGCAGGAGCCAGCCCGGCTCTCCTCCCGGCCGGGGGCTCATGCTTTGCCCTTCTCCCAAGTGAAGCAGAGCTAAAGCCGGCCCCGTTTTTAGGTTTCCAGAAGCCGTGCAGCAGCGCAACAACCCTCGGGAGACCGAAGGTCCGATGTTAGTAGCGGCTCGACCCAAGCACGCAGCTCCACCCGGCAAAGCTCACCTTCTGAGCACCCGAGAAAGCGTGGTAGAAGCAGGAAACGTATGTCATGATGGCCTTCTCATCGGGCCTGAGAGTGCCTACAATATCTGCGCAGAGAGAAAGGGAGG
Source organism: Phalacrocorax carbo (assembly GCF_963921805.1). Lineage (NCBI taxonomy): Eukaryota > Metazoa > Chordata > Aves > Suliformes > Phalacrocoracidae > Phalacrocorax > Phalacrocorax carbo. The sequence goes on along the minus strand of NC_087543.1, from coordinate 282,273 downwards.
AGAGAGGGTGAAGAAGCGGCACAGCAATCCTCAACCCGCCTCGGGCATGCAGCGGAGGGGAACAAGCGCTTGCTAGGACCCGGGATCCAGACCAGAGCCGGCTGACGGGGTTATTTTCGCTGCTACGTTTCCCCTGCTTAATAGCTCGGCCTCTTGTCAAAGCGCTGAGGCCTCGTTTTGAGATCTACGCGAGCTCCCGAGCCTCATCGGGCAGCTCCTGGAAGCTCCCTTCCGCCTCAGGTTAGAGCCGGGCTGGTGCTCGGCCAGCCCCTCGGCCCGGCTGCGCTGGCATCGCATTACAGACAGATTTGGGGAAACCGAGCCGCTTTTTTTTAAGCCCGCGTGAACGAGCCGAGGTCTGGTTCCCAAGTCAACAAGAGACAAAACGGCCATCTGAAAGAGAAGTCGCATGAGTGTAGGATGCTGCAGTCGGAAATGTTACAGCGAGATGGACACAGCCGCCTCCGGTACCTTCTGAGCCCCAGAAAAGGCATGGTAGAAGCTCGACACATAGGTCATGATGGCTTTCTCGTCGGGGCGAGCTGTGTTGACAATGTCTGCAAGTGAACAACAAGGGTTAGACTGAGAGGGGGACGTTCGCCGCCTCCGGCGCGAGCCAGGCTCGCGCGCCACGCCGTGCCTAGGAGCCAGCTCCTCTTTAGGCTGGGATCCCACAGGCAAGCAGCTCTTAAAAGCCAGATAAATATACCTGTACGGGCAAGAAGGGCGTCGTTAGATACGGTCCCCTGACGTTAACCCACCCCGCCCCCCTCCCCAGCTCCGCGCGAGGCCGGCCGCCGGCAGGCTTCCTCGGTGCCCGGGGGCGCGGGATCTTCCGTCAGGGACCCGGAGGCGGCCAGCCTTCGGCGGCGCGTTCCAGCTCGAGAGCTTACCCTCGGCATCCAGCATCTTGGGGATGTCCAGGTACTTCTCCGCCACTTCGAAGGCGTTGTTCAGGTTCGTCACCGGGTCATCCTAGAGAGGGGAGACGAGCTACTGAAGAGGGCTGGCGCCCCAGGGCGCAGGGAGCACCGACGCCTTGCTGGGGCAGTTCAGCAGGCGGACGGATGGACGGACAGCCACGCTCCTCCGCCAGCTCCAAGCTTGTTTTTTTTCAGAGAAAAGCCGCAGGGAGACGGCGCTACCAGCGAGCCTCACCTTTCTGAGTTTGTCGTATTCGATGAGCTCCGGTCTGTGTCTGTGGATCAAGGCATTGAAAGCAAGACCGTCCTTCCAGCTGCAAGAGAGGAGGGGAGAGTGAGACCCCCTGCGCCAGCTTAAATTCGCTCTCACGGGCCCCCCGACACCCCTCTCGTCCCCATTCGCTCATTTAGAGCAGAACGGCCAGGACAAATCGTGCGGCTTCCTCAGATCCTGGAAAACCCCTCCCGGAAAGGCAGCCTGGAGAAGGGGCAGATACTTCAGGCGTAACCGCAGCAAAACCACCCCCAAAAATAGCACGAGCTGCGTTTTCCCCTTCCAGCCGCGCCGAAAGCTTCGCTGCTGAATATTCCAGAGGAGCCGGGAGGCCCCGGGGAGCAGCACCGATGCCTCCGGCGGCGCGCGAAGCGGCGGATCTCGGAGCCCAGGCGGCCGCCGAGGAGGGTTACCTGATGTGGAAGTTCTGCACGTTGACGTTCTTGTAGGGAGCCGTCTTCCTCTGACACCACAGCAGCAAGCCCTCCTTGGCCGAGGTCTCTGCAAAGGGACACGGCAGCAGCTGGTGAAGCAGCCGAGCCGGCGAGCCGGGCAGCGCGGCGGCGCGCGTACCCCGGCCCCTCACCTTCCACCGAGATGTCCTGAATGGCAAATCGGAGGATAATCGTCCAGATCATGCCCAGCGTCATCTTCGCGTTGCCGTCGACGATCTCTGGAAGCCAAAGGGGAAAAAGCAGGCGTTCAGCTCCCCGCGGCCGGAGGCAGCCAACGTCCCTTCCCCCCTACAGAGGAATCCTGAGAGAGCAGGGAGCCAGCGGGGAGGTCGGCGGCTCCCCGGGAAGCCAAACGCTAGGGCTGCCCCTCCAGCGCACCCAGAGGGGCGCCGGGTGCCTCGCAGCTGGCGAGGACAGGCCGGGAGCTCGCCAGGAGAGCAGGGGGCCGGCGAGTGCCACCGGCACGCCGGCAGCACGGGGAGGCTCCTTCCTCCCCTCCCCCGTTGCCTTCGGGTGCGGAGGAACAGGCAGGAGCTGCCGGAGCAGCGCCCCGGAGCCCGGATTCGGGCTCCCCACGCTCTGGTCTCGCCGCCCGCCTTCGCCTGGTACGGCGGAAGCTACGAGACGACCCCACGACACGTCGGATCCTTCGCCCCGCGTCTTTCGCTGGCCGAAGAAGTCCCGCACCGGAGCAAGCGTCCTCCCGGACTGACGTTCCCAAACCCAGTTTCACGACGGTGGTGGTAACGCCCAGCTCTGTCTCTGCCGGACCTCGTGCCGGGACGGCGGCGTGCCGCAGCCCGCCGCGTTCCCAACCCGGTGGCACTGCTCGTTCAACCACCGAGGAGAACGGAACCACGGCTCCCGGGCACCTCGGGCTCCCGCCCTGGCCGGGGAGGCTGGGACGCATCTCCTTCGACAAGCAAACGTGACTTTTCTCATCTCTTGTGCGACCCAAGCGCTTGTTTTGGGGCGGGGGGAGGTCGAGGGACGAAGACAAGATACGCAAAGCGCAGCTGCCTGCAGTGACCGTTCGGCTGACGCGTGGGAGACTTCGGTGGATAAACGGCTGTTGTAACCACCACCACACCCTCGCATCTTGTGTTTTAATGCGGCACCAGTCGGAACACGCACCGGTTTCGGGAACAGGCAGCCTTCCCCAGCAGGCAAGCGACGCCAGCCCAAAAGACTTCAAAGATGTAACCTCGGAGCGAGCCGCGGTCTTCCAGCCTATTCAAAAACTGGCTCTGCAAGGTGAGCCGCTGCCAAACGGGGCCCCATCCCCTGCAAAAACCACCCCGAAGCTCCGGGGAAGCCCGCGGGCTTCGTCAGCGGCGAGTAAATGCGAAGGCGAGCGGTCCCGGCTGCTGGGCGGGCTGGGAAATCCTCTCCCCGAGCCCCGGGGAGGAGCACCGAGACCTCCGAGCGAGGCGGAGGGGGAATTAAATCCGGCGTTTAACCCGCCTCTCTTCTGGCAGGCTCCCGCTCGCAGGAACGCGGCGGCGCCGCGTCCTCTCCCGCGTCACGGCGGCGTTTGCGGCGCGAACCCTCCGACGTCCACGTGTTCGGCGCAAAGGCGACGCCGAGCCCGTTCCCCGAGGCCAAGGACGCGCTCCGCTTCCTTCGCAACCGGAGCGAAACCGGAGCAAAAGGGTTTTGTTTCATTTTCTGCTCCGTTTGACCAGGGTGTTTTTCGTGGGGACGGATGAAATCGACACAGGTGGGGCAGCGCCGGGGGCCCGGCCCGGCCCCGGACAACCCGGCGGCTGAGGAAAATCAGAGATCCTCATCTAATGGGAGGAATTTTGTTTTTTAAACCATAACGCTTTTCCTGCCAGCGCGAACACTTGGCGAGGCTCAGAGGGAACAGCGGGCAGAACGACTCGGAACAACGCAGATACAAATATTTGGCTTTTCTAGAGAAGTTTTTGACCCCGTCGCCGGCAGCAATTAGTCAAGGCAGCGGCAGGTACCCGTGCGATGAGCCCTGGCGGAAGCCGAGCCTCCGGCCGATCACCAAACCTCCCTCCCTGCAGGTGGAAAATCAACCAAACACCTCGGGACGGCCCCCGCAGCCCGCCCGGAGCTTGCCGCAGAGGAGGGGGAGTTCACGCCTCGCCCAGCACGCCCGGGCTGGAAGGAGCCATTTTTCTGATGAGTCCAGAGAAAACGCGTTGCGCAAGAACTTCCCCGGAATAGCTTTGGCCCTGGGGAGGGAGGCCGAGCCGCCTCTAACCTCCGAGCTCCAACGCGGCGGGCGGCGCTCCCCTGGCACTTCCCGGACCACGCGCACGGACTCCCCGGCGGCAGCGAGGCCGCCGGCGCCTCCCCGTTGACTCAACGGCAAACCGGTCGGCGTCCGCGGCAATAAACCCACGCCGCCACCTCCGCGGCCGTCCGGGTACGCCGCCCGGCGCCGTGACTCACCCTCCGCCGCCCGGGGTGTGTGATATCGCCTTCAAAATACCCCCGCCCTGCCCGCTGCCGTCAGCCAGGCAAAGTGCAGGCGGGCGCGTCGCTCGGGCGCCGGGTCCCCGCACCGCAGGGCAGCGGCGCCGGAGGAGCCGGGGTCGGCGACGGCCGGCACGCCTTCCCGCCCGGACGGGGCCGCCGAGACGTGCCGGAGGCCCGGACTCACCTTCGGCTCCTATGGAGACCAGCTTGACGCCTTTGCTGGCGATGAAATCGAGGGCTTTGTTCACGTTGTTGATTTTATGCACTCTCATTTTTCCCCGCTCCGGTTTTGGCAATCGTTCCCCTGCAAAGGAGAAGCCAGCGGGATTAGAGCATTTTGTTTAAGGTTAGAAGCGAGAGACCACCAAGGAGGACGAGCGTGTGGAGGCGAGGCCACGGGACACGTCCGTGTTTAGAGGCCGTGGGACAAAAGACATGTTTCGGGGCGTCTTAGCACATTAAAACCATAAAAAACCCACCGCCGTCCCCAAACGCCGCCTTATAAACCTGGCAGGGACGCTTCTGCGCGCTACGAACCGCGCAGGGACGCGGGACGCCGACGGTGACGGGCGGGAGGGACGGGAGGTCGCGCCGACGCGTCCTGCCCGGCACGGACAGGGAGCGGGGACTGACCCGAAATCACTTCCAGAAGCAGCATGAGCTTGAGGCCGTCGCGGAAATCCTCGTCGATGTTCTCTATCTGCGTGCCGGCCTTCCGCAGGTGGGAGTTGCACCAAGCCGTGAACGTCTGCGAGGACAAGGCAGGGAGGAGGACGGTCAGAGCGGGGGTCGCCAAGCTCTGGGGAGACCACCCCTCTCATCCCACCTCGCCACGGACCGCCGCGCCGGCTCCCCCTTTTCGGGGGCTGTACTCACCGCGGGCCCCCAGGCTGGCCCCGCTCGCCCCCATCTCCCACCTCTCCCCCCTTTGCGCCGCTGTCGAACCCCGGGACTGAAGTTTTGGGTGTTGCTTTGCGGAACAAAGAGGGAAACGGGGGCCCCGCCGGCAGGCCGCGACGCCTGCGGGGAACAAAAGCCACCCCGTGGCACCGGCGGATCCCCGGCTCCGCTTTCTTTGGGGCGAGCTGGCCGCGGGGACGCTGGGGACCCACGGGGGATGCGCCCTGCGAATGCCGCCGGGCTCTGCCAGGCAAACAGGAGGCAGGACGTCCCGGCTGGCAGCTGCCTGCAGCGCCGGCACCCAGCCCTGCCCTCCCACGCCCCGCGAGCGCGGGGGGGAGCTTTGCAACAACGCCTTTGCCAGCGAGGGGAGAGGTTTTTTCCGCTCCATCCCCCTCCTCGGATGCTCGGCAGCAAATATTTGCTGGCAGCGGCTGGCGAAGGTCAAGACGCCGAGCTGCAAACAGCAGATTCCTGCGCCGCGGCTCCGGGACGCGTCTCGGGCTCCCCCAGGAGCGGGGTGCTGTTCCCCGAAGGCGACCGGGCATTCGTGTCCGTGCAAGGTGCTGCCGGCTCCCAGCGCTCCCGCTTTGCAGCCGGGGCTCCCCGGCAGACCCCAGCCCCGGGTGATAATGCACGAAGCAGATATTTCCTGCTGCTCTGCCCGGAGCTATTAGCGCTGCCAAATTATGGCCTGAACTTGCAGCTTTTATTGCAAAAAGACGAAAAAAAAGCTGGAAGCTCAGGCTCTGGCTTCACGCTCGTAGCTGCCGGCACCTCGGCTCTGCGGAGCAGCCGCGCTCGGGGTGGGGGAAATAAACCACCGTTAACCAGGCGGCGAAGTTTACGCCGTGGCATCGCAATGAGTCGCGGCCCAAGGCGGCTGCGAAGCTGCCAGGCACGGCTCGGGGTCGGAGGGCCCCGCTGCCGGCTCGGGGAGGGGGACCCGCGTCCCCCCGCCGCCGCCAGGCACGGCTCGGGTTCGGAGGGTCCCGCTGCCGGCTCGGGGAGGGGGACCCGCGTCCCCCCTCCGCCGCCAGGCACGGCTCGGGGTCGGAGGGTCCCGCTGCCGGCTCGGGGAGGGGGACCCGCGTCCCCCCTCCGCCGCCAGGCACGGCTCGGGTTCGGAGGGTCCCGCTGCCGGCTCGGGGAGGGGGACCCGCGTCCCCCCGCCGCCGCCAGGCACGGCTCGGGTTCGGAGGGTCCCGCTGCTGGCTCGGGGAGGGGGACCCGCGTCCCCCCTCCGCCGCCAGGCACGGCTCGGGTTCGGAGGGTCCCGCTGCCGGCTCGGGGAGGGGGACCCGCGTCCCCCCGCCGCCGCCAGGCACGGCTCGGGTTCGGAGGGTCCCGCTGCCGGCTCGGGGAGGGGGACCCGCGTCCCCCCGCCGCCGCCAGGCACGGCTCGGGTTCGGAGGGTCCCGCTGCCGGCTCGGGGAGGGGGACCCGCGTCCCCCCGCCGCCTCGGCGTGGCCGGGCGGGTGAACGGGGAGCATTGTTCGAGGCCGCTCGTGGGCTGCGGTGAGCTCACGGCCGGGGAATGCTGCAGTGACAGTTTTTAACGAGCCATTCATCCCACCAGGACCGGGGGGAAGCGTTTCCCCCGCCCCGGCTCGGGAGCAGCACCGCCGGCTGCGTGGGGTTCAGGCTGCGCGATCGCGCTAAGCCGGGTTTCGGTTAAACCCAGACCAGGCTGGGAACCAAATCCGGAGGTGGCGCCGAGCCCATCCCGCACACCGAGACCCCCCAAAGCTGGTGGTTTGAGGAACAGGGCTCGCTCCACCCCAATATCTGCTTTTAGGGCAGGATTTTAGGGGAAGAAACACCCTCCGGCCGCCGCGGTGCCGTTTCCAGCCGGCTGAACGCCGCAGGATCCGTGCCCGCTTCCACCCGAGCCGGACGCCGGCTTCGCGGCGTCAGAAATACAAATATGCCGGGATTGACCTTAAACAGGAACGCGGGGTCACCTTCTCGGGGGAAGCGCAGCAGCTCTGTTTGTTAAAGCTGCTTTTTGCGGCCCACGTCGCGGCGGAGGGACCGGGACAGCCTGGGCGAGCTCGGGGAGGAGCCGCCCCATGGCACCCAGAGCGTGCCAGGCAGCCCGGTGCCTTGGAAAAAGCCACTTCTCCTACCCTGGGACCTTTGGGTTTGGCGTTTCACACACCCTAGGTCGCCTCTGTGGCTCGCCCCAGGGCCGGCGGCGCGGCTACCTTGGCTTCCCGGCAGCGAGGAGAGCGGCGATGGCCGTATAAGGGCAGGGGAGAGGTAAATCTGCAGGCAGCGAGGGTGTTCCCGGGCTGCTTATCAGGACCCCGCGCCCATCAGGCGTCCCTGAACAGCCGTCATACCGCGCTGCATGCCTCTGCCAGGCGTGCCCGGGTGTTGCCACCCGGCAAGGAGAGCTCGCCGCGGTGCCGGCTGGGGGAAACTCGACGGAGAGACCAGCTGCGAAGCGAGCCCCGGCACGTGGGAAAGGCGAGCCAGGAGCTGAATCACGCCCGGCGCGGCAAAACACCCCCCCCCCCGCCCGTAGGCAGCTGCTGAAAAAAACCCAAAAGGGCAAAAACACCACCACCAAGCGTAAAAACAGGACTGAAACTCCACCTCCGGAGGAATTTTTCCGCTTCGCATTTGGGAGCGATTCAGCCCCGCCGAGGCGGTCGCTCGTGCGGCTCCGGTTTTGCGGCGAGGCCGCTCCGCGTGAAAACACGAAACGGCGCGGCGCCGGGGCCGAGCCGCTGCGAGGAGCGCCAGGGACGGCCGCCTTGCGGCACGCGGCTTCCCCGGGGCCTGCTGAAGCCGAGCCGACGCGCCGCAGCCCCCGGGCTCGCCCGCAGCCCCGGCCCAGGACCCCCCCCTCGCTGCGGCGGCGCCGAAAGCCCGCGCTTGTTTCCGAAACGCTATGGAAACAGCCGAGGAGTTAAAAATAGCCGCAGAGAGCAATAAAAAGCCTTCGAGCTCTCCCAAAACCTCCCCAGAAGCTCGTTTCCTCAAAGGATGACAGATCTCTTCCAAGTCCCATGAATTTCTTTTCCTACGGCTACCGGGCGGCCGCGGCACCGAGCCGGGCGGCGTTTGCCGGGCTGAGCCCTCGCTCTCCCCCCGCTCCCCCAAAGCTGAACCTTTCACCCCGCAGGCAGGCGGGCGCCGAGACGCCCCCAGCCCGTTAGCTAAACCCCATCAAATCGACCCCAAAAAGTGGTTTGGGTGAGCGCGCGTCACGGCATCGGGCAGCCTCGGGACGGGGCCGAGCCTAGCGGGACGAGATGAGCCAAGCCTAACGAAGCCGGCTTAAGGACCGGCTGGCGGGCAACGAGCAGCTTTCCCTCAGCAATGTGTTACGAATAAAAGTTACTAAAAAAGGAGATTCCACACATGCTTCTGGAATTTCCTTCCCACGGAGGCGCTGGAGAAACGCTTTCCAGGCATTGTATCAAAGCCGCCTTTGTCGGGGAGGAATAGGTGGCCCCGCACCTTCCCCGGGCACCGAGCCCGAGCCGAAGCCCCCGTGGTGGGGGGAGACCTGCCCTCAACCCCACCGAACACCCGACCCCGGCACGCCTCGGGGCGGAGGATCTGTTTCCCTCCGCTTTTACGCAACACCTGGAAACCTTGAGAAAACAGGGGAAGGGAGGAGCGCGCCCAGCGAAACCCGCCTCGCCGTCCCCCGTCCCCGAATTTGGGGGGCTTTGGGCAGGGGGAGGGGGCTTCGCCCCAGCGCTCCTTCCCACACGCGCCAAATTTGGCTTTGAAGAGCCCTCGCGGTGCCGGCTGCTGGCCGGGGCGGGGGCATCGGCTCTGCCCGGCTCCGACGGGAAGGATCCCGGCGGATTTTTGCAGCCTCCCTTCCTTTTAAGGCAAACACCGACGCGGACTTTAGACCGGCTCGAAAACCTGACCGAAACCCTCTCCGCTGTCCTTGGAGGCCGCGGCACGGGCTGAGCGTTTGTTTACTTGGGGAAGTTTATGGGCAGAACCCTATCAGTATTTTTCCATTAGATCACCGCCGACAACAATCTATCCTAAAAAAAGAAAAAAATAAGCATCTTTGTTTAGAAATCTACTGGAATAGCTTTTTTTTTTAAAAAAAAAAAAAAATAGTTCAAAAATAGCATCTTTTAACCCATGAGCGCTTTCCCCAGCGAGAGGGACCTCGGTGGAGGCGACCGCGGAGCCCGGTGACGCCGCAGGTTCCTCTGGAGCGGGTCACAGCGAGACCCCTCGCGCTTCTGGTCTCATTTCCAGGGTTTTAAGCAAAACTAAAACACGCCGTCCAGGCAGCGCCGGCCTGAACGCAGCGACGCGGGCGGGGAGCCCACCGAGGCGGGGGGGGGGTCCGGCAGAGCCCGGGGCAGCGCCGCCCCTTCGTTAGGGCCGCCGGCGGGAAGCTCGTTAGGGCAGGAAATCGCTCCAAGCGATCGGCCCGCTCGGGAGATGTCGCGGAGACTAAACAAAGCTCTGGAGAAGGAACAGGCGTTTCCCGAGGCGTTAGGAAGGCGGCCCAGGGACCCGTCGGCGTTAGCCCAGCCTCGGCCGGCAATTAGCGGGGCTGCTAATTAGGGGTGCTAGCAGCTCAGCGACACGGAAGCCGCTCTTCCTTCGAGGAGCGGCAGCTCCGGAGGTCAAGCAGAGGGGAAAAAAAAAAAAGACCAAAACAAAAAAAAAAAAAATCAGGGGAAATGAGGATTTTCTCTCTGGAGGGGGAGAAAAGGGACGCTGAGGAGGAACGTCTCCCATCCTCGGCCCTGCCTTCGTTACCGGCATCGTTACCGGCCCGGTGATCGCCGCCGGGCTCTGCCTTTCGAGGCGGCGACGCCACCGTAGCATCCCGAGACGCCGGGAACGGGGGGAAGGCCCCGGCTCGGCACGGCCCCGCTCACCGCGTGCCGGCCGTTCCCAGCCGCTCATTTCCCTCGTCGTAGGCTTTGGGGTTTGGTGTGTTGTTTTTTCTTTTTTCCTAATTTGCAGCTACCAGACGGGCCGGGGGGAGGCTGGACCACGGAGATTCTCCTCATTCTTTTCCCTTATTAGGCTCTCGGCTCGACCGTTTGGGGAGAAAGCAGCTAACTCGGAGGAGGACGGCGGCAGGAAGCAGCCGGGGGAGGCACGGCCCCCCGCGGCAAACCCTCGCCGGGGTCCGGCGTGCCGCAGCGCCGGGGGCTGCTCCCGTTTTGGGGGCGTGGGGGGTGGGGCCCAGAGGCAAAATTCCTCTTGCTCCGGGGCCAGGTCTGAGCCAGGGCGATGCCACCGGCTCCGGTGCCTCCGTTTTTCGGGGAGATAAGGGCGCAGGTGAGCCAGGGCCGGCGGGCGTACCCGCATTCCTGCGAGGACGAGGAGCTCCGCGCCGAGAGCCGGCACACCTCTCCTCGAGCCGGGCGTTGGCTCCGGCCCGGCTCAGCCGCGACTTTGGCACGTCCAAACACTCGGCACGTACAAGCTTTTACGCTGGAGGTTTTCCCAGCGGCGCGTTTCTAGGGCTAAATATAAGGCTCCTGGAAGAGCTCGGCTTCTTAGACCGTGGGACAGGCGATTCCTCCGTCCCCTCCAGCGCAGCCAGGTCCGGCTTTGCCATATCCACCAGTTTCCTCCCCTAAAAACAGGCGCTGCCGCTACCCTGCCCAAGGTGGGAGGAGAGGCCTGAGGGCTGCCAACGTGCCAAACCAAAGGGAAACGCAGAGATATCGCCCAGCCAAAGGGCCAGATGGAGGAATTAACACTCGCTTACACCACCGACCGGCACCCCCTCGCCCTGGCACCGCCGGAGCGGCTCCGAGGAGGAGCACGGGGTCCGAAAATCCTCATTTCCCCATCCCCTTTCGTCAGTCCTCCTCGTTAGGAGGAGCCGTCGTGTTTTGGGCGCTGCGGGAAGCCCTGCCAGAGCATTTCCCCGGCTCTTTGCGTAACCGGGGCTCCTGCCCGGCGGCTCTGCGTCATTAAACAGGCATTAACGTGCCGCTGCCACCACGGCCAGGTAATAATCTGCCGTCAAGGATCCAACCTGGGATTGAAAAGTTGCCTCAGCGGGATTAAGTAGGCGGATTATTTTTAAAAGAGAGCCAGGACGCCTGAAAGGGGCTTAAACCCAGGCGAAAAACGCGCCCGGCCCCAGCCGTCGGGCGGAGCCCCTTTATACCATCGCACCGGGAATTGCCACAGGGTTTTTACGTAGGGGCTCTCCTGTGGAAAAAAAAAAAACAAACCAGGGTGAACAGAACGTGGGGGATTTTCTGGAGCGTGGAAGAGCCACCCCTGACACCGGGAACCCAGCAGCGACAGGCTGAGGGCGAGGGAAGCGGGGAGCGCTCTCCTCCAAAGGAGGGTTTAGAGGCGAGTCCCGCTCCGGGCACGAGCCGGAGGGAGCCGGCGATGTTTTCCGAGGAGGCGGAAGGCTCTCGGGGCCGGATGTTTTGTCTTTGGAGAGAAACCAAGAATCCAGCCGGGCAGCGGAGAAGCGGCCGCTCCTCCATCACGCCCGTGCTCTCGGGGTGGGCGAAGGGGGGAGGCCGAGGCGAAGCCGGTCCGCGCCGTCCATCCCCGCCTCGCTGAGACGCCGAGGTCGTTAAGCAGCCCGGGGCAGCCCGGGCCTGAGGAACCGGCGGCGGGTCCGAGTAACGGCTCCGGCGCACGAGGGGCGCCCCGGACGACGCTGCGAGCAGCGGGCGCTCGCTCCGCAGGACGGGCACCTCCCCAGCCGCGCTCGTTCCTGCGCCCTGGGCTCGTTATCGCCCCAACCGCCCTCGGAGACGCCGCATTTTCCCCGAGTTATTTTTCCAGAACCACCAGCGTTGGAAGCGGGGGGAAGCCGGGAGCACGGACGTCTATTTAAGGCTGCGCGCCGGCAACGATTTCCCTTGTTTTTCCGGCATGTTTGTGGACGCTGGGGAAGGACGGACGCTGGGGAAGGACGGACGCTGGGGAAGGACGGACGCTGGGGAAGGACGGACGCTGGGAGATCGTGCCCTGCTGTTTCAAGCCACATAGCTGAGATTCCAGAGGAGAAACCCCGGGGACCGGACACATACCAGCAGCAAAACCGCAGCCGTTCGGACGGCTCCGCACCGGCACGCTCCGAGTGGGAACGTCCCCGGCCTTCCGCTGCCTTTCCCCTGGCGCGGGACGGGACGAGGCCTCGGTCGTTTCCATTTCAGCAGATGTTTAAGGGAGCTGAGCCCTGACGCTCGCCGCCTCCTTCCCTCTCCAAAGTCAGCCCTGGCCGAGCGGGACGTTCGACACGCCGGCAGCTTCCCCCAAGATCAAAAAAAGACACGAAATGGCTCCAAAAATAAGTAATGAACTTGAAGACGAGCGCGCTGGTCCTTCAGCGCTCGCAGAGGAACCGTTTCCAGCCCCATCTATTCCTCCTGCAAGAACCAGGACTGACTTTGAGCCTCATCCTCGCCTTCGGGGAAGCAGGCACATCCAGGGAAGCCGGATCCCCAAACTCCCAGAGTCACAGGCGGCTTCCAGCTCCGGGCAGCGTGGCCGTGCCTGTCCCCTCGCCCGCGGAGGGGAGGAAGAGCCGCTGCGGAGGCAAACCCACCGCCGGCTGCGGATGGAGAAGGGGAGGACGGCGAGGGGGACGGCCAGACCCGGGAAACGCTTCCGACAGGCCGGGTGCCGAATTGGGGCGAGGAGACAGGGGGAGTTGCAGCCTGCTAATTAGCCAGCTCTCCGCCCGACGCTAACAAGGCCTTGCCTTTGAACCAGCTGGAATTTATAACCACTGGCTTCAAGTCCAGCACTCACAAACCTCATCCACGGGCTGGCTCGCCCGCGGCTCGGCAGCTCGGGCCGCGAGCCACGGCACGATTCACCCTCCCAGCCTCACCCCCCCGAGACTAAACAGTTCCGCGGCGGTTCCACTGAGCCAGAGCCCTCTCTAAATATTGTGTCTCCTGGTCCACGTGAGGCTGCGGCAGGGCTGGGAAACCCAGCGGCAGCTCAACCCCGTCTCCTCCGGACCCCCACGGCCACGGCGTCCAGCCCCGCCACCGGGAAACTCGGGCCAACAGGCCCAAAAGCTCATTAAAAGTGAGGCCAACAGCAAAAAAACATACGTTATGGCCCCAGACTGGCTGGGAAGCGGCTGGCAGGGGCTGGCTCAAGCACCGCTCCAGGAGGAGGCCTGGCACGTGCTCCTTTGCCCGAAATTATGCTGTTTAGCTGTTATTTCTTTCTTTTTTCTTTTTTTTTTAAGAACCCAGCGTAACTATAGCAACAGAAACCCAGCGTTTCTGAGTTTATACAGGTGTCGGCACCGGCGTGGCAACGCACGCCGCTCCTCCCAGCCCTTCGCACGGCCGCGTCCCCCCTCGGGGTCTGAAACCCCCTCCGCAAACCCCGCTCCCTCCTCCATAACCCGCAATTAAGGCAATTAAACAAAAACAGCAGACGGCCACCTCGCCGCCTTCCCGCAAACGGGCTCCAATTATTCACCAGGAGGAAGGCGGCGGCAGGCCGGAGGGAAGGGCTTTGCCACGCCACAACGCCCGGCGTGGGCCGGAGGGTCCCGGCGTTGGGGTGCGGCGCAGGTGGGACCCCCCGCCCCATCTCGCTGAGACCCCCGGTGAGGGGCTGAGTGTGCCGGGACCGTCGCCCTCCCCCTGCGGCACCTTTCGCCCTGCCCCTCCCCGCCACCGCCTCTCCCCCAGTGCCCTTTTATCCTCTCCCTTATTTCCCCATTCCTGTCCCAGGGAGCGGATCCTTCTCCCCGGACGCTTTTACACCCCGGTTCTGGCGGCGTCTCGCTCCTCCGGCCGCCCCCGGCCCACGCTCTGGCCACAGCCACCCCCCGCGGAGGGGGATGTGGGATTTTTCCAGCGCCAGGTGTGGGGGGAGGCTGTTTTCCCCACAGTCCCCATGGCACAGCACTACCCCAGAGAGACCCTCAGAGCCAGGCTTTGTGCCAGGCCCCCAAAGCACAGCCCCTGGGGACCCCAAAGCGTGGCTCCCCCTTGCCCAGCCCCAGTGCCCCCCCCCCAGCACCCCCAGGTATCCCCTTGGGGGGCTCCCTCTGAGCAGTCCCTGTCCCCACCACCCCCCCAGGCCATCCCCTACAGCTCCCCCCGTCACTCCCCTCCTCTCAGAGACCCCCCAGCGCCCTTATTTCCTACTGCAGGGTCTGTGGCACCCAAGACGTGATCCCCCCGCCACCTCCCTCCTGCCCCCCCTCAGACACCACCCCCCCCACACCCCCTCTCCCGGCCCATTGCCCCATCCTTGGGGGCTCCCCCAGCACCCCTCGGGGCCTCCAGCACCTCAGAGACCCTGCTCCACGACCCCCCACCTATCTTTCACCCCCACCCCCAGGGCCTGACACCTCGGGGTAGGCCCCACGGCCCCCCACCCCTCAAGGATCCACAGGACACCCACTCGAGGGCCTGACCCCCTCAGGAACCCCCCAGGTCTTGACTGCCCCAGGGACTCCTTTCCCCCCCCGCCCCACCCAGGACCTGACCCCCGTCAAGGATGCCCTCAGGATCCCCTCCAGGCCCTGATCCCCCTCAAAGGTCCCCTCAGGACCCCCCTGATCCCCCCTCCCAGGCCCTGATGCCCTCTCAAGGGTCTCTTCAGGACCCGCCTGAGCACCCCCTCAGGTCCTGATCCCCCTCAAGGGTCCTCTCAGGACCCCCCTGAGCACCCCCAGGCCCTGATCCCCCTCAAGGGTCCCCTCAGGACCCCCTCCAGACTCTAGCTCCCCTCAGGACCCTCCTGAGCCTCCCCCAGGCCCTGATCCCCCTGAGGGGTCCCCTCAGGACCCCCCTGAGCCCCCCTCAGGCCCTGATACCCCTCAAGGGTCCCCTCAGGACCCCCTCAGTCCCCTCCCAAGCCCTAATCCCCCTCAAGGGTCCCCTCAGCCCCCCCGTCCCGGGCCCACCTTGCGCTGCTGCTTCTCCCAGGCGGGGTCCAGCAGGAGGTCTCGGTCCCAGTCATCCTCCTGGGCCATGTAGTCGCCGTTGGGGCCGGGCCCGTTGCCGCCGTAGGGGTAGGGCTGCCCGGCGCTGTGGTAATCCACCATGGCGCTGCGATCTCTCAGCTCCGCTCCGCTCGTCCCGCCGCGCCGCCCGGCTCTGCGCCGCCGCACCGCGCATGCGCGCGAGCCACGCCCGGGGCACGCCCCCTGCCGCCGCGCACGCGCGCCACCACCAGCCCGCCGCTACGGGAGCGCCCGACAAGGCTCCACGCCCCGCCCGCCGCGCCGGGGCACGCCCACTGCGCCCCCACGCCCCGCCCACAGCAAGGGCACACGCCCAGCGCGTCTCCACGCCCCGCCCACCAACCTCTCCCGCCACCGCGCATGCGCCCTGCCCGCCTGGGTACGAAGGGGCGGGACACCTCATTAATATCCATATCGGCCACTCTTTGCCTTCGGCCGCCGCGCCCGATGATGACGTCGTCATTAATATTCATGAGCCCAAAGCCACGCCCCCAGACCACACAGACTGAAGCCATGAACAGTGAGATGGCGTATTTAATATTCATAAACTGGGCGTGGCCACTGAAAGAGGGGGCGTGGCCTCAACAGACACCAGTGCTCCCAAACCCCAGGGAGGTGGGTACATTAATATCCTAAATTGGGAAGCCACGCCCCTTCTCTGCATGACCACACTCTGGCCCCAGTGGTCCCACCCCCCAAGCAGGGCACCCCCACAGAGGGGAGTCCCACCCACGCCCCGCCCCCAGCAGGGGGTGCCAACCTCAGAACCCCCCCCCCAAAGGCCCCCAGCACCGGGGGGGGGCTTTGCCTTTATTGGGAGGGCCGAGGGGGGGCTCAGAGGGAGGATGCCATGATGCTGGAGACACCTGTGGGAGAAGGAGGTGAGTGAGGGGGGGGCTTGGGCTGGGGGGACCCCAGGCTCAGAGGGGTCTTCCCCAAGCCCAGGGCAGGGGGCGCTGGGCTTAGGGGGGTCTCCCCGGCCCGACACCCACTGTCAAAGTCGATCTTCTCCACGATGTTCTTGGGCTTGATGCTCTCCTCCTGGTTGCAGATGAAGATGCGTCCGGGCTCTGGCTCCGTCCAGCCGTATTTGCTCATCCAGACCTTCAGCTGGGCCTCTGGGGGGGCACGGGGCGGGGGGGTCGGCATCAGCCCCCACCCCCTGGCCCCTCTCTCCCCAAGGCCCCCTGTCACCCCCTTACCTGAGAGGTCCCCCAGCATCTCAGCCAGCAGCCAGCGGTCGATGTGCTGGTAGGTGATCCCCACCACGTGGCAGATGACTGCAGAAGGAGACCCCACGTCAGCTGCTGGCCCCCCAACACCCCACCCGGGCCCCCCCACACTCCCCCAGGACCCCCCCAAGCCCTCCCTACACCCCCCAGGGCCCCCTCACATTTCCTCACGGAGTCCTCAAAGCCGGTGATTCCATCCAGCAGCTCCATGTTCTCATCCAGCGCTTGCTGCCGAAGGGGGGAGGGTGGGGCGGTTGTTAAGACCCCTGAGGGGGGACACCCTGCCCCTCCCAGATCTGGGGTGCCCCCACCCCGTGCCAGGACTCACCCAGAAGGACTGGAAGTGGCAGGTTTCCAGCAGCTCCCCCAGGTAGAGGATCTGCCTGATGGGCCTTTCCTCCTGCTGGGGCCGGGGAAGTCAAGGGAAATGTGGGAAGAGGGGCCCAGAGCTGCCCCCCAACACCAGCCCCCCACAAGTCTCTACATTGGGGTCTCCTGGTGAAGAGGGAGGTGAGGAGGGGTCCCAAGCAGTGAAGCCGGTGTGTCACACTGCAGTGGGGGGGGGAGCAGAGGGGGCTGGGGGTGGGCTGGGCAGGGTCAAGGGTGGCCAGGGAAATTCAGGGGAGGATCGGGGTGCTCCCCCAAGCCCCCCTAGTGGCGGTGGTGGGTGGATACGTGGGCCTGGTCAATCATGCACTTGCAGAGGGTGAAGTCGGTGTGGGGGAGGTTAGTGAGGGCCTTCAGCAGGATCTGCGCCGTCACCGTCGTCTGGAAGAAGGCAGGGTTGAACTGGTACCTGGTGGGGGGCAGATGGGGGGCGTTGGGGAGGGGGAGGCGGTGTAGCCCCCCCGCCACGGTCGTGTCCCCCCCGACCCTCCGGTGCCCCTGGCCCCGCTCACAGCTTCAGCACGGCCAGGTTGGCCTCCAAGTCGTAGGCGTTTTCCTTGGCCTGCGTCTCCACGTACCGCTCCAGCGTCGCCAGGTTCTCGGGGTTGTACCTGCGGGGAGGGGGGCCGCGCCCCACCGACCACCACCCCATTACCCCCCCGTTACCACTCCCCGCTCGGTACCGAGCCCCGCTGCCCCCTCCGCCCCTCTCCGCGGGTCCCGCGGTGCTCCCGGGCCCCGCCGCCCCCCTCCCCGTTGCCTCCCTGCCCCTGCCCCCCCCCCCCCAATTCCCCCGCTGTTACCGGCGGCGCATGAGCCGCGCCCCCCCAAACCGAGGCCCCCCCGCCGGTGCCGCCCGCCGCGGGCCCCCCCGAGCCCCCCCGCCCGCCGATACCGGTCGATGCCCCGCAGCAGTTTGCCCACGTTCGCTCGCATCTGCTCGAAAAGCGCCATGGCCACCCGGTGCCGCCGGAAACGGAGAGCGAGGGAACTTCCGCTTCCGGCGAGGGGCTGCCGCGGGGTATGCCGGGACGGTGGAGGACTCGGGACGGGCGGCGACAGAGCAGTGCGCAAGCGCGGAAACCTGGGGAGGCGGAGGCGGGTTCTACCCTCCTGGCCCCGCCCACCCCGCCGGGCCCCGCCCACCGCGCCCCTTCCCAGTGCAGGCATGGGGTCTGGGCCTGGTCCAACTGGTCCAAACTGGGGCCACCCTTAGGGCAAAGTGGGGGTATCAATGAGGGGGGTCACACTGGTGTGGACTGGGCCGTACTGGGGGTGGAGGGGGGTCACACTGGTGTGGACTGGGCCGTACTGGGGGTGGAGAGGGGTCGTACCGGTGTGGACTGGGCCGTACTGGGGGTGGAGGGGGGTCACACCGGTGTGGACTGGGCCGTACTGGGGGTGGAGGGGGGTCGTACCGGTGTGGACTGGGCCGTACTGGGGGTGGAGGGGGGTCGTACCGGTGTGGACTGGGCCGTACTGGGGGTGGAGAGGGGTCGTACCGGTGTGGACTGGGCCGTACTGGGGGTGGAGGGGGGTCGTACCGGTGTGGACTGGGCCGTACTGGGGGTGGAGAGGGGTCGTACCGGTGTGGACTGGGCCGTACTGGGGGTGGAGGGGGGTCGTACCGGTGTGGACTGGGCCATACTGGGGGTGGAGGGGGGTCACACTGGTGTGGACTGGGCCGTACTGGGGGTGGAGGGGGGTCACACTGGTGTGGACTGGGCCGTACTGGGGGTGGAGGGGGGTCGTACTGGTGTGGACTGGGCTGTACTGGGGGTGGAGGGGGGCTCACAGTGGGATGGACTGGGCCGTACTGGGGGTGGAGAGGGGTCGTACCGGTGTGGACTGGGCCGTACTGGGGGTGGAGGGGGGTCGTACCGGTGTGGACTGGGCTGTACTGGGGGTGGAGGGGGGTCGTACCGGTGTGGACTGGGCCGTACTGGGGGTGGAGGGGGGTCGTACCGGTGTGGACTGGGCTGTACTGGGGGTGGAAGGAGCCTTGCACTAGGATACTGGGCCATACTGGGGCGGAGGGGGGCTCACAGTGGGATGGGCTGGGCCGTACTGAGGGTGGAGGGGGGTCCTACAGGGGGGTACACAGGGGTACGGGCTCGGCCGTACTGGGGTGAGACGGGGGGGGCACTGGGAAGCAGTGGGGCGCATTGGAGGGGGGTCGCGGGGGGCAGATGTGCCCCACTGCTGCCAAACTGGGCTCTTGTGGGGGGCACTGGGATGGAGCCGGGGGAGCGGCGGGATGGCGGCGGCCTAGCGCGGGGCCGGGCTGGGGCACAGGGGCCCCCCAAAAGCGGGGGGCGGGGCAGCGCCCGGATGCCTGGGTCCCCCGTGGGCCGTGCCTCAGTTTCCCCTTCCGCCGCGGTGCCTTGTGGGGGGGGGGGCCGCCACCTCCCGCCACCCGGCCTCGCTGGGGGTGCCGCGGGGCGAGGGGGGGCGTCGGGGGGCGAGGGGGGCACCATGGACCCCCGGCACCTCCACATCTCCGCCCGTGACCCCCAGGAGGACTTCGAGGTCCTGCAGCGCCTCGGCGGCGGCACCTATGGGGAAGTCTACAAGGTGAAGGGGGGACCCCCCCCCAAATCCGGCCTGGGGTGGGGAGGGGGTGTGTGACCCCCCCAAATCCGGCCTGGGGTGGGGAGGGGGTGTGTGACCCCTCAAATCCGGCCTGGGGTGGGGAGGGGGTGTGTGACCCCCCAAATCCGGCCTGGGGTGGGGAGGGGGTGTGTGACCCCCCCAAATCCGGCCTGGGGTGGGGAGGGGGCGTGTGACCCCCCCAAATCCGGCCTGGGGTGGGGAGGGGGTGTGTGACCCCCCCCAAATCCGGCCTGGGGTGGGGAAGGGACGTGTGACCCCCCCAAATCCGGCCTGGGGTGGGGAGGGGATGTGTGACCCCCCCAAATCCGGCCTGGGGTGGGGAGGGGGTGTGTGACCCCCCAAATCCGGCCTGGGGTGGGGAGGGGGTGTGTGACCCCCCCCAAATCCGGCCTGGGGTGGGGAGGGGGTGTGTGACCCCCCCCAAATCCGGCCTGGGGTGGGGAGGGGGCGTGTGACCCCCCCAAACCCGGCCTGGGGTGGGGAGGGGGTGTGTGACCCCCCCCAAATCCGGCCTGGGGTGGGGAGGGGGTGTGTGACCCCCCAAATCCGGCCTGGGGTGGGGAGGGGGTGTGTGACCCCCCAAATCCGGCCTGGGGTGGGGAGGGGGTGTGTGACCCCCCCAAATCCGGCCTGGGGTGGGGAGGGGGTGTGTGACCCCCCCAAATCCGGCCTGGGGTGGGGAAGGGATGTGTGACCCCCCCAAATCCGGCCTGGGGTGGGGAGGGGGTGTGTGACCCCCCAAATCCGGCCTGGGGTGGGGAGGGGGCGTGTGACCCCCCAAATCCGGCCTGGGGTGGGGAGGGGGTGTGTGACCCCCCCAAATCCGGCCTGGGGTGGGGAGGGGGTGTGTGACCCCCCCCGAAATCCAGCCCTGGGGTGGGGAGGGGGCGTGTGACCCCTGTGACCCCCCCAAATCCAGCCCTGGGATACTGGGGACCCCCAACATCCCCACCCAGACACCGGGGTCCTTGGGTGGGGGTGGCAAGCGGGGCCCCCCTGCTCCCCCAGTGCTCCCAGTTCCCCACCCCAGTGCTCCCAGTTCCACAGCCCGGCCCTTCCTGCCGGTACCCGCAGCCCCAGGGGACCCCCCCGCTGCCGCTGCCGGAGGCATGGGGCCCCAGCACAGGGGGCACTGGGGGGGCACTGGGGGGGCACTGGGGAGGCACTGGGGGGGCACTGGGAGGCACTGGGGGCACTGGGGGGCGGCCCTGACCCTCTCCCCCCAGGCCCGCAGCAAAGCCACGGGCGAACTGGCCGCCATCAAGGTTGTCAAGATGGAGGCAGGTGAGGGACCCCCCGGTGGGGGACCCCGAGACCCCCTGAGACCCCCCCACACCTGATGGGGCCCCAGATACCCCCCCAATACCCCAGATACCCCCCTGCGACCCCCCGGGACCCCCCAATACCCCTTGGGTCCCCTGGGATGTCCTGAGAGCCCCCCCAGTTCCCCCTGGGACGCCCCCAACACCCCCTGGGGCCCCAGAGTGTCCCCCCAACACCCCAGATACCCCCCTGGGACCCCCCGGGATCCCCCAATACCCCTTGGGTCCCCTGGGATGTCCTGAGAGCCCCCCCAATTCCCCCTGGGACCCCCCAAGCACCCCCTGGGGCCCCCGAGTGTCCCCCCAACACCCCAGATACCCCCCTGCGACCCCCCGGGACCCCCCAATACCCCTTGGGACCCCCCGGGTCCCCCGGGGTGCCCCCCACACCCCGCGAGCCTCTGCCCCCCCAGACGACGACCGCGCCACGCTGCAGCAGGAGATCCTGATGGTCCGGTCCTGCCAGCACCCCAACATCATCGCCTACTTCGGCAGCTACAGCTGGTGAGGGTCCCCCAAGTCCCCCCAGCCCCCCAAATCCCCCCGACCCTCCCCAGGCCCCCAAATACCCCCCAACCCCCCCCCCCAAATCGCTCAAACACCACCCCCCAGCCCCATCAGCCCCCTCCCAAACCCTCCCACTGCCCCCAGCCTCTCCCCGAGCCCCCCCGTGTACCCCTGGTGCCCCCCAACTGCCCCCCCCCGGCACCCCAAGCCCCCCCCCCAAGCCCCCCGTTAACCCCTTCCCCCCCGCGCAGGTGCAACAAGCTGTGGATCTGCATGGAGCTGTGCGGGGGGGGGTCTCTGCAGGACATCTACCACGGTACGGGGGGGGGACGGCTGAGGCACGGGGGGGGGGGCATGAGGCCGGACGCCCCCCCGCCCAGCAGCCAGCTGTGGACCCAGGCGCCCGGGCCCCCCCCAGATTTGGGGTTCCCCCATTCTTGGGGGGCACCCCGGGGCCTGAGTCCCCCCGCTGAGCCCCTCTCCCCGCAGTGACGGGACCCCTCTCGGAGCCGCAGATCGCTTACATCTGCAGGGAGACCCTGGAGGTGGGTGGACCACCCCCCCCGGACCCCCCCGGACTCCCCGGGGACCCTCGGGGACCCCCACCCCCCAGGCTGACCCCCATCCTCATCCTCGCAGGGGCTCTCCTACCTGCACTCCCAGGGCAAGATCCACCGGGACATCAAGGTAGGGGGGACAAAGGGGGGGGCAAGGGGGGGCAGACAAGGGTGGGGGGACATTGTGGGGGGGGGCCACACGTCGGGGGGGGCCGGGGGGGTCCCGCTGACCCCATCCCGTCGCTGCAGGGAGCCAATATCCTCATCAACGACAGCGGGGAGGTGAAGCTGGGTGAGTGCTGGGGGGCAGTGGGGAAGCGGGGGGCTATGGGGGGCAGTGGGGAAGCGGGGGGCTATGGGGGGCAGTGGGGAAGCGGGGGGCTATGGGGGGCAGTGGGGGGTGTGAGGGGCTATGGGGGGCAGTGGGGAAGCGGGGGGCTATGGGGGGCAGTGGGGGGTGTGAGGGGCTATGGGGGGCAGTGGGGAAGCGGGGGGCTATGGGGGGCAGTGGGGGGTGTGAGGGGCTATGGGGGGCAGTGGGGAAGCGGGGGGCTAGGGGGGGCAGTGGGGGGTGTGAGGGGCTATGGGGGGCAGTGGGGAAGCGGGGGGCTATGGGGGGCAGTGGGGGGTGTGAGGGGCTATGGGGGCAGTGGGGAACTGAGGGGCTATGTGGGGAAGTGGGGGGTGTGGGGGCACAGGGGGCAGCGGGGAATTAGGAGTATCTGGGGGACTAGGGGGCTATGGGGGGAAGTGGGGGGTGTGGGGGCATGGGGGGCAGTGGGGAACCGGGGGGCTATGGGGGGAAGTGGGGGGTGTGGGGGCAAGGGGGGCAGTGGGGAATTGGGGGGCTCTGGGGGCTGGGGCCAATGGGGGAACTGGGGGGGGCAGTGAGGAATGGGGGGCAGTGGGAAATTGGGGGGCTATGGGGGATTGGGGGCAATGGGGAACTGGGGGGCTCTGGGGGGCCCAGGGTGCTGGGGGAAGCTGGGGGGCCCTCGGATGCCTGGGGCAGCAATGGGGTGGGGGGTCCTCTCCCCTCCGGGGGGGGTGTCTGCGGGACCCCAATCCCTCACGCCCCCCCCCAGCCGACTTCGGGATCGCGGCGCAGATCAGCGCGACCTTCGCCCGGCGGATGTCCTTCATCGGCACCCCGTACTGGTGAGGGGGGGTCCGGGGGGGCCCGGGGGGGCCCGGGGGGTCCGGATCCCCACCGCTCCCCCCGTGCCCCCCCCAGGATGGCCCCCGAGGTGGCGGCGGTGGAGCTGAAGGGGGGGTACAACGAGCTCTGCGACGTCTGGTCGGTGGGCATCACCGCCGTGGAGCTGGCCGAGCTGCAGCCCCCCATGTTCGACGTGCACCCCCTGCGGTGAGCAGGGACCCCCCCCCGCCCCCCCCCGGCCCCCGCCGGTGGGGAGGGGTCCCCCTGACACCCCCCCCCCTCCCCCTGCCCGCCCCAGGGTGCTGTTCCTGATGTCCAAGAGCGGGTACCAGCCCCCCAAGCTGAAGGACAAGGCCAAGTGGTGAGTGGGGGGGAGGGAGGGGGGCTGGGGGCGCCGGGGCCCCCCTCGAGGGGCGGGGACCCCCAGCCTCACCACGGCCCCCCCCCCCCAGGTCCCCCCCCTTCCACAACTTCGTCAAGGTGACGCTCACCAAGAACCCCAAGAAACGGCCCAGCGCTGCCAAGATGCTCAGCGTGAGCCCCCCCCCCAACCGGGGACCCCCCCCCCCCCGGGGGACCCCCAAACCTGCCCCCAGTCTTCCCACCTGGTCCCCCTCCCATCCCCCTCCCCCCCAAATGCACCCCTGTGCCTCGTCTGTCCGGTCCCGCTCCTGTCCTTGTGCCCATCCCGTCCCCATCCTCATCCTCATCCCCTCCCTGACCCCCTCGTCCCCACATCCCCCGTCCCCATGGCCCCCCCTCCCTGTCCCCATGTCCCCCCGTCCCCACACCCCCATCCCCGTCCCCATGAACCCCGTCCCCCCATGTCCCCCTGTCCCCCATGTCCCCCTGTCCCCCCGTCCCCATCCCCATGTCACCCTGTCCCCCCATGTCCCCCCGTCCCCACACCCCCATCCCTGTCCCCATGAACCCCGTCCCCCCATGTCCCCCTGTCCCCCATGTCCCCCTGTCCCCCCGCCCCCCATCCCCATCCCCATGTCACCCCGTCCCCCCTGTCCCCCCATCCCCACGCCCCCATCCCCGTCCCCATGTCCCCCCTGTCCCCCATGTCCCCCCTGTCCCCCCATCCCCACGCCCCCTGCCCCCGTCCCCATCCCCATGTCACCCCGTCCCCCCTGTCCCCCCATCCCCACGCCCCCATCCCCGTCCCCATGTCCCCCCTGTCCCCCATGTCCCCCCTGTCCCCCCATCCCCACGCCCCCTGTCCCCGTCCCCATCCCCATGTCCCCCCCGTCCCCCTGCCCCCGTCCCTGTCCCCATGTCACCCCTGTCCCCCCCGTCCCCGTCCCCCAGCACCAGTTCGTGGCCCAGCCGGGGCTGAGCCGGACCCTCACCCTGGAGCTGCTGGAAAAGCTCCGGGACCCCGAGCGGCTCCTGGGGGGCTGCGACCCCGAGGAGGAGGAGCCCGAGGTGGGGCTGGGGCACGGGGGGCACGGCGGGGGGGAACTGGGAGCACTGGGAGGGACAGGAGCATGGGACTGGGGGGGACGAGGGGTGGCCCCGGGGGGAATTGGAAGTGCTGGGGGGGGGGGGCACTGGGACCACCGGAGTGGGGATGCAGGGCATATTGGGGGGGGACTGGGGGCTCTGGGGAGCTGGGGTTGACTAGGGGGACTGGGGGCACTGGGTTTCTTAGAAGGACTAGACTGGGGGGCAGCGGGAAGGACTGGAGCGCTGGGCAGGGGCACTGGGGATTACTGGGAGGGTCTGGGGGGCAGGTGGGAGGCTCTTGGGGGGCTCTGGGGGGCACGCGGGGGGGCTCTGGGAGGCTCTGGGGAGTGTGGGGGCCACTGGGATGTTCTGGGGGACAGGGTGGGACTCTGGGGGGTATTAGGGGCACTGGGAGGATCTGGGGGATCTGGGGGGCGCTGGGGGGCTCTGGGGGGCGCTGGGAGGCTCTGGGGGGCACGGGGCCCCCCGTCACCCCTTGGTCTTGCAGCTGCCCCCCCCCGTGCCCCGCCGGATCCACTCCACCCACCGCCCCCCCACTGCCGGCCGCTGTGACCCCGGCCCCCACCGTGAGTGTCCCCCCCAGACCCCAAACTGTCCCCAAGAGCGTCCCCACATCCCCGTACCCCATGTGCCCCCCATGTCCCCCCATGTCCCCTCGCTGTCCCCGCAGTGCACCGCCTCGGCAGGCGGAAGGAGAGTGACCCCATGGTGCAGCCGGTACGTGGGGCCCCCCACATTGGGGGCTGGGGGAGGCTCTGGAGCAGTTGGGGGTCCCTGGGGAGGCCAGGGGTGCTGGAAGGGTCCCTGGAAGCTTTGGGGGTCCCTGGGGAGCCCTGGGGTGCTGGGGAAGACCCTGGAAGGGTAGGGGTCCCTGGGGAGCCCTGGGGTGCTGGGGAAGACCCTGGAAGCTTTGGGGGTCCCTGGGGAGCCCTGGGGGTGCTGGGGAAGACCCTGGAAGGGTGGGGGTCCCTGGGGAGCCCTGGGGGTGCTGGGGGGGGGCCTGGGGGGAATGAGGGGGGAATGTGGGGGGCTGGAGGTACCATGGGGGACATCAAAGGATTTGGGTGGGCCTGGGGTCTTCTGGGGGGGTCTTGGTCCTCTTGGGGTGCTGGGGGGTTCCCCTGTTTGCAGCCCCCCCCCAACCCTCTCCCCCAGGTGTCCTCGGCAAAGCCTGGCTGCAGCAGGAGAGTGGGGGGGTCTGAGAGCAGCGCACGGTGAGGGGGGACATGGGGGACACGGGGACTGGGGGGACATGGGGGACACGGGGACTGGGGGGACATGGGGGACACGGGGAGCACATGGGGACTGGGGGGACACGGGGACATGGGGGTCACGGGGACTGGGGAGACATGGGGGACACGGGGAGCACATGGGGACTGGGGGGACACGGGGACTGGGGGGACATGGGGGTCACGGGGACTGGGGGGACATGGGGGACACGGGGACTGGGGGGACATGGGGGACACGGGGAGCACATGGGGACTGGGGGGACACGGGGACATGGGGGTCACGGGGACTGGGGGGACATGGGGGACACGGGGAGCACATGGGGACTGGGGGGACATGGGGACTGGGGGGACACGGGGACTGGGGGGACATGGGGGTCACGGGGACTGGGGAGACATGGGGGTCACGGGGACTGGGGAGACATGGGGACTGGGGGGACACGGGGACTGGGGGGACACAGGACATGGGGGACACGAGGAGCACATGGGGACTGGGGGGACATGGGGACTGGGGGGACACGGGGACTGGGGGGACATGGGGGTCACGGGGACTGGGGGGACACAGGACATGGGGGACACGGGGAGCACATGGGGACTGGGGGGACATGGGGACTGGGGGGACACGGGGACTGGGGGGACATGGGGGTCACGGGGACTGGGGAGACACGGGGACTGGGGGGACATGGGGGACACGGGGACTGGGGGGACACAGGACATGGGGGACACGGGGAGCACATGGGGACTGGGGGGACACGGGGACATGGGGGACACGGGGACTGGGGGGACATGGGGGACACGGGGACTGGGGGGACACAGGACATGGGGGACACGGGGAGCACATGGGGACTGGGGGGACACGGGGACATGGGGAGCACAGGGGGACATGGGGGACACGGGGACTGGGGGGACAGGGGGGTCACGGGGACTGGGGGGACACAGGACATGGGGGACACGGGGAGCACAGGGGGACATGGGGGACACGGGGACTGGGGGGACACAGGACATGGGGGACACGGGGAGCACAGGGGGACTGGGGGGACATGGGGACATGGGGGACATGGGGAGCACAGGGGGACATGGGGGTCATGGGGACTGGGGGGACATGGGGGTCACGGGGACTGGGGGGACACGGGGACTGGGGGGACACAGGACATGGGGGACATGGGGAGCACATGGGGACTGGGGGGACATGGGGACTGGGGGGACATGGGGACTGGGGGGACATGGGGGTCACGGGGACTGGGGAGACATGGGGGTCACGGGGACTGGGGGGACACAGGACATGGGGGACACGGGGAGCACAGGGGGACTGGGGGGACACGGGGTTCGAGGGCAGCACATGGTGAGGCGGGGGGACCGAGGGGGACGCAGAGGGGACATTGAATTGGGGGGGGGGAGTGGGGGGACGCGGGGGGACACCCGGGGGGGGAGGGGCACGGCCTCACGCCCGGCTGCTCGCAGGGACGACACCTCCGATGACGACGACGACTACGATGACGTCGACATGTGGGTGATACCAACCCCGATGTCCCCCTGTCCCCGTGTCCCCCTGTCCCCGTGTCCCCCTGTCCCCCCATGTCCCCCTGTCCCCGTGTCCCCCTGTCCCCCCATGTCCCCCTGTCCCCGTGTCCCCCTGTCCCCCCATGTCCTCCTGTCCCCATGTCCCCCTGTCCCCGTGTCCCCCTGTCCCCCCATGTCCCCTTGTCCCCGTGTCCCCCTGTCCCCCCATGTCCCCCTGTCCCCGTGTCCCCCTGTCCCCCCATGTCCCCCTGTCCCCGTGTCCCCCTGTCCCCCCATG
Organism: Phalacrocorax carbo; assembly: GCF_963921805.1. NCBI lineage: Eukaryota > Metazoa > Chordata > Aves > Suliformes > Phalacrocoracidae > Phalacrocorax > Phalacrocorax carbo. The sequence goes on along the minus strand of NC_087543.1, from coordinate 255,059 downwards.
TCCTCCTGTCCCCATGTCCCCCTGTCCCCGTGTCCCCCTGTCCCCCCATGTCCCCTTGTCCCCCCATGTCCCCCTGTCCCCATGTCCCCCTGTCCCCCCATGTCCCCCTGTCCCCATGTCCCCCTGCGTCCCCATGTCCTCCTGTCCCCCCATGTCCTCCTGTCCCCGTGTCCCCCTGTCCCCATGTCCCCCGTCCCCCCATGTCCCCCCGTCCCCCCATGTCCCCCTGTCCCCATGTCCCCCTGCGTCCCCATGTCCCCCTGTCCCCCCATGTCCTCCTGTCCCCCCATGTCCTCCTGTCCCCATGTCCCCCGGTCCCCCCATGTCCCCCTGTCCCCCCATGTCCCTCTGCGTCCCCATGTCCCCCCGCGCCCCCATGTCCCCCTGTCCCCCCATGTCCTCCTGTCCCCCCATGTCCTCCTGTCCCCATGTCCCCCGGTCCCCCCATGTCCCCCTGTCCCCCCATGTCCCTCTGCGTCCCCATGTCCCCCCGCGCCCCCATGTCCCCCTGTCCCCCCATGTCCCTCTGCGTCCCCATGTCCCCCCGCGCCCCCATGTCCCCCTGTCCCCCCATGTCCCCCTGCACCCCCATGCCCCCCTGTCCCCCCATGCCCCCCTGTCCCCCCGATCCCGCCCCCAGGGACATCACCCTGTCCCCTGGGCATCGTCCCCGCTGAGCAGGGAGGGGGTCCCCCGTGCCCCCCCATGTCCCCCCGTCTCACCCAGCTCCTCTCTGCCCCCCCACAGACCCAGCCGCGGTGACCCCAACAGGTACTGTCCCGTGTCCCCAACCCTGACCCCCCCCCCCAAGCTGGGGACCCCCCCCGTCCCCCCCCCCCGACGCTGTGCTCTGTCCCCAGTGCCACGCTGCCCGAGGACGACGTGCCCCCCCCGCTGCCCCCCAAGGTGAGCGCCTCCCCCCGACACCGGCCGTGCCCCGGGGGGGGGGACGGGGGGGACACCCCAACACCCGCCGTCCCTGACCTGGGACCCTCAGGCGGGGTTGGGGGTTCCCAGTCCCAAACTGGGTGGGTGGGTGGAGGGCACGAAACCCACACTGCGGCCCCCACCCCAACTGCACCCCCCATCTTGTGCCCCCCCATCTGAACCCTCGTTCCCCCACCCCCGTGTCCCCCGTGTCCCCCCCGGCAGCCCAAGTTCCGGACGGGCTCGGCTGAGGCCCCCCCCGAAGACCCCCGCCCGCGGCCCCGGGGGCCCCTCCTGGAGCAGCCGCCCCCCCCGGCCCTGGTGCGCTGCGCCAGCGGCCCCGCGGGGGGGCTCGGACCCCCGGCCCCCGCCCGGGGGGGGCCCCTGGCTGCCAGCTCAGGTAGGTCGGGGACATTGGGGGGGGGAACCCGGGGTGGGGGGGGGGCAGGTGCCCTGACCCTGCCGCCCCCCCCCCCCAGACCCTGCGCTCTGGTTGGGGCCCTGCAGCGAGGACCCCCCCCTGCTGCCCCCCAAGACAGAGAAGATCCGGAAAGCGGTGAGCCCCCCCCCTCCATCACCCCGTGTGTGTGTCCCCCCCCTTGTCACCCCGCTGCCCCCGACCCCCCGTGACCTCTCTGTCCCCCCCACTCCAGGTCCCTGCGGACAACGGGGGGGCTGCCCCGAGGCCACACGTGAGTGCTGGGGTGCGGGGGCCGGGGTGTGGGGGGGGTGTACCCCAATACCTGCCCCCCCCTCACCCCCCTGGCCCCCCAGGAGGGCTCCCTCTTCCGGAAGGTGTTTGATGGGTGTCCCCTGCACGTGACGGCCACCACCACCTGGACCCACCCCGGCACCCAGGGTGGGCTTGGGGGGCGCGGGGGGGGGCGCGGGGATGCCTCGGGGACACTAGGGATGTGGGGGGGCGCTGGGGACATCGGTTGGGGGGCGGGTGGGGGGCACTGGGGGGCACTAGGGACATTGGGGGGGATTGGGGACATTGGGGGGCACTAGGGATGTGGGGGGGCACTGGGGACATCGATTGGGGGGCACTGGGGGGCACTAGGGACATTGAGGGGGATGGGGGACATTGGGGGGCACTAGGGATGTCAGGGGGCGACTGGGGACATTGGGGGGATCAGGGGGCAGGTTGGGGGCATTGGGGGGCACTAGGGATGTTGGGGGGTCATTGGGGACATTGAGGGGGGTTGGGGGGCACTAGGGACATTGGGGGATCAGGGGGCAGGTTGGGGGCATTGGGGGGCACTAGGGATGTTGGGGGGTCATTGGGAACACTGAGGGGGGTTGGGGGGCACTAGGGACATCGGGGGGTCATTGGGGACATCGGGGGGATTGGGGGGCACTAGGGATGTTGGGGGGATTGGGGACATTGAGGGGGATTGGGGGGCACTAGGGACATCGGGGGGTCATTGGGGACATCGGGGACATCGGGGGTACTAGGGATGGGGGGATTGGGGACATCGGGGGGCGATTGGGGACATTGAGGAGGGTTGGGGGGCACAGGGACATTGGGGGGATCGGGGACATCAGGGGGTGCACTGGGGACATTGGGGGGCACTGGGGTGCCCTAGGGATGTCGGGGGGTGCATTGGGGTTATCAGGGGGGATTGGGGGGCACTGGGAATGTTGGGGGGCTTTGGGGACATCAGGGGGCATTGAGGAGGCATTGGGGACATGGGCTGGGGTCCCCGGGGACACTGGGGTGCCTCAGGTACCTCGGGGTGCCTTGGGGTGACGCGGCCCCTCACCCCGTGTCCCCCCCAGACCCCCACCTCATCCTGGGAGCAGAGGAGGGGATCTTCACCCTGAACCAGAGCGAGCCTGAGGCCACGCTGGAGCTGGTGGGTCTGGGGGGGGTCTTGGGGGGCCCTGGGGGTTCGGGGGGGGGGCCTTGGGGGGGTCCGGGGGGTCCCAGCCCCCTGACACCCCCCCAGCTCTACCACAGCCGCACCTCCTGGCTCTACTCCATTGGCAACGTCCTCATGTCCGTCTCGGGTGAGTGGGGGGATTTTGGGGGGCTTGGGGGGGGCTGGGACCCCCGGCCCCTCGCTGACCCCTCGTGCCCCCCAGGGAAGACCCCCCAGCTCTACTCCCACAGTCTGCTGGGGCTCTACGAGCAGAGCAAGAGGGAGCAGCGCCCGGGGGTGCACATCTCCCCCCACCGCCTCCTGCCCAGGTACGGGGGGGACCCCTAAAACTGCTGCCCAGATAATGGGGGACCCCCAGCCCCCCAACCCTACCGCCTGGGGGATGAAGGGGACCCCCCCCCAACCCCCACCCAGACATCGGGACGCCCCAGCTCCGGGCTGAGCCTGGGGGACACGTGAGGTTCTGGGTTGGGGGGGGGAATTTGGGGGGTGACGGGGGTCACGCCGGGGTCCGGCTGCACCCCAGGGGACCCCATTGTGTGTGTGTGTCCCCCCACCGCCCCCCAGGAAGAACGTCATCTCCACCAAGATCCCCGACACCAAGGGCTGCCGGACCTGCTGTGTGGGTGCGTGGGGGGCCGGGGGGGGCCTGGGGGGCGCCTGGGCGGGGCCTGGGGGGTCCCGGGGGGGGTCCCAGCAGGGTCCGGGGGGCTCTGACGGGGTGCCCCCAGCCAGGAACGGGCAGACGGGGTGTCACTACCTGTGCGGGGCGCTGGACGCCGGCGTCGTGCTGCTCCAGTGGTACCAGCCCCTGCAGAAGTTCATGCTGGTCAAGGTAGGGACCCCCGACCCCCGGCCCCGTCCCCAACAGCCCCTGGACCCCCGTCACTGCCCCAGCAGCCCCCCGACCCCTGTCCCCAACAGCCCCTGGACCCCCGTCACTGCCCCAGCAGCCCCCCGACCCCCGGCCCCAACAGCCCCTGGCCCCCCGTCACTGCCCCAGCAGCCCCCCGACCCCTGTCCCCAACGGCCCCTGGACCCCCGTCACTGCCCCAGCAGCCCCCCGACCCCCGTCCCCAACGGCCCCTGGCCCCCCGTCACTGCCCCAGCAGCCCCCCGACCCCCATCCCCAACGGCCCCTGGCCCCCCGTCACTGCCCCAGCAGCCCCCCGACCCCTGTCCCCAACGGCCCCTGCCCCCCCGTCACTGCCCCAGCAGCCCCCCTGCCCCTGGCCCCAACGGCCCCTGGCCCCCCGTCACTGCCCCAGCAGCCCCCCGGCCCCTGTCCCCAACGGCCCCTGGCCCCCCGTCACTGCCCCAGCAGCCCCCCGACCCCTGTCCGCAACGGCCCCTGGCCCCCCGTCACTGCCCCAGCAGCCCCCCGACCCCCGTCCCCAACGGCCCCTGGCCCCCCGTCACTGCCCCAGCAGCCCCCCGGCCCCTGTCCCCAACGGCCCCTGGCCCCCCGTCACTGCCCCAGCAGCCCCCCGACCCCCGTCCCCAACGGCCCCTGGCCCCCCGTCACTGCCCCAACAGCCCCCCGACCCCTGTCCCCAACGGCCCCTGGCCCCCCGTCACTGCCCCAACAGCCCCCCGACCCCCGTCCCCAACGGCCCCTGGACCCCCGTCACTGCCCCAGCAGCCCCCCGGCCCCTGTCCCCAACGGCCCCTGGCCCCCCGTCACTGCCCCAGCAGCCCCCCGGCCCCTGTCCCCAACGGCCCCTGGCCCCCCGTCACTGCCCCAGCAGCCCCCCGACCCCCGTCCCCAACGGCCCCTGGCCCCCCGTCACTGCCCCAGCAGCCCCCCGACCCCCGTCCCCAATGGCCCCTGGCCCCCCGTCACTGCCCCAACAGCCCCCCGGCCCCTGTCCCCAACGGCCCCTGGCCCCCCGTCACTGCCCCAGCAGCCCCCCGGCCCCCGTCCCCAACGGCCCCTGGCCCCCCGTCACTGCCCCAGCAGCCCCCCGACCCCCGGCCCCAACGGCCCCTGGCCCCCCGTCACTGCCCCAACAGCCCCCCGGCCCCTGTCCCCAACAGCCCCTGGCCCCCCGTCACTGCCCCAGCAGCCCCCCAACCCCTGTCCCCAACGGCCCCTGGACCCCCGTCACTGCCCCAGCAGCCCCCCGACCCCCGTCCCCAACGGCCCCTGGCCCCCCGTCACTGCCCCAGCAGCCCCCCGACCCCCGTCCCCAACGGCCCCTGGCCCCCCGTCACTGCCCCAGCAGCCCCCCGGCCCCTGTCCGCAACGGCCCCTGGCCCCCCGTCACTGCCCCAGCAGCCCCCCGACCCCCGTCCCCAACGGCCCCTGGCCCCCCGTCACTGCCCCAGCAGCCCCCCGACCCCCGTCCCCAACGGCCCCTGGACCCCCGTCACTGCCCCAGCAGCCCCCCGACCCCTGTCCCCCATCCCGTGTCCCCGCGGTGGGTCCCCACGCCCCCCATGTCCCCGCAGTGGGTCCCCACGCCCCCCATGTCCCCACGGTGGGTCCCCCTGTCCCCATGTCCCCGCAGTGGGTCCCCACGCCCCCCATGTCCCCGCAGTGGGTCCCCCTGTCCCCATGTCCCCGCGGTGGGTCCCCACGCCCCCCCATGTCCCCGCGGTGGGTCCCCACGCCCCCCATGTCCCCGTGGTGGGTCCCCCTGTCCCCATGTCCCCGCAGTGGGTCCCCACGCCCCCCATGTCCCCGCGGTGGGTCCCCACGCCCCCCATGTCCCCACGGTGGGTCCCCCTGTCCCCATGTCCCCGCGGTGGGTCCCCACGCCCCCCATGTCCCCGCAGTGGGTCCCCACGCCCCCCATGTCCCCGCGGTGGGTCCCCCTGTCCCCATGTCCCCACGGTGGGTCCCCCTGTCCCCATGTCCCCGCAGTGGGTCCCCACGCCCCCCATGTCCCCGCAGTGGGTCCCCACGCCCCCCATGTCCCCACGGTGGGTCCCCCTGTCCCCATGTCCCCGCAGTGGGTCCCCACGCCCCCCATGTCCCCACGGTGGGTCCCCCTGTCCCCATGTCCCCGCGGTGGGTCCCCCTGTCCCCATGTCCCCGCAGTGGGTCCCCACGCCCCCCATGTCCCCGCGGTGGGTCCCCACGCCCCCCATGTCCCCGCGGTGGGTCCCCACGCCCCCCGTCCCGTGTCCCCAGCACTTTGACTTCCCGCTGCCCTCGCCGCTGCGGGTGTTCGAGCTGCTGGTGACCCCGGGCGAGGAGTTCCCCAGCGTCTGCATCGGGGTGAGCCCCGGACCCTCGCCCGCGCGCCCCGTCCTCTTCCACACCATCAACCTCAACTCCCTCACCTCCTGGTTCGCCCACGCGGGCGCCGGTGAGCGGGGCGGGGGGCTGCGGGGGGCCGGGGGCTGGTGGGCACCCGGCCGCTGCGGCTGCTGGGCTCTGGCTGGGCAGCCCGGGGAGTTGGGGTCCCAGGGGGAGTTGGGGGTCCCAGGAGCAGTTGGGGATCCCAGGGGGAGTTGGGGGTCCCAGGAGCAGTTGGGGGGACATGGACCATTGGGGCTGGTGGGGTCTGGCTGGGCAGCCCAGGGAGTTGGGGTCCCGGGGGGAGTTGGGGGGACCTGGCGGGAGTTGGGGGGACCTGGGCCATTGGGGCTGCTGGGCTCTGGCTGGGCAGCCCGGGGAGTTGGGGTCCCGGGGGGAGTTGGGGGTCCCAGGGGGAGCTGGGGGGACCTGGACCATTGGGGCTGGTGGGGTCTGGCTGGGCAGCCCAGGGAGTTGGGGTCCCGGGGGGAGTTGGGGGTCCCAGGGGGAGCTGGGGGGACCTGGACCATTGGGGCTGGTGGGGTCTGGCTGGGCAGCCCAGGGAGTTGGGGTCCCGGGGGGAGTTGGGGTCCCTGGCGGGAGTTGGGGGGACCTGGACCATTGGGGCTGGTGGGGTCTGGCTGGGCAGCCTGGGGAGTTGGGGTCCCGGGAGGAGTTGGGGTCCCTGGCGGGAGTTGGGGGGACCTGGACCATTGGGGCTGGTGGGGTCTGGCTGGGCAGCCCGGGGAGTTGGGGTCCCAGGGGGAGTTGGGGGTCCCAGGGGGAGCTGGGGGGACCTGGACCATTGGGGCTGGTGGGGTCTGGCTGGGCAGCCTGGGGAGTTGGGGTCTCGGGGGGAGTTGGGGGGACCTGGCGGGAGTTGGGGGGACCTGGGCCATTGGGGCTGGTGGGGTCTGGCTGGGCAGCCCAGGGAGTTGGGGTCCCGGGGGGAGTTGGGGGTCCCTGGGGGAGTTGGGGTCCCTGTGGGAGTTGGGGTCCTGGGAGGAGTTGGGGTCCCTGTGGGAGCTGGGGGTCCCAGGGGGAGTTGGGGTCCCTGGGGGAGTTGGGGGTCCCTGTGGGAGTTGGGGTCCCTGGGGGAGTTGGGGGTCCCTGTGGGAGTTGGGGTCCCTCTGCTCAGTCTGAGGGATTTGGGGGTCCCAGGGCGATGTGGGGTCCCAGGGGGATTTGGGGGTCTTTGGGCTCAGTCTGGGGGTCCGGGGGGATTGGGACTTCCAGGGGGGATTTGGGGGCCTGTCCCCACTCTGGGGGTCCCTGGGGGACTGGGGGTCCCCATCCCAGCTGAGGGGAGGTGGGGGGTCCTGTGCCAGGCCTGGGGGTCCCTGGGGGGTGTTGGGGGTCCCATATTCCACCCAGAAGGGTCCATTGGCAGCCTGGGGTCCCGGGAGGGTTTGGGGGGCCCAGGAGGATTTGGGGGGCTGCGGGAGGATTTGGGGGGGTCCCGGGAGGCTTTGGGGGGCTCCGGGAGGGTTTGGGGGGGGCCTGGGAGGATTTGGGGGTCCCGGGAGGGTTTGGGAGGGCCAGGAGGGTTTGGGGGGCTGCAGGAGGGTTTGTGGGGGCCTGGGAGGATTTGGGGGTCCCGGGAGGGTTTGGGGGGCTCCGGGAGGGTTTGGGGGGGGCCTGGGAGGATTTGGGGGTCCTGGGAGGGTTTGGGAGGGCCAGGAGGGTTTGGGGGGGTCCCGGGAGGGTTTGGGGGGTCCCGGGAGGATTTGGGGGTCCCGGGAGGGTTTGGGAGGGCCAGGAGGCTTTGGGGGGCTGCAGGAGGGTTTGTGGGGGCCTGGGAGGATTTGGGGGTCCCGGGAGGGTTTGGGGGGGGGCTGGGAGGATTTGGGGGTCCCGGGAGGGTTTGGGGGGGGGCTGGGAGGATTTGGGGGTCCTGGGAGGGTTTGGGAGGGCCAGGAGGCTTTGGGGGGCTCCAGGAGGGTTTGTGGGGGCCTGGGAGGATTTGGGGGTCCTGGGAGGGTTTGGGGGGTCCCGGGAGGGTTTGGGGGGTCCCGGGAGGCTTTGGGGGGCCCAGGAGGGTTTGGGGGGCTGCGGGAGGGTTTGGGGGGGCCTGGGAGGATTTGGGGGTCCCGGGAGGGTTTGGGGGGCCCAGGAGGGTTTGGGGGGCTGCGGGAGGGTTTGGGGGCCCCTCACCCGGGTCGGGGGGTGCGGGAGGGTGGCCCCCCCTCACCACTGCCCCCCCCGCAGAGCCCTCCTGCCCCGGCCCCGTGCAGGTGACGCAGCTGGACAGCGAGACCGTGCTGGTCCTGCTGGACCGTGAGTCCGGCCGTCTGTCCGTCCACCCTCGCCGTCCTGCCTCCGTCCGTCCATCTGTCCGTCCAGCACCCCTCCATCCACCCGTCTGTCCGGCCGTCTGCCCGTCCATCGTCCCCCCGCCCGTCTGTCCATGCACCTGTCCGTCTGTCCACCTGTCTGTCCATCATCCCCCCACCCGTCTGTCCATCCGTCTGTCTGTCCCTGGCAGGGCAGGGCTGGGGGTCCCGGGGGTGCCCCGAGGTAGGGCTGGGGGGTCCCAGGAAGGTTCTGGGGGGGGGGTCTCGGGGCCACCTCGAGGTGGGACTGGGGAGGGGCTTCCAGGAGGGTCCTGGGGGGGGGGTCTCGGGGTCCCGGGGGGGCTGACCCGGCCCCCCCCCGCCCCCCCCCCCCCAAGGGAGCGTGAAGCTGGTGACGCTGCAGGGAGCCCCCGCCCGGGGGCTGGTGACCCCCGACATCCCCTTCGACGTGGCCGTGGAGGCCGTGGGTGGGTGTGGGGGGGTCCAGGGGGAAATGGGGGTGCTGGGGGGGCAAGTGGGGGGGTTAGGGGTTGCCTGGGGGGCAAATGGTGGGGCTGGGGGCAAATGGTGGGGGTCAGGGGGTGCTGGGGAGAGGAATGGGGGTATTGGGGGGGCAAATGGGGGTATTGGGGGGGAAATGGAGGGGTCAGGGGGTGCTGGGGGAAATGGGGGTACTGGGAAGGGGAGTGGGGGGGCTGGGAAGGGGAGTGGGGGGGTCAGATGGTTGCTGAGGGAAACGAGGGCGCTGGGGGGATCGGGGGGGGCTGGGGGGGATTGGGATACAGGAAAGTGCTGGGAAGGAACTTGGGGGGGTCAGGGGGTGCTGGGGGGGGGGGGAAGGGGGTGAAGGGAGGGTGCTGGGGGCTTGTGGGTGCCAGAGGGGTGCAGTGGGGTGCTGGGGGGTGTCCGGCTCTGACCCCCCCCCCGCCCCAGCGCTGGTCCGCGGCTGCGTCCAGGCCTTCTGGCGCCACGGGGTGCAGGTGCGGCAGGTGGGCTCCGCGCAGGTGAGACCCCCCCCAAACCTCCCCATCACC